>NC_138954.1:23938895-25138895 GCF_965226115.1 Aulonocara stuartgranti
TGCCGGCTGCTAGGTGTTTGGTGTCTCTCGTGGCGGTGCTAGTGGCTGCAGTGTGTGTGGCACATGCACAGGAGAGGATCAAGATATGTGGACGAGAGCTGATACGTCTGGCCGTCTCATCCTGCGGCAGCTCCCGGGCCAGGAGAAGCATCCTGGATTTAGGACTGGAAAAGAATCAATACGCTCCTCTCTGTAAGTACTTAAACAATCTTTTATTTGTGTTTTCATGACATATATGAAAGGTAAACAGGGAAAGACGTACTCTTGCTTCTTGACATCAAAAGTTTGCAAGATTTTTTGGGGATGAAGCTGCACGTTTACAGTGATCTCTCTAAATCCCAGATGTGTTGCCTCTGCACAGGGGAGCAGATCTCCTCCACAGAAGAGTACCTGACTTCAGGGACTGTACGCACGGCTTCGAGGGCAGATGGAGAAAAGGACGCCGTCTCCTTGGCTCCTCACCTTCTGTCATCACGGATCAGGCGAACCGCTGGAAAAATATCTGATATTTGCTGTGAGAAAGGATGTAGCATGAAGGAGCTGATACAGTTTTGCTAAATGAAGCCGGTGGCATATCAGAACGAGTTAAGTGATTATCTTCAGAGTTTTGCTGGGTTTTCTTTTAGTGATCCTGAATGTACTTGGTGATATTTATCTATGACATTTAACAGTATCAAAGATAAAACTGGAGTGCACACAGGATTTTGTTATTTGATTTATTGTTTTTATCAATGTAAATATAGTATATTAACTGAACCGATATTACTGGACAGTCAGTCCATAAGAAATCACAAAAGTCCCAGAATCAAACCCTTATTTTCTCAGACCTAACAAAGATGACAATAAATATTACTCCCAATGAAGTGAAGGTTTCAGTTACTGCTTGTGTCCTATACACTAATCTGCATCAACTGACCCAAATCTTAGAAAATTATGATAAGTAAACAAATGCAAAGCATACAAAAAACTTCAGATGCCAGAGAACCATTTTAACACTTGAGCTGTTTTTCTGCTGTATATGCATACTGGTATATATTAAGATCCATGTAAGTTTTGTTGTGAGCGCAGTTTACTGGTGCCAAAGGAGCTAAATCGGATTGAGGCTATTGGCCTAGCCATTGAGCTATTTAACAGAAATAATCTTTGTAACCCGGCCTGTGCCTCACACCGAGGAGTGTATAATTCTCTCAACAGATAATCAAATGTGCCGCTGATTAGCTGCCACTCTATACTGCAGCCTGCGCCGAATGACTCCTAATAGCAAATGAAATCAGCCTACAGTGACTGATTGGTTAATTTGTTTTAATTGAGGGAAGAATGGATTGTGCTGTACGTACGATTTGTTTTTACGTAATTGGTTTTATTTGCTGTGTTATCAGACAAAGCGCGGAAAGATGAATGCTAAAATTAGATCAACTTGTTAGCAGATTATATTGTTAGAAAGGTTTTAACTGCAGATAATCAGAGAATACAGCACACTAATAATGCCTGTAACAATTGGCTTAATCCATCAAACAATAAGGAAATTAAATTAGAAATTTTGGGTTCAAACTGATGGCATGCATTCAAGATTAGAGTAATGTGCAAAAGTCTTGAGCCACCCATCATTTCTTTATATTTTTCTTAGAATTGACCAGACTCAAGCAATAGTTCTCCAGATTTTTTGAAAGACTTTAAAAAAAAAAATCATTTTTAGTCCAGTCATTATACCTGACCATTTGAAATGCTATTTTTAGGGTTTCTTTGTTGATTCTATGAAACATAACATAAGATAAAGTAGCATTTTTGTACCAACGAGGTGATTCCTGAAGAGCTATTAGGTGAAAACTTTGCATATTTCAGTGTGGTGTGCAGTGTGATAGGCATGAAAAACTATCTGCAGAATATGATTAGTATCTGAAAGTAGTAGTAGTAGTAGTAGTATTTATTTATTGTCATTGTCAAGAACAATGAAATTGCGTTTGGGGCTTCCATACAACCCAAAAAAAGAAGAAAATAATAAATACCCCTTAAAACCCAAGTGTACATATTTAACCCAGTGTGACTCCAATGCAATAAGACAATCCTTAGCAATAATGTTCGTAGAAATTCAGACAAAGACCTGAGAAACATGACAAAATACAACAATGCAACCCATTCAATATTATTGTACTGTGAGATATGATATCAGATATGATAGTTATCTATTTAAGAAAGAGGGGGGGGGGGGGGCAGGAGGGGGAAGAGAATAAAGATATGATGCACCAATGCAGACCAGTTCATTGCTATTAAGAAGTTGGATATGGTTATTGTCCGTGAGAGGGGGGCAGAGAGTTCAGGAGCCTCACAGCCTGTGGATACAGGCTGTTGGCCAGTCTGGATGTTCTGGCCTGTATAGACCTGTACCTTCTCCCTGAGGGCAGCAGATGGAAAAGGTGGCGCGCAGGGTGATGTTGGTCCCGCAGGATACTGTGCACCCTCCTCAGACAGCGAGTGGGGAAGATATTACTGATCTCTGGCAGACTTGTTCCAATAATTCTGCCAGCTTCTTTCACCACCCGCTGGAGTGCTTGCTGATCGGCCTTGGTGCAGCTGGGGAAAGTGATGTCCTTAAGAAGCAGAAAAAAAAATCCAGCAAAGACCTGACACAGGACCCATGTATCCCCACCCTTCAGTTGATCATCGACTGTTCACCGAAGCCTTATCAGAGACAGAATAATGAAGTTAAATTAGAAATTGTGGGTTCAAATCTTCAACAATAAATATGGAAGAGGCCAGGATAAACACAGTGTCTGCTGTCTGCAGTGTTTTGGAGCTGCATTTCAGTTAGTGGAATCTGGGATCTTGTTACGTTCCCCCCGAAAGGGTCTAGGCATGTGAGTGAGGGGACCAGTAACAAATGAGTCCAGAACAGAATGAAAGGAAAACAGACCAGTGTTTTCAGTAAATAAAATAGTCTTTATTATAGATCATCTTAACATAAAGAGCCGGCAACGCCGTTTTACCAATAACACTTGGAAAAAGAGAAAAAGGGTTGCAACAACAAAGAACACAACAACCAAACAAAAACTCCACACCACGAGGAGGTACTTCCAGGGGCCCACAAGCTCACCCTGTCACTATCAGCAGCTGGCTTTACTGCTGCCAAGGCCCACAAGCCCACACTACTCACGCAAAGCAGCTATGCTGTTTCCACAACTCCACACTTTGAGCAGGCTAACCACACACAACGCAGAGACACCAGAGAACACCCCACCCTGTTCACAGCTCATCCCCAGCTTATATGACCTCCGAGAGGTGATTGCTGACTGGGCCCAGGTGGTAAATGAGTCCAATGAGCAGCAGCTGTGTCCTGGGGAGAGAGAAGAGCAAGAGAGAGACGGGGGGTGGAGCAAAAGAGGAGGAGGCGGAGAAAAACACCACGCCCACACAAGGGCAGTATCAGGAGGCCCAGCTAGGGCCGTAACACCCCCTCCCATAAATACAAACCAGTGGTTTGTCATAGAACGTCCTACCCAGCCTTTAAACATATCACCTACCATCCACCATAATAACGGTTAGGCATACCCTGCCGAATCTGCCAAGACCTTTTTGATGGGTTGAAAACACTGCACGGGGTTGGCTCAAGTCCCTCAACATAGTGTCCCAAATGACAGCCAAATGTTTTTTGAGCCATCACATATGGAGAACCCATCAGATCAAACTTGAGTTGCGGTCAGATTTTGATCTGTCATGCAGACCCATCATATGACAACAATTTTATTTTTCAGTATGACTATAACCCCAAACACACTGCCAATGCAGTGAAAGAATCCCTGCATAGAAAAACACACAGTGGATCGCTATCAGTCATGGACTGGCCTCCCCAGAGCACGCACCTCAACATTATTTATAAATACAGAGAACAGAAAAAAAGCCACTCGACATCCAAAGAAGAGCATTGAATGTCAGATTAGAGAACTAAGAGAGATTGTGTTGAAGAATAAATGTCAATTCTCACATTGAAGCTTGTTAGAACTATACAAACACCTATTGTGCATTTTCCAATCAAATTATAAAGAAATAAGGGATGGCTCAAGACCTTTGCACAGCACCATATGTATATAAAAAGGGTATGAAAGGACAAAAACTACCAAACAAACACTACAGTCACCCTTCATCTTTTCCCCCCATTCACTCACATATAATTTTATGCTAATTATAAGATAATTCCAAAAAACATTCTCCTACACCCACAGATTCATTGCTGTTAGTCACCATAACTTGCATAAAAGAAGTGTACAAGGATAATTCAGCTTGTACAATATTACTAATATTTGCTGTCCTGCAAAGACGGGGAGAAAAGCATAGTCGCAGTTTTATAGTTGCCCCACAGTAGGTCATGGAAATTATGAAGTAAAATTATTCCTAATTCAATTTAAGAAGAACACATGTGAACTAAAATAAAACGATTTCATGAAAGGTTTGATGCAGTGTCTCATGCTAACCAGCAGAGAGTGACAGATATCAGATTTTATGCGAGGTGCTACACTGCTATCTCCCACCTGACACCCATCCATCGCTCTGTGCATGAGCTGGTTAATTCTGTCAGGTTAAGGGTGTCGCGTTTTTGTTTTTGTATCCATCCCATTCTTTTCTCGTGTATTTCAGCCACATTTCCTGCTGCGATGATCAGCCTCTCGCAGCTCATTATCGTAAAATGCTCAATCACCTCGAGTGATCCTTTATCTCCTTGTGACAAGAGGGAAAATGTGATCAGAGGACACTTCTAGGCCTGAACCCGTCCTTATGCAGTGCCAACATGAGATGACAAACGCACGGCTGCAGGGGGGCCCCTCTGGTGGGCTTCTCTCCATGCCTGTTTTGTCAACTGAGAAGCTGCTAAACCAAATATGGAAAATGAAATCAGAGCCTTTATCTCTCCTTCTGCCTTTCTATCTCTTTGTGTCTAGTTTCAGTGAGCGGGTAAAGCAGCAGGGCAGAATAGCACCTTTGCTGAGTGCCAGCAGAGCAGCTACACGGCTCACACATGAGCACACAAACGCACACACATACACGTCAGGCAAGAGTGTGCGCGTGTGTGTGTGGACTTGTGGGTGTCAATTTGCATGTAAATGAAATGGCTCTCAGTGCTCTTGTTTCCAACAGTAAAAGTGTCAAGGCTAAGGATGCCATACTTTGTGAATGTGTGTGTGTGTAGAGGTTTCATGTTTTCATGTGTCGGTGTTTGCATATGTCTATGTGCTCTGCATAATCTGTGTGGGCGTACGAGACCGGGAAACCCATTTGAAGTCCGTGGCTGTGCTTGTTTTTTAAAGCGTGTTGTTTTTTTTTGTTTTTTTTTACCAATGTGCATGTGGTTTGTGCAGGTTTGTGACCAGCGAGCACACGTGGGTGTGCAGAGGGGAGCAGAAGTCAGGACAATGACTGACATGTCTGTTTTTGTGAGTCCTTTATTGTTAGAGCTCCAAGCCGTGCTTTTACGCAACATAAGCTGTCAGACGTTGTGTCAAAGAAATCCTCTGTGACAGGCTGTGCGTCTTGATTCACACGGCAAACCTGAAGATGAGGTTTACTCCGAGATTGTCATATTCCCCCTTTTATGGCATAGATCTGCTCTGCTCTCCTCCAGATCGTGGAAATGGTGTGAATGATTGATCCTGTTCTCAAAGATCTCAGATTTTATTTTAATGGATCTTCTGCATACGTCTGTGCTAATAACAATGCTAATATTAGTGCTTTTGGGAACTTTTCTGAATGCTGCTAATAATATCTCAATAACTCAGGTTTTCCCATCAAATTCCAATTATTCCAATCTTAACTTTGCTGATAATTCTGTGTTTTTGAGGGTATTCTTTCAAAAGCCAGAATACTTCCTACTAATCCAATCTTAATGGAGGGTAGAGAAATTTAGTCTGTTCCTTATGCAGTCTTACACAGTTATATGATAGCAGAGCTGGTGAGGGTTAAAACAAATTGCTTGTTTTGCATTGCAAGTTGTAAACTGTAAGTCCAGTAATATGTTAAAATATGCTCAGCAGCCAGTTCATTAGGTACACCTACTGGGTGGGATCCCCTTCAGAAAAGCCTTTTTTTCTTGATGGCATTGATTCAACGAGGTGCTGGAAACATTCCTCTGAGATTTTAGTCCATGTTGACATGATAGCATCACACAGTTGCTGCAGATTTGATGGCTGCAAGGCTACAATGTCAATCTCCCAATGCTCTCAAAGATGCTCCATTGGAGTGAGGCCTGATGAGGCCTTTTCTTTTGATCTTTTTCACACTATCTTCTATAAACCCTAGAGATGGTTGTGTATGAAAATCCAACAGTTTCTGAAATACTCAGACCAGCCCTTCTAGCATTTACCTAGTCACTTAAATCAGCTGTCGTCTCGATCATGTCGACATGCCTAAATGCACTGAGTTGCTGTCATGTGACTGGGTGACTAGGCTTTCATGTCAACAAGCGGTTGAAAAGGTGCACCAGTGAAGTGGTTGGTGAGTGCATGTGTAACATAATACTTTAAATATGCAGACTGTGTCTTGAACCGGCAGAGCTTCTTACAGCTCCTCCCTTCTTCACAAAGGGTCACCACGGCAGGTAGCTCTGCATACTTAATTTGGCAGATTTTTTTTTTTACATCAGATGGTCTTCCTTACACAAACCCCAAGGGACATATGTCTCCTCCTGGGCTCAAACAAGGAATAATTCACTTTCTAGCAATTGTGCAAACCACTGCACCATGGAGCCAGACACAGATAACAGGAAACATTTCACTCTATCATATGACAGACACAAACACTGAACAAACTAACGAGATTTAACACAATAAGTTGTAACTTCTAATTATCTACATACCTTTTAAAAAAAGAAAAAAAAAAAAAAAACGAAAAGCAGCAAGCAGCAGGCACATGCAGCCAGAACAGATATGAGTAATGATATCGGACAAACTGGTGCTCTTTGTGCTGTGATAGAGAAAAACACTCCTCCCCTACTCCTGTTTTCTTCAATTTACACTGCAGAAACTTATTTATCACTCACTGTTCCACTGTTGTTCTGCATCCAGCTAGTTTTAAAACTAATTTAATGTTTGCTTTATTTAAGGTCAGCTCCAAAGCTTCACTTTAATCAAATCTGAAATCATTATGCGGTCATGAGGACTCTGTAAACCAATAAACACACCATCAACAGAGTGTACGCGGTCCTGAAAGTTCTAAAAAAAGATAAGACATCTTTCAGACCTATCCCTAGTTCATCTGCAGAAAACCATTTCCTAACATCATCCCATATACTGTGAAACTTTGTTATCCTTCCATCTGCTGCATCCACCATCTACTGCAAAATGATGGGTCTGTCTTCTCCTCTGCTCAGCAGCATTTAGATGGCCTGACCAGCAGTGACAGCTTCAAGAGCATTGTGCAATCAGACTGCTCCCATGGGAAGCCCGTTGTTGTTGGGTGTTCTCTTATCTCCTGTCATCTGGGATTTATATTTCCCTATCTTTAGCATTGGTACTACGAGATAAAGCAAATAAACCACAGTTTTTCCAGAGAAAAACAGAAGTGAAGTAGTATGGCTGTAATGCTTTTTGCCTGTTTTCAAACCTCTTTTTTGCAGATGCTTCCATTTCTTAACTGCATGCCATGATTCAAATCAGACAACTCATTTTACATTGTGGACACATTCAGCTGGACCAGTGAAGCTAAATGACCAATATGTAAAATTACAGAACAGGTTCTGGTAGACTTTCCTGTAACTTTAACATATTAAGTTTTCATTTATTCATAAAAAAAATGTCCTTTACTGTGGACTCACTGTAAAAAAAACAACAACAAAAAACAACAACAGAGTAAAAAAATTAGACATTTCTATATTAGAGTGGAAAGCAGCAACTTTTCTGCCAATTTAATTGTGGTATCTTTTACTTAATTACTTGGGTGGGGGTGGGGGGGTCTTTATTAATAGGAAAGATTATCAAACTTATTAAGGTAACAGTTCAGACTTTATGCTTTACTTTGCATTTTCCAAAAGCCTGTACAAATAGTGATTATCTATGAGGGCAATATAGCCACAGAGATTCTTGTTTTGCAGTGCTTGTTAATATTTTGTTGTAAAGTGCTTTGGGCCAGGAGTGTCAGTATCCTTCAGTTTCATTCTTCTGCAACTTAAATGTCCTCAGATTTTCACTGCCCACAGCCCCCAAACCAAAGCCAGTTATTACCTTAGCTCCCTTAATTACTTTCTCGCCCTATACAGTCCGTCATATGCTCGTTATTATAGCCCCTTAATCTGTCTATTGGAAGACAAGATGCTCATGCAGCAAACACACACACACACGCACAGACACACACACAGACATCAACTGCCACTTTGTCACAACCTTGGGGCCGCTGGGAGGTGGTGAAGCTGAACTAATAGAGTTGAACTGGTAGAGGGCAGTGTGGCAGCAGCAGCCGCTAAAGCAACTGCAGGCAGGTTTTCTGCAGCTGCAGAGCTCAGTGCCACAGTGCAGCACAGATAAAGTGATGCTCCAGTCTACCGCTTACAGCTGAGTGTAATGCCACTGCTGAATAATTAAAAACCTACTTTTTTGTGTGCATTTTCATTTAAGATAGTATTATGTAAAAGTTTGGTCATTTATTACTTTTATTAGTTAGTCCAGAGAGGGACAGAAAATAGCAGATATCTGTCCGGCTACATGTAACCCCTCAAGCTACTCACTGACGTTACTAAATAGCTTTGCGTTTAACATATAATGAAGTGAAACATTTGCCTTTTGATATTTTCCGTTGATTAATTTAACACTTGTCTGTCATTCTGTTAAGTTAGGTTCTAATTATTTTTTGTCAGTGAACATTTCTTTTTTTGTTTACAAGGATTACATTTTAAAAATTATTAGTCATGTTACTAACACCACAAAGTACTAAAGTGTAAGTAAGTGTAAGAGTCTGGCGTTTGTGGGCTGTATACTACTTTTTAAAATAGATGCATAAATAAATATTCAGTAAGTACTCAAATCAGAATTACTGGAATGTTCCCAGGTGTAAGCAGACTTCCCATAATTTGTGGTAAACAAGAAGAAGAACAACAAATCTGTCCATACCTATAATTTTTTAATAAGCACTCCTTATGTTTATCTAGGACAGTATTTCTCAACTAGGTGTACTAGCACCCCTATGGGTACTTCGGAGTACTGCATGTAGTTTTGTAAAATGTTAATTAAAAACAAAAAATGTTAGTCAAGCAAAATTCAAATGAATAAGCACAATAATTACCTGTTTTTGTGTGAGATTAAAAATAAAATATTCAAAGAAAAAATTGGTTGACTGTGTCCTTTGTGTCTGAAAGTTGTTCTCCTGGTACCTGTGTGGATAATCCAGCTTCCTCCCACAGTCCAAAGACACGCATATGTTACGTTAACTGCTGATTCTAAGTTGGCTGTAGGGTGGCCGAAAATGAGCGTGAATGGTCATCCATCTTTCTGTATTAGTGAACCTGTGCAGGCTGTATCCTCTCACCCGACCTCTTGCCCTACGACCGAGTAAATTAAAGAAAACTAATTTGTGGTTGAAAAGATAAAATCAAAAACAAAAGAAATAAAAGCTTGTTAAAAAAGGTGATCTTTACATTTATTTGAGTCACTTTCTGTAACAACTCTAATCAAAAGAAAGCAGACTGAGCTTGTAAAAGAGTTTCAGCACCTAAAAATGACACAGATCCTCAGTGCTGAACAAATAAGCGCAGTAGAAGTTATTTATGTGGTTTTCTAGCCTTGCAACTTGCATACTGATTTTTTATTTTTATAACACCTCTCTGCTCACCCTGATGGGGGAGGGGGGGGGGGGGGGGTGCTCACAAAATGTCATAAATGTGATGGGGTGCTTCTCACCTGGTAGCACCTAATCTGATGCAATTCCCATGTGAAGCTGAAGCTAATTGGATGAAGCGCAAAGACCCAGCAGTCGTCTCGTGTGTGTGCACGCGTGTCCGTCCACACCACGTGTTTGCAGACATTGAAATGTAGAAGGTGGAGTAACCTCCTCATAATTGCAGGGCACGGTAGTGACACAAGCAAAACATGAGATTAGTCTCCAAGCGCAATGAAGAAATAGAGAATTGATTAAGATGGAAAATGCTTGTCAGGGTGTGTGTGTGTGAGTGACTGAGTGAGTGAAAAGGCTACAAGGAGAAAAACGATCAGGGACTGAGAGAGGGAGAGAGAGAGGGAGACAGCGGTGGGCAGGCCCAGAAAAGCGATTACTCCAGCTGCTCTTTCACAGCTGCTCCCAATTGCTCCATTGCACCTCTTTCTCTCCGTCCATCACTCCCTCCGGCTCGTCCCTCCGTACGCTCATGTGTGACTGGACTGTTTGTAGCTGATGTAATCTTGACAAAACACTCCACAGTGGGAGTACTTAGCTGATGTGCAACCGTCTCACGGATGTACGTTTAAAAGAAGCCGCTGTGCAGATGCAGGAGAGGATTGTTCTTGATGGAATAGTAAAACGGAGTTAAATGATGTAGTGGAGAAATCAATGCTGGGAAGGCTGTCTAAATGTTATTTGAGATCCTTACTCTATTAAGTGAAATAAAACACATTAAATGTTCCACAAAACCGCTGCTCACACACAAACATGGGGGCTCCGTTCCCGCCTGTTCGTCTCTTTTGAAATTCCTTTCACTATTGTCGTCAGACCGTCTCGGGGGTGGGGAGGTGGCTGTTAAAACATGAGCAGTCCATTCAGTACGCTTCACCTAATCAAAGCTACGCTGCTTGTGAAACTTCCAGTTCTCCAGCCTATCAGGATGTGTGATAAAGACAGACTGAGAGACATGGGCTTCCTGGCAAGCTGAGATGTTATGAGTGTGCGCGTGCATGTTCCATGTGTTTTTTGTGTAACACACTTTGGCCTTTGTTTGCCTCTCTCCCCCTCTGTGCATGTGTGTGTGAGAGAGAGTCAGAGCATTACTTAAGCCCAGAGGAGTTGAACAACAGCAGGTACAGTATCTTAATACAGTGAGGTACCTTTTAAAAAAATTGAAACGCTGGCTCTTTGTCACTTCTACTAAGTCGACCCATTAACGAATATGATAGCTTAATTGTTCGGGGTTTGCCCCCCTGCATTAAAGGCATCACTAAAGAAGTTTTCACCTGAGCCTGGGAAGTGAACATGAAGAAGAGGGCTTATATTTCTACTTTATAAATGAGAATGAAGGCCATTACACAGCATGTTGTAAAAAAGCGACACAAAATTCAGTACCGTTTGGCTCCAAACTTGTCATGTGACGTACATAAACACTAAATGTGGTTAGTTTTTGCTGAATATTTGCCCTTAAAGAAAGCACTGTAAAAAAAGGAAAATGGCATCAAGCAATGATGAGCTGTGTTTCTGAACAAGAAAGAGAAGAAACAGAGATTCTGGGTTCATCCAATTCTCACGTGAAGGCAGCAGCAGTGAGAATCTCATGGTTTGATCCAGGAGTTGAAGCTGTACCACGACTGCTTTCGTACAGATTTGACCCAGAGCAGTGTCTAGCTGTGTGTCTGAGGTAAAATGGCTATTATTTTACTTTTGGTATATTCTGCACAGGTGCAAGTTTCGAGCTACAAGAGCACTTGTAGCCAGATGCAGTGGTCTGATGGTTTATTTGGATCCCAAAGTCGGAAAAAGTCAAGCAAGCTTGGTTTGAAAAAATACATACTACACGATATTGTGCAAAATGTTGACACGGATTTTACACATCCTGTATATAATGGGGGGGGGGGGGGGGGGTAATGCACTTTGATAGTTCGTCTAACAAACAAACAAACACAGGAGTGTTTCCCAAAGTCTGACCTGTATTGACCCACCTGTTTAGTGTCCTCCTCATTCATGCTGGCTACCATGGTTGCTGCAGAAGCAGAAGTTCACTACTGTGAATAATAATTAGCTAAACTGAGACAGCACAGCATTACCTTATTGGCAATGTGAGTGTTTTAAGTTTTTCATTACCAAATTGTGTAAATTATTGTGACATACTACTTGGCCTTGTACCCCTGACCCCCTCTATAACCAGTGTTGGGGAGTAACGGAATACATGTGTGGGCGTTACTTATTTAAAATACAAAATATGAGTAACTGTAGGCTGTTACAGTCGCCACTTAAATAGGTGATAATTAGAATGCAGTTACTTTTTTGAAATAAATAGATTACACGGCAGCAATTTCCTGTTTCATATGTTAGGCCTGTCTATCCCATCTCTAATTTTGGTAATTTCACGCATTGCCAGAAATCCTAACAAAACACGCAATAAGAGGCTCTAATGTAAGCGTCCTGTTAATATTGGTGGCGTGAGTTACACAATTGACCCGGAGCCAGTACAACACAGCCAGCAGTGCAAAGGCAGGAATGCATTTCTTACTTGAAAATTCCAATGCCACTTCACATTTAAAGAAGAAAGGGATGGACGAAATCTGATATCTTTGATGTACTATTGCTGTGTGATTTATTACTATTAATAAAGGATGCATGACAACCTGGTAGCTGCAAATAATCATGTGCAGTTCTGAAAGCAGACAGAAAGAAAACATATTACTGATACAGAAATAGTTTTCCATAAGAGATCACTGCAAAAAGTGCAGCCTCACCTAATGTCCACCCTAATGTTACTCATTTTATATTAAGATTAAAACATTTAGTTGGTATTGCTTTCAGAACTGCACATGACTAGTTGTAGCTAGCAGGTTCTTAATGCTATCCATCAAGTCAGTCAACGTTAGCTCGGTGGCAAGTACGCTGCAGTAATTGTAATAAAAATCACACAGCAATAGTACATTCATGCAGTTGTAAAAAGCATGACAATATATTAAGTAATCCAAAGTATTCAGAATACGTTACTCACACTGAGTAACTTTACATTATAGACTACATTTTGGGCCATGCATTCTGTAATCTGTAGTGGAATACATTTTAAAAGTAACCTACCCAACACTGTCTGTAACACTGGCACTTCTTCTATACACTATATTGCCAAATGTAACGACTCACCTATTTAAATCACTGTGTGTTCCAATCACCTCCATGGCCACATGTGTTTATTTTTGTTAGTTAACTGGTAACAGAACAAATTGCTCAGTGGAAAATTAGGACACTAAAACCAAAAGTGGATCACTTTTGTACTGCCTCTTGCTGCAGCAATGAGTTTTTTCCTTAGAAGCCAAGGATGTACTGTCCACTTTCACTGTCTGTCTCTTTAGCAGTAATTGGCTCTTTGTTTTTTGGCTAGCTGCACTCAAATAGGAAAATCCACCTGTTAGCTGTAATTTTTGGTTTAGTAAAGTGCTTTATGTGTGCACTGTGTGGAGGAAAGACTGTTTGAGTCAGGTGACTGACAAGCTGGAGTCAGGAAGTGATTTCCTCCTGTGGCCGGATTTACTGAGTGGTGCATTCATCTGATGCAATCAACACTAGTTTTTGCAATAAAACGTTTTCTCTTTTCCCAAGTACATCCAAGCAGTTTACAACACAACAGGTTACTAAGCACATCACAAACATAACTATTTTTCTTATCGAAGCACGATCAGGGATCCTGACATCCCTCAGCATGTTTGCAGCAAAAATAAAGAACGCAAAACCCCCCAATTTGGGTCTTATGGTATCCTTCACTTACATTTGTGCTTCGCGTTTCCTCACTTCTAATATGAAGGAATCAATTTAATGAGATGATGTAAGGTTAAACAAGGGTCTCCAAAAAGTGTGGCATCTCTGTCTCTAAAACCCTTTTGTTTGGTTTTTTTGTCGATCGCACACACTCACCTTATTTTTCCTGCAGACATGTTGATGGGATTCCCACAGCCAAAGAAACATAGTGCGAAAGTTGACAATACATCCTTGGTTTCTTAACATAAAACTCATTGTTACAGCCAAGGGCAGCACAAAAATGATGCCTTTAAACTCAGTTTTAGTTTTGGTGTCTTTATTTTCCCCATAGTTACTGGTTTTGTTAGCTAACGTAAACTAATGTAAGGTTATTGACTACAAGCAACCAACCAACCTAATGCTGTCATGCTCTGCACTGGTGCTAAAAATCTTTTAAAAACTTTAACTTTAAGCACCTTTAAGCTCAATTGTGTGAATTGGCTTTTATACATGAAGTGTTTCATGTCTACTTTAAGGCAGGTTTACAAGAGGTGTGTTCACATGTGTGTGTCATACTCTACCATCTTTTGGCAGTTGTAAATAAACGTTGAGTGCATCCGGTAGCACAGCAGCTGTCCAGCATTAAACTAAAGGATGACTGGAGAGCAAAGGAGTACACTACTGTTTTGCCTTTGATGTGGGCGTGTCCCAGTAGCTCTGAAGTTGTGTGAAAACTGTTGATTGTGGCCCACTTGTCAACATTTGACCAACGAATAGATCATCCAGGTCCAGTGACATGCTGTTGGGATTCACTGGGTGAAATCACCCTCGGCTTGGTGTTCAAATTGAAATGCACATGCAAATGGACAGAATTGTGGGACCATAAATAACTCTTTATGTCAAAATGATTGATTAACGAGTGACTTAGAGAACAGATTCACATACAGGCAGTATAGTGAGATGTATGAACTCAATGAAATGACTCATGGAATGACAAAAGTTAGTGTAGCTTATGTTTCCCCTTCACTGTGGCGTTGCTGATCTTGATAATATAATAATGTAATTGCAGAACAAATACTGAATATGAATGCTAATCACTCTTATTTTGAAAATTTTTTTTTCCCACATGCTCGTTTCAGTAACCGAACACGATAATTGTTGAATGCGTAATCACCTACCGCTCAGCCGACACAATGGGCTCTCATGTGTATATTTCAACTTTCACCACCTACATCCACCCTTAAGCATGACAGAACCACCTCCACCCCCCATGCCTGCCACCACTTTCTCATATTTTATCTCCTTTACCCTTCCTACTCCCCCTGCTCTTAACCTGCCACCTCATTCCTCTGCGTTGGTGGGTACTCTCCTCTTTCCCTCTCCATCCACTACTCTTCCGCTCTTTTGCTCCAGCTGCCTTGCCATGCATAATTAAATTTCCAGTGGAAATGCACCCTTCCTCCATTTTTCTCTTTTTCCTCTTCCTCCATTTCCCTCCATGTCTATCAGTCTTCCTTTCTTGTGCTCTTGTGAATAAGATGGGTAAGTCTTTGCTGAACATCTCAATTTTTCTTCCTCTATGTCTCTCCTCCTTCCTTCCCTTACCACCTGCTCTCTTTAGGCCTACACTGGGACCGAGTGCCAGGCCTGTCTTGTTAAGTGATAATGTTAAAATGCTAAATCACACCACCAGAGCCACCACCGCCTCCCTCCCCATCTCATTCTGTGAGGGGTCTCCGGTTTCACTTTGTGCTGTCATCCTATCCAGTCACACTCATCAATACTCAATGCAGGATCTCCATCAGCCTGTGTATTTCTCTTCCAACATTAGACAAGGTGATGTTTGGGGCCTGACCAGACCCTTGTTAATGTGCATGTTAATGAGCCTGAAGTATCAGACTTCCTTCTTTCTGTCAGTTTCATGTCTTTTTCATTCACTGAACAAGTAAAAAATATGTCGGGTCACATTTATTGTTTCCCCGGTTTCACTTCCACACTCTTCCTCCACAGTGAAACTTATTATAAATGTAGGAATCTCTTAGATTATATATTCATGCGGTATGACACCATGCTCTTGCTCAAAGGAAAAGGGCACAAATTTAAGACACAAACCGCGGGCTGTATTGAAAAATTATATGTCTTTAGCAGCTTTAACTTCAACAATGTTATGTTTGAAATACAACCAGTTAGGGGCGGAGGAAAGTGACAGTAACTACATAGTTTTTTAAAATACTGACTTAATTTGAGCTAGTACTGCATCAGTGATCACCTGCTTTTGCTCAAACCTGGATCTGTGTAAATCCTGTAGCTTCACTATTAAGACCAGGCTCGGCTTGTGCGCTCACACAGATGTGACTAACAGCTGCTGATTCCATTAAACATCCCTGAACTGATGATTTTATATTTCAATGCAATACAAAGGCAAATGTAGGAAATGTAACCAGATTCTGTTTTCTCTCAGTGCAATTACGAAGCACACTGATACTGGTTACTAATATATTCACTGCCAATTTATGTTGTATTCAAACTTGTAACTTAATCTTAAGCAATTCTACTAATAAGGGCAATCAATGGTATTTTTAATTTTATGCTACTAAAAAAAAAATAAGTGGGACATTTCTTGCATTTAAACAAAACTTTGATCAGCCTGGTGTAAGAGTCAGGTGCTTTGTATGCCCAGCCTCCACCCCAACCACCTCTGATTCTAGCAAAGCTTTTGAATGTGGCAAAATACTATCTAACGTTAGCTGTACTTCTAATAAAATCCAGACCCAAGACAATAGAGCCACTTTCTTCATGAGTCTCATCTCCAGCAGCAGGCACGTTTAAACTGTGACTTTTGCTATCAGGTCTCAAAACAATGGATAGTACTATTAGTACTATTACGCAAAGTACTCCGTCTTATCAGCTAATGTATTTTCCAGCAGCTACTATACCATTGGCCCACTGGTGGCCCTGTCACCAGCTTTAAGGCTTTACAGGATTTAAACTGGTAATGTACCTGGCTGCTTGCTCACCCATAGCTGACGTTAGGGTAGGATATCAGTGATTCATTACACATATGCAAAGTAACTCAAAAGTTTTTCACAAGTTTCTACAGACAGAGCAAAGTGGTCTTTTTGAATAGTTTTGGTACAGACCAAAAACAAAGCATCAGCTCATCATTCAGGGATGAAACTTTTCCTGGAGTTGAGGTAAGTATTCATGACTATAACATGTATCTAGTAGTGATGAGCATGCAGAGAGGCAGTTCCTGTGTCAGACATTTCCATCACACTAACTTGAGCCAAGCCTTGAATATAATCCAAGGCCATCTGTTGGGTAGATCCTTCGATATGCTAATTAGCTGGTGCCAATCTTTCCTATTTAACTGACGGCGTCTTTGAATGGGAGAGTTCTACTGTGTCACAGATGGATTTAAATATCAAGGTAGTTTATATCAGTAAAGATCAGTTTAGGTCTTACCTTTTGCACACGTGTAATGGCAATGAAGGAACGCACATGTAAAATTGCTGTAGTCATCATAATTTTTGGCATCACTTTACAAAAAAGAAAAAAAGAATCCCTAAGAGACTTTTACCACATTGTGATTCAGGCAGTTTGAGAAGGAATTAGACTCCTTCATGTGCTCTAGGATCTGTTTTCAGGGTTGAGGAAAACTAGCCTGTCATTGGGAGACTTTGGCCAATAACAGGTTTTTCCACCAAATCAAGTATGTAGGAAAGAAGTTGAAGAAGTAATAGTTTGACTCCCATGAGAACAAAAAAGTCAGCACTGACTCAGTTTGATCACATATATAGCAATTGTAAACACTAGCTATTTTTCTGATGGAGCGGTTAGAAGCACAAGGAGAGAGCTGCAGGAGAAGGGCAGGCTATTTTTAAGCTCTTGTGTTTTTTGTTATATTTTATTATTATTTTTTTATTGGCTACTAAAATACTGTGAAGTTCATTGACTCTTTTTCAGCTACAGTCGCGGGATGCTGAGCTGTTTACTCTGTACAGAGCAAATACGGTTGTTTGACATTCAGTTAAACAAAGCTGTTTTACACAGCAGATGACAGGGACTAACGTTGCAACTCAATTTTGGCTACAGGAGCCATCAGGTAAACATATACAAACCCAGATCCAAAAATGTGGGGTGCTGTGTAAAAACAGAAGAAAATCATTTGAAAATCTCAGAAACACATATTTTATTTACAATATAACACAGAAAATATATAAAAAGTTTAAACTGAGAAACATTTTACTTTTTCACGAAAATATTAGCTCATTTTAAATTTTAAAGGCAGCAACACGTCACCAAAAAGTTGTAATGGGGGCAACAAAAGGCTGGAAAATTATGTGGTGCTAAAAAGATGAGATTAATTGGCAACAGGTCAGAAATATGACCGGGTCACCTTATTGATGTTGCAAGTGTAATATTCACAATTTTCATCCCCACGTTTATCTTTCTGCTGCATGGGAAAGGTTGGGCATATATTGTGTTTATCAGTGCATTTTCAATGCAAATAAAGGTGTTGCTGTATGAGAAGCTTTTCTGACCTAGAGTCTTAAACAAAAATGCACCTTTTTTATTTTAGAGAAATGAAAAGAAACTAAGACCATAAAATATGTAGGTGAATAAATGGAGTAAACAGACCAAAACAAAACATCACCACAAGGATTTTCTTGTGCCAGGGTGTCTTGGGGAATAACTTGCTGATGTCACACTCTTGTTTTTTTAATTAGGCAAAAATATCACGAATAGTGCCTAGACTTCTACACGCCATGTTGGGGCTCAATTTTTCCATTTTTAAGCCTTAAACCTACCAGAGTATAATTAGTTATTGAAGAGGCATCAGAATTTAGATTGTTTTTCCAGTTTTCATGAGCCCACTGAGGTGTAAGGACCCCTAACCCCAAAGCTATCCTGATAATCACGATACAACATTATGAAAATTTTTTTTGTCATAGATAAAAATGATATAGACCTCAAAAGATTAAAAGAATCAGCAAGGGGCACACAAAATATCTAAATGAATTAAATGAGGGGAGGACTATAGCACAAACAGGTAGGAACAGAAAAAGAATGCAGACTTAGTCAAATAAAAAGCAAGTCAATAAAGTGATCTTTAAGAAGTGATTTAAAAGACCCTGCAGAGTTGGCGAGCCGAGTTGCTCGGGCAGAGTTCCAAAGCTGAGGGCTGAAAAGGTCCAGTCACCTTGGAAAACAAACCAATGGTTATAACATTTGGAAGCAACCAGAGGTTTTAAGAAACTAACGTGGATTACAAAGAACAAACATCAAAAAAAGAATCTGATTCAGAGACACAAGACTTCTAGCAAAATGGTAAAATCTGTTTTAAAACTCAAGGGGAACCGTGTAAAAATGCAGAGTCATCTGTGTGTGTGTGTGTGTGTGTGTGTGTGTGTGTGTGTGTGTGTGTGTGTGTGTGTTTCACAACAACACATGATCTTGAGCTGCCTATTGCAGCAAGAAATAACGAAAAGACCCTTACAACATTTTGCAGCTGTTTAAATGTCTGATTTAGTCAAAGCAATATATATTAAAATATAAAACTACATATACTTCTCATTTATCCTCAAGTCTTCTGCAGAATGTCTATTCAGCTGAAATCAGGGCAGGTTTAATTCACAGCTCCAACAGAACAGTTAGAGCACACAAGACACCAATTGTACATGACGATTCATGCATAGATAGAAGCCCAGCCAATACCGTAAACAACAAAGTTCTTGCATTACAACATGTCAAGATTCAGCTACATAACATACGTCCCACTTTGCTGTGTACTAAGCATGCCAGTCATGCGCAGTGAACTGTCCTTTAATGTGTTTGCATCAATTATATGAGTCCAATTCTTTCTGATCCTTGTGGAAATTAAAGCAAAGATGTCAACAAATCAAAATGTAACCTCGCCGTGTTTAATAAATCATACCGTCTCTGTGAATTCTGTTTCAATCCATGTTTTCTCTCAGTTTAACCACTCTGCTTATTCAAATCTCCAGCAAGAGCTTTAGTCAGTGTCTAAAAAAAGGACTGACTTGACGTAATGGGAACATTGTCAAAACAACCCCAATCCTTAACTCATCTCATGAAGTCCCATTCAGTCATTTTTGGACTTTGGATAGAGGATTTTCACAATCATGTGATCATTTCTTTTTCTTTTTTTAAATTGTGTATGCAATAATAATTTAGAATTATTTATTTTTTAAATAAACTGTGTTTCTGTAAAAATAATTGTGGCTAGAACATTTTACCTTTTACTTGTGCTGTGACTGGCTACCATTTGTTTACATTTGCGGCACCAGTAAAGAGGTCCCCTGTGATAATCGTTATGTGCTGAGTAATGTCACAAACAGTTATTAATACTTATATGTGGATCTGCATGTGGGGTTGGTAATCCAAAACCATGCATATGTATGCAAAATCTCTGACTCACTGCTTTTCCCCTTCCTTGTCATTCTCACACATACACTAACTTAAAAAACTTAAGCCATGAGGGGCTCCTCTTACAGCTACGGCTTTGGAATATAGTCCGTTGCAGTTTATGATGAAGAGGCCTGCTGCTAAATCCAGTTGGAGGTTTGCAGAGATAGATGGAGATGAATACCTCTTTCCATCATCCCTCTCGCTTTCTCTCTGCTGACACGTGCTCACTCGCACATGGACACACTTCCTCTAGCTCTCCGAGTTACATGAAATCCACCCACAATTATACAGCACGCAACTGCAAGGGAATCTTTCAGCAGCCGGGGTTTGGTCTCAGTGGGCAGCGCTTCACTGCTGAGTGCGCAGCCTCTCTTGCCTTGGTGGGGGGAGGCCTCCTCTGTCGAGGTATTATCTGCTCCCATCTAAAATTCATCAGCTACTGGGAGATTCGTGACGACAAGTCAATTTGATCGGCTAACAATGCACCGTGGTGGTCGGTGTTCTGTGCACAGGCAGGTATGTGAGTCTGCGTTAAAGAAGGCATAAACAACACAACACATGGGTAGGCATGTGCAAGGAGGCAGAGGGGTGCCACCTGCATCAATACAGAGTATCTAGTGGTTATTTCTAATCAAATGATTGATTAATATGATTAATAAACACAATAAACACAAGAAAATAATATTTAAGTACTTAAAGTAATATTTAAGTATTTAAGTATATTTAAGTCTAAATGTAAAATTATTCATTTAAAACATAAATATGAACACATTTGTGTTAATTGCAAGCGTTTTGCACATAAAAGAAATCACAGTGTGTGGGTGTGTGTGGGTTTGGGAGAGCCTGAGATGTGATGATGGGTCATGTAGCAGCAGCACACGTGCACAGTGTGTGTTTCAAGCATGCATATGGGTCTCATGTGTTCTCATATATAGTGCACACATGACAATTCCCACAGAAGGCCTTTACTTTAATCACTTGACTATTTCTAAGTAGCACAAACTCAGTCCCAGCACAGAGGGCGAGGTGATGTGTTGAATGTTCTCTCATAATATTAGATGATAGCAAAAGCATTTTACCACATGCACACTCTACAAGAGACTGGCCTGCCATCGGGTCAAGGGCACTTGGGCTCGATGTCTGCAAGAACACTTAGACGTGTGCTAGAGGCTGGAGATCAAACCAGCAACCATGCAATAGCAAAGATAACAACCCACTCTACCACATGAGCACTGGCTCCCCAATTAGACATAGTAATTCACTAAAGAAGTTACCAATCAGGGCTTTCCCTGAATCAAAATTGAGACAATCCAATCAGATTCAGCAGTTAAATACAGCTACTTGGATACGTCTCTTTGGTTGAATATAAGTTTACCAGAATATTCGGCAAGGCAGCCTAATATTGGTTGGTATCAGCAGGATCACTCAACCTCAGATTTTAGCTTCTGTCATCAGTCAACCATAAACTTAGTGCATGTTATTGGATAAACAAATACTCAACACTCATGAATTTTAGCTGAAACCGGGCTATCAGACTGAAGATTTAACCACAAATACATGCGTCTATCATGTGCTAAAAATGTAAGATTAGCCTTACTATTAATTTATTTGAACCTCTGTGTGAATAGATGACTGCACACCTGCGCTCACTTTTCTTAGTCTATGCAGATTTGTATATATATGTATATAAAGTGTACAGCAGCAAAAGGTATGACAGAGATTCTCAGTGATTCCTTCGGTTTATCTCAGCACATGCACACAACACATTCACACCCCAGCGCCTGATGTCCTCTCTCTCCTCTTCCCCTTTTCCCTCTCTTTCTTTTTGGCATCCATCACTGTCTGTGGCAATGGACTGCGAAACAAATTTCTATCACGATACATTACAGGTTAAGAAAGGGAGCTGGGAATGTGTTATATATGCCGGGTTCGATTTTTATGTAGGGTCTACAGGCTCGTCCATCATTGCTCTGCTAGGCACCCTTGTGCACTGGGCCCCTGACGAGATGTTGTCTTGGCACCGCTATCAATCATCCTACACTTGCCTCGTGCCCGATGCGAAGGAGGGGGCATGTGTTGTAGCTGCAGGACTTCCTCCCTCCTTCTGACAATGCATTCCCTTCCTCCGCCCCTCACAATTGTTCCTCGTTTGAATTGTGCGTTCAAAGCATGTGCTTTGTATATAGGGCTTTCGTCCCTGCGTGACCTCTGTGGGTCTTCCCTTTTTGGCAGAGTCCTATGATTTTAATGACAGGAGATGATTAGCTACTAATTGCGCCAGCCATGTGTGAAACACGGTTAGCCTGGATCCACCTGGCGCCACTCAATGATACCTGGGTCAGTGCTATTAAAATAATATGAGGTCATGCCTTCATATGAAATGTAGCCTATATAAACCCTAATATAGCTTAGGGAGGAAGCATCATTATCAAGTGATAACAGAAGATTGCATTCCACAGCATTTAAGGTGAAAGTGTCTGGATGCAGTGCTGTGCTATCTGTGGCTTCATAGCCTGGTATAATTTCAGTCCACAAAGACTAGGTTGCATTAAAGTTTAACCTTAGTTGCTCTGATGTCTTAATATATTTTCATTTACCCTTTCTTCATCTTTGTACTTGACATGTGGGTTACACAGACACAGGATACTGAATCAGGCTACTGCTAGACTAATCCTTTTTCTCCCAAAGTCAGGCGGATTACGATTTAAGAAGTACTCCTTCGTCCTTCACACTCCACGGTGAAAGTCACCAAGCTATCAGAGAGCACGGGGGGTAGGCACAGGGAGTAGGGACTGCTGGGTGGGAGTAAAGGTGGAGGAGGAAGGGGGGTAGGAGGGAAATGGGGAGAGGGCTTAATTAGGCCAGATCACCGATGCTCTACACCATTGCCACCGCCATTCCCACCGCCATTCCCATCCCCGGTCCCTACTCTATTCCCCTAGATCCCATCCACTTAATGTTCTGTGAAATCATATTCCACTCCCAGGAGAAGAAAGAGAAATCAGAACAATAAAGTGACACATTTTAAAGAGAGGCAGCACCACGGGGAAATAGACTGTTAGTGACACATGGAAGATGTGGCCTGATGGATAGCAACCACATCTGTCTGGCCCATTAAGAACAAACAGCATCAGATCCAAAACACAGCAGTCTGGAAGAAGCTCCAGCACCATCCAAAAACAAGGATTCGCTACTGTTTTACGTCCAGTCGAAGTAAGTATTTTGCTGTGTGCAGCACGCCCTCATTAAAGCCAAGGCATTAAATCAAACACCTGCTGACTCTGTCTTACCATTTAACAAATTGCTGTAAAACTAAAATAAATTTTCTTCAGTTACGTGGCATTATTTGTAAAAATCATCTGGATATAATTGATGCTCTGGATGTACACAGCTTTTTTCTTTGTGCACAAACTGACAGGAATGTAAACATTTTAATTTAAATCTATATTTGGAAAAGCTGTGACGACTCTTTCAGCTCAAATTTGGTGTTTAGAGTTTGATAGACGTGCATGCGTTATGTAGTTTCCTGTGTTTGTGCACCTGAGAATAGACACCTGTGGTGATTAATCACATCAACACAGCAGCATTCCTGTAACCATCCATCGCAACGAGCAGGGGAATATAGACAAAACTGATACCTTGTCATAATTTTAAGAAAGATGTGAAACTGAATTCTGGGTGCAGGTGTGAGGTTTTGTAGCTCCATGTTACATATTAAAGTAATGAACTGTTTAATGGAAATAACATTAGGAACACTAAGTAGTATCTTTATACATATGGCACACTGAGCCAAAGACGTTTTACAGTAAGAAACTGTTGCTATTAATTACACTAGATAGACTGTAAAATAGCATTTTAATGCAGACTTGGTCTTTTACTGTAATCTGACTTTAAAAGTAAGCAGAGGGCAGAAACTACACGGCAGTGATGTTGACCAGATAGAGGTTAATGGCAGAAAACTAAAACTTATGACATTTCTTTTGCCAGATGTTGTCTGTTTTTTAACAGTCGTCACTTCTATTAAAAGCAGCATCATAACTTACGTAACAGTTATAAATATCTGCTTTACTAGCTGTCACGACTACGTTTTGATGGGTTGTTTTCTCCACGGTGATTTGATTGAGCTACAACGCTTGCAAATTTAGTTTCAAATCACTAACTGAAATCCTCCAAAATGCCCCTTTATCAAAATGGATATTTTTCTTTTTATAAGCAGCAAAAATCAATGAATAAATTTAGTTTCACAAAAGCTAGATGTGGCTGTCTCACCAGTTTAGCAATTGCGTGCAAAAATACTCTGTAGCCTCAAGGAATCGGTGAAAAAATACAGCTGAAGGTCCCTTGAAGGTTAAAAACAATGCTGTTAATGGCTGATATTTCACCATGCATAAAGACCATGAACATGAGGTCAGTTTCAAACTGCACCCTGAACAGCAAATTCAAGGTGCACGGTTAAACTCTCAGATGAATGGACCTTGTCACGTAATAAACCTAAGCTGCTTTAATTCCTTAATTAGGACTGTGTCTGTGTCATTGTTCTGCATTTCCCTCAGCTCCATTTTAAATTAGCCACAGTTACTCAAATATACACATACAGAGCTGTTAAGCTGTAAATTCACAAATTAAAGGTTAGATCGTGACCAACAAAGTAGGCCTAATGTTGTTTTTGGGTGTGGCAGCAGCTTCGTCTTTTTTCCTGAAGCCGAGGGGAGGCAACGAGGCGTTGAAGCAGACAGGCCGCCTGGCATGCAGCAGGCAGTGAGCAGCGAAGACGTCCAGCAAAATGGAGGTATTCAAATAGACAGAGGCACCTAGCGTCAACATGCAGACAGACGTGAGAGGGAGGGAGTCTGTCAGAGAGGAAACGGAGAAAAGCTGGACCACGGAGATACACGTGGAATACAAATAATACACAGAATGGACAAACAGCTGGCCAGACAGTGACAGACAGACGCATGGAGACTGACGGATAAGAAGACATTCAGGCAGGCTGGGTGGCAGAAATCCAGACATCCATGCAGAATAGATGGAGGGCAGACAGTGCAACAGGCAGCAAGCACAGGCCTGCAACCACTCCATGCCTTGGGGACAACTTTGGTAGTGAAGAGATGCTATATCTAAAGTGGCTTTACTCTCTTCCTAGGAAGGGGGGGCAGCTTTTTCCAGCATCCAGATAGCATCAGGACTTTTTCATTTCGACACAAGGCAGAATTATCATCCAGAACATCTGAATGTACCCCATCCACTCCTCTCTCTGTATCGCTCCTCTCCAATCATTCCTAATGCACTCTATCTGTCTCGCTCCCCTGTCCCTCCACCGTCCTCCCCCTCAATCAGGCAACCCTGTTTTCATTCCTCACTACCTCCATTGTTCTCTCTCTTTGTCTTTTTGCTTTATATAATTCATTTTATTGTTCACTGCATGCATTCGTCCTCTTTGCTTCCCAGTTTAGGTGGATGCGTTCAACCTTAAATGCACTTTTCTCATAAATGTTTGTCCAGTTTCTCCTTTGTAGAAACTCCATCGATTCCTTTTACACTAAGTTCACCAGCCCACATCTATTCAGGTGGTTCCACAGCACGCAAAAGATGCAAAAAAATGGCATAAAAATAGGGAAAGAAAACTGAAAATTGTCATTAATGCATCATACTTGAATTCTACCTCACATGCCAAAAAACTTGCCTGCAGCTTATTGTTCTGCCATATAAAAGCAATATTAGTGACTATTTACTGAGTATTGTTTTTGAAGGCCATTTTGGAAATAATAACATTAAATAAAAGAAGAGCTTTACTGTATTTAAAAAGCTGTTTTGCCCAAGAGTCTACTTGATTTACTCTTTCTTCCTTGACGCATTCCTACCCCGGTGAAGGTGCCTGCTTTTGTTTCTGTCAGTATTTGCACGCCTGCGATGAAGCTGGCAGGCTGAGCAGGAGTCCTCTCTGTGACGTTTGCATGTTTTTTTTAATCCCCCCTTCATTGCAGTATGGCATGTATGGATCTCCCCACCGTGTGACCTACGGGTGACGGGGAAGCCTGCCAACAACGTGCCCGGAAACACCGCGACGCCAACACAGCGCAGCGCGAGCTAAAAATAGTCCTCTGGTGATAAATAATAAAACCTCTCTCCATATGCCAAGCGTCCCTCTCCTCTCCTCGTGATTTCAGTCTGTGCGGCTAATTGTATGACTTAATTTGCTGGGTTCGTGCTGTATAGAAACACAAGAGCTGAGGCTATTAATGGTGTGTATTAATGCCCCCCCCCCCCTTTTTTTTTGTTACTGAAGGAAAATTGCACATAATTTTCCCGTCAAAGCCAAATGCTGAGTTCAGCTGCAATTACAGGAGTGAAATAAATCGAAGAATTAAATAGAAATCTTTAGTGGTGTGACCAAGTTTAAATGTTGGGATAAAACACAATCAGATGCAAAGGTTTGCTCAGTTTAAATTCCCCTTTTTAAAGCAGAACACCTGCCTCTGATACAACATCACACAGCTGAGACTTTAATCTCATCCAGTAATTTTAGATTGAATTAAAATGACAATAATGTGATTAAGTATTAAAGTATTTATTTCTGTATATTTTTTAAATATTGCATTTATTACCGTGCACTGTAGCTGATCATTCTCACATCACTCTCATGTAATGTCATGCACCTCTGCGCGGTTTCTCTTCCTCCATCTTTCTCAAAGACCTAATTTAAGGCTGGTGTTTGAAAAAAAAAAAAAAGCAAAACTAAAATATAAATGAAAAATAATTACAATCAAAGAGAAATCTCTCTCTCTCTGTGTGTGTCCGTGTGTGTGTGTTTGGGGGGGGGGGGGGGGGGGGGGGGGGGGACACGGCGCTCCCTTTTCTGTTTTTTCCTGGCTGTCTGGTCACGATTCAGAGCCCTCACAGCGTGGAGCTTTGTGTGTGGATGCTGCTGCAGTTGAAGTCCGCATGGGAACCCCCCCTCCCCCCCCTCCATGCAAATACCCCCCTCTCACCTCTTTCTCCTCTCTTCTCCTTCTTCCATCTCTCCCTCTTTCTCATCCACCCGCTGCTCCTCTTCCTCTTCCCGCTGCCTCTTCTCTCCCTCTCGCTCTCTCTCCTCCCACGCACGGCTCTCCACGACCGAGAGGCTAAAAATAGCACCAGGAATCCCCGCATCAATTCAGAAGAAGGAGGAGGAGGAGGAGGTGTGGGGCGGGTGGGGGAGTCAGCTCACACAAGGTCACCCCCCTCCCCCCCCCACACACACATCAGTCCCCATCCAGCACATTTCATGATTTGCCCCGGCTCACATCTCTGTTTTTATCCACGAGACCCACACCGTGTCAGATTTTATTTCATCGCCTTGAATTGATAAAAAAAAAAGTCCAAATGGTATCGATCCCTCTCTAAATCCTATTAAAACGTCCCTCCTTATAATTAATTTCGTGACTCGGAGAATGGGAATGAGCTTTCACTGAGCACTCAAGGCAAAAAAAAAAAAAGTAAAATAAATCAGTTTTTTTTTTCTTCAAAAAAAAAGAAGAAGAGGGGGACACTTTCCGTAGCAGAAGCCGCGTTTTGTGAGCGCACAAACAGTTGGAAGAGGGGAAAATACCAAGGCGCAAAGAAACGAGAGCAGCCAGCAGCTGTAACAATAAGCTGCTTGCAAAATTTCACAACGTGTTTCCTCCGTTTCCATTCCATGCTACACGCGACAGGAGACGGCAATGACTGGGGGAGCCCCTATTCTTAGCAGGAGACTATTGATTTTCTTTCTGTCATTTATAATCATCGTTGATGTGTCTTCCAAGGAGAGCTCCTGTGCAATCTCTATCAAATAAAAGGTACGTCCTCCCCTTCTTTCCTGGTATTCCTTATTTCTTTGCCTTCCTGCTCATTCTCTTTCCCATCAGCATCAGTTCAAAAGGACGGGGTTTGAAAAGATTGCAGGATGAAATTCCAATTGCAGGGTCTCCCTTTATTTGCATTTTCACACCTTGCAGCAGTAGTGCATGACACCCCCCCCCCCCCCCCCCCCCCTTTCTTTTTTTTATTTGCAGAGCTGAAGCTTTCTATCTGCCACACACCTATACTGAGTAACTAGGAATGGACAGTTTCTTTCTCACTGGTGTGCAGAGTGGGATTTAACGGTATATCCTCTTGCATTAGATAATGCAATGCTGCACGTGTGCGCTATTATTTACAATTTTCTGTCCTTACATTAGGTGGCATTAAGTGTGTGTTCTAAAGGTAGGTTTCATAAGATGAGCCTTTCACAGAGTAGTGCACAGTCCATCTCCTCCTGCTGTGGATAATATGGAGTGGTGGTGGGGGGGTCAGTTGGTCATCTCCTTTGTGTTTGTTGCGGCTCTGATGATGAGACAGGGACCAAGTCTTTGAACCTTTGCATTAGTGATGAGCTTTCGCCTCTCTATCTCTCATCACCATATTTTACAACTGGACAAAGTGAGCCTCTCTAGTCAGACGCTGGTCCCATCCGCCCACACTGTGGTGCACCAGTGTGCACATCTGTTCACAAGAACACACTGATGCACAAACACACGTCCAGTCGCACATGTTTGGAACGTGTGCGCGCACACACACAATTAAATATCATGCCTTAACTAGCTTTACACCTATGCAGGAGCACACACACACACACACACACACACACACACACACACACACACACACACACACACACACACACACACACACACACACACACACCGGGCTGCATTATAAATGGACCTTGCCCTGTGTTTTTCTATCTTTCTCTTTGTTCTCTTTCACTTCCCCTCATCGTCAACTGCTCTATTTAGTGCGGTGGCAATGCTGTGCTCTGTGAAAAGAGGGTGATGGCCCAGTGCTCCTGCAAAGGCCAGACCAGAAAATGCGGGGCAGGTGTTTGGTTTTTGTGAGCCGAGAAGACGTCACGCGGACCCGGCGTCAGGCAAAGTCCAGTGACACTTCTGTCATTACTGCATTAACACGGCCACACCTTGATCAGATGTAAAAGTTGTATGACGTACAGCACTTTAAAGCAAATGTGATAACGTCTCAGGCGGAGATAAACAAGCTAAAGGGCAGTAGGTGTCACATTCATGCGAGGATTTTGCTGTGTCTAGTTGTCATCTTACTAAAATAAAAAGGTTTTTTGCTACTCATAATGTCAACATTACACACTATAGCAAATATAATACTACACTAAATCAATAGAAACGGTTATATCAACGTGTTACTCACTGAACGTATATGTGTGTGTGTTTTGTTTTGTTTGTTTTTTTGTGGCTCAAGGGGACTAATTGGCTTCTGGGTTATATTCTGGAGGTGGATGAGAACCCTCATTCTTCTGTCTCTCCACCCTGGATGTGGTATTCCTTTATTCAGTTCCTTAAATGGGATCCCATCTCATCTCGGATGGTACCTGGCATGTCTGTTCATTCCAGCTGCTGCCTGCATGGGCCACTCCATCATTCCTTGTGCCTTGGCCCTTTCCGTGGCAGTAATAGAAAACACTTCATCACAGTTGTCCGCCTTGCAGGACTCTCCGCTCATTTATGGGACAGTGGGATGCAAACATGTCAGCTGATATTTAACAATGACTCTTCCGGTACCTGCCTCCTCCTGAATGATAGCAAAGCTGCTTAGTCATTTGAGTGGTGGAGCAAATCTGACTAATGATCTTAGTTAAATTCCACCATTGGGCACGGGGCCCTTCCACCGCCACTGCCGCGGCTGGCAGCCTGTATCTCCCAGACGCGCTGTGTCGAGCCTGCCCCTTGGTATCATCTCACACTAACTGCACCACGAGCGTGTTAATGCTGCAGCTGAACTGAGTCACGACTCTTTCTTTTTTTTAATCTCTGGGATCGCAGGTAGTTCATCATGTGTGGAGCATATCAGCATTAGCACAGGCAAGCTGCACTGGTCCCGCAGAATATGTGTCACATTATTCACTGGTCACTGTATAAAGGCCTACTTTTGCTTCCACTGCACCAAAGTCTGGCTTTGAGGCATTGTCCCAGTAAGTAGTTTTAGAGTGAGATGACAGCCATAGAAATAACATGCAGTGAATATCAAGATGGCTCCCATACACTCAGCCATTATAATGGAAAAAAGTAACAATGTGGAGAAGTTGATGTGGAAAGAAGTGATTTGGAAACCTTTGTTTAACTTAATGACATTGTTTACATATGATATTTACTATAAGCTTTGTCTTTATAACAGCCTTCCGATGTGCTTGTGCAGTGATAAAGTCATTTACGACTGCTATTTGAAATATAAAAGGAAAAAAAGGGTTTTCTCACTAAGCCATACCCTAAAAGCAATGAATTAAAGTGTAACTTTATTTTAGATCTTTGGTGGAGACCTTTACTTTTATATTTCGTGCACTCGTTTTACTTCAAAGTTGGTGTTCTCTTAAATTGCCTAATCTGTGTTGATAGAGAGGTGTGCGTGTGTGTGTTTCCCTAATTGTCACAGTAACATGAAAATTCTGCAGTGCAATTTTTGTTTTTACTGTTGGCGACTTTGATGAGTTTTTGGTCATTTAGGATGCAGAATCACTTTTTATTCTCAAAATTACACCACTGACGAAGCTTGCTGCAATATTATTGATTTGCAATTACTTGAGTGACTAATTTGGATTTCAATTGGTGGTAAGGCCTCTGTGCAGAACAAGAGAGCAATGACAAGAATCAGACTACACTGTTAAATAACAACTAATCCACATTTTTCCCAGATTTATGACAATCTGTCAGAATTTCACGAGTGGCAAAAGGTTGCAAGAAAAATTATTCAATGCATGTAAGGTATAAGAGGAAGATAAATAAAGTCTCATTGTTACAGTATTGCCATCCACTGTAAGGTGTGCACGCTGAAATGAGATTTTGGCTTCTTTCTCTTTGTTCAAGACTAAAAAAAACAAAACAAAAAAAAAAAACAATCAGGCCTCATCTTATCTTTTAAAGACCTCATAGTATCACCCTGATTGGGTCCTCTACCACAGCGTGTCTCTTGCATGGTCTTCCTCGTCTCACCTCCAACCAGGTGTGGCAGATGGCTGCTCCTCCCTGAGGCTACGTCCACACTAATGCGTTTTCGTTTGAAAACGCATCGTTTTCTCTCCGTTTTGGCCTCTATGAAATGTCCATAACTCTGGACAGTTTAAAATCTCCTCCATTTCAGCCCTGATTTCACAGCGTGCAGAATGTGTAGTCTGTATCATATATTTTTGCTCATTATCTGCTACACGGTTTTGTTTTGGTGCTAAGACACAACAGTGGTGACACCTGATCATTAAGGCACACCGCACTAATTTTAAATAATGTAATTATATTCATGATAACTGATGAAAGTTTAGGTAAGTCTCAAAACATTTTTTTTTATGAAGGTCTAACATTAAAGTTAAATTAGCCTAATAGAAATAAGTTAACATTCATCAGATTAAATCAGCTTTATGAGATGTGAATTGGTCTAACATCCGTTTTCTATTACTGTTTTTAATATTATGGAACACAAAAGTTAAACGGGCCACATACAGCACGTCTGGTGCTGCTGTGAATATTCTGGATGATTTAGTAATGCATGAAAGCTTTTGTGAGAGTGCACACAGGTATCCATTGCCATCAACCTACACCCATTTATCTAAAGTTAAGGAAGCATTGTCATTGTACTGTTTTAATATGCTATCTCATTACCCTAAAATGTACCTCAAAATGCCTCGTTTACCTCTTTGTACACCAGTTGAGAACCACTAGTCCAACACAGGCCTACTTCTTTCTTCTTCTCTGGTTCTCTGAACCACTGGTCCAACATACAGTTAAGCTTAATGCTATTTGATGTTAGTATTGCTAAGCTTTATATAGCAAACCTTAGCCTAAACTGCTCTTAGCTAAACTATTCGTAACCTGTTAGTTGTACCTTTATTTTGAAAGAACTCCATTAACAGCTGACTTCCTTCAGTGTGATTTCTCTCCTTTTTTCTTTGCTTTTTTTTTTCAATAGGGTGCACATCAAGTGTCCTCACTCAGACCATACCTCCACATTTACGCTGGTATAGGAGCGAAGAATTTTTGTTTTTTTCAAGGCTTTTTCCATAAAATCTTTTCAAACAGTTGCTGCATCTCCCTCTGTTTATGACAGTTTATGACAGAGGATGTGATGTCCATTTGTCTTCAGCTTTGTTGTACAAACCATTTTGGTGTGCATAATCAGCCCCTCGTAGATGTATTTTATGCTAAAGCAGTTAAAACCACCTTTAGGTTAGTTCACGTTACAGTAAACGTCACCAGGAGCAGAGTGCTGTTTTGCAGTGATGACACAAGTACACATATACACACACAAACACCAAACACAGACACACAAGCTGAAAACAATACCTGCTATAGTGTCGCAGCTGGTAACAAGGAGCTGGACTCTGGTTTGAAACCCCACATGTGCTCAATTAAAGTGTCTCTGAGCAAGTCGTGCCAAACACTTCAGTCAAAGTCACATCAGTTTACCTAATACTGTAAATGTAAAGCTTGTCACATTAATATTAAATAAATGCTATTGGATATATTACACCAAACATAGTGAGATGCAAAGAACATTAGAAACAGGTCTTTCAGTGTGGATGTTTTCTGTGTTTTGCTAATGGCTAATCTCTGTACCTGTGTATAATCATTTTTTGGTTTATGTCACAGTACAGCGCATTTTTTGTTTTCCTCTTCTTTTCAATTGAACTCTTTTGATCTGTTCTGTGTTGGTGCACCTGCTCTTTTAGATATCTCTCTCTCTCTCTCTCTCTCTCTCTGTCCAGTTTCTCTCACAGATGCACACACTATCAGTTTCTTCCTCTCTCTCACGCACACACAAATTCTTACACCCTGGTTGGTTTTCTCTTTCTCTGTAATTACAGTTTCTTATCTACTTCCTGTGTTACATGCTGCAGCCACTGGCCTCTTCCATGTTTCCTCCTCTACCATTTTAGTGTCACAGTGTCTCCCTACAGCACCCGACAGAGACGAGGACACACAATATGCTGTTTTGCAGGTCTGGACCAGGAGGAAGGGAGAAAAAAAAGGAAAACTGAGATATAAAGTGTGGGTTTTGGCATGTGTGGCTGGTTGGTGGATGGGTGTTTGTGTGTGTCCAGCAGTTGTAAAGTTTGGTTTAATTATTCACGTGGAAGCAGTAACATTGCTTCCCAAACTAGCAAATGAAACTCCATCTTGCTTAGGAACTCACACAGGTCACAGCGACCAATTACTTAATGAAAATGCTCAGGTTTCTAATGCAGCCTGGGCCAGAGCTCTACTCCAAATTCCTGCAGTACATAGACATAGCTATAAAACAGAGTGTACCACAGCTTTCTTCCAGTTGTTAGGCAAAGTGTGCCACCTCTGCAGTCTTCGGACCCATCAAACCTTCAAATGGCTGAGCCAGCTTTAAGGGAAGGATTATTACTTATTAAGAATGGTTAATGTATGATGTAAAAGTTGGCTGCGTCTTCATCTCCATCCTCTATCCTCTCCTGTCTCTTTGGCTCAGTCTCCGCTTCTCTCTCTTGGCTAAAATGCTGTGTTTGAGTTGTTTGTGCCTACACTTTTACATACTAGCCATCAGACCATGAAACTACAAAAGCATGCAGAAGTCTTTTTCAATACAACAGTCACATGTCCACACAGTGAAAAGGTTCACTCACCCTCTTTGCATACTGACTGTGAAGTGGACAAAGCCCACAGGCCTGATTCAATTCAACAATTCCCTGTGAAGACCATTTTCAATGTACACATACATTCACTGGTCACTTTATTAGGTACACCTTGCTAGTGTACCTAATAAATGCATTAAGACTTGTCTATATTCTCCATGACATAGATTCAATAAGATGCTGGAAGCATCCTCATTTTGCTCCACAGATTGGCATCACACAGTTGCTGCAGATTTGTCAGCTGCACATCCAAGATTAAAATTTCCTGTTCCACCACATCCCAAATGTGCTCTGTTGGATTGAGATCTAGTGACTGTGGAGGCCATTTGAATACAGTGAACTCAATGTCATGTTCAAGAAACCAATTTAAAATTATCTGAGCTTTGTGACATGGAGATTTATCCTGCTGGAAGCAGCCATCAGAGGAGATGTGGTCAGAAGGGATTGATATATTCAGTAACAATACTCAGGTAGGTTGTGGTGTTTAAATGATGTTGACTTGGTACTAAGGAGCCCAATGTTCCAAGAAAATATCCCTCACACCATTTCACCATCACTGCCAGCCTGAACCATTAGGACAGGGCGGATCCAGGCTTTCAATTTGATTAATCCAAATTCCGACCCTGCCATCCAAACTGTACAGGACAAACTGAGGCTGGCAACAGTGTTTTCAGTCTTTTGTTATGCAATTTCAGCAAGCCCTTATGAACTGTAGCCTCAGTTCCTGATTCTAAGCATCTCATTAGATGTGGTCTTCAGGTGTTGTAGCTGATCTGCTTGGAGGTTCAATGTGTTATTCAGAGATACTCTTCTGGATAATTTCGATTGTCTGCTCTCAACAAGTCATTTCACCCAGAGAACTGCTGCTCATTGCAGTCTGTTTTTTTATTTTTTATTTTTTTTAGCATTGGCTGTAAACCCTAGAGATGTTTGTGTGGGGAAATCCCACACAGATCAGCACTTCAGAGTCACTTACATCACTTTTCTCTTCCATTCTGATGCTCGCTTTAAATTTCAGCAGGTCGTCTACATGCCTAAATGTTACTGCTATGTGATTGGCTTGTTAGATATTCATGTTAACAAGCACTTGAATGGGTGTCCACAACAAATTGGCTGGTAAATTTATACAGTACTATACAGTAGAACACCCTTTAACTCTTCAGGGGAGTATTTTTAATAGACAGACTTAAAAAATCTATGAGAACTTTTTTTTTTTTAGCAAGTTTTCTATTATTGGATGAATAATTCTCAAAGCTGCCAAAAAAGTTGCTGCTGCCTCTACAAAGAAAATAGGGGTCACAGAGGGGCATAACAAGCAAAAGAGAAAAGAAAGAAAGGAAAACATCCCTCCACCCTTGTAGAATCCCAGATTTACAACACAAATCAGTTGAACAGACACAACTCTAAAGCAATCTGTTTACCTGGGACAATAGGAAACAAATTTAATAGACAGATTTCCACACAGCATATAGGATCAAAGTCCTGTAAAAGGCATATCTTACTCCTAGAACAGTTTCAGTCTTTGATCTATTATTTCTTATCACTATTCTGCACCAAGACTTCTAATGTCTGACCATCAAATGTCGAGAAGTTTCACAATCAGGGGTTCAAGACAAACAGTGATTCTGCTTTTAAAAGCACAACACCTGTGCAAGTGGCCTTCATTAAAGCACGTTGGCCCGATGGGTTTGTTTTCTCTGAAATCATTTATTTCTACTGATTAATCCCCAATGCATTCCCATGCTGCAATTTATTGCGACTCTATTTTTATGTGCTTCTCTGAAGGAGAAGCTTTAAACGTGCTGCAGAAGAAAATCCATGTACTTACTTAATAGACCTCAGTTCTATAATAAATTCCAACCAAAGCAACAAAATGTAATGGTCCTACTAAATCAAAGGGGTATTTTCCAACAATTAAATTTTTTTTAATGAAATCTCTCTTTGTATTACTATCCCTCCTTTACAGCACAGCTGGCCAACAGGGTTTTACAAGTATTGACGTGTAGAATACTTTTTTTTCTCTACATATGGCTATTTTAAATAGGCAGACTTTAAAAATATACATATATCTGAACTTATGTACTTCAAGTTGTCTATTATTGGATGAGTAATCCTCACAGCTGCATGGCACTAACAGATATTTGACGGACAGTCCTCTGGCCACTTGACACCCCGGCAAGTATAGGCTATTTTAGAAATGCGTGTCCTAACTCCTCCAGCACCAACGCCGTCTGCGCCCAGCCCCTCTCTCTGTCTCCATCTAACCGATCCCCTCACAGCTGTGACAGTGAAGCCTGTACAATGTCTTAGTGAGAGCATGCAACAGCTGCGAGCTGCGCGTCACACACGGCAGCCTGCGAGAGGTGACTGCGGGCTCTGAATGCAGCACCCATCCTTAATATTTCTGCCTGGTAATACAAAAACTATGCACATGAATTATTAAATTCCATACTGCAAGGCTTGTGCTGTATAGCACGAGGTAATCGGCTACACGCCTGTTGATTTTATGTGCTTTCCATGGACCAACAAGTGGAAATGTGATGTGCAAACAGACACAAATTGTTGCCGTCGTGTTTTTCCCTTAAACATGCGGATACTTTACGAACAAGGCAATCATGCAGAGTTGGTCATAAATTTTAGTGACGCTCGGGATGTATGTGGGCATGTTGGATATGGGTGACGTAGCAGTAAAAAAGTGATTTCTGATTATACAAGGCGGTTATGGCAACACTGACAAACTCGATGCATTAGGTCCGCAGTGGCTTAACATGATCGACCCGTCAGTGTGCGGGATTTAAACACCTTTCTTGCATAGTCCCGCTCCTGTAATAGGCCAATCTTTAACACTCGGGAGTGATCGATCTGCTGCAACCTGTGCGCATGGCAGGGAATGGACCGATATTGAGTCGAAGGCGGTGTTTTGGCTGTATAGTGACGTTTTAAGGCAGGTCTTGGTCAAACCTACCAATGATACAAGTCGGTCCTATTCTGCTGGGATTGATCGCAATGAACGGGTGTCGGAGCTCTGCACGGCAAAGGAGCAACCACAGCGAGACGAGGCGATCAAGGGGATGCGGCATCGGTACGCGGGAGCTGTCCATCAGCACCAAATCCCCGACGAAAACCGAGGAAACAGCAAGCAGAGCCGAGACCAAGTCGCGCCTGTTTTCAGCCTGCCGCCCCCGCCCTCTTCTCACCACCGAGATCGCACTTCTACCACCGCCGCTCATCGCCAGAGCCTCCAGGAGCTCCCCTGTCTGAGCCAGCCCTCTCGGAGACCTGTTCACAGCGGCGACCCTCTACCTCTGGCGAGCTACGACACCGCCCAGCGACCTTCACACCGAGTCAGTGAACCTAACACCGGGCAGCCGGCACACCTGCACCAGGATCCCTGGGCCCCGGCCGGCTCTCAGCTGCAGCAGCAGCAGCCTCCGCCGCCGCAGTCAGAGAAGCAGCCCGTTTTTCCGAGCTGCCACTGCAGTTTTTCAGAGCAGGAGGCGAGCTTGTCTCAAAACCAGTCCCATCCTTTCCAGCCTCTCCCACCTCATCCCTCCCCGCCTATTCCGCCGCCTATTCCGCCGCCACCAACGTCGTCCTCTTCCTCTCTGCTCTTTTCCCGGGAATCTAAGAGGGGGGATCGTCTCCGAAGGAGTGCCAGTAATTACCAACAGGCAAGCATCGTGGAACGCTGCAGGGGAGGAGGAGGAGGAGCAGGAGGGCACCGAGACCACAGGCAGTTGTTGCAGCAACAGCAGCAGCAGCAACAGCATCAGCAGCAGCAACAGCATCAGCAGCAGCACTGTTATTTAAGACTCCAGCAGAAAGACCCCTCCCCTGAAGAAATCCGTGCAAACTCACAGAAAGGGCGCTCTTTAAATGTATGCGAGTCAACCGAGGCTAGGAGAGCATTCGAGTTTCAGACTCAGGACCTGCAGCAGCAGCAGCAGCAGCAGCAACAGATCCCACAATTACGAGCGCAGCAACAGCTACTGGTGGGGAGCAGCTTGCCTATCAACTACTGCGCCAGCGACTCAGGAGAGCTATGTAGGACTCATCGGGCTCCACTGCTGCAACAGCAAGAGCAGCAGCAGCGGCAGCAGCGGCAGCAAGGCGCACTGGGGCTCTGTCCCCAGCGTCCGCAGCACTGTGAACAAGACCGCAATAAGTCTGGGAGGATCACCGCGCAGAGCGACCAGCCAAACAACCGCGACTCCCGCGTAACCCCCCCGGTAACACAACAGGCATACGCGGGGAACTCGTCCGCGACTACCGGCAGCAACAGCAGCAAAGACAGCCCCAACTACGGCTCGAGCTATCACCTGTGGCCCGAGAGTCCACATAAAGGAGAGGAAAGGATACGCATAGACCTCCACAAGGTAGATTTTTCTCCCCTACTCCCTTCCCCTCCTCTCCACATTTTATCATGCGGTTTCGGAGACAGCTCCAGATGACAAAATAAACTGCTCCTAAGATTTTCAGTGAATGACCACGCCTGCGATATGATTTTTGATAGAACACATTAACCTACGCGTTCGGTGCGCGCACTCGTGTGCGAATCGTCATTCAGTAATCTATTAGGTGGCTTTAACAGAATGCGCGAAACTACCGCACATATAACCAACTCTGTGTTTCCTTTCTTTACCTGGAAGCTTGTTTATTTCGCGTGGTCACACACAAGCGTCCGCATGCAAGTCCAAAAACACACACACCAAACGCACACTCGCGCGCGCACACACCTGTTCCATGTTGCGGTGTTGTTTTAGGCAGTACATTAGAAATATTCAAATGGCGCTGATTAGAAACAGGGAGGTTTGTGTTTTCCACAGAACATGAGGACATTTTTATATTTTGGCTCTGAGACAGTAGAGTCAGTGCTCAGCTTAATGTTATTAGGCCCTGATACCTGGCTCTGTGAGCACACTCACTTCATACATTGCTGCATGTTCCTGCTCGCAGAGATCTCTCTCCCAACAGCCACAGTGCATTCCACACTGTATTAAGACGACTAAATATCGACTGGGTACAAAAAATAAAAAATGGGAATAACTGAGGGTAGGAGTGAGTTATAACAACTCAACAGACATCAGAAGTGAAAGTGGTAACAACAAGTGGAATGTGCGTATGTCTGTCAAAATCCCCAAAAAATTGGGGAAAAAGAAGGAGGGGGTGGGAAATTTAAAGAACTATGAATGCTTCTTGATCCAGTTAGCCATTTGTTCCAAAGTCGCTGATAAAACAGTGACTTGATGTTCTTTAGGCTACTCAAAGTTGGAGGGTAAGGAGTTTTATTGTAGTTTGGACAGAAGGAAAAGATAAGGCAGACAAAGATAAATTGGAAAGTGTTAAACCGGATTGTTGATGATAATGATTGCTGATGATGTTCCCCCGCAGCACACCGAGTACTCTTTTAAAAGTGACACTGAGAAATCTAGTTCTTGAATCATGACTGAGTGTACTGATGGACCTAGGAGGTTTTTGTTTCATTTTAAAATGATTATTAAGTTAGTTGCCACCTTTGTTATTTCCTCCCCCCCTTCAGCATTTCCTCCCACTGCTGTCAAGGTGAAGTTTTTACAGGACAGGGAAAAAAAGGAACAGGAAGGCGTTGATGAGGGCTCAGCAGCATCTAAATCTCACCAAGAGGCTCCTTTTTAAAATGCCACAGCTGTTTTCTGAGGCTGAGCTGGCACCAGTTGCAAAAGGTGTTATATCGAACCACCTTGACACGACTGTTCTGAACTTGGCTCGATTTTGGAGCGTCAGCAAAACGTCCAAAAATGACCAAGTGGCTTCAGGAAAAGTACACTTTTTTCCTTGAAGTTAACAACTTCACAGGCTCTGTGAAGGAAAAATCAAGAGTAGCGTCTCTACCTTTTCTAGTTGCATAATATTACAGTTGTGTCCATACTACAGAGTCTGCTTTGATCTCCAGATCCCTAAAAAATAATGTTATAAGTTATTACCAGAAGTATGACGGTCGGCTCTGGTGCTGCTGCTGGCGTCACTGCATCATAGATGAAGGCACAGGTGATATGTTGTTCACCAGGTATCAGTTGTCTTTGGTTAGTTAGTTAAACATTAATGTGAATCACAAACAAGTGAACAAGAATGGAAAACACAATGTTTGGGAAGAACATAAGAATGCTGCGAAACTATTATCTCTATATAATAGCAAATGAGCCAATATTGCACTAATTATAGTGTAAAAACTCATTATAAAGATTAAATGAACAATAGTCCAAGTGCATGCTCATTACTGTGTAAAGAATCTGGGATTTTTAATAAGCTTAAAATCCTTTGCCAACGTGATATTGAGTGATTTCAAGAGCCACAGAGGCATTGAAAGCTGTGAAATGGTCTGAGGTGTCCGCACATAGTGGGACACCAGTCAGGGCTACAAAAAAGCCTCCGAACGAGAAGCAAGATGAATACGATGAACTTTGTGCACTCTCAAAAATAATCAAAATGCCGTTATGTATTGTAATTATCCCCATTTGTATGCAGCTTTCCAGCATGTAATTGGCACTGTGAACAAGACATTTATTATCACACAACTATTACACAATCCCGTTTCAATCATGAAAATGGAAATGAGGACGAAAGAACGAAGGAAAAAGAAAAACAATCGAGGAACTGCTGCTATGAAACTCTGTTAAGTAACAGCCCTTTTCCACTCGCTCAGGTTGACCATGCCAAGTATTTTGGTACGGCGAGAAATGCTTATTTATCCGCAGACGTTTGTGGGATCGTGGTTACATCTTATTGACTCACCCTTAATGAGACAGCCCATACCCCCTCACCCATCTGAAATCCCTTAAACAAAACACTTGTGACAGAACAAGCCCGATAAAGTGTATACGGTTACAGTATCAGCACACCCTGAAACTCAATAGCTAGCCCACTGAACTGATGGCAGGTAGTACGATATTGTGTCCTGCCTCAGTAACATTGTGCTTTGAAAGCTGCGTTGCTGCTTCTATTGTGCCGGGCTGTGTAAGTACTCTAATGCCTGCCACTTACTGCTATGGTGATATTCCCTGCAGGGACATTGTAGCACATAAACACCAGTGGATTTGCTTTCCTTTAATAAGTTGTTTTTTTTTTAGTATATACCAACACTGTGTGTAGCAGACACCTGTGATTAATCGGGATACAGTTTGTCTGATTCAGTGCCAGGAATTAAAGGAGGTTTGTCTGAAATTTAAAATGTGATAAAATAAATACAAGGCTTTGTATGCAGAGTCATGGAAATCGAGGTGGGTTTCCTTTTTTTGCACTCTTTTTTGTTATATTAACGTGGCTTCTGTCTCTTGTTGGAACACCAAAGATGACATGTGGGAGCACAAGCCAGGGGAATTCATCCTGGCACTTTCATAGAGCATTGTAGGGCAACATCTCAGATTTTTAGATTTTCTACAACATTTTCTACAAGCTTTTCCTTATCATCACTTTTTCAATGCCATAAATGACAAATTATGGCATTAAGCTAATTTATGTAGTTTAAAAAATAATATTAATTATAAAAACACAAGATAAAATCAAACAATTGCATCAGGAGACATCTTCAGAATTTTGTTTTGTTAAAACAACAGGTCAGATCACCCAAATGATCCACTTTCAGCGATACTGATTAGAGAAAAGTAGCAAATCCATGTAAGAGGCTGGAACCAGAAAATATTCTGAAATGACACACCTTTATAGACACACTTAAATATCTCCACCGAGTAGGTTGTCTGATTGTTTTAGTTTGAATATTAGTTTCTTTGAGTGTTTGAAAATTTTACAGGAATTGGAACTTAAAAGAGATTAAACTAATGAGAACTTTTAAATTAGTGAAAGATTTCAGTCTTATTATTTTTTTGATCTGATAAAATCGGACATTCCGATATATCGGCAGATATTTTTTTTCTTTCGCAAACACAAAACATAAACATGTTTTCTTAACACTTGTTATGTGTAGTTATTTATTTACTCATTTACACTGGTTGCTGTGTTTGTGTCACTCCAAACACGTGTTGCTAACAGGAAGTTGCTGAGTGTGCTTTGGTGGACAAACCACGTGATGTCAACGCTCATACGATGTTAAAGGGTGTTTCTTCTTTACTTTTAAAATTTCCATGTATTGTTTGTTATAAAGGCCGGTACTGATGAATTAGCAAATAGCTAAACTCACCCAACGATATTGGCCTGCCAGTGTCAGCTTATATTTTCTGAGGAGCTATGTGTTACAGCTGATCAGCAGTCAAAATCCAAGCACAAGAGAAAGGTCTTCACAAATAAAACGATATAGCTTAAAATGTTTTTAAGAAAGATATAAGTTATAATTCTGCTAGAAAAATGGCACCGATGATCAATTATTAAGTAGTTTCTTGTTCATTTTCTGTCACCAAACTAACCTGTCAATGTGCTAATCATTTCACTTCTTCTCAGTTTACCCAATGTGGCATTAGAGGCTGCGCAGCAAATCAGTCAGTTTTACACTGGATAAAACTGCCCTTAAGGGAAAACCAATATAAAAAGTCGATCTAGAAAGAAGAGAAGAAAAAAAGAAAAAGAAGAAAAAAATATATTTATAACCTGGTGTCACCTTTCTCTCTTTGACCTGTCGCATCACACATTTGTTGGATGCAACAGGCCTGCTTTACTGTACTGTAGCGGTATGTATGCGTGTGTGTGTGTGCCGGGCGATTGCCAGCCCACCTTTCAGGAGAACATAAGGTTGTATGTGTCACTGCAGAATGGATGGCTTGAAAGAGGAGGAAAGCTATTACAGTAAAACCTTTTGTGCAGCTCCTGCCAAATGGCGGTCCAACATGGTTATAATCACTCTATATGATCTAGGTCAACACAGTATATATCAAAGTGCCACTTGCAACCAACTTTGTGTCTCGTTGACGCTGTCTGGAAGATTTAGCGTGGTTGTGTTTGCAAGAGGTCTGAACAGTAGCAGGGGAATGATTATTTCCTTAAAAGAGGGCGAGGAAACATTTGATTCGCCAGATGTTGCTCTTCTCCATTTAAAGCTTCTTGTTTAGCATGTAATTTTTTCTCCTTTCCGGGCATTCAATTTTTCTTGTAACCGAGATCGTTTATTTCTAATTGAATCCTACCTGGACGCTTGTGCACTTGAGCTGTCTAAATTAAGGAAATGTTGAGGTAATTCAGCTTCTGGCTCTCTTTAAAAAACTAGTTTATCTTATCATTGTGTGTGTGTGTGTGTGTGTGTGTGTGTTTGGGTTGGCTCCATAATAACGCTGAGGTAACGCTGTCTGCTGGAACTCGAAACAATTGATGTAGACAGATCTGCTTACAGCATTATGATTTACTGGCAGGCTTATGCCAGGAGAAACATTATGTTCATTTAAACTTTCTCTATCGGTCATCTCCCTGCTGTTGTTGTTGTAGGGCCTCTGTTTGTTTTGCTCTCATTAGATGCCCATGTTTCCACTGGCCTATGCATTGGAGGGCTAGCCAACACCTTCAAAGTAAACACACCCGACAGAACAATTAAATGTCAGAGACAGGGCAGCTCACATTCTAGCTCGCATTAGAAGGAGTGGCACCGCTGTATATCTCTGATAAAGCTGAATGAAGTGAGGTAGGTGTTGAGCAGTGGGGGCCTCTTAGTTTTTGGCTGCAGCTGGCAAAATACGCAGGCAGTAAGTATGAACATGAAGCTCATTTAATAATTGATTGCTGTTTTCCCTAGTTTTGTGTGTGTGTGCGTGTGTTACGGTCTGTTTAAGTGCTACACTGCACTCCAGCTCTGAAATAGATTTGTGTTACCATGTGTGTTGCTATGGAGAGATCAGCCTTGTATTGTGTAGCAGATTCTCTCTGGGTTACTGAGTTTGGTCAAGGAATCATGTGCAGAGCAAGACTATCCATTAGATTTACAAGTCATTTCAAGCCTGTCTTTGCCACATGCAAGACACACTTAACAGCACTGTTTGCACTTGACACACACACACACACACACACACACACACACACACACACACACACACACACACACACACACACACACACACTCCAGCATAGCCCACACAAACACTGGCATTGCTGTAAGAGGTGTTCAAATAGTTCTCCACTTATTCTAGTTCATTTGCATTTCATTTGAATGATCCTGCACAAGGAGAGTTGTTGAATTACTTGCGGTCTAGTTGAATACAAAGAGTGGAAAGAAAGCGTGCTGGGGGGGTTTCCTCGGTCACGTCGTGGCTTCCCACGAGTAGAGCCAAGGCCTGTTTTCACTCTGTTAGCCGTCAGTGGAGTTTGTAGCTTGAGTGCTGGACCTTTCATGGTGTTTTCCTTTTCTAATATGTGTTGCTGCTTACAAATTAATTTTAAAAAACGTTGTTGGGTGCCGACGGAGGCCAATCCATGACTGGTAGTGTTGCATGTGTGTTTTTTCTGTTTAGATATGCTTTTACTGCACTGACAGTATTTTTTTAGAACAACCATGCTGAAAAATGAAGCAGTTGCCAGTAAGACACCTTCTAGATTGTTTTTCATGGTGGACTGAAAAGACAGTACTTTTCGAAGTTCAAAACACCGCTGGCTGAAATTCAGCCCCAAACCATGACAGAGCCTCCACCGTGTTTCACAGATGGCTGTAGACACTTACTGTTCTCTCCTGATCTCCTCCTCAGATATTGACAATGATTTGAAAACAGACAATATTTAAAGGAAATCTGTGAAAGACCTTCAGAAAGACTGAATAACTAATGTTCAAGACCACTGTGACAGAAAATCTTTCTCCATGGAAGAAAATCTAAAGAAATGAGAGGTGGCTCAAGACTTTTGCACAGTGCAGCATGTGAATGTTGCTTTTATTTCTCAGATTTAGTTTTAAGATTTCAACTTCAGTCTGGCTGATGTAAATCTGACCATTATTGCTTTATCATGGATGTAACCTTACATATATACAGTAGTTACATATATTGCTCAAGCCCAGTTCTACATTCAGAGTGTCATAGATTTATAACATGAGATTGATTAGATGTATTTTATAAAGTGTAGGCTAAAGTGTAGCTATCTAGATTTGTAGGTACAGTGTCTGCATTTAACTATTCAGTATTGTAATCAGATTCTAACTATTTGTACAAAGAGTAAACTGTTGCATCAAACACTGTTTACAATTAGGACTATGCCATACCATGCTGTCCTGGTATAAAGTTTTACGTGATTAAAAAAAAGTGCCATACCTTGATATGAAGGATGTAGCAACATCGTGCATCAACTTCCCTATTGTGTACAGCGATGACACAAGCCCAGACATGTCTGAGAGAAAGAGCCATGTGTCGGTCTCCGATCACCTAAGTAATTTAATACCTAAAAGGGGGGCTACCTTAGCAACCTCCAGCAAAGGAGAGCAAAATATACAAGAATTTCTTTTCTGATAAAGGTAGAAACAACTACTTGAGGCAAAAACACACTTTTGAGTACAACCAGTTTACAGAAAAGAGGCAAAACTAGCAGCTGGTGATGTGTAACCCAAAGTTAAAATGTGACTCAACCGAGCATCACTTGAGCACTCACTACATTCCCTCCATATGACAGGATGAGCAAACAGCGGATGGAAATGACAGATATGGTATTATTGTGCAGCTCGAGGAGAGTTACGAGGTTAAATTATATAGTTGTTGTTAAACTGTTTTCCCTAGTTTTGTGTGTGTGTGTGTCTGTGTGTGTCTGTGTGTGCTACGCTGTGTTCAAATTCTATGCTGCTCGTCTGCTCTGAAATGTTACCATGTGTGCTGATAGAGAGAGATCAGCCTTGTATTGTGTAGCAGATTCTCTTTGGGTTACTGAGTTTGGTTAAGAAATCATGTGCAGAGCAAGACTGTCTATTAGATTTACAAGTCATTTCACTCTTGTCTTTACCAAAAGCAAGACACACTTAACAGCACTGTTTGCACATCACACACACACACACACACACACACACACACACACACACACACACACACACACACACACACACACACACACACACACACACACACACACACACACTGGCATTGCTGTAAGAGGTGTTCAAATAGTTCTCCACTTGTTCTAGTTCATTTGCATTTCATTTGAATGATCCTGCACAATAAGAGTTGTATTGAATTACTTGCGGTCTAGTTGAATACAAAGAGTGGAAAGAAAGCGTGCTGGGGGGGTTTCCTCGGTCACGTCGCTCCTTCCCACGAGTAGAGCCAAGGTATGTTTTCACTCTGTTAGCCGTCAGTGGAGTTTGCAGCTTGACTGTTGGACCTTTTGTAACTGGCAGTTGTCTGCCTGTTTATTGCACTAAGGAGTGCTGTCTAGTGCTGCACGCCCTCCCCCTTGTGCAGAAAGATGCCAGCCAGGATTGGGTGGCTCTTTAAATGTCTCAGTCGCATACAGCTGTGCATAACGTTTAGGCTGTCAGATGTGGCAACGCGGCAGAGCTGTGGCTTGGTTCTGTAGAGACCAAGCAGATTCTGTTTATTTGCTACCGGTAAGGGATTCTGCAACTTTACATAGTTGATTATCATGCTCGTGGTTATAGCTGTGTGTGTGGAAATGTGCTGCAAGGCTGGTGGTGAGGATGCTGTGCGCGGGTGATCTGCTTGTTGGTGAGCACTTTCCGTGAGACACATCAGGTAATCATATACGGAATAATTGATGACGAGGAAAAGAAAACAGCAGCTTAATAACAACTAGTATGTTTTTTGGCGGATAAAGAGGAGTCTGGCTGGGGAGGTTTGGACAAACCAGCAAGCAGCCTGTAGGGCCACCCTTTCTAATTAATTTTCTTTTTCTTGTGATTGATTATAGTGATTGTATTTAAGATTTATTAATATTAAAAGAAATATTTTGAAAATTGTTAAATAAATTATAAATAATTTTTGGGGAAAGCTTTGTTTGTCTCAGCTCATTTTCTTTGACCAAGCGTGTTCCTTAGAATTTAGATAATTAAATGTGAGGGCGGGGCCAGATTCTGGCGGCGTCGACAGGTTCACACTGGTCAGTTGATTTGAGACAAAGTGTTAGTTCTTTATTTTTTCATGTTTGAACAAAAACAGCAGTGTGCATTTCAAGGGACCTTTCGACGTTGGCTGTGGAATCCCTGCAGGCCAATTTGTGGTCATACTGAACTAATCTCTTCTGTCTCCCATAATGTGGAATGAGGTTCAAGAGCTGTGGGACTTGGTTCAGCAGCTACAGGTGGAAAAAGAACATTTGCTACAGGAAAAGGCAACTAATCCCCTGCCGGCAGCATTTGGCTCAAGCACTGGCTCTCCGGCTGGTGACTCTCACCCTGCTCTTACTGTACCTATTGAACGTTTACTGTACATTTCTAGAGAAAGATAATGTCCAGTTTTTAGGGCCTCTTCTGGGATTGCAGTGAAGAAAATTAAAGCTACATTGAGAACCAGAAACTTAAAACCTGTTGATCAAGCTTATTTTATATGTGAACATTTGGAAGGGGAAGCTAACAATGAGATCAGGGTTAGTAATATGTGTACGGACCAAGAGCAGAGAGGGAATATCCAGATAAGATTTTCACTTTTCTTGAAGAGTTGTATGGTTGCCCTAAATCCTATTTGCAATAAAGCTTTTTCTCGAGGAAGCAGCGAGAGGAAGAGTCATTACAGGAATTTTCACATGCTCTGTGCTGTCTTATGAAAAAAGGTTGAATGGTGTGTCCCTAGGGGAGCATGTTTTGGTATTTTCAGAGACCAGTTCAATGAGCATGTGTATGACCCAAATTTTAGAACGGTTGGTGCATCAGTCACCAGGTTATACTTTGGATGTGCGAGCTGAAGCTATCCGTTGGGAGTGGGAAGGGCAACCCAATGAGCCTAGGGGCATGGGGACATCTTGTCCCGTCCCTTAGTGCTTTACAGTGCTCTAGAGGTGTCGCACCTACTAACACGGGTTGGACAGAAATTGCTGAGTTAAAAGAATTGTTAAAAAAACAGCAGGAACAGCTTAACCAGCTGACCCAGGGTCTCATGGTATTGCAAACCGCTCCCCACACTATTGCTAGGTTTAAATGCCCTGATACCGTTTTGCATAGACACTGTCAAAAGCCAGGCCACTATGTTAGGGAATGTTACACACGTGGATTCAGAGGAACAGGCACTTAGGGACCCTGCGCCAGCTGCTGTATGTACTATAGCTCAGGATGTGGGAAACTATTTCCCCTTGATCTGAAGAACAGAGCGTCAGGAGGGTCTAATAAAGGCTTACCTGCATCAGATCCCATTTCTCACATTCCTGCCCCTAGTTTAGTGGCATTGTGCCCTTTCGTGACAGTTAAAGTGGATGGGGTGCCGCTAAAGTGCCTGTTAGACAATTACCAAGAGCTTCTTTAGGGAACATTTCCAGGACGCCCCAAGGTCTCACCAGTCGTTGCAATTGCAGGCTTCCAACGGGTTAGAGATTATGTAGAGCTGGATGTAGAAGTGCTGGAAAAAATGTGCCTCATAAAGGTGAGTGTAAAGTACCACCCTGGTCAAAAGCCCTCTCCTGATGTCCCAAGAGTACTGGGTAAGATGTCCTGTGTTCACACCTAGTGGTGTGGTCAAGTGAGTGGCTGCTATGTGTTTGCAGCAACTCTTTGAGTCAGATGCAGTGTTGTTTAAGCCCCTTGTTGATAATTAGTCCCTCTCAGAGCGTGTGCTTGTCTCTCCAGGAATGGTTACTGTCAGGGAAGGCACAGTATATGTGCCAGTAGTCAACATAGGTGGTACCATGGTTTACTTGCACCCCCATTGTCCACTTGGTGTGTTAAGCCAGGCACAGATTGTAAGCTTGCCCAAGGGGATTTCTACTGTGATTCAGGAGCCCAGTCCTGTCACAGCTAGGCTTTCGTCCCATGATGCTTTGGGTAGTTCAGTAAGAGAACAGATAAGGTCTTTGTACCTCTCTTCTCTCCCTTTGTTAGAGCAAGACAAAGTTGGGGTAATGTTGTTTTCAGATGGTGACCTGGATCACACAAGCTTAGTTACCCATGACCACCTCTTGCTTGATGATGTCCCAATGAGACAGAGGTATAGGCGTATGCCTCCCTCCAACTATGATGATGTGAGAGCCCGCATTTGCCAATTGCTAGAGAGTACTGTTATAAGAGAGTGGCAGCCTGTATGCCTCTCCCATCGTCCTAGTTCGTAAAAGAAGGACAGTAGCCTACAACTCTGTGTGGACTGCAGACTACGAAATAGTGAAACCAGGAAGGCTCAAAGTAAAACTTGAGAAGTGCCAGTTTTTCCATTGCCAAGTACAGTATCTTGGTTATGTGGTGTCAGCTGCTGCAGTAGCGACTGATCCCAAGAAGGTGGCTGCAGTAGTGGAGTGGCCAACGCCAAGGACAGTATCAGAATTAAGATAATTTCTTGGGTTTTCAAGCTGGTAGTGCGGTTTGTCAAGGTGGCTGCCCCACTCCACCAGCTGGTGGCTGACCTCACTAGGAAGAAAAATTGTTGCGGGAGTGTGGCCCTGTATGATGCCTAACAGCTCAGAGAGAAGTTTTCAGGACCTCAAACCCCTGATGTCCTCACTTGTCTTGGCGTATGCTGATTTTAGCCTTCCCTTTATTCTGAAGATGGACCCCAACCACAAAGGACTTGAAGCAGTCCTGTCCCAGGAACAAGAGGGTAAAGTGAGACCCATCAACTATGCCAGCTGAAGTCTTCATCCAGCTGAAAAGAACTACAGCTCAATGAAACTGGAGTCCCTGGCAATGAAATTCACCAAAAGAATATCTCCTGGGCCACAGGTATCTGGTGTGGACGGCTCAAACAACCCCCTCAGTCATCTAAAACACAGCCAAGCTTGCAGCTACAAAGCAACGCTGGGTGTCAGAGTTTGCAGTGTATGATTATAAAGTGTGGACAAAGCAACCAGATGCTTATGCACTGTCCAGACAACACCTCTCTCCAACAGCGGTAGGGGCGGAACCTATCTGTTCAGGAACCACTGTGCCACACGTGGTTCAAAAGGCTGATAAAACAAACAAGGCAGTCCAGGTCACTATTTCTGCTGTACCAGAATATTCAACAGATGATTTGTTGGCCTTGCAGAAGGCCAATCCTGTTATAAGTGCTGTTCTATCTTTTTGTCTGCAAGAGCGATTTCCTAGCCGTTCTGATAGGCAGAACCTTCCCCCTGATGCATTAGGATTACTGGGTCGGCTGGTGAAAGAGGGAGTGCTGCATCAGAGGTACTAGCGGCCTGATGGGGGTGAGTGTGTGCTCCAATTGGTCTTACCTGACTGTTTACAAGGGGAAGTTTTTCAACAGTTGCATACCTACCATGGTCACCAGGGAGCTGAAAGGACAACAGAGTTAATCCTGCAGCGGTGTTACTGGCCTGCTCTGGGGATGATGATTAAAGACTTGTGTCAGAGATGCAGAAGGTGTAGTGTGGCTAAAAATATCCAGCCGCAGGTTTGGGAAACTAAGGGGCACCTGCTACTGTCAAGGCCGAATGGAATTCTAGCACTGGACTTTTCTCTGCTGGAACCTGCACAAGTTGGCAGGGAGTATGCGCTTGTAATGACTCTCGTTTTCTCTAAGTTCATCCAGGTCATTCCCACTCGGGACCAGCAGGCTTCGACACAGAGGTCTTGGTCAAGGAATGGTTCTATAAGTTTGGAGTCCCACTTCGGTCACACTCTAACCAGGATTGAAGTTTTGAGAAATAGTTTTCCTCTCCTCCCCAACTAACCCAGGAGCTGTGGGAGCTAGTCCAGATAGTGAAGCTGAGAACTGTGGTTGAGTAACGGTTCGCTTGGTAGGGTAACTTGCAGCAACCTCACCTGTACCTGTCAGGGCTACAGGTAATGCTGAGGCAAGCTCAAGTCACACACCACCTCCAGGAGGAATCAGGAAGTCCACCTGAAAGACAGCTGGAAAACCAATTTACATCATCTACCATCAGCAGCGAGTGGTGGGGAACTTTCTTAAATAGCTGGCTCTAGTAAGTTGGTATACTGTTTTAATAAATTGTCAGGATGCCAATTTTCAACACCCAGGCAGAATGTAACTGGCAGTTGCCTGCATGGTTATTGCACTAAGGGGCCACACTTTCATGGTGTTTTTCTTTTTTAATACGTGTTGCAGCTTACAAATTAATTTTTTAAAACTTTGTTGCGTGCCAACTCCCCACCATGGCTCTTTGCTTAATAAATGACCACAGTTAATTTATATGGTAATTCCTGTGAGATGTTAGCCAAGTGATGCCAGGCATATAATGTATCACTGCAATGCATATGCTTTATGGCTAATTAGGTTATTGATCTGAGGCTGGTCCTGCGTTAGGGCATGATCACAACACACAAGAGTATGAAAGTATGAGTAATGTGGCTTTAAGCAGTCATTTGTCATTCCTTACAATGTCCTAAAGATGCAGATGTACAGTGATGCTCCACAGTGTGTGCGTGCACGGCTGCAGGTGTGTTCGCGCATGCGTCCTTCTACGTATCTTTGAATATTGTCGAGATGTAAGCTCACTGAGTCATTTCAATATTGCCTGCTGGCTGTTTTCAAATGTTTGTTAAACACAGTGTTTGGAAGGAGTGCAGAGTGCAATAATGGGATGTGAAAGATGTGTGATTTCATCATACTTTTGCTCACACAATCCACTAACGCTTTGCTCGCAACCTGCCCTTGAAAATTCAAGTTTGGAAAGCTCGCCATTGTGAGAATCTGTACGATGTTTGCTTTGTGTGTAGTGCTTAATTTACAGAACATGATACACAAACTATTTCCCTGCACTATTCATTCACAGCCTCCTCTGGCCACTGATAAATATGCAGTGAACGCAAAAAACCTGATCCGCATCTAGTCAGATGCACCCTGCAGTTAGCGGTTTGTAGACAATGTGAATACTATTTGTTACCCTTATACAAACAAGGGTGTTTCTTTGGAAATAATAAAAAAAGAGTAATGCAAGCACCTAATCAGGAAGACTGTGTATTTGTGTGTATTCTACTGTGTGTGTATGTGTGTAATACATTCAAATTACTGAGGCGTGTGTGCGCACCTGTGTTTTACTATTTCCAGCTATAGTGGCTCTTCTCTAACATATGAGCTTTGCAAATTGAAAGAGAATATGAGTTGAGTGAAGCTGCTTTCCTTTGTTACCTCAAATCACCTAGCTGGAGAATATGAAATAGCTGTCATGGATAACACAAGCTGCAGAGAAACAGCTACTCCACTGGGCATTTCTCCGGTGTGTGTGTGTGTGTGTGTGTGTGTGTGTGTGTGTGTGTGTGTGTGTGTGTGTGTGTGTGTGTGTGTGTGTATGTGTGTGTGCTCGGCTGCATGTTCTGTGTTTGCACTTGGTTTAAGTATTAAGCGGAAGAGAGTGAGCGAGTGAGTGGGAGGATTGCTTTAGTTTATCATTATCATGTGCGTACCACAGTCAGCGCTTTAACTGGAAAAGGTGACATTAATTCTTTTCCAGCTTCTCATGTAGAAGAGCATATTATCCTCCACTGTATCACTGCACTGTATTCTTTGCCAGGAATGCTTCCTTGTTTGAGTCATAGCTTGCTTAATTATGCATCTGCAGTAGTCTTTAGAATGGGGATGTATTAATGGGTTTTGGATTTGGGTTACATTTCTTTTGCGGTTGAATAAATAAAAGCATTAGCAAATACAGTACTGTGCAAAAGTCTTAAGGTGCCTCTCATTTCTTTATTTTTTTGATAGGAAAATGGGAAACAGGTGCAGCAATTTATTAAAATGTACGAACAGTAGTCTTCAGGAATAGTTCTCCAGGCTTCTTTTGTTCTGTTCTCTGTCCAGATTATCTCACATTGCTTCAACAATGCTGAGGTCTGGGCTCTCGGGAGAGCAATCCATGACTGATAGTGTTGCATGTGTGCTTTTCTTTTTAGATATGCTTTTACTGCACTGACAGTATTTTTTAAAATCAATCTCATTCTGAAAAATGAAGCCGTTGCCGCACTTCCTAGATTGTATTTCATTGTGGACTGAAAAGACAGTACTTTTCTGAGTTCATAATTCCATCAGTTTTGACAAGCTCTTCAAAACCTGCCTGAAATTCAGCCCCAAACCATGACAGAGCCTCCACCATGTTTCACAGATGGCTGTAGAAACTTACTGTTCTCTCCTGATCTCCTCCTCAGATATCGACAATGATTTAAAAGCGGACAATATTTAAAGGAAATCTGTTAAAGACCTTCAGAAAGACTGAATAACTAATGCTCAAGACCACTTTGACAATGACTGAAAATCTTACTCCATGGAAGAAAATCTAAAGACATGAGAGGTGGCTCAAGACTTTTGCACAGTGCAGCATGTGAATGTTGCTTTTATTTCTCAGATTTAGTTTTGAGATTTCAACTTCAGTCTGGCTGATGTAAATCTGACCATTATTGCTTTATCATGGATGTAACCTTAGTTACATATATTGCTCAAGCCCAGTTCTACATTTAGAGTGTCATAGATTTATAACGTGAGATGGATCACATGTATTGTATGAAGTGTAGGCTAGCTGTATAGTTTCAATCCACAAGTATGACTTGAAATCAAGTCATACTTGTGGTTTGTAGTGTTTTCCTCCCTGATTTCCCGTCGTCTATGATAGTGGTCTTATACAGCTGCTCCAGCCTAAAATAATCAGCTTCCTTCTAACTTTAACTCTTAGTGGTCCAGTGGTCTTTGTCTCCACTTTTTCCTCTTTAACCCTTTCATGAACAAAGCTGCTGTCTCCCGTCTCTTTCTTTGAGAGTTCGTTTTCAATCATTTGTTTCTGCTCCCCAGCCACCTCTTATTCTCTGTCACAAAGGAAAAAAAGTCTTTTAAATAGAATCAATTTACACTAAGGAGCCCAGGGGGTATTAGAAACTGCAGCACTTAATTTCATAACTTCAAAAAAAGAAAAAAAAACCACAGAGGGAAGCTGTAGCTTAAGGCCGTTAGCACCATTCCCAGAACTTTTATCTTGCTGTAGTATAGTAGGGTGTGGGGTCTGGTTATGGTTCATCACCTGAAAACAAGATTATGCAGAGAAGAAAGTACAGCAGTGTGTTAAATTTCCTCTGGATGTGTCTCTGGGTGAATTCACATGCATGCTTTTCCAACTGGCCTCTGTTTCACTTCACCAGAGAAAAAGGGGGTAGTTCATTGCCAGATAAGGATATTCAATTAGTTTGAGTCTATGGAAGGCTGCTGCAACAGTCAGAGCACGCTGGAGCCGGGTGACATATGGTAAGGGCTCTCTGTTAGAATAGAATAGAAACTCGATATCTTCTCATTTCATCTTGTCACTGTTTCAGTAATTTTCCCAGTGGAATGTCAGGCATATACTGTCTGCTTGAGTAGATATCATTTTTCCTCCTTTTTTCAACAGGAAGACCACATGGAAGATGGCTAGAAGAGGGGAAATGTAGCTGAAAGATTCATTTGGATTTTTTCTCCATTGGTGTTTATTCTCCATAGAAAAATGTGCATAGTGTTTAGGGACAATTTATTTATTTCATGAACTGGTGTGTTTACAATTGTCAGGAAGATATTTGGCTCTGAGATCCTAAAAAATATGAGAATTTGTCTGAATCCCCATAAGTGTGTCTTTCTCTCCCTCTCTTGTCCTCTAGCTTCTCCTCTTGGCTTGTGTCTTCCTCCCATCATAAATCTCAAGCTGGATGTTTCCAGGCAACTCTCCAGTCAATCTTTACTGAGTTTGTTGCGCTATCGATCTGTCCTGTGCTATAGGTTGTCCTGGCTTCTCTCTCCGCTATTGATGTTTGTGCCTCGGGGAAAGAAAGAAACTGCCTCAGCCTGAATTTACTGGGGGCCAGTTTTCAAATGACTTACAATCACCTCGCAATGAAAATAGAAATTGTCAGGCGGTGCCGTTTATACATTGATGCTGTTGTAAAGTCTCACAGTAGCGAATGAAGCTTTGTAAGAGTCCAAGATTGTGGGATTGTAATGTGGATTATGGGCACTTAAGGGTGATAATGCCACTGTGGAATATAGGGCCACTGTGGTGCTATTGGGATGTCAAATAGCCACCCAGGGAGTAGTCGCCTAATGAGGTTGGTTTAGTCCACTGGGAACACATAAGCCAGCCATATTTCAAGCTTTTGTGGTTTGGTGTGTTTGTGAGTCTTGTGTCCCTGACCACATGCATTACTGAGCACGCTGATTAATGGGACAAAAGGTCAATGGCATGAGAAACTATTTAGGGCATAAATCATACAAAACATAATGCCCCATACGATCCTACATACATTCTTAGACATGTAATTTTAAACTACTGCTACTCCTTGCACTATTGATCATTAGCAACAAGCTATTCAATGAAGTTGAATTCAATTTATTTTATAAGGCCAGATCACATCACATCTCTGAGCACTTTACATTGTAAGGAAAACCTTACAATCTCACAGAGACACCCACTGATTGTCTATAGGCTAGAGTTGGATGTCTCGAGACCGGTCTTGGTCTCGAGACCACTTTTACGTGGTCTTGGTCTTGTCTTGGTCTCGCTGTCTCGGTCTTGCTGTCTCAGATCAACATAGTGGTCGGGAGATTTGGAGTCAACAGTATCCATGACACACAGCGTAACGTTCGATAATGTATCATGCGCAAAAGCTTTAGCTCTAAGAGCCGTGCTTAGAGAGTGCTTTGTAGTGAATCAGAATAGTCGACTCCCATTGAGCGAGAGCCGGCTCCTCCATTAATTTCCTTTCGCTGCTCAGCTGTCACACAGTGACACACAGTGGCTCAGCCATGCTCAAATCCCTCCAAATTGTAGATTATAATCTTCAGTTTGATATTACAATTTTATCTATATATAAAGTATAACTGAAACCAGTTACATATTTCCCATTCTTTAGACAGTTGTTGGAGGTGATCGCTGTTTTGTCAGATGACTTTGGGGCCAGTCAGTACCATCATGTCAGCCCTCAAAAGCACACAAAAGTTAGTCTTTTTTGTCCCGGTCTTGGTCTCGGTCTTGGTCTCGTCTAGACTTGGTCTTGGTCTTGTCTTGGTCTCGATACCCTCTGGTCTTGGTTTTGTCTTGGTCTCTGATTAGGCGGTCTTGACTACAAGTCTACTATAGGCATTGCTCGGCAGATGTATACACGGATCGGTACCTACTATAACTGAGCCCCACTTTTTTTATAGGCTCCAGCTCCAGGAAGTAAAATTCCCATTCATTTGTTTCCATTAGCGTTTCAGAAATGCTTAGATAAAGAGTTCTAAGCTGTGACCCAAGCCAAAACTACAAGCTTGGCTTGGATCACAAGAAAAATGTAAAAAGACAAGGCAAAAGGTCCACGACTGTGTAAATAATTACAAACTCATTCCATAATGCACTGCAAGCCCCAGATTCCACCAACCTTGTTATATTTAAACCTTCTCATTATCCTAGTACTCTGTGACGTAATAGATTGTAATATATTTTGCGGTGTGTGAAGAAAAGCATAGCTTAGTTATCGATACAGTTCAGTGCTGTGTTCTTGACCGCAATCACCGTTCTTGTGGTTTCTGGCGTTTTGTACTCACTGAGCTGACGTTTGCAGGTTGAAACATTTGCATTAACAGTGAATTAACAGTGGTATAACATCAAGATGTCGCTGTTTCTATTTAGGATTGAAAGTTGTTTTTAAAACAAGTGAGCAACTGTGGTTCCGATAGGAGGACATACCATCACGTTGCAGTGTTGTCCCATATGGAAAAGAAATAGTAAAAACTTATATGATTTACTCATGAAAGTGGCCACTTTCTCATTACTTTCATATATTGTTTTAGTAAGTATCCAAAACATACAAGTTTCAATATATAATTTTTCAAGGGATCTTATATCTGTTTTCACTCTTGTATGCTTTTCATACAAGTTTCACACAAGACAGATACAAACTTTATAAGATTTATATATATCTTTTCCATATGGGGTGTCTTATTTCAACATCATGGGTCACCGTCAAATCTCTATGGATTCTAAATTCCATCTAAAATCTATAGTCGCATTCACATACATATATTTACATTCTTGTTTGGCGCTTTCTTTTTCATGCTCTGTTGCATCCACCTTGAAAGTCAGATGTCGCTCCTGAGTTCAGTAGTAAAGTCAGAAAAAGAAGGAAAAGCACGATTTGTTTAGCTCCTTAGCAAGTTACAGCCATTCATGCATTACTAGCAATACAGCGCAGTGCTTGTTTTGTTGCACTTAAAAACACTACAGCACGTTCACAGGTAGACTCTTTTCACAAATACACAACACTTAAGGATTAGATATCTGCAGCGCAGATGTTGAGTTCGACAGATGTGTGCGGCTGCCGTAGTGTAGTAGTTGACACATTTGAAAAATTCCTGGTTTAACACAAATCCCCTTTGGTTTACACCAGAAAGGACGTCTACTGCCAATTCAAACATGCAGCACTACCTGCTGTTGCCGCTGAAGGCAGCTTTTTCTTAGTTTTGCTAATATTTAAGCAGTGGATTGTTAAGCCGGGGTCTTTGGAATTGCTCTAACCTTGTGTCAGTTAAAATTTCCAACTGGGAATTTGGAAATTGGGAATTTCAACATCTAATTTTAAGTCGCACACACCATCAGCACCATTGTACTCACTGCTTGTAGTTTGCTCTACACCTGTAACAAAAGTTAAGAAATAAATGACTGGTTTATGTCATCGTGTCGCAAAAAATGGGGCTAAAAGCCCCACTAAAAACACCAGTAAACTGAAAGCCAGGCCGCGACTGCTGAAAACCTTCCAAAAGTGCCACCCCACCTTGCAGCTGGTGAGAAATGAGCATTGTGTTTCCTTTGGGAGGCAGTTAATGCTGCTGTTTGCCTCTCTAGAATATTAATACCGCCTCCGTTCATTATGGCCAAATATTTGATCATACTTACTATACTAAAAACATTGACTCTTTATTTTGTGGATATATTCACATTTCCTTTCCCTTTGTGTTCACTGTGAGCATGTCCCAGAAACGGATGGCACAGGTCCCCTTTTTGAAAGTTTTTGATGTTGACGTACTGAATTCAGTTTCAGTTCAGTTTCATTTTATCGTGCCAAAGTTTTTATTGAGGTAATTTAATAGAACAAAAGGAAAGGATGACTGTAGTGCTGTGTGAGAGAAGGTATGATTTCTGGCCAGAAATGTCTCTCACAGAGTTCGTCAAACACCTGTTCTGTCCTTCTAAATGGGTTATTGGCACAAATCTGGAATCAATCAAGCAATCAGGCATAATGGGAGTCTCTGAGGGTGAACTGGGCAATACTGTTGATTAGCTGAAAGAAAGAAGATGCTTTCCTGTTTCTACATGCAGTACTTGATTACAGTAGTTCTAATATATTTACTCTCCAACCATGCAACATTTAAGGATCCACACACGGCCAGATTTAATGTACATTTTATTTTACTGTATATTATCAATCTCAGTTCACACGTTATGGTCTGTTCTGCAGATGAGTTTGTAACAGCCCTCTCCTTTAATTTGCTGAAAATTAAAATTGTCCCTAATGAGGCAATGGGTGTCCCACAGGAAAAATACCCCTCCTCCCATTAGTTCTAACGCCAATCTCCCCAGGACCTAGATTATAAAGCACACACTCACACATGAAGTAACCTTGTTGGGTCCTAATTATAACAGCTTTGTGTCTCAGTTGAACACAGTGCATTATTAGTCCTAACAATATCACGTTCCCACAGGCGTGTACCTGTGTCCTTCCTTCCGTGAAGGCTTTGTCTTGTTTTTGGCTACTTTTTCTTTCATCTCTAAATGCAGCAAAAAGAGGGCAAGAGGGAGGGTGAGCTTAACAAGATGCCAATAATTGTCTCTGTTATCAAACAGGCCATCAATCTTAATTACAGGATGCGTAGAGAGTGAATTTCCAGACAGTGATTCTACCACTGAGTTTAAAATCTCATGGACAATAACTAAACTCAGTACAAAGAAAACTCAGTACAAAGAAATACAAATCAGACCCCATGCTGTTACTGCAGATGGTTTGGACCATTTGATGGGCGTCTGTATTTGAACCAGCTCCAACCTCAGCAATTTGTATGATAGGATCTAATCCTTAAGTGACATTCTGGGCCACACTCCATACCAGTTGGTGGCGGTAATGCACCTAGAAGTTTTTTGCACACTGCCATAAAAACAGAAGAAGGATAAGGAGTGGAACAGGAGACAGGTAACTCAAAATGCAGAGAAAACACAATTAATGTGGCATTTACAAAGCAGTGAGCGAACAATATAAATCTAATGTGTGCACCATTAGACATGTCTTTGTCTATGATTGGCTTATAATTGAAAATTTACTTATACAGTAATAATGTCAGTCTGTTGTAAGTACAGAAACCTAAATAGCATTGTTTTTCTATTTTGTTATAGAACATGAGGTTGTTACAAAATCCAAGCAAAATTTTAATTATTTGTATATGCACATAATTATTTGGGCAACGGCAGCTTCTGACCTATTTATGCTGGCAAGCCCAGCTGGCCAGGATTCATTTTACAAAGTGAAGAACAAAAACCTATCACACTGAGAGCAACAGGGCATGCAGTGGGTCTGAAAAACAGAAGCAGCAATGCTTCTAGGGTACCAGGTTCTAAAACACACAAAGAAGACCTTCAATGCTCTAAAATGACAGAGTTACACAAATTAAGTGTGATTTTTTCAGCAGCACTTTCATGATGTGAATCTCTCGTTCCACCACATCCCAAAGGTGCTCTCTTATACTGATTTCTGGTGACTCTGGAGACCATACAGTACAGTGTGAATACAGTGAACTCATTGTTATGTTCAAGAAACCGATTTGAGATGATTTAATCTTTGTGACATGGTGTGTTATTTCTCTGGAAGAAACCATTAGACAACCATCATGGACATGGTCAGCGACAATATTTGAGCAACCAAAAGAAAATATCTCCCACACCCTTACAGCTCAACCACCAACCTGAACCATCGATATTTCATATTTTCACATTTTCATAAAATTCTGACACTATCATCAAAATTCTGCAGAAGAAATTGAGACTCGCCAGACCAGGCAGCATTTTTCCAATTTTGTTGTCCACTTTTGGTGAGTCCATGTAAATTGCAGTTTTCTCAGTTCGTAGTTGATAAGAGTGTCACTCAGTCTCTTGTGCTGCTTTAACTCTTCTGCTTTAAGGTTTGATGCGTTGAGCATTTAGAGACAGACTACTACATAACTTTGAGCTGAAAGTACGGGAAAAGTAACTCAAACACACATTTCAACCAAGCACTCTGGCTATTCTCTGACCTCTGACAAAGCATTTTCACCCAGAGCATTACCATTCACTGGATATTCTCTTTTTTTCCCTTTTGGATGGGTGGGAATTCTTTGTAAACCCTAGAGATGTGTGGTGACGTCAAAAAATCCCACTAGATCAGCAGTTCTCAAAAACTCAGACCAGCCCATCTGGCACCACCAACCACGCCACGTTCAAAGTCACTTATATCACCTCTCTTCCCCATTCTGATGCTCTGTTTTAACATCAGCAGCACATCTTGACCATATCTACATTGTCTTAATAAGCAGTGCAAGAGGTGTACCCATTAACTTGTTACAAACCTGCTCTAGCCTCGCTCCAGGCACACGACCAGCTCACCTCAGCGCACTTCAAGTTGTTCAGACATTACAGATTGTATCAGACATGTGAACTCAGTCCGACTTTACATTTCTGTGTATCCTGTGAGAACTTTGAACGTCTGCTTTCTCCTTACTCCCTAGAACTGCTGTGTCTTCACAAAACACTCAGAATAGCTGTAGCTTATCCCGGAGGTAGACACCCCTACAGAGATATGAGGGCATGAAGTATAAGGTGATAAGGCTGAGCACAAAGAGTCTCACCTTTTCCACTACTGCAAGATAACAGGTTTAAAATCATGGTGTTATTCCTCAGACCTGATGTGTCTAAAGAATATGCTGTTCACCTTTAAACATTTAATGTTCCAGCATGATTCATTAAATATATAATTATTTCAATCAGCTCAGCACACAGATAGCTCTGACAGAGTAATTTCCTTTATGAGTGTGGGGCTGCAGCTACTGGTTATCCCCTGTCTTTGCTAGTGCTGAGTAATGATCCACATGCTGGCTAGGGATGGATGGAGGAGCCCTGTTTCCTGCTGGCCTGTCAGAGAAATGTGACAGCGTCTAGTGTGCAGGGACAAACTGGAGAGTGTAGCCTGCAGCTCTCAATCACTCCAGGGGCTGGCAGAGACACCCATAGGGAGCTGTCTGTCTTCTCTTTCATTTATCTCTTTCTGTTTTCACCCTTTTATGTTTCCTCGATTTCTAGATCCCTACCTTACTTTGTCGCTTTTCCCGCGTCTCCCTCATTTGTGACCTTCCTTTCATATCGGACTTGTCAGCATCTGTCGTCTGCTCGCAGATTTTACACAAACACATGGATCTTCTCAAACAATTTCTCCTCGAGCTCGTTTTCGTTGCTTTACGCTGTCTGCATCAATATCCAACCTAATCCAGAGCGTGGCAGAGACTCAGCATGTACTTCTATCACACATATGCAACCCCCCGACCACCCCCACTCCTCCTGCCACACACACACAATTAAACAGACTGGCACCCACGTGCTCAAACTTACAAACACTCACCCAATTAATATTAATAATACACTATTCCATTTTAGAGTATATAAGCCTTCAAGACTACAACACAGGAGTGAGGATTTTCTATTTGATTTGAGCTGGATGGAGAATGAAGCAGAGAGGGAGAAATGCAAGACGAAGAGTTGCCATCATCTAAACTGTTCTGCACTGAGGCTTTTCAATTTCATTATAAGTCTCAATTTCAAAAAGCCTGAATGCTACGTGCTGTTCAGCCTAAAATTGAGCTGTTGGTTGGCTGGACAGGCAGCCCCCACCCATGGCTCCTCTGTGGGGTCATCAGGGGATGACAATGGTCCGGCTTGCCTTTCTGCTGTTTAGTCTGGGTGAAGGGAAACATATGAAAAGCAAAGGGGCTCGGGTAGCTGGCTAACTGGGTGAGAGTATTTTGGAATTGGTTGGGTGCTCTGAGATTTTGGAAAGCAATGTGAGGACTCTTGGTGTAAAATCTGTGAAGGACTCTTGAGTTATACAAAGAGGAATCCAGAGGTAGATTTTAGTATGTTTAAGTTGTCTGCTATTTTTATTGTGCATATTTTCAGTTTTATTATCACACTCTGGTTTATTTTTTTAGCACTAAAAAATCCTTCTCTGATACACACCAGCTCATAGTTTACTCTGAAAATGATTTTTTAACCCATATGAACAAAACATGTAGGCCATGTCTTTAAAAAAAAAAACAAAATTCTTTTTCTTGCTTCTGTTTTTGAACTTGAGCACTTTTTCCTTAAATGAGTTTACAACAGCAAGTGGATCATACATTGACTTAAAATAGCTAGCCTGTCCCTGGTTGGTCCTTGACCATAATGAGATTTTTAAACAAACAAATCTTCAAAACACTTTTATGGCATGAACAAGTTCCTGCTTCCGTATGGAGGAAGTCTTTCATGGAGTGCCAAGCAAACTCCAACCAGTGACTCTGGAGTTTTTACCCAGTTGATCCCCTCTGATTTAGGCCGAAGTAGTAGTTTGCTTTAGGTCGATGTCTTGGAAGAAACTATGATTCTGGCCATAAGGTTCTCTGATACTAGCTGCAGCAACTTGCTTCAAAATTGTCTGTTCAGAATACAGTCTGTCTGTGATTCCCTTACAGTGACCACAGGACCTGCACCGGGTCTGAAACCATCAGACATGGAGCTTGATTTGGCAACAAAGTGGTTTTTCCATCGGAAATGAGACCGTGCATAGGGTCACAGTGGTTTCTTTAGTGAAGATAGTAGATTAATGCCATATTTCCCCTGATTCTATCCACTAAAGAGCCTTTTGAAGCTTTGCCTCCTTATTGTGGTTCTCTATCAATGGAAAGAATTGGGGCTTTCTATACTTACAGCCAAGCTTTCTTCAGGCACGACAAATACCACTTGTACAGTCAACTCTTGTTGGTCAATCTATCAGCCAGGACATCACTGTGGAAGTCCAAAAAAACAAAACATTATCAACACAGCAATAAACAGGCTGGTTATGTAATGTGTCATAGAACTGATACTGTATGTGTACCGAATATAGTAATTTACTTTGTTGCTTATTTTTGCAGTTTCCTTAGTTTCAGTGGTCGGCGTTGTCTTTCCATCTTGTGCTGATGTACAGTTTACAGTGACAGTTTAATTCCCAGGCTTGCAAAATGCCTTTAAATCTCTGGCGCCAGTTCTCCTCTTGCCCTCATGAGCTGAATCTGTCGGGAGTTCTTCTTGCTGATGCTCATCATCTCTGCTCCAATGTGTCAACACACAGGTGTTTAGCCTGACTGTGTGTATTTATAGTCTGAGTATGCCAATGGACAATCGCAAACAAATGTTTGTTGCTGGCTAATTGTTCCTACAGGTAGTCTGACCAATGAGCAGTGCTCACACCTAGTGAGAACTGCAAATTAACAGATAACTAGAGAGGGGGAATCTGTACAACTTCTTTTTCTTTTTTGCATTTTTTTCCTGCTAAATCATTGCAAGATTTTAGAAGCCAAGGCCAAAACATCCAGCATCAAAGGTAAGCAGATGCTCAGCCATAACTTGTGAGTTATATAAAGTATGATGTAGGCTAAAAATGTTGTGGCTTAAATTGTTGACATCACTAAACACTAGTAAGTTCAAGGTCTCATGTCTCATGAAACAGCTACAAAATGATGGTCATTTTGTTCTGTTCAGAACATGAGATGAGCAGGATATACAGTTGGGTGTGCCTAATTTTGTATCTGCCAAGAAGAGCTTTTATAATGTTTTTTTATTTTAATTTTTTTTGCTTTTAATTCAGTTTCAGTTCATTCACTGAGTGCGTTTTTTCTTCTTCTTTCAGTTTAGTTTTGTGTTTGAAAATGTTTAGACTTAGTTTATTTTTTCTCTTATTAATTCCAGCCTCAGTTTTAACCTCTCTAATTATAATTGCATGGAGGTTATATGTCGAAGACAAGATATATGAACACCAGTAAAGATAAAACAAGAAAAGCACAGAAGTTTTTGAAAGCAGCTGACTCGGTCTTGCACACATACAAAGTCTCAAACATGTAAATAAATACATCATCAGACAAGTTTCGATTTTTTCTTTTCTCTTTTGTACCTGATCAACAAACTTAAAAACTAAGTATATTACATAATAACTAACTGAAACTTTACACCGATTTATTTTATTTTTTTCTTACGTTTTTTTTTTGTATTCTTAGTTTTAAGGTTAGTTTTAATGAACTATAATAACCTTTCTATGAATTTCCTAATGTGGGAGTATGGCATTCCAAAGCGCAGCATTGATTTGTACTGCATGATAGGGCTGATCATTTAATTTGTTTTCACTGGAGGTGAACACTTGCTTCTTAAGAAGTCACACCCGTGTGCAGGTTGGGACAAAACACTGGTGCAAATCAGGTTGGACAATGGGCAACAGAAGCAGGAAGTCGGGGAGTAGATGGGCGTTCACAGCGCTTTTAGACTGGAAAGTGTGCCCGTCACATGCGGTCAGCAGGGTCCATATTAATGCTAATGACCCGTTTTAAGCCAGCAATTTCGTAGAAGATCTGCAACGAGAGGCTGCGTTCACTGAGCGTCCGACACGTGAATGACAATGGTAAGCGAGAGAGAGCGGTTGGATTGCGCAGCGCTGCTCTGCATTTCTTACTTTTTAAACGTACTGTTTAAAAAAATATTTAATTTGACTGAAATGAATGGAAATGTTTGCATGGAGCGGTATGGTTGATTTGCAGTGGAAATTGTGGAAAAGCTCAGAGTGACTAATTTAGATTTTTCAAAACTTGCTCAACAGTGACTGTAGTGACTGTAATTAATCTGTTGGAAATATTTCAAAATTTTCAGCCATGAAACTGAGTGAAAGGGACGTGTTTATGGTGGAAAGTAGATACCACCAGGAGAAAGGAGAGAGGACTACACTGGCCGGGCGGCACTCTATCAGGCTGGTTTATTAGTTTAGTCCAGGGCTCGGCAACCCTAGGCACGCGTGCCAACTGATGGCACGACCATAGCTGGACTGGCCATCGGGCATACCGGGCATTTGCTCAGTGGCCCGATGATTTATTTATTTATTTATTTTTGTAACGGTATAAACAATGAAAGGTGGTGGATTGGCCAGATGCTGGCGTAAAATAACTCAGTTGTTTGGTGGTGGCTGTGGCGGAGCTTCCACAGATTCAGTAACATTAACAAGTGGTGGAGGCCAGCAGGTGGATAAGGGAGAGGGAAGGCAGGAGGAGGAGAGGCAGCCGCTGGTCCGAGTGTCAGGTGAACTGAACTTCAGGTAAGAAGTTATAACCTGCAGTCTATCTGGGTCGGCAGGTGTAGTTTATTTTCGTTGTGCTGACTTTTTACAGTCAGTTACAATAACTCATACTGCGTACTAGCTAGCATGACAGAGTTTCTATACAGCTGGGTGGGTGCTATGATGTTACTGATAGTGAACTTTATTTTATTCATAAGGTTAGTTAGTAGAGTTGCCAACCATCTTAAAAAGACGGAATCGTCCCGCATTCACAGAAATTATTACCCTTTTGGTGTTGTCTAGGATGGAAAAAGACACAAAGGTGGATTTATTCTGTCGTTAGCCGCACAGCTGCCTCTTCTTCTCCTCTCATTCTCTCCCCTCCCTCTCCTGTTGCTACTTTAATCATGAAACTGATCAATAATCAGCTGATCGGCTTTTCTCTCTTGTTTGTTTATCGCCCACTTTGCGCCAGAACGGGGCAATCACGGAGGTCGCGCTAAACAACAGCACGTTTAAGCTTGATCAGCTGTTGTTAGAATTTATTTAATATTAATTTCTAGTATCAGCTGATGTTTGCTGGAGCCACAGCTGTAAAAGCTGCTGGTCATGATATCGGTTTGGTTATGTGATGAGAGGGAAACATGAAGATGAAACCAGGAGATGTCCTTACTGAATCATCAGAGCTGAACAGGTGATGGAGAAACAGGTTTACCTTTTAGGTGACATGAATGAGTTGAAGAGAAGTTATGAACTGTTTCTGAGAGACAAATAACACCAGGATCCTTTTTTATGTAGCTGACAGCTGGTAACTGTGCAGGGGCGGGTCTAGCAAAGTGTTGCCAGGGGGCCAGGTAGAGCATTAACAGCGAAAGGGGGGCACAAAGAAATACTTTCTTATTCTCATTTAAAATGTCTGGCTGTTATTAAATAATTATCTGAATCTTACAACCAAAGTTTTTATCTGATGTAAAATGTATAGAAATCATGCATATACCAACAAGACTGTACATCACTGTCACAGCAGCGTCTGTTTTCATTCAAAGGCTTTATGGCTTTAATACCTGGTGGTCTGGTCTCTAGTCAAAATTTCCCGGGCTGTTTTTTTTGTCCCAGTCCAGCCCTGGGCACGACACGCAGTGAATTAATCTGAGAGGGTGCATCAAAAAATAAATGGCCCCGCCAGCGGTGCACATCGCAAATTGGGACTTTCAGGTGTATGGACCAATGTTTTATTTTCTGATCAAACCAGAAATCTTTAATGAGCAGCTGGATTTGTCTCGCATTAACTGGCTGAGTTAATGTCAGTTAATGCAACATCGAAGCAGCTGGAATCCATAGCTTGCATTTTCACCTGCTGGACATCACTACCTGACAAGTTTAACTGTCTTCAGAACATTGCAGAGGCCTTATTGACAGTATTTGGCTCTACATATCTGTGTGAGCAGATTTTCTCTCACATGAGTGTCCTCAGGTAGCCGTCTGAATGCTGGACACTCGGAGACCTGTGTCTCTGAGTGGGAGACCAGAGATCATACATGTGTGTCTCTGTATTAACAGACATGCCATATTGGCTTAGTTTATTTTTCTTATCATTGTTGTGAGGAGACCACAAATAGCATTTGCATTTTCTGTTGTACAGTTCATTTGCTGTTATGGATAAAAAGTCTTTTTTTGTTTCAAAACAGCTGATAACTATTCGCTGATAGCTGCCAACATCTGCAAACAAATATAATTCTATAAAGTGGTCCTATATATTGTGTAACTGTTCATATAGAGCGTTATTAAATTTATTGCTAAAGCAATCATATGGCACACTGACTTCTGAGGAAATTTTAAACGGCACTCGCCATCAGAAAGGTTGCCTACCCCTGGTTTAGTCTATTGAAGTAAGCATACTAACACACACTGATTTACAGACTCACTCAAAACACAAGGATGACTGTCAGGAAAAAAGCCATCTTATACATGTGAAACGCTTGAGTCAGAATACCTCTGTGTTGGACGACCTTTTTACTGTACATTCTCACAGAAATCCACAAGCGATGCTTGAAGTAGTGGTCTTCAGTAAGTCTCTGTGATATAATTTTTTTGTCAGCTTTTATAGTTTGCCATCCATATTTGCATATCAAGCATCTCAGGAAGTTTGACTGAGACTAAAAATAACACGGGATCAGCAAGAAGTGAAACTTCAGTGTTATTTACCTCCCACACAAAAGTTGGAAATTATCTCTTGAGAATGAGTGACATCATGTTAATAACATTTAAAACCAAAGGAATAAGGATATTTTGCAGTTGCTCACCAGTTACTATGACAATCCCAAGCATTTAAAGGAAAGACAGGCTTTTCTGCTTTGGATCTTAATGCTAGTAAAAGGACTTTATTGATGCATTGGTAATGACTTTTGAAATATTTATTAGAATTTAATAAAATGGCTTTCTAAATACAGACTGCTTATGGTTGAGATCGATCCAGCTGTATTTTGCGGGATGATTCAGCTCTGCTGTTTCTCTTCTGACGCAGTCTGTACATATCTTTGATTCACGACCGGTGATATTTTTTGACATTTGTGTCTCAAGAATTTAGAGTATTGTGGAAAAAGTCCCTTTCTGCTTCTCCATGAAACTTGTCTTTGGATGGAAGCATGACATGCTCTAAAACCTCCTGGTTGAGCGGCTGTGTTGACTTTGGCCTGGATAAAACACAGTGGACCAACTGCCAGCAGACAACATGGCCTTCAACATCATCAGACTGCAGAAACTTTACACTGGGTTTTAAAATACCCTGGATATTTACTTTAATCTTCCACTAAACTCCAGGACCTTGATTTCCAGATAAAGTGCAACATAGCATAGCATTGAATCCACTGGCTGTCTGGCTTGGGATGTTCTGTGTGTACTAATAATAATTTGAGATACTGGATTTCTGATGGGCTATAATGAGTAATCATTTGAAATTTATATTTAAAAAATTACTGTTTTGAGATGCCTTTTGTATTGGGTTATGTTGACTGCTTCAAGGGTTTCCTGAAGCAGAGGAAGCCAGAGGAAGGCATAATTTGTGTGAAATCTTTTCAAACTTTACTTGACACTGAAATAAATCCATATTTGGGGATTCTAATCCTCGATGTCAATAAGATGCAAACTGTTAGAATTAATTTAAATTCATTCACAAGACCCTTTTATCTGCGGGAAAAGTTAGATTAGGAAAATTCAGCTCCTCCTGTTCTAATTATATCCTCTTCCATCATCTTTGGTAGGACTGCCATATCAGCATCTAATTCTGCAGTCTTTCCTGTCATTCAAACGTAAAGTTCACTCACTTCAGTCTTCACAAGTGTACAGAGGTCCTAATGGCACAGATTAAAAAGCAATTTAATACAGGAAAGGGGATTAGAAACACTATGGGCTGCACTTATCCTTAACCTTTAGTCCTGTTCTCATGGAGCCACAATATGTGCAAGATGATAGCATCACAGGCCCAGAGTTAGTAAATTTCCATTAGGGCTGCCCTTCTGTATTCCCACCAGCACATTTAAAGGCATTAGGCATGCTTTGTCAGGGCTGATAAAAAAGAGCCAGCAGTGCTATCGCACACCCCTGACTTGTTTCGGAAAAAGCACTGTTCCATGTGAAGTTTTCATAACCCATTATGATAATCGGCCCAAGTCTCTGAAGGGCAAGGGATAGACCGGCAGATAGATGCTTCTGGGGTGACTGCTCTATAGTCTCTGCATGGATTGAACATTTTCTGTCTGCGTTGCCGGGGCAGAAACTCATTCCTATCTACCAAGAACAGCAGAAGTGATATAGGACTCAGTAAAAGAGGAGGCACATCTCATAGGAGGCACATCTCATGGCATCGGGTTAGAAGGTGATTTTAAAACGAAAGAGAAAAAAATGAGTCCCCATCCCCCTTATAATGAAGAATATACTGTTTTCAGTGGTGAAAACTTAATATTTTCACAAGGATGCTTGTGTCATCCTTTGTTCTTCAGCTTTCCTGTAAGCTTGCTGTGCCTTCAACAGACATGAAAAGCAATAAACACTTTATACTGTTTTGTTAAATTAGTGAGAAGCTGGGACACCTGAATCAAGGAGATCCGTGTTATTTTTTTCTTCTTCTTCTTCTCCTCTTTTGGGCAGCTAGCTGCTCATCTCTGCAGGGGAAAAATGTTTGTCTGACAGGAAAAAGGGCCATGCTGTGCATTAATCATTTATATCTAAATTTGTGCTGCGCAAAGATTCAATTTTCTGCACTTTGTAGGGTCCAATATTGGTTATATGGTTTTATTTATACATCAAAACCCCTTTCATCCATTATTAATTTATTTTTGAGCCATGCAGTTTGGATGGCATTTCTTGAAGGGGAGCTCTTTTTGTGGGAAAACCTCCACAAAAACAGGGCACCAAATGTTTAACAGGAAAAATCCTGCTTTTACTACTCACAAAAACAGGCTGTTCTTAATGAAGAGCTGTAACTTGGTTAGAAGCTATCAGTTTGTTACTCAAGGAAAAACCCTCCATATGTGGGGCTTTGAAACCAGAACTATTGCTATTTTGATTCATGCTGTACGCTTGGACACATGTCCTGCTAAGCACTAAATTTGTCTCCTTTTATAACCAATATTGTTTTGCAAGATCCTCTCGTCTCCGTGCCCTCTCCAGAGCTGCAGTGATGTAACTCCCACATCAATGCTCTATTTAAAGTCTAAACCTGTGCGTCTCTTCAACCTGCTGTCGGTTTTTACACCTTTAATTATTATTATTATTATTTTTTATAAAGTTGTGGTAGTATTGTGCTAATTCCTTTGCTTCCTGTTCACAGGCCAATACTGAGCAGAAGAAGCTGAGCCATGCTGGATCCAAGCCCTCCCTCTCTGAGAGCTGTGGCCGACTCCCTCAGATAGCCATGAACACCTGCAAGTACAATGGCGGAGTGGTGAGACCACTAGTGGGCAGCCTGGCGTCCTCGTCGCGCCGCAACCTCGCGGAGCTCGACTCGGAGACGCAACCCTTGCAGACGCTGCACAGCTCTGGCCTGGAGGTGGTGGTGTCCAAGGGCAACGGCGGCGAAGACCCCAGCAAGGCATCCAACGAGAGCTTGGTCAGGGAGGGCAGTGGGCGGGGCAGTGGGCGGGCACCCCAGAAGAAGAACAGGGACATTGGCTACAAGCTCGGCCACCGGAGGGCGTTGTTTGAGAAGCGGAAACGGTTAAGCGATTACGCTCTAATCTTTGGGATGTTTGGGATTGTTGTCATGGTGACAGAGACGGAACTGTCATGGGGGGTTTACACTAAGGTAGGTTGTGCGTGCGTGCGTCTGTGTGTGTGTGTGATGCATGAGTGGGAGCCCTGTGTGTTGTCACTTCTATTGTTATGTTTGAGTTGTGTGGGGTTGGCAGCTGTCAGTTTCATGAAGAGTGATTATTAGCACAGACACTGACGTACAGTATGCAACAAAGCAACTGGGAGTATTGCTCCAATAGAAGTAAAAAGAAGTGTCATGTGATCTGCACAATGACTAATAGACTATTTATTCTATTAAAAGATATTGTCTTTTTGGAACTTGTTTTGTCTTTTTGGGGGTTTTTTTTGCTGGTAGGTCTATTTTTGTCACTACTTAAAAGTTTTAGTTATTGGCATTATATTGGCACGTACCCAAAGGACTGATTCCATTGCTATTGCTATTATTGGCAGAAGGAAACTGGGATAGTGGAGCAAAGCGGACATCAAGAGCCATAAAGATTCATACAAAGAGAGATAAAGACACATAGAAATGAAGAGGTCGGCAAGTGAGAATAAAAGGTGGGAATGAAGTTCCAGCTTTTTCAAACTGCATCAGTTTGTAGGAGTGGCAATGACGCAGCACACTCTAGAGACAAGAGGGACTCTTGAACGAGGACACTGGCGAGGCAGTGGGTTTTCAGGGTCACTGTTGTGACCAAGCTACCACCCCTTGGCCTGTCATTGTCCATCAGTGTCAAACAGTCAACCCTAGTGTGTCATATATGGGGGAAGAATATCCTTCACTTAGTGCGGCACAAGTCCCACCACATTATTTTTTACTGTGGAGCTGACACTGCAGCGATATGATAGGTCACAGAGCTGTTTTCTTTCTTCTCTGGAGTCAGTAAAAACAAAGTAGAATAGAAGAGCTAGTGTTTGAAAAGTGCACGGTCTGTTGACTGTTCTCAAGCCTTGAGTTTTGAGCTGTCACAAGCGAGGAATTAATCTGACTGAAAACCTGATGAATGGATGCCATAATACTAGTTTCATACTACCATGCACCTAAACACAAAGCACTCTTCCTGACACAACCCCAAGGGGACAAAAAGCCCCCAGGTTTCGCCGACTGGCAGTGAGCTACTGACCTTTAGTATGCCAAGCAAATCTGTACACCACTACAGAGCCATCCCACTTATTTAAACTTCTTTATTTAAAAAAACACAAAAAAACCACTTGAACATTACAACAATGACATTTCTGTTAATAAAAGCAACAAAAGTACAGAGCAGAAAATCTTAACATTATGTTGCTGACAGGCACAGACTGAGATGTTAGGATGATTGCTGAGTGGCCTGCTAAAGTTTACTATGAGGTATAACGTTTGTTACATTACATTAGCTTGAACATTCACATAACATTAGCAACTGCAAACGTGTGTCACAGCTGATCTCCAGGATAACATAAAGAGAATGACCTTTTGGAGGTTGTTAATATGATCTAATACTTAACTGACTTGAATTCTTTGAAAAAATGTGGATGTGAGTCTTTTAAGAGCTTCACTAAAGTGGAAAAGGCTCGTTTGCATGTTGCTTTTGTAAATCACTTAACCTATCACCTCTCGGTCATTCTCCTCAAATGCAAAGTACTTCCAAACCCGACTCATACTCTCTGTGAGACAAGGACATTGGAAGGCCCCCTGTCAGTTCTATAAGAATTGCAGCTTTGGCATATATGTTGCCTACATTACTAAAACAAAACGAGCACTTTTGCAGTTTGCAGAATGTTGGTTTTATCTGGTCACATAATCTGAGGATGCTGCATGCTCATATGATCGCACATCCTGCTTTATTGTCCTTTTTTTTAATCCTCGTGTACAAAATGTTGATTTAAACTCTTAAGAAAGTGCTCAACAAAGTTCTAGTTCAAAAAATATTTTTCTTGTACTTTTTTTTAGGTCAATTTGACTTCTTTCTACAAACAGTGGACTTGTCCCTTACTGGCCTTAGAAGTAATTCTGGTTTAAGGGGCTACTGCTTTTTCTTTGTTGATCTTTTACAGTCAGTCATAAATGAGCTTATAGTAAATAAACCACTTTCTGAACAAGACTTTTTTTCACTGTCAGCAGAAAGAGAGGAATGCAGCATGCATTTGTGAAAATTTTAAAGCTGAAAATGCATAATGAATCATTAATTATTCATATGATGTGCTTGTCTTAATGGGTATTTTTACTTTATGTGTGCAGGATTGGAGTGTGCTAACTGTCATGGTAATCATTATGGGCAATTAGAAGTTTTTCAATATTTTGTGAATGACATACTGAAATTATTTAAAAAGCATCAATTTTTCCCTTTAAAAAAGGGATCGATTTTGTTTTTGCCTGTTTGTGTCTGTGTGTGCATTTTAATTGTGTTCTTTCTTTCATATGTGTGTGAGGAAGGGTTTGTGGCTCTAAAATATAGTAAGTTGGTGGGGTAATCTATAGGATGATTTATGGGGTTTTAAGAAAGTCAATAGATTTGTCTGTGACTGTTACTGAGTTTTGTTCAGTCCATTCATCATACTGACCTCAGCTGAAATGGAAATGACCTAATGTCTCTGAGCAGCACCGCAGCCTTCCCACATCAGACAGGTAGCATGTGCTGTGGCTGGTCCATTTTTCCATCTCACGTCCCGTCATGGAGCAGACGCTCGCGGCTCAGCAAAGGTTTTCTGAGCCCTGAAGGAGGGAACATGTAAAGAGGCAGTGAGCACTGGGACTTAAAAATCCTTGAACCTCTGGCACGTGGATTAATTGGTTTACTCTGTATTATTTCATCAGGGACTTTCAAAACAATTTCAGACATTAGAATGTCTTGAGAACATGTCGCCAACCTGAGGGGCAAAGCAATCTAGTTGATGGCTAAAAATAATTCTGTAATATGGACCACCAAAGGACAACATATATTGAGAAGCAAGGACTGTCATCTCACTGGCAATTATGAATGATATTTCCACTTGGTTTTTTTAATCGTTTGTCGTCAGTGTTGTTATTGTAATAACAACACTATGATCATTAGCCTGCTGCAGAGCAGCATTTTTACACCATGGTTGTTAAATTGATTTATCAGTTGGCATTTTACCAACATAGAGGGTTGGGGGAGGATTTGAGTAGCACAGGTTCTCATTTTCTAGATCTACGGCCCCCATGTACAAACGCGTACACACATACAAAGAGCTTTCCTGCGTGAGCATCCAGCCGGCCTATTTATCATCAGCAGTGCTCATTGTGCTGGCCCCCTGCTAATACCATCCTTGCCTTTTCTGCACCTACCATTAAGTGGAAAGTCCCCCTGTTAGTGCTGGGCTTTGATTAATTGGTAGTTTAGATGGTGGGAAATGGTGTCCATAGATAATATCAGGCTACACCTCCACCTGCAGCTGTATTGTTTAGCAACATCCTGACTGCGCTGTTTGTGAAACCCCATTATGTGGGCTCTTGTTGAGCTTCAGCTAATAAGTAGCGTGTGTGTGTGTATATGTGTTAGTGTGTGTTTGAGGGTGCTATGTATAGATGCAGTTGTGTAGTGTTATCTGTATACATATAGCTATACCATAGAGGTTAAAATGACATGTATATATCTTATTATTAAACCTAGAAAATATGAGTTGTGTAATGGTGAACACTCTTTGACTGTAATGTTGTACTCCTATATATGATACTCTATGATGTTTGCACATATTAAGAGAATGGTTTTAATTTTGGTGGCTATTTCTAATTTTGTCTCTCATGTCCTTTTTGTTTCTCACCCTAGGAATCTTCATACTCATTTGCACTGAAATGCCTTATCAGCCTTTCCACTGTTATATTGCTTGGTCTTATAATAATGTACCATGCCCGGGAAATCCAGGTGAGTGCACTGCAGAAAAAGTAACCTTTGTTTATTCATTTACCTTTTGAGATCAGTGTGGCAGAAGTTAAATATTATAAAACCTGATTTTAAAAAGTCCGTTGGGAATTCAATTTCTACTGGCAAAACTACGCTAAATACAAATCACTTAGTCTTTTTTTCTCTTTAACTGAAATTGAAGCAGACAGCTCAGTGTAACCTTAAAGCACCCACCCAAAGATAAACTTTTGAAGCTTAAAAAAATGTTGAACTGTAAAAAGTGCTTGATTGTAACCACTTTACCCCCCCAACCCGTGTAATTTTGCTTCTAAGGAGCTGGACTTTCTTGTAATTTTTTGTCTTTGTAGCTGACCTGAAGTTTTTTTTAATTTCTTTTGTAAGCCTGTCTCAAAGATACAGTTTGACAGTGTATTTTGGCACCAACTAAGCGATTCCCAGTGAGATGTTAACTTTCAACATGTTGTGCATACATTAAAAGTACCTGAAAACTATGACCTTAAGAAAAAAGAAAAAGCCAAATCTGAACTGGTTAAATTTCCATCATTATGTATGTGGGAAATCAGGAGAGAGGTATAATGTGAGTGTCTACAGCTAACTGTAAAACAAGGTGGAGGCTCTGTCATGGTTTGTACAATGTACAGTCAGACTTTGAGTCACCAGTCCATCTGGAAGCATTTGATTGACAACAGCTAATTTTTCAGCATGACAGTGACCTCAAACACTGCCAGTGCTGTAAAAAATAAACCTGAATAGAAAAGCACACAGTTTAACACTATCAGTCATGGATTGGCCTCCCCTGAGCCCGGGCCTTAACATTATTGAAGCAGTGTGGGATCATTTTCACAGGGAACGGAACAAAAGGCAGAAACCTCCAAAGATGGGCTTTGAATGTCTTTCAAGAAGCCTAGAGAACTATTCCTGGAGACTACTTCAAGAAATTAAAAGAAAGCTGCCTGAGAGAGTTTAGGCTGTGATGAAGAATAAAGGTGTTGATACCAAATATTGACTTTAAAGCTTGTTGGAAGTGTACAAACTGTGTGCTGTATTTCCATGTACATTTGCACACATTTTAATAAATCGCTGCACCTATGTTTGTAGCAAAATGTAAAGTAATGAGTACTGTACATGTGGTGTATAACTGATAAGAGACAATACTTATTTCATACTGTTTATGAAATATATTAGTTAGTGACTGCAAAGAGTCATTGTGATTTTGTGATAAAGTTTTTCATTTAATTTTTATTATTACCTTTCACTGAGCCTCAGTCTCAGGGTGTGAAATATTGCTGTTGTCAGAGCCTCTGATGGCTCAGATTCATACAGGATGTCACGTAGTGTTGGTCCTGTGATACGCATGTAGAAATCGTGAGAGGTCTCACTCCAAAATCATTCACAGAAAATGTAGACAAGTGGAAACAAAACTAAACAGGAGAGAAACAGGACCACAGCAATCTCCAATTTAAGCTTTAAACTACAGCCAGTTAAGTAAGTATTGTAAACATTTGATAAAATGACATTTTTATAGATGTTTATAGGTGGAATAGTCAGTATTAAGTGTTTGCAATTGTCTGTTTTGATTCAAATCAATAAAATTCCATAAATAAAATGATTAGTTTTTGCTCTATTAATGATTGTGATTATAAATTGTTACTAAATAGTTTACACAAACAAAACTGACATCACTAAATATTGACATTTCCTACAAACCCCGCTGTCTGTACAAAGGCAGTGTAGGAAAACTATGTCACTGTAAACTCTGATGCATCATTAATGCTATCCTGAGTGCGACAATTAGTATTTTATATTGCTAAGAGGATGGTGGAGAAAAAAGGGCAACAGGTAACAATGGGAGATGGACTACTTTGTCTTTCTAAAGAAAGAAAATGACCCAAAACAGTAAGGACCTGGCCAGAAGCAAAGAAGAGTAACCTACATGTGCAGCATATTCACAGGAACCTCTGCAGCAGTATTAGGCTGCATGTTTTGTTGCCACTGTAGAGAAAAACCTATCTTAAATTAAAGCCGTTAACCCTTTAAACCTCAAACCACAAAACAATTGACCGATTTCAATTGTTTTTTTTTCTTGAAAATGTTGTGTTTATTAAACTTTCTCACAACTTTTGTAAAAATTATGCTTAAAGGTTTATTGCACAATTTAGGTTTTCCAGTGGGGTGGAAAAAAATCACTCTTAAATGACTCTTAAGTTGTTGTCCAGAAACACTGTATTATTTATTTGCAAACAGTAGTCTTGATGAATCTATACAGTTGTTTTCTGTTTTATTGTATTTGAGTTTCTGTAAAGTTTTCCTGGGATAACTAGAACTACTGCCATACATCTCATGCTCCGTATATTTATTATGTATTTGCCCTTAGCTTATTTGAGTCTTAGTGGTGTGTTGTTTATAAATCAAAACATAAGACACCTATGCTACTCTTGTCTGCTAGCTTGATTTACAAAGATCAGCCAAATAAAAAAAAAAGAAGAAAGAAAGAAGAATAACAATGATGATCTTCTGCTTGAGAAATGTTGGATTTCTCATAGACAAGCCCAGAGGAACTCACCATCACCATCTCCCACCATCCCAGTATACTGACATTTTTGATCTACACAAGTTTTGGCAGGTGTTTTTAATGCTATGGCTGATATTTGTAGATCAAGTATTGGCCATCATGAGCAGCATCCATGTCTTATGGATCATCTACAAACACACCAATACTATGAGGCCTCATTCAAAGGTCCATGTGGTTGAAAATGTATTAAAGATGTGTAGAAGGAAAAGAAGTTGAGTGTGGAAGGAAATTCTAACTTTATCCAAACTGACCTCAGTCTGTCTTTTCCTTCAGCTGTTTATGGTCGACAATGGTGCGGATGATTGGAGGATAGCCATGACGTATGAGCGAATCTTCTTCATCGTGCTGGAACTACTGGTGTGTGCCATTCACCCCATCCCGGGCCAGTATGTCTTCACATGGACAGCGCGGCTGGCTTTTACCTACACGCCGTCGGTGGCCGACGCGGATGTGGACATCATCCTCTCCATCCCCATGTTCCTGAGACTCTACCTGATTGGCAGAGTCATGTTACTCCACAGCAAGCTGTTCACGGACGCTTCGTCCCGCAGCATTGGCGCCCTCAACAAGATTAACTTCAACACACGCTTTGTCATGAAGACCCTCATGACCATCTGTCCAGGAACTGTTCTGCTGGTGTTCAGTATATCCTCCTGGATCATTGCTGCATGGACTGTGCGTGTCTGTGAGAGGTAAATACAGGGCTGTGAATAATGGATGTTGTTGCTGGGCACAAACCAAAATGGCTGATGCACAATTGCACTTTGTGGATTATTAGACGTCTTCTCTTCCTTCACTTATCGCTTTTGTTCCCACGCGTTTCCGTGCTCTCTGTCCTTTCCCTGAAATATGTGGAATCATCAGAATAGGTTACATATCGATGTCGTACACGTGTGCAGGAAGGCATACGCTAATACGCCCACATACTACACCACTGCCCGGCCGTTTAAAAACACCCTTGCACACGTTTCATTAGCTCAGCACTTGCTCCACGACTTCCCACTCCTTGTTTTTATTGCTATTTTAGATGGCTTGTCCATAATTCATGAGTGTTTAATTGTTTGTTTGCTGAATGGTTTGTTTTGATAATGCAGAGCAGCCCCCAGGATCCCCTAACCCGTTTTTCTCACCAAAACTGCGCAACGGGCTTCGTCTCAAGGGGGCACCAATGATTCTCGCTGAAAATGAAAGAGGCAGGGAGAAATGAGAGGCTCTCTTTTTCTTTCTCGTTTGTGCATTTGCATAGGGAAATGAGACATTAATGCCAGCTTTGATGTTTTTAAATTCATTTTTGCATAGATGGTGTGGAAGGGGGACTCGAGTTGCATGGCTGGAGAGTGGGAAAATCTATAGCAGCAGTTCTTGTCAAACCCAATATTTTAGTCTACACATGCTACACCACAAAAGCTAAACATCCCATCAGAGGAAGGTCTTTCTTTTATTGCTGCAGCTCATCTTGCCTGCTTTTATTAAGTACCTCCCCTCCCCCTCCCGTACCCCTGCCCCCTAACTACCCACATGTTAACCTGTCACTAACCACCCCCCTTTACATGCCCTTACCTTGGGATCTTCATGGCTGGTGGATTTAAAACTCAAAAACTTTCACACCAGCTCCTCTGGAGCACAGAGGGAGGCCAGTGAGGTGTCACAGGCATGAGATAACCTCAACCCAATGATAAATAGACTGGTTCCTACATAGCGCTTTTCTACTCTACCTGAGCACTGAAAGCGCTTCATGCATTGGTTGAAAAAACACAACATTAAATTTGCACATGATGACGTCTCCATAAAGTTAAGTTGCACAAAGTCTCTCTATTATAATTGGCTATATGTCACATTTTTGCCATCATTCAGTCTTTAGCACCTCATAAAAGGAAGGAGTCATTTCATTCAAGTCAAATGCTAGTAGAGGAAAAAAAACAAACTACATGGGTTTAGTTTGGATTTCTGAACTTAAATGAATAAGGAGCTGAGAGGCACAGAATCTCTAGAGTGTGGTTTGGTTTAAAAATGCACAAACACATGAGCAGGGCATGCTATTAATCATTTAGCCTCAGAATAATGTGTCCAGATGGGTAGATTTGTGTCTGTATGTCTACGTCTGTTACTATGGATGGGTGCACTTTAGCATGCACATGAAGGTTGTGTGTGTGTGTGTGCGTGTGCATGCGTGTGCGTGTGTTTGTATAATGTTTTGTTGTACTTTCTATTTCCCCACTATGCTGCTCCATAGGGATACCATGTGAGTCCTCGTTCTCTAGCCGTGGAAAACCCAACTTATCATTTTTTTCATCGAGCTGGCGCCACTGCTGCCCTGAGTGGGGTTGGAGGGTGGTGGGGAGCGGGGTGGTGGTAGCGGGGAGAAGGGGCAGCTCCTCTGAAACAAAATTGACCGATGATCCTTTCCAAACCCAGTAGGTCAAACGGAGAATTAGGAAGGGCCCTCTAGTTGGCATGAAAGTGGCACAATTCCTTTTAGTGGCTGTAGGAGGACAGCAGAGACCTACAGTGTGAGCAGCACTTTGAAGCAAGCGTCTCTTTGCTAACTGTTGTGCATTAGGCCGGTAGGAGCTGGAGGAGGAAGTTTGTATAAAAATGGAGCAACTCCTTCAAGTCACCTTCACCAGTCTGCCAGAGGGCAATTTGTCTTATCTCATTTTTTCTCTCTCTCTCTCCTTATGCAATTGTTATAGATCCATACTGCAAAAAGATGTCTTTTTAGCAGCAACTCCAAAGATTTTCGAAGACCAAAGGCCTTTCTGTTCTTTGTGTTCACACATTACCATCTCATTATGTGTCTCCCCTCACAAAACTAATTGAACAGTGTTATAGTTTTCCACAGACTTTTGTTGCTTCTACCCAAAAGATTGTTCTGCAGAGATGAAGACACTTTGTCCTCTGTTATCAAAATAAGGCCCGAGTGTGCAAGAAGAGAACGAATGTCAAGTCATTTCGTGTATTTAGCTGAGGGCACTTTTGTCTGGGCTGCGTGTTACTTTTAGCACAGCAAGATTCTGAGTGAGAGATACGTGAGTGGCATAACGCAGTTAGAGGGTAAATGAGAGCATTGCTTTCCATTGCTACATGTGTTAACGGAGACATCTTTTAAAAACAAGAGTTTGGTTTCTGCAGCGTCTCTCGTTTTTGTTTGCCCACGTGAGCCGAATGTCATTCCCCTTCCTCCTTTCTTTTAGTAAACATTGAAACAGCATGCAAGTTTTCATGTTTACTTATCAATCCCATCATTTCAAGTGAAACCAAAGTTGAAAAAAAGAAGAGGCGCTTGTTTCCCAAAGTGCTGTATGTGACTTGTATCTGTTAAATGCGCCGTAACACTGTCACATTGACCACGCTGCGAAGTAAATCAAAGGGCAGTACGGTGTGAGATTGGACGAACACGGAGTCTACCTGGAAAATGCCTAGATGGGGGGAATGAAAGACACACAACCAGAGGGACTGAGAGAGGGTGGAGATGGGAGAAATGCTAATGTTACAGTAGATGGATTTAACACTGGCCCCCTTTCCCATCTTTCTTGTTACAGCCCATCCTCAGAGCTAACCTACCTCAACTAAGCTCCTTAACTAAGCTCTTTTGGCTTCTCCCTCACTACCAAAGACACCTCCCTCCCTCTCTCTCTTACTGCTGACTGATCCTTTGCAGATCTCCTACTGTACCCATCTAACGTGGCATGCTTTGCAGTTTCTCCTCATCTCTCCCCACTACTGATTCCTTGTCCCTTTGCCTTTCCTTATCCATAACAAGCAGGCCTAATCCAGCCCGAACTCAGTTACACACTTGCATGCATGCCTTGCCTGTCTCCCTGGTTTCTCACTCCTTTTTCTCTTTAGCTGTTATCTAATTCTCTTCCACTCCTGTTCTAACTTTGTTATCTGAAACAAAACGCTCTATTTCGGGGCAATGCGAGGCTGCTATTTCTCACCTCGCATACTCCATTCAGGGCCTGTAGGCTACGTAAAAGGCAAGAAAGTTTAGCTGACTTTCCCTTACAGCACAGCACCAGATTATCAGGCTCAAGATACAAACAGCGCCAGCCAAGACAGGTTGTCCGAATGTTTAACTGGAGAAATGCATACCAGAGCAACTTGAACTTTCTCACACCAACCACATGTTTACATGAAATATTCAAGCAGGCTTTGTAACTTTACAGTTTCCAGGCTGTGAGCTCAACCAAACTTATACAAAACCGAAATGTTGCCGTTCCTTTGAGTTTCTTACAGTAGGTTTACATTTATAGTCTGATGCTGCAATGTGGGCAATGTAAGGGAGCCTCTTTGATTCGACGTGGCATGTACTACTATATTCACCAGGGACAGTTAGATTCTTCATTGTTTCACTTGATGTGACAGCGTGCTCGCTCTGCAGGCCTAGTATTGATTGTAGCCTATCAGCGCATGTAAGCCCACAAGGTAAATTTGCATAATATGTGATAAGCACTGGGACAGGTAAAAGACTGACATGCAGTAACATAAAATTAAGTTAGTTCTCTGTTTTTCATCAGTTACTGTCTCTCTCTGCAGTCTTGATGCGATCATATGCATTCAGAAATGATTTTCCGAAAGACAAAGCAGCGGTGGATTTGCTTCTACCAGTTTACACATGGAGTTGTTATCCTGTCTAGGAGATCCTCCTGCTTGTTTCAGTCTACTCTTAGAAAGGGAAAAGTCTGATTTGGGGGAACGTCAGCTCCACTGACTCCTCCTATTAATGCCTCACTGGAAGAACAGACTCACTGCTGAGGCTTCTGCTCTGTGGTTCTCACGTGTGGTAAAACAAGTAGTTTAATAAGCAAAACTGAAAGGTTTCTTTACAGCTGCAAAAAAAGGGACAAAAATAAAATAATGACCTGATGATTAGGATTTGAAAACTTGAAAACTTCACAATCATTTGGTAGGTCTGTTTTTTTGTGTGCACCTAAAAGAGTTAAAAGTGTAATGTTAAAGACAGTCTCTGTGTTGTGTGCAGAAGTAAACCACACATTGTGGAAGGCTGAGTGTACTGAGAAGATTTGAAACATGAAAGAAAATGTTTAGATGTACTGAGTTGGCAGTGGAGGTGGAGTGGTAGTGTTTCGGTGTTTCTGCGTGTCCCATGATGGTTTAATACCCAGAGTGTGCATCAGAGGATGAATGAGTTACTTCTTGGAAAAAAAATGTAACATTTACATGGAAATAGAGCTGGGCGATAGAACGATAACGATATGTATCGCGATATAACTTTTACTCGATAGAGAAATTAAGCTATCGCGATAGACCTCGCTGCTCTTGTCCTCTTAAAAAAAAAAAAAAAAAAAAAAGGTCAGCCAATCCAAACTAAGTAGCGCAGAGCCGAACCAATCACAGCCGCAGCGTCACGTCGCGTGACTTGTTACGTACAGCACAAGTGCCAAGCCGCACGTGTGTTTGTTTGGGAAGCAGCCAGCTGGTAATGGAGGAAATGAGTGTGCCGACTAGAAAAATCAACCGAGCGTGACCGAAGAGAAAACAGATGATGGTTCCAACGCCGGAGAGATTGTCGAACGGAAGAGCCATAGAAGTTCCGTAGTTTGAAGGTATTTCGGCTATTTCAAGTCTGACAAAAAACAGAGTAGCTTGCATTGTAAATTGTGCCGAAAACAAGTCTGGAAATACAATAAACTGGTGCATGCGTCACACTGTGCGCCACGTTATTGTTTCGGTGAAATGAATTTCTACAATACTGTTACTGTTAATTCTACTCTCTGCAGTGTTTAAATGCTTACATATACACACAGTTACTGTCCCTCCACTAGAGCTGGGCGATAGAACGATAACGATATGTATCGCGATATAACTTTTACTCGATAGAGAAATTAAGCTATCGCGATAGACCTCGCCGCTCTTGTCCTCAAAAAAAAAAAAAAAAAGGTCAGCCAATCCAAATTAAGTAGCGCGGAGCCGAACCAATCACAGCCGCAGCGTCACGTCGCGTGACTTGTTACGTACAGCACAAGTGCCAAGCCGCACGTGTGTTTGTTTGGGAAGCAGCCAGCGGGTAATGGAGGAAATGAGTGTGCCGACTAGAAAAATCAACCGAGCGTGACCGAAGAGAAAACAGATGATGGTTCCAATGCCGGAGAGATTGTCGAACGGAAGAGCCATAGAAGCTCCGTAGTGTGAAGGTATTTCGGCTATTTCAAGTCTGACAAAAAACAGAGTAGGGTGCACTGTAAATTGTGCCGAAAGCAAGTCTGGAAATACAATAAACTGGTGCATGCGTCACAGTGTGCGCCACGTTATTGTTTCGGTGAAATGAATTTCTACAATACTGTTAATTGTACTCTCTGCAGTGTTTAAATGCTTACATATACACACAGTTACTGTCCCTCCACACACACGACTCGGTTCTGCTTCTATGCCCCAGCTTTGTTTACTTTTTCCCACCGAGGCTTCTAGACTTCTGATTGGCCAGCATTTCGGCACGGTTAGGAATCTAGCGCCACCTGCTGCTTTGGCATGTTCATAGCAGCGTTTTCCTTCATTTCTGCCTTTATGTGTGGACGGGATTATTTTTTAAAACGAAAACGGAAAATCTCCATTTTCAAAAATACCCGTGTACGTGTGGACGTAGCCTCAGTCTCTGACTGGAAGCGCTAATTCGTCATTCGGCTTTTGTCAGACTAAAGTAACTGTTAAAACTGTTTGAAAAGCTCAGCTATACAACAAGGAGAGATTGAGAATTTCCTTTTAGTTCTCAGTTTATTTGATATTGACAAAAGTTAGTCAGTTTTGTCTGTTCTTCTGTAAAACAAACTAAGATTTATTTTTAGAATTAATATTTTGTTTCTAAGTGGAATTGACAATTTAGTAGTCTGTTTTGTTTGTTCTATTTTGAAACTTAAACGCTTTAGCGGCTGCCTTTTGTGTAGTTTGCAATATTTGCCTTTATTTATCTGAAAAAGTCTCATGTTCCTTAAGTACAGCTACCCTGTTGAACTTATTATGGGAAATAAATATTTAAATAAAAACAAGCTGCTGATTATTTCACATTTTACTTGTGAGCAACGGCACATTTAAATCTTACAAATATAGTTATTTGGCTTATATCGTGATAGATATCGTTATCGCCTGAAATGAAAAAAAAACATATCGTGATATGAAAAAATCTCATATCGCCCAGCTCTACCCTCCACACATACGACTCTGTTCTGCTTCTATGCCGCAGCTTTGTTTACTTTTTCCCACCGAGGCTTCTAGACTTCTGATTGGCCAACATTTCTGCACGGTTAGGAATCTAGCGCCACCTGCTGCTTTGGCATGTTCATAGCAGCGTTTTCCTTCATTTCTGCCTTTATGTGTGGACGGGATTATTTTTTAAAACGAAAACGGAAAATCTCCATTTTCAAAAATACCCGTGTACGTGTGGACGTAGCCTCAGTCTCTGACTGGAAGCGCTAATTCGTCATTCGGCTTTTGTCAGACTAAAGTAACTGTTAAAACTGTTTGAAAAGCTAAACTATACAACAAGGAGAGATTGAGAATTTCCTTTTAGTTCTCAGTTTATTTGATATTGACAAAAGTTAGTCAGTTTTGTCTGTTCTTCTGTAAAACAAACTAAGATTTATTTTTAGAATTAATATTTTGTTTCTAAGTGGAATTGACAATTTAGTCTGTTTCGTTTGTTCTATTTTGAAACTTAAACGCTTTAGCGGCTGCCTTTTGTGTAGTTTGCAATATTTGCCTTTATCTATCTGAAAAAGTCTCATGTTCCTCAAGTACATCTACCCTGTTGAACTTATTATGGGAAATAAATATTTAAATAAAAACAAGCTGCTGATTATTTCACATTTTACTTGTGAGCAACGGCACATTTAAATCTTACAAATATAGTTATTTGGCTTATATCGTGATAGATATCGTTATCGCCTGAAATGAAAAAAACATATCGTGATATGAAAAAATCTCATATCGCCCAGCTCTACATGGAAACTGTTTTGAAGTGCTTCTTAGCTTGAGCAAAACAACTATTGTTGGAGTTGAGAATGTAAAGTGTGTTACTGGGCTTGGAAGCTTACTGAGGAGCTTTTCTAGAGGTGTCTCTATCCTAATTCAGTGAAACATCTGTGATGGATTACTGTCAATCTGATAACCTTTGATGTAAGCACACACTCCAGCTCTGAAACATTAAGATTAAGGGTGTCACGAATGGAGTTTCTTGTCTGTAGATTAGGGAGGACAGTCCCAGCATAGCACAGAGAGACCTGACTTCATGAAAGGAAAGACTGACTGTAGTTCTCAGGTTAATTACGAAAGTTTGCAAGGGCGCACACACAACACTGTAAAGGGCTTAGGCCAGCTGACATTATTTACTTCATTATTCATAATTGAGTGACTTGCAGAAAATCTCTGCAGTTACAGCATACTGTTTGAAAGTTTTCTCACTGACCCTGTAAAAATAAATTTAAAAATGCAGATGTGCTAACACACTCTGAGCATTTCTGGAAGCAGAGGCCCAGAGAAAGCCTCGTTGAGGGGGGGATAAAACCTTGAGTCAGCAAATCCAAAGAGCTTTCAGTTAAAAATAAAACATTTTAGTTGGTTGACAGTAGTGCAGTAGATTTAGGTTAATTCTTCTTTAAAGTGTGTGCATTTTTGCACTGGCACTTTAAAATTCATTTTCTTCCCTGCAATATATATATATAGAGGAAATCTAACAGGTACTTAATTTAAAGCTAATATCCAGTTTCTGCAACATGGCGAACCTCCATGTGGTTTATATTTCGTGCTAATTGACCGAAGCACAATTACATCAGATCTTGTGAGACCGCCACTCCTCTGTGTTTGATTTCCTGATGACAGGTCACTGTGACATTGAGCCCCTTGACTGCTCAAGTGTGTTTAAGAATTCATTTGACAGAGTTGGATTTGGGCACAAAGCCAAGAGGTGAAGATTGCTGCAGATTCGTCTGCATAATTTCATTTCATGTTTGAATTGCATGACATATACTTTCATATAAAAGCTTTCTTCATTGTACACATTACACAGAAAGCAGTTAGAGAACTTGGAAATCTATTTTGTTCCTAAGCTGTTTAAACATGGATATTATAAAATACATGTACACAGCCACCCCAGTGTAAGAGGTGATATGCATGAAGGAGCCCTACAAGGGTACAACACTGTTGCCGTCCAGGTAATCACCTGCCTCTCCACAACATGGAAGCTCCTCTCAGATACTGCAGCAGGCAAAATGTATAGTCAATACATGAGCACACTTCATAGTAGCTTTGGAAATAACACCAATGGGTCAAAGCATCACCAGGACTCCAAGACCAGGCAGAGCAACCTGAGAACCACCTGGATGCCCCACATTAGTGATGTGCGGATCGATCCTGAAATATCGATTCCTCCGATACCAGTCATTTATGTTCTAGAATCGATTCTCACATTAAAATATCGATATTTTAGTAATTTAGGGTAAATTTGTAGTTTATCATTAACAGGAACAAACTATATCATTCGGATTGTCTACATTGGAAGGAACTATTCCTCTTCCGCGTGAAATACAGCTGTATAAATAGGATAATTGAAGTAATGTGCGTAATTGGAGTCATGTGCGGACGTATTTTACATCCACAAACAGCCGAGACGTGGTTTGCAATACATGTGGCAAGAAAGTGAGTTGTCGTGGCAACACCACAAATTTGTCAAACACCTCAGAGTAAATCATATCAGAGAATATGACGAGCGTATGTTGAGGCAAACTGAAGAGGAGGACATGGACAGGTGCTGCTAGGGCGAGACAGACGTCTCTCACGGAGTCCTTTAGTGCTGCAGGCAGGCAAGGTGTTCAAATAGCGCACAACTTCAGGTTTTTTATTTCTATATGATGAACTCTGCATTATTAAGTGATAAGAACAAGTAATCTGATGTCCTGTAATCATTATGATGCTATAATTTGAGATACAATAAAAGATACAATAAATAAAATACGGTTTTGTATAAAGTATCGGTATCGGATCAGTATCGTCGATACCACCCTGAATTTTACTTGGTATCAGATCGGAAAGGAAATCAGTGGTATCGCACATCACTACCCCACATATGGACACAGATTCCAAGCACACCAGATGTCTCTGTTCAGAAGAGTACCGACCTAGTAACAGCTAAGATACTGCATAGGACCCTCAAACTCCCAGACCTGAGGACCCAAGCTTGAGGACCGCAAACATCACCCACCAGGTGGTGAGAGGGAGATGTATATAATGTGTGTATATGACCACAGGCCATAAAAACAAGAAAACACAAATAAAGATTTAGAAACTTTCAAAAAATTGTTTCACATTGAAAAATATTATTATTCATTAGGCAAATAACAAACTTTAATGAATTAATATTTCTATAAATTTGAGCTGTTACACTGAAATTCTTTAAGAAGGAATTAATCAAATCAAATAAAAATTTCTGTTCAGGAATCCAAGTAGATCACTGTAATTTGGCATCTTAACAACTATTTTTTATTTTTATTTTTTTAACCAGTACATTTGAAAATCTAGGTTAACAACAATAACACCAACATTAAAATATTTCAGTTAAAGAGCTTGTGCATACTGGTGGATTAACCATTACTGAAACATAAAAACAATTTTGGTAATTACCAATACAGTTAATTTAGGGCATAAACTTTACAGTGGGTTGAGTCTAAACTGCATAATAATAAAACCTTCAGAATTTTTAAGTTTTACATATTTTTAACTAAAACGTGTTCCATGTTCATCACATTAGATTGATAGCATGCTAACATTTGTTAATTAACCATAATTAATTCTTTCACACATTTAATCCATAACTAAATTTTACCTAATCGTGCCATTAGAGAAAACTGAAAATCTGGTCTTGTAAAGTTTCAAAAATCACAAATCAATCTCACGTTGGTGCCACAGGAAGAATCTGGGATTTTAAAAACTCTGTACTGTATTGCTTTGAACTGTGAAAACTCGCACCATATTTAAAGTGGACTTATTATTCCGATATTATCATACCCAACTCCATATTTTAATTCTTGGACTCTGCTTGAGTAGCTTTGCATAAATCAGTTCAAAATAATCCATATATAGCTTACACTGGGACTCGGTTCAGCCCTCTGTCTGAAAGAAGCAGTTTTAGCTCCTCTCCTTCAGAAGAACATTATCCAAAGGCCATCCTCCCTTCTGGTTGAGTGTTTGAACACCAAGTGGGTGGGAATACTGTGCTCACAGCCAGAGCTGCTCAACTGAGATGACCATACACCTCCTTTCTCTCTCTCTGACTTGTACTTTTAGTTCATAAAGAACTAAGAGCAGAAGAGCTCTTGGTAAACTGAGCCTAAAGGTACAAGAAATCCCAACGATTCAAAAGCCTGAGCTTTTGTCTCGTACATGGCAATTTAAAAAAAAATTCAGCCATGTTAAATTTGTAATGTGATCCATTTTTCTAACACTATAAATATGATAAAGCATGTAAAAATACAATATGTCCCCTTTCAATTTCAGCAATTAGCAAATGTACAGATTTTTTTTAGTTTGCTGTGCTGCTTTGCTTGCTTACTTTTGTGTATTGCTGTGCTGTAAAAACACTGCTAGGTTTGCAGTTTTTCAAAGAAGCTGTCATTACTTTGAGTTTAATCTGCTCATGTTTATTGCAACTAAAACCCCTCCCCCCGCGGAGCATCCCGATGTATTTGTTTAAAAGTCATCACAGCAGTGTTCAGATTAAATTTTTGGCATTCTGACTTTTTTTTTTTTCCATTTATTTTGCCTCGATTGAACATCTGGACAAAAGTGGTGATGTGGTGTTACTATATGAAGGTGATGACTTCAGAATGTAAAGCACGAGCTTTTCAGTGTGAACAAAGTGCTTGGCTCTTTGCTTCGCTGTGCCGGCTGACTAAAGAAGGCAAGAAACAGAGGCAAGGTTGATGTTCTTCCTCTAGCATGTTTGAAATCTAAATATTGTTGTACTATCGGCTTTTGCAAGTGTTTTTTAATTCATTTGTGCATTTTAGGCGCACGAAGCACAGTAGTAACTTTTATGTGTGTGATACCTTAAAAAGCGCCCTTGTTCTGAAGGAAACATCTGTTAAAATATTTCGCGTATGTGAAGGAATCCAGTTCGAAAGGAAAACCTGAGTGTATGTGTGTGTGTGCATGTTGGCAAGGTTAAGTGCGCCTCATTCACATGTGATCCATTCTTGCTACTTTATTTATAGAGAGGCTGTGTTGTCAGCCTCTGTCAAACATCTACAGACAACAGCAGCTGAAAAATGAAGTGATTCCATTCGTGCACATAAACAGAGAGCATAGCCATGTTGGGAGGGAAAAGGCTGATTAGACTACACCGATGGTGATTTGAACAGGCCGATATAGTCATTCACAAGCAATTGTTTATCTCGTTGCTGGTCAGCTTAGTTAAAACACTGCGACTTGAGACGTTGCCTTATCGGTCTTGTGTTGTGGTCATCACACTGTCTCGCAGAACGAAGGCCTCGGTGCTCTTTTGGATGTAAATGGATGTTGTTGCATTTGATGCTGGATAAATAATGTAATCTGTAAAACGTTTGGGTAATTGATCCAAGAATAATGCATTTGCTGTTAGTGTCTGTCAGGGAGAATTTAACCAGGGGGGATTACAACTATCTGCTCTGGACATTATATATGTCCTGTCCTGGAATAAGTTGAAAGTGGTGCCAGCTCTTCTCCATGCTATTCCAAAACTTGACACAGTATATTGAGAGCCTTAAAACGCTATTGATTTGCTCCCATTTCAGCCTCTGTCTCTGCTCCAGTACTGCTGTCTTCTGCTCTTTTTCAGAGAGCTGAAATATGTGCAATGAAATGTCCACCAACAGAAAAACAGGCGATAAAAGAGAAAGCAACAATGCCTCTTTGCATTGTTGCCAAGCATATTTATAGGTCATATTTACAACAGAGGCGACCATATTGTACTGCAATAAACTGTTCACTGTGCTGAAAGGTGCAGCACATTCCTGCCTGCCTTGGAGACGTGACTCATTCTCTGCATGCCTTGATGACAAAATGAATGAAATTAACATACTAGTCACTAACATTGTAGTCACTTGCAATTACAATATTTAGCCAGCTGATCAAGTTTATCCCCATGGCAGTTATCAAAGGGCAGCTGGTGAAGTGTTGGGATGCAGGTAAAAGAGACAGGGGTGTCAAATTCAATGAGCTTCTTCCTTTGTTACTCAACCAGTCCTCACCCCACTGTTTACAAATGAACAGTACCAAGAAGACGTAACGGTCCCCTTTCACATGGTAATACTTCAGGATTTGTCATAGGTGGTGTTAATCTCTAAATGGACCCTAGGTTTTTCTGTTGCTCCCCTGCTCTCAATATACTGGCTTTGAAGCATGCAGATGCAGACATGTTTTTTATTCCTGCATGGTATTGTACAGACTGCTTCTCTGCATGTTATTGAAAAAGCTTGAATCCCATAGACCACACACTTTTTTGACATTCTGTGGGACAAAAACGCTCAGCTATTTTTCCCCCGGACTTTGAGCATGAATAGAAAAACTTGAGAGTGGGAGTTTTAAGAAATGTGGAAGGCATGATTAGTTCATTTATGGTGTTTGGTAACAATGAACTGTCTTGGAGGAGAAAGAGGAAACGGTTTTTCTATGAAACTGTGAATCTTTTTTTTTCCCTCCTGGTGTAGAGAAAAACTTCATAGACTGAACCCCAGCTGTTCTGATATGTACTTGTGCGCTAATTAGAGATGATTGTGCTGGTCATTCTGAGTTCATAGGCTTGGACGCTGCTGGATATTTCAAACTCATCGGAAATTCATGATTGGCCCAGTTAGAACTCCCTTTACAAAATCCTTAACCAAATCCCAAGAAATTAGACTCAGAGTCTAGATTGCCTTGTCATAAGGATGTTAGCGTGATGTTGTCTGAAAGTGCTTAATGAATATTTGATTTTGACTTCAAAATTAAATCTTATCTGATCTCCTCCTAGACAGCCCATTGGGAATAATCAGGCGAGTTGAATGAGGGTGGGTGAATGAGGCAGATTTGCCTCCGTGATTGACTTTTGCTTTGCTGTGGAAGGTATGGCAATGTCATCCTCAATCCAGCTTTGTGTGCGTTGTGTTTTTTGTTACACAAGTGTCTTTACGTATGCACTATGGGCCTTTTGGTCCGACATTTTCAAGCATGGCTGTCAGTTTGAACTGATGATTTGCATTACCAAAACTTCTGTCGGGGCAACTCTGAGAAGGAAGGAAGATTTTTATTAAACGTTGACCAATAATCCGACTATTAGTTTGATTTAAAGAAGAAGCGTATGCATTTTTGGATGCACTGATGTACCTTCTGGTGCAATACTGAAAATAACTTAAAGCCATGGCACTATATCCAGTCACGCTGAGCAACATGGCCTCTCTCTTTGTCATTTAAAACTTGCTTACTATACTTAGTATAATTTCTTTCCATTTTAAATCAAGATGATGTCATTTGGCCTCAGACTCTTTTTTTCTTTTTAAATTTCCCATCATTCATCTCATCAAGTGCCTCATTTTCAAACTGACAGATGGTGAACATCATGGTTTCAGTTTCAAATCAGTTATTTCTATTAGAAAGTGATTTTTTTCCCCTGCCTTCGCATTATTCTGAGCGTCCTTCCCATTAAAAATATGGCTCTGCATTAAAAACTGTCTTAAAGATGAAGGAAAACAGAAAGGAATTCTACTGTTTTTTGCACATGTACTGAGTAGACCTTTTCTTTGTTGTTTCTCACTAAAATCTGCTGCATTTTTTTTTAGAACTGGCTTTATAAAACAGGTGTCTCACCTTCCAACATGATTTCTTCCTACTCCTCGATCCTCACCACCTCCACCACCTCCGCTCACAACCCGTTTGGTTCACACAGCACCATGTCATTCTTCAGCATGCTCACATTCACGAAACTGAGTTCCAGCTTTCCTGACTTCTGCATATCTCCATTGCCTTAGGTATCATGACAAACAGGAAGTGACCAGTAACTTCCTGGGAGCCATGTGGCTCATCTCGATTACCTTCCTCTCCATTGGCTACGGAGACATGGTACCACACACCTACTGTGGGAAAGGCGTGTGTCTGCTTACAGGGATCATGGTAGGTTCATCATGTCTTCAGTTACATAAATGTATAACAGAACACACAAGACAACTATGATCAGATAGAACGAAACCTCAAGCTCAAAGTATTATCATGCAACCTGATCGTCAGATTTCAACTTGATTCCTCAACATATATTTGTTTCTCGCTTCCTCTGTTTGTTTGTTTTTAACCTACCAGAACATGTATTTAATTCTTCTTCTGTAGAGCTCACACACTGGTCATTTATTTGAAAGAACCTGAAATGTACTATGTATATATGGAGATCTATGTAACACCAGCCAAACACAATGTAGTGTCCATATAAGAAAGAACAGTTGCTGTTTTTGTGCAACAGGGAGCTGGTTGCACTGCGTTGGTAGTTGCAGTGGTAGCCAGGAAGCTGGAGCTAACCAAGGCTGAGAAGCATGTCCACAACTTCATGATGGACACACAACTCTGCAAACGAGTGAGTCACAGTAAACTGTAATAGTAAACTCTTATAATATGCATTTTGTGTTTGTAACAGTGATGAGAATGTTTTGGTTTATAACTCTTTCGAGCATTCTCAGCTCAAAAAATGTGTGACAATTTGCTTCTTCCAGTCTGTTAATTTGACTGGGATTGTAGAATAAACAATACACTTACCAGCCACTTTATTGGGTACACCTCTTCAACTGCTTGTTAATGCAAACGTCTAACCAGCCAGTCACATGACAGGAAATCAGTGCATTTAAATATGCAGACATGGGCAAAACAACATGCTGAAGAAACCTATGTGTGTTTTCTGCCGACTATTGGTTTTAATCGTTTGTAACTATTAAACCCTGACTCTCTCTCCCTTCGTCCTCTTTCTGCTCTTTTCTCTTTCCCCTCACCCCCCACAAGTTGTGGCAGATGGCTGCCACTCCCTGAGCCTGATTCTGTCAGAGGTTTTTTCCTGTTAAAAGGGAGATTTTCCTTCCAACTGTTGACAGGGGGTTGTTTGGGATAGCTTTCTAATATTTTAAGGTCTTTCCCTTACATTATAAGAAACTTTGAGGAAATTTTTGTCGGGAATTGGCTTTATATAAATAAAATTAAACTGAAATGTATGCAGAAGAGCTCCTCTGAATGCACAATATGCCATACCTTGAAGCGGATGGGCTATAGCAGCAGAGAATCCGGCCGGGTGCGACAATGGACTAACCAAAACTTGACAACAGAAGATTGGAAAAACATTGCCTGGTCTGATGAGTCTCAGTTTCTGCTGCAACATTCAGATGGTAGGGTCAGAATATGGCATAAACACCATGAACGCACGGATCCATTCAAGCAGACTGAACACTCTCACGTAGTTTGCAGTGATGCATTTTGGTTCTCTTGGACTTTACTCTGTGTAAACAAACCAAACCACGGGGAAAGCTACAAGCTTACAAATTCATAAACTGATTTGGACCAGAGTAAATGAACTATAGGTGCTTAAACGCACTTAGTACCAGCTGAACGCCCTTTAAACACCACCTGTCCAACCCTTAACACCACAGTGTACCCAGCTTCCAATGGCAGCTTCCAACAGGATAAAGCCCCATGTCGCAAAGCTCAGATCGTTTCTTGAAATGACAAGAAGTTTCAGTCCAACAGGGCAACTTTGTGATGTGGTTGAATGGGAGATTTATGTCATGGATGTGCAGCTGATAAATCTACAGTAACTGTGTGATGTCATGAGGAATTGGCTCTCACAAATCCAAAACCAGTATTAGCTAGGTGCAACTAATGAAATGGCTGGTGAGTGTGTGTATGGAGTCAAATACAATGAGTTTTTGGCACATGTAATTCTAACTTAACCTTTTTTATTGTTTTATTTTTCTGTGTGTAACCACTTTTTGAAATTATTGTTAATCATAATAATACACACAGATGGGTGCTTCAGTCTGTAATCTGTCAGAGCAGTTCAAACTACTCTATGTTATATAAGTTTCTCGCCCTTGTTTCATAGGTAAAGAACACAGCTGCCAATGTACTCAGGGAAACATGGCTCATTTACAAACACACAAAATTGGTCAAGAAGATAGATCACGCCAAGGTGCGGAAACACCAGCGCAAGTTTCTCCAAGCCATTCACCAGTAAGTTCACTGCACCTTGTGTGTTTTGCATAATCTAATCTAAATATGACAGAGACGTTCACCACAAACTACCAAGGAGACTTTCAGCATGGCCTAAAACCAGAACTAATGATGCTCAATCTTTAATGCTACTTGTGGTTAACATATTTAGGCTGTATTATCATTTGAACTGTTAATCTGAGATAATGTAATTCTTACTGATTAGCTGTAAAAGAAAATAGTCCCTTTGGGTTCATTCCTTAATGTTATTTGTTGTTAGGCAGCGTTATCAGCTATAATACCACATAGTTGTGTATATCTGATAGTATCAACAATGCTGTTTTCCCACAATGTCCTCTCCTTGAAGACCATTTCCTTTGATTGTCATACACATATGTAAGCTCTCACAGATGGACACATACAGAGCGTGCGCGCGCACACACGTACACTCACACACACACACATACGCACAAACACTCTGCAATCTAGTGTAATGGTCCTTCCTGTTCCCCTCCCTTGCCCCCCTCTCCCCGCGACCCTCTTTTTACCCTGTGCTTACAGTGAGAAGTGTAATGGTTTTCGCTCGTTTCGTGAATGTTGTGGGGTTAAAAATCTGTACTGTGTTCTGTCTTTGTTTTGCTCTATCACCGCAGAGCTCAGAAGTAAGTTGAGTCTTCTATGTATCCTCTTCCTACTGTTTCTTCAACATCCTGCTCCTCCTCTCTCCATGTCTGCGTTCGACATGCATGTAAAAAAAAAAAAAGTTTACTTGTTGCTAAAAAAAAGAAGAAGAAGAAAAAAAGGATGGATGCTGAATTGCTGTTTTCGGTTGTGTGTTTTTTTTTTTCTTTACTTCAGTGTTCCATTTACTTCCCTCTCCCTCCCATTTCCCCCCTGACTTGAATGAACGAAAAGCATCCACATTGTCGATAGTGGAGGGCTGTCTGGAGAGAACGTGTGAAAGAAAAAGCATCTTGCGCAGAATGAGCTTGGAGCTTTGTTGGCTTGGCCAGCAGTTCATAATCATTGATGATGTAGTGTATATTGTTGCCCATGATTAATATAGCTGCTCTGGGGCTATATTAACCTGCATCAACAGAACTCATCCTACACTCCTGAAGGTTTTGTGATGACATAAATAAGCACAGTGTTCTATCCTGTAGTTCTAATGTGGATCAAATGCTTGCTGTTGATTTAGTCTTGATTTATGCTGTTTTTTCCCTTTCTAATATGAGATCAAACAACAAGGCCTTGTACATGACATCAATAGGATGGCACAAAAGGCACAACGCAACATGTACATTGGGGTTTTGTAGAACAAAATTGTACTCAAAATGTGTTACGCTAATAAGTAGAGCTTTTACCTCAAATAGTCCCAATTCTTCGACAGCCATAAGGGATGACAAAGCCGGGCAAACAGACACATACGAGCTGGAGCAGTTTCCCACAGAGATAGAGCCGTAAGCGAGCAGTCTCACTCTGCTCTGATATACTGATTTGCACATGAATAAATGCCCTTGAATGTCATCCTGTCTCATAATTTGCCGAACAGGGAAATTCTTCCCCTCGCACATTCAGATGATGGCTGTGTGATGCCACTGCTAACAATGGCATATTATGCACATCAGCGTTAACAGTTCTTACAGAGCCATAATGTATTTGATTAGAGATAAGGAGGCGCTTTGTTGAAGGCATCACAAAACATGTCCAATGTATCATCGTGCAGCATTTCATTTAAAATGTTTGAAATGTCGATGTTGCCGTATGTTCAGCAGTGTCATTAGGCAGTTTATTTCTGGCAAGTTTCATCCTTTATCTGTGGCATCCACACATACACACATCAGCTCATGCACATATGCACTCTCTCTCTCACACACACACACACACACACACACACACACACACACACACACACACACACACACACACTCACAATATCCAGCACTGAAAACACCCAACTCGTTTCATTGTGCACAAAGTCAGTCATAGTCACTGCACGCTTACTGAATGACCGGTGTGTATATCTGAAGTCCTACCACTGAGCTGTGTGTAGCACTGACAAAGGGCATGCCATCTTTTTCCTTTTTTCAATGTCTTAGTTTTGGAAAGAGATGGGAATGTTTTGATTTCAAACAGGTTTTGGGATTTTCTTGTATGGAAGCATATTGCATTCTTGCTCACAGGGGCATTTTTAACTCCTAATAATACGTTTCTTTCACGTATTGAGCTCCTTTTCCCACTTTTTCAAAAACTGATTCTTTTTTTGGCTTGTAACAAGATCACTATTAGCATCATTTCTCATTACAACAAAAATACTTGCTGCCACCTGCTGCTTAAAGGACTGTAACGTTGTGAAAAAAAGATCTTGTTATAACAAAAAAGAGCTAGCTTAAACATGACAAACAGTCTATTTTTTTTTAAATGAGTGTAGTATGCTTCTGTAATTTTGCATGTTTTGGTTGGTATTGTATTGACCAAGACCAGGAATGCCTTTAATATATATTTATATGCATACACTTCCATATATGTGTATAAATATAAATACATAAAGAAAATATTTACAATGCATGTCTTACTTTCTTTTCAATGTCATCAGTGAAAGAAGTGTCCTGATAAAACATTTGTTGTTCCTCCTCCTCCTCCTTTCTTTTCTATTGGCCCTCTCTGCCCCTTAAAAACCTGTCTCTCTGTGCTCTACTCCTTCAAACTACCCTCCTTCCCCTTCTTCACTCTGCTCTCCTCTCTTCCTTGCTGTCATCTCTTTCCTTTTGTCCACATTCTCCTTCCCTGTTTTTCATGTTCACACCTCCTTGTGCGCCCACTCAGACTGCGCAGTGTTAAGATGGAGCAAAGGAAACTCAATGATCAGGCTAACACCTTGGTGGACCTGGCAAAGGTAAGTTTTCCAAGTTAAAAATCTAACTTAATCTTTTGAAGGTTTTGATATAATTTGTGCTGTGATGATTTTAACTTGCCGTTGCTATTCTGTCTTTATTTAAACTGACTGAATGTATATTCTTCTATTATATGGAGATATTCTTCTCAGGAAGGGCCTAAGCAGGCTCTTTCCAAGGACATAAACTACAGGGAACCCCAAGGTTTTGTCCTAGGATATTTTCAGTGTTCTCCCCGTGCACTTAAAAATTGTAGCGTCTTTAGCTTACCGCATAAAGCTGATAGGTGAGCCAATCCTGGGACTGCATCAAGTTGTACATTCTTTTTTTTCTTTTTTTTGAATAGTCAGCAAAAAAACCCTAGGAAAATAGGGTTGTGCCATATCATATCATCCGCAAATACATAATAAAAAAGTACCATATCATTATTACTATATCCAAGGCCTGTGTTTACATTCCCCAGCACACAGAATAACGAGACAAGCCTGGCATGTCTGAGAGCAAGAGCGTGTATCATCCTCTGATGATGATTTGGTAACAAAAAGGAAGCTACTTCAACAACTAGCAGCAAAGCTCACTACTTTGCAAAATATGCAAGAAAACCTTTCAGACTAAAGGTGGAAACAACTAACTTTTTATATTACTTCAGGCAAAAACACATTGAGTACAACCAGGCTTCAGAGGAGGAGATAATAGCAGCTTTTTATATGAGACCCAAATGTAAACAAATAACTTGAGCAAACATTGCTGGACTACTTGCTAATTCTACTGCATATGAAAGGAAGAGCAAATGGTGGATAGAAATTACTGATGTGATTATGTGGTTGAAAAGCAGGGTTTTAGGCAACTGGTTAAAATGCTTGGCCCAAGATGCAACATCCCAGGTAGACAATATGTGCAGCTTTAGTTGTTCAGGCTTCAACATTTGAGAGGAGTGCTCTTTTTAATCTAATACTTAATAGTTTTTGAGGGCTAATACAAATGTCAAACATTACGTCATTCAGTACAGGTCATCAGTTTCATTCTTAAATATAACTTTTAAAACTTTTACTGTTATGTTATCTATAGTTTGCGGGAGAAGATGAAAATACAATCAGTCAGAATCAATTCTAACTTTATTTCATGGACTATTTTCTCTGTTTTTTGGCAAATTAAGCTCCTATAGAAATCATTAAAGTGGTAAAGTTATTGTACACAATAAATAATATAATTGATATTTATTTCTTTTATTTATTAGGTCTCCATTGTTAACTCCTTTTCAAATTTCATGTTTGACATTATCATACCATTTTAAATTCTACATCTACGCATCACATCAAATCAAACGGCACCTGCACTGCCTTAAAAAGTGATCTTGGCCAAGCTAACTCTTTGGAGAATGAACCCTAATGCGAGACTACTCAGTTTGAAGAACCTGAACCTGATGACACACTGTAAACAGCATCTGTCCATAAGAGGCTGAATACAGAAATGCTTCAGTAGCTTCTGTCTGGCTGTACAGATGTCAGCTGAGGCACCAGAGCTGAGAGGGGGTTCAAAGGGAGGTGCATGGCTGCATTGACTTCATTTGATGTGGATGGCATTTGCACTCCAGTGTGTATTTTAAAAGGTTCCAAGGCCAATCGCTTTAATGTGTGTTTACTTGCGCCTTACTGTGCTCAATGGTCAGATCAATCTGCATACACCCTACAGTGGCTCAGCTTTATTTTCAAACCCCATAGAGATATAAACCTTTCACATCTGGATTTTAGATTTGATTTCTGAGGGGCACACATGCCTGGAGACCCTACATGAGTATTTTGTAATCTCTGCACATGACTGTTAAATTGCAAATCTTATAAAATGCTCTGTGATGTTGAAGAATGCAATATGTTGTATATAATGTGTGATTAATTTTGCAATATCGAAAACTGCTTAGTTGAGATGCAAGAATTACTTGCAGATGCCTCATGCTGAGCTGGCCAGAACTGCATGAACTGTTAAGCAATAAGTACCTAAATACTAGAGATGCTTTTCATTATATAAATGAGTTGTGTCAAGCAAACACATAAAGGATTAAAGACCTTCAGGAGCTATAAATGGATTGGAGAAGTTGGTTGTAAAATCTATGGGAAGATAAAATCTATGCTGACTTGCTGAAACTTTACAGCTCCCCTTCCTACTGCTTCCTTTAAATTATTTCCTCCTCTGCTGTAATATATTTACTGTAGTTGTCTACTCATGGAATTTATTATTACTGTTACATTAAGGTTTTTTTTTCCTTAATCACTATATGTGTCCTACTGTATATCATCTCTTAATTTTAGTTGTTGCAACAAGTTGTGAAACAGCTTCTTAATGTTTCTATCTTGCCTCTTCCTCCCTTGTCCCTCCTGTCTCTGTCCTCCTGTTCCTTCTTGTCCCAAAACACATTTACTTTCTCTCCTTCATTAGACCCAGAATGTGATGTATGACCTGGTGTCGGAGCTGCAGGAACGCAGTGAGGAGCTGGATAAGCGCATCGGCACATTGGAGGACAAGCTGGACTCAGTGACAGGCAGCCTGCAGGCACTGCCCTGCCTCATCTCGCAAGCCATAACCCAGCAGCAGCAGGACTTCCTGGACGGCTTTGTTCACCGCTTTCGACCCGCTTCGCTAGCCTCTGAGCGTTCCGAACGCTCCGAGCGATCCTGGACTTCCACTGCCCGTAGGCGGCGCTCTCCCTCCACAGCACCACACACCTCCTCTGATAGCGGATAACCTTGACAAATCTTCTGTAATCACCTTTGAGCCCTACCTTTCCCAAACCAACGTGTCGCCTCATTCTGTCCCATCCAATTCTGTCTCATATCTGCTGGCAAGTCCATGTCTGGACTAATAATGAACCCACATCTTGGTCCGTGACCTGATCCTTGTCCTTTCCCTCCCACTCATTCCTTCCTCTCCACCTAATGAAAAAAAAAAAATCCAGAAAACCAGTTTCTCTGTGACTGAGCCTCTCAGCACAGGCCTGATTAGAGCTACTCGAAAAGAACAAAGAAAAGCAAGCAAAGACTTAAATCAAGAAAAAACAAATGCATCCAAAAAAGAAAAATAGAAAAAAAATTACAAACTGAGATAAAGTAGAGATATGGTTTATGTTTTAGCCATTGTATGGCTGTCCAAGTTAGCTTTTTTTGTAAAAGCCCTTGTATAGTTAAAAAGAAAAAGAAAAAGACTGAGTTCAGGGTTGCTGAGGTGAGAGCTGGCTATCACACCGGAGAGTCCTTAACAACAAGGGGGGAAGTTGGTCTGTGGAGCTGAGGGCCTTGGCTCACCTGCTGGCCCTCTGAGGCCATGGAAGACATCTGTCCACCCATCTGTCCGTCTACCTGTTTGTCCGGTGAGGAGAACAAGACAAACCATTGGACTTCCCTTTCAAATGACTAGTGTCATGGATTCTTTCCCATAGTTTAGGGTGAAAGCTTTAGGAGAGGCTACAAAAGCTCTGACTTCAGGTCAGTGATTGAAAATGCACTTAAAGGGGAGGAGAAACTGTTACACAAATAAATAGCAATGGGGATGCATATGGCGTTACTACTGGGTAGGAAAAATGATCACTATTGCCAACTTCAAGGTATCAGCTTCCTTGTTCTTACCAAGGAAAAAAATGAGAGCGACTATCTTTTTTAGTTACATATTGACATGTGATTTTTCAGTGCCTGAATGTATAAATAGTAGAGGGTTATTTAATTACTAATTTCAGAGCTTTTTTACGATGTTAACAGTCTAAATACAACATTGCATTCCTTTTTCAGATACATTCCTCTCCAAAACTTTAAAGAAAATGTCTAACATGCATAACATTGCCTCCATTACACCGCAACTCTAAATGTTTTGAAAACCTGTTTTTCTATTTCTAACACAGCGACAAATGGAGAAGTACAGCGAGAAACCCGTGGCGAGACAGATTGAGAGCATATTTGTGTGTTTCAGAGAACAAGTTCACTTTAAGCTCAATGCTGCACACTCATACACAACAAATATGAAATATGTAGTAGTCTACCTTTCTCACTACCACTAATTAGAACTTCCTGTGGTCTTCAGAAAATTGCATGGCTTGAGGTCTGCTGGGATACAGGCACAAACACATCACTGGTCAAACTGAGTAACTAACCCAGCTCTTTTGCATGGTTCTGTCCAGAAGTAGTTATGGATCACACCCAGATGGCTCTGGTTATTTATACGCTTGGTTTCATTAGATTACCTTTGGTTTGTTGGTTGCTTTTCTTTTGTATTATATTTTTTAATTTTGTTTTCCCCCAATTTTTTATTTTGCGAGGATACCTGTGTTTTTTTAGAGTTTCAGAACCTAGAGAATTGCAGCAAGTTGATCCTGTTTAAAATATGAAGAGAGATTTTAAAAAAAAAAATCAGTATTTCCAAAAAAAATCCTCAAAAATACAAAAAATGCTGAAGAAACTTTTCGGGTTACAAAACAGTGAACTGATCTCAAAGTAAATAAACCATAGTTTTACAGTTAAAAAAAAAGAAAAAACGATTAAACTTATATGCTGTCTTGTAGTCTAGTATGTTATCACTGCCCCTCATGTCTGTACTTTAAATATAAAATTAGCTTTAGATTGGCTTAACTGGTGGGAGACTGCAAGATTAATTTTTGAGTATGTTGTCATATACATGCGGAGGAATTTAAGTAATAAACACAAATTCACATTAACTACTTACATTCCTGAGTCCAGCCAGAATCAAAACAACCCGAGATATAAGCTAGCTCTAGCTCCTCTTAAGCTATCGCTACCATATTGTGTCACTATTTCCATTATGTAGATTATACTGGATGCACTGGGGGCTTTTTTGTGAGGGGTTTTTTTTCTCAGAGAGCTGCAGTGACTCATGGTTTGTAATGCTAGCACTGACTGGGAAAGTTTAGAAAAAGATGCATCAGGAGTCCTCTGTTATATTGAGCACAACACAAACTTTGACTAGTGAAAAACAGACTTAAAATGTACTTATCAAAGAAACTGAACAGCCAGTTTCTTAAAATATCTTTTAGTATGACAAGAGCAAGACAAAATACTCAGATAGACCCTTAATTATAGTTCAAGCTTTATTACAAATAAAGTCTAATTAAGTCAAAATTATTCTGAACAGTTGTTATAAACTGGGAAATTGGCTATAGGTACCAAATCCATTGTAAAGATTTTGCTTCTACTGTAAAATTGGGCATGTCTGTCAGAGCTTCTGAGTTTTGTCACTTTCAGTCTGTGGCTTCAATTGACTCATCAGGAGCATAAGCTAACTGGTTTCTAATACTAGCTTTATATTTACTGTACAGACCTGTAGCCTAAGTGGACAGCTCTCAGTAGTAAAGTATAACATTGAACTGTTCTTTGAGGCCTTTGCTTTGGTTATCTGAGTGGTACAGTGATGGATAAGAAGTGAGGGGGAAACATCTATGAAAGCATGCACTGGCATATTCTAGTGCTGTGATGACTTGCAAAGTTTAATTTGAAGACAAATATTTAGGATTTTCCCAGAGCACATTAGAACAGAACAGGAGGTCATCAGGTTAGCAGGCTAGGATGATTTAAACAGTAGATTGAGTCCCAAAAGAACGCTAGTGCTAAATCTCATATTTGTGGTCCCTTAAGCAAATGGACAGGTGTAGGATCATTATAATTTCCATGGTCTTAATTATTTCCAAGCTGCTTTAGGCTTAACTGAGTCTAGGTCCAACCCTGTGAGAGAACAAACAGGTTCGCTATCTCACAGGCTCTGGATTGACCAGAGAGCACTTCTTTTAAGAATGTATTCAGTTTGCTACAAGTGCAACTTAATCGAGCATGAATATTAGCTTTTTCCCTTTCAACTTGAGTTGATGAAGCATGACTCTTTACTGCCCCCACCTTTAGCCTTTCCTATCTCAGAGTGCTACACTTCTCCCTAATAGTAGCCTATAAAGAGATCTATCATGCTTTTGCAGTCTCTGTTTCAATCAGTATCATCCAATTAGTCAGGATGGCTAAGCCTATCTGCTTGATTACAGCCTTACCTGCCTGTTTCTATCTAAGGTTTCCACCTTGTCATTACATCTGGTACGCCCTCACGTTTTTCATCTGTCATTATTAAGAATATCAGTCCCTCATACAAAAGTAGGCTTGACAGATGGCCTGCAGAAAAGACATTGAAGTGGTTCCAAAAAAAAAGAAAACCCCAAACAAAAAAAACTGCAAGGGAGGAAGAAGCAATGGAAACCCAGGTCATGTCCCATTTTGTACTTGGTGTGTAGTTACAACAGAAAGGATCACAGATGCTGGAGTCTCTTCCCCAGAGAGACATAACAATGCTGGTGTTAAGGACTTCATCGGGTGGCACGAAAAAAAGCAAAGACTTTGCTCATTCACTGACAGGAAGGTTATGAACAGCAAGATTGGGTGTCCTGTTAATATGACCTCATTGTAGATGTCACCATTTAAACAGGACAAAGCTGAAAAGGTAAAGGTAGGTGGCTGCCAGCATGTCATAGGTATGTAGAAAAAAAAAATGCCTAGAAATTACACGAGGGGATTGAAATTCTGGCAGTTACAAAAGAAACCCCCAAAAGACCTTTTATTGTTTTACATTTGCAGATAGGAAATTTAATCCAGGATCTGCTGTTCCTTACTCTGTTGTAATTGGTTTTCTTTGTATCCCATCACAAAGACCAGCCTAAACACCATTCTAATATTTACTGAACTGATCCTTTTCTAGAAGATGAAACACATACACAGTATTTCATAGTGAAGTGAGGGACATTCATGATGTTGCTCTGATAATGGTAGATAAGACAAAATGATTAACACATCCCGGACTTTTATTATAAGTAGGCTTTCGTCATAGAGCAGGCATCAGAACACACTTCTGCTGAGTACAGAGTGAACCCCCCACTCCCCAAAAAACTGAAAAAATGTAACCAAATCATTGTTCTGTGTACACTGCCACATGATGCATAATGTACGTAGTAGCACTGGAATAAATCAACTTTTAATGGATGGCAAATGGGTTTAACATGTTCTCTGTATACTGTTCATTGTTCCTTCATTTTGCAGGTGAACCTTTGTCCTAACAAGGAGAGACACCAAGGTCAACATTAAAGACTATCTTCATCTATGACCGTTATTCTTTCTTTTTCTTCCGCTGGGATTTGAAAATTCCGTTTTGAATAATCTTCCTAATGCTTTACTTCCCGTTTCATTTGCGTACTCCAATCTGAAACTTTCCCATGCCAAGAGGGAAGGAAAATGGCAGAAGCCCAAAGTCAAATGTGACACTTGAAAGGTGGGTTGGCAAATGTGTTGACAGACGCAAACATCACACGTTTCGTCCTGTGAAACTGAGGCATGGGCCGTCCTAAAACATGATTACAGGAGGAAGTATTGATATAAACAGCACTCCAGAGGACACGCAGCTGCTGGGGCGCTGTTCCAAGGTGAACTGTGAGCTGTGCACAACACACACACTCGTACACAGCCATTAATGTTCAAATAACAAGCTACTATTCATGTCCACATGCACAAACAAGGCTCTGGCTGGTTAATTACAGTAAAATCTGCAGGGACTTGGCAGCAGACCGATATCCCGCAAAAGTGGCAGAGTCAGTCACCCTGTTGTTGTTGCTACACAACCCCAAAGACATGCAACCGTGGAAACACAGGGAACAGCTCCTCAACAATCCAATTAGTACAAAGTAATTAAAATATTGTTTTTATCCTCTAAAGTGATAACAATCATATGTGACATTGAATGCGCTCTCATAGAACTAAATCTCGCTTTACGGTGGAAACCCAAGTAGGAAAGAGAGGCAGAAATTGTGAAAGGTGCACACAAATTATGCCGCATGGCCATCCTTTCCTTCTCTAACAATCTGTCTTAATAAACACATTTAATTCACTCAGCTTATCCTTGTGCTGAAGTGTGAAAAGCAAGAATAGTGGCATTAAATTACCAGCAATCTCCCCTAGAGGGTACTGAAGCTCAGCCAAACAGTGAGGAAATAGGAGATGTTGCATGTTGCAGAGGACTGAAGATCACCCTTGGAGTTTGGAATTACAGGGGGAAGAAGAATCAGCATATAGGATCCTGAAGAGCACAGTTTGAAAAGATCCTATGGGGAAAACTTGCAGAAGACATGGGGAAGTGTTTTTATTAAGTTATTAAATTTATTACAAGGCTGACTTTTCTCAGGAACGAGCAGCTAGGAGCTGCATTATGCTTAATGCCCTGCATATAGCTTTCAACTAATGTGGTTTGGCATACACTCGGGGAAATCAGAGAGAGTATTGATTTTGGTTTTGGTGTAGTGGTGGAGAGTGGATGTGAAGGGCCTTTTCATTCCACCAAATGTTTTTTTGAGTGTCACTTATTTCAGCATCCATCATTTCTCTTTCTGTCTTTTAGCTCTATCTGTATCTCCTCATCTGCTGAGATCCGAACAGAATGAACGGCTGCAAATGAGGCTGCTTGCTGGAAGCTGCCATTGCTTCTCTGCTTCATTTAGCAGTGAAAGAAGGCGGCAGCTCTTTTCAAAACTCTCAAACCATATGCTAGGACTTCAACTGTGAAAGTGTACATGCACTATATATTGCGTATGTGTATGTTCACACTCACACATGCTTGGCTAGCTGGATGTTTTCCACTTGAAAGGATCATTTCAGCCAAGGCTAAAAACTCAGATTGGTACACATACAGTATTGTTCTTGTTTCTGTGTAGGCCTAGTTTCCCTATCAACTTAACACAGAGTCAGCTAACATGATTCATTGATGCCTCATCTGTAAATTTTTGCTCATGTACATAAGTGGCTCTCAAATTGGGGGGGCTAGCTCCATCAGTGGGTAAATACAGTTATATATATATATATATATATATATATATATATATATATATATATATATATATATATATATATATATATATATATATATGATGGGGTACTGGCCCACAACCGAGATGGGCACAATAAATGTTGTTTATGAAACCATGATGATCGACACTGTTATTTCCAATCTAAGCTGACACACTGACACTACATCACACCTCACAAGGACTCACTCTTCACTATATTTCCTTTATTTACATCAGTAAATAATCAGCAAAGCCAGTGGTAATGGTGTGGCCGGTAATGACAGGTTATTCATATCAAACAGCTGACTCATTAAACCTTTGCTACCTGCTCTCTTGACAGCAAAGACCAAGCAGGTATTTAGGTTGTCATAGAATTAAGCACTTAGTTTAAAAAAAAATCATAAAGTGGAAGTTGAAAAATATTCAATTTTGTACCATTTGATGATGGTGATGCCATTATGCTTATATTTAGATCAGTAAAATTCTGCCTGAGTGTGAGGCATGTACCTTTTTCAGTTTCCAAACCGAGAGGCACTGTACTAAGCTAGCAGTATTACCTCATATAATAATATATTTAAACATGCTTTTGCATTGTCCTCCATATTATATGCAGTTGAGTAGGTGCCTGTGTTGCAGCAGTGGACAACTATGGTAATCCCAAATGAGGTTTAGCCCAACGCCCAGGGCTACCGGAGGTCCACCAACTCCCTATGCACTTGATAGAGTTGTTCAAATTATAAGATCATTGTACTGTATAGGATATGAGTACTGCTTTGTGTGTGCGTGCGTGTTTTCTGTAGGTGGGGAGGGGTGGTGGACTACAGATGTCCTTGCCCCGAGCTTTCTCTACATGAAAATCTGTTTTGGAACAATCGCTGGCACCGAGTGATGCCACGCTATACAGCAGGAATGATTCCTGGAATCAGCTGTGGAGGGTTAAATGATACATAAAAAGACATGTATCACAATGTCATCGCTTATGGGAAGTGTTCCAGTAACACTTTAGAGACGTCATCATCAAAGCCTGCAGTTTCATCTACAACTAAATGTATTTTATGAATTTAGCTCAGAGGACATGACTAATCTTAAAACGCAGATTGTAGCCATTATTCACAGGGCCACGTCTGAATACACTCAGTGCAACACTGAAAAGGTAACTGGGAAAGATAGCCACATTAAATGGGATAAAGAGACAAACCAAACTCAGAGCAGGAGAAGCATGGGAGCCTGCTGCCCTCTAGTGCCAAATACCCAGCTCCCAGTCTAACACAAAGTCACAGCTGAGATGAGAATGAATAATTCATAAATGATGGGATGATAAAGCAGTATTATACCAATGCAAGATACGAGATGTAATTGATAATATGGGTCGCTTATCAAACACTTTCTCAACTCTAAAAAGAAAAGTGAAATCTCATGGACAAACTCCTGTTGCTGATAGTCTTAAGTGATATGCGTAATGCTTTAAGAACTGCTGACGAGATGAACTTTTGTGTGTACCCAGGAGTCCCTGATCCAGTATTAATTACTAGATTGTGTACTTTTTTCCCCACTCTTTTAACCTATTTTTATCAGCAAAGCGCCAACATCATGCACTCCATGAATGTCAACAGTTTCAGCCACTCTCTCTCCCACAGATTAACCTAGCAGTGCCAGTCAGCACCAGCGCAGGGGCGGTTCAGGTTTAATGTTTAAGCTTTTAGTACCACCTCTTTTGTCCACACACATTAGCCAATCTCCCTGTGTGTGCTAAACCAGGAGTGAGTCACCCGAGAGATTGACGAGAGTGAACTGTGTGGGCCTGCTGGACAGTTGCGGCTCAAAAATCCTATGAGATAGTGCCATCTCTACGTTACCAGAGAGTTGGGGTCAAGGTAAGCTGTTGGATTTGACATTTGAAAAACAAATGTAGAATCAGGTGTCCCGTTTTTTAAAATTCAGCGATAGTATCACGACAGTAGTGAAGTACACGGAGCCGCGGCATTGTGTGAGTCACAACTCACACAAGTCCTCTGTAATTAGCAAAGCCCAAGCAGTACTGGAGTCATGTTGGGGTCTTTTTTGGAGTTGCTGTATTCCAGCAGTTTGTGGTGTATGTGTCATGCTGTTTGACATGGTGTGACTAATGGCTTTCCACTAACACAACTGTCTTTTAGAAATCTTGAATCGAGGCTTTCCTTCATTTTCCATTCAATATAGAGATATTGTGTCACCATATATTTGCAACTGGTTGAGGAGGTCTATGCACAAGATACCTCACTGTATAAGAATCTGACATTTGTGTTTATCGGGAAGGTTTTTATTTTTAACTATATCCTGTAAATTTTAATTCAGTAGTAGAAACCCACAAATGATTATATATCTATCTATAGATAGATATATACATACACATATATGTGTATAGATATATGTGTATGTATACACATATATAGCTTCATTTTTACCCTAATAAACTGATATACAGATGTTTGAATGTTATTTGTAGAATGCTACTATTCTTTCTCTTTCCCACAGCTTCTCTTTGTCTTGCCGTGGTAAAGATTCTGCGATTTTTCCAATGAATTCCCAAAATCAGCCCACAGCATGAAATCATTCAAGAAACAAGACCAGGAGGGTGTGGTTGGGTCCTCCACCATTAAAGATCCACCAGTTGCTGTATGGGTTACTCACACACCGGATAATATCACCGATGATGGTGAGGATGATGCGACCTCCACAGGTCGCACATCCAGTTCTCCACCTTATGCTGAGCAAGAGAAGGAAAAAAAAGGAAGCCTGAAAGACAGATTGAAATCCCTCATCCCTCAGTCATGGGGCAAAAAATGGACAAAAGAAAGCGACTCTGAAGCCAGCACAACTGGTATCCAGATCCTACCCAATGGGACCAGAGTGAGCCCCCCTGTAAGTCCCTTGGTGGAGCGTCGGAACTGGAATGAATCTCTGGGAAGCTCCAGTCACAGCTCACATAAGCCTTTGATAAGAGAGAGTCCCACTGACGGTCTCTTTGGTCACGTCCCAGTAGAGGAGTCACTACTGTCCAGCATCCACCCTGCAGAGTATTACGCTGAGAAGGTGGAGGTCTACAAGCAGAAGTACTCTTATTTGAAATCATGGCCGGGATTGCTCAGGCTTCTAGCTGGACTTCAGCTCCTATTTGGAGGAATGGTTTTTGCGTGTGTCATTGCTTACATTCAGAAAGACAGTGAATGGTCCAACAGCTACGGACTCTATAATGGTGTATACAACAATGGGATGGGCCTGTCTGGGTACAGCTACAGAGGTCCTATGACTCCTTTCATTCTAGCTGTAGCTGGAATCTCATGGATCCTTACTCTGTGTCTCCTGGTGGTGGGAATGACAATGTACTATCGCACTATACTTCTCGACTCCTCGTGGTGGCCCCTGACAGAGGCCTTCATCAACGTGGCTCTTTTCCTGTTCTACATGGCAGCAGGGATAGTTTACTTGAACGACTTGAATCGCGGGGGGCTATGCTACACAACAATAGGTATTAACCCCATCGTCGCAAATCTGTGTCGGGTTGATGGTGGCCAGATGGCAGGAACAGCTTTCATCTTCATCAACATGGCCCTGTATCTAGGAAGCTTCCTGGTATGTCTGAAGATGTGGAGGCATGAAGCTGCACGTAGAGAGAGGCAGTATTTTGAGAACCAGGTACAGATTTTTACTCCTCTGTAAACAAATATGAAATACAAGGTCAGGTCTTCTAAATCTGAAGACTGACTGAAATACATTTCAAAGCTGCATATATGAAGGTATCCTCATGAATACAGTACAGTTAAATTCTCTGTGAAAGGCTAATATAGTGGAAACCCACCTTTAAATTGCTCATCATTACAGTTTTTTCTGTTAAAGTTGGTTAATATTTAGCTCATTTCTTGTGTGGCAGTATTTTAGAATTTTAAAGAACAGAGTTGCACCTGCAAATGTAGCTATCACCTGCATCTTTGGCACAAGGGCAACTACTGTCACAGTCTGGCAGAGGCAGACGGTGTGGACTGACAAAAAGGACCCAAAACTTGAATATTAACAAAAAGCAAGTCGTTTAATATGGCTGATTTAAAAATAAAAATAAAAGTACAAAAACAAAAGGCAGAGGCACACAGGAAAAAAAAACTAGAACTAAACTGGGAAAATTAACTGCTGAACAAAAAACAAAGACCAAAACCTTGAACATGGAAAAATCCTGGAAACATGATGTGGAACAACAGACGACCTGACAATAAATGAACAGAACACACAAACTAAACAGACACAAGGGTGATTAGGGGAAGTGGAAACACATGGGGAAACAGCTGACACTAATCTGACATAACCAGGAAGCAAAGCTGACTATACTGACATAGACCTTCAAAATAAAACAGGAAACATGAGACGCAGACATGACAATACAAACTTGACAACAAAAGACACGCAGCATGAAACACATGAAGTTAGAGGGAAACTTAAATACAAGGGTACAAAACACAAAGGGAATCTAATAAACAAATGAACTTCGCCAACCTAATGAACTTTAAACATACACTATAAACATTAAAATAAACTAAAACTCAAAACGCTGGGTCAAAAGACCCAGGATCGTGACAGCTACTTTGTTCCAGTAACAATACTGATAATGATAAAATAACATCAGCACTGCTCCCATGACCGTATCATTTCCCCACTGGCAAATAAACAGGTCTAAGAGGGCTGCCTGCTCTGTGACGTTGCAGGTTTGATAGAGCTAAATAGAAATATCAGATACACAGATGATTGGAGGTTTAGCAAAATATATCCCATGAGTAACCCACAGCAAATATTTGAAGCATAAAACAAGAATGAAGCAAATTAGTTTTCAATGTATGGCCTTTCCAGCTGTTGACAACAACATCTGGGCCACTGTAGGCTAACAAAACAACCATATTACTGTGAGTGCAGATCGCCACATAACCTGTGCAGTAAACATGTCTCTATAGTTTTCTGTAATGGTGTGTTGGGATAATATGTATAGTAATGTAAAATAAGAAAGGATGAGAAGCCAGATGTGAACATAATAGTTCCATTAAAGAAATGCAGCTGTATTTTTCAAAATAAAAGCCTTCATGTAATGATGGCACATGCCAGTATAGTGTTGTGAACATCTTGTTCATTTGTTTTGTATTTGCCAAATGATGTTTTTCTTTTACCTTCAGCCTCAGGAGGAGTTTCAACAGTCCATCCCACTCAAACCGGTAACAACAAAACGCATATCATTCAGGGATGATGAAGCTGACAAAGCGCTGAGTAAAGATTATAACAATCGGGATAATCTTCTACATGACGTCCAAAAGAATCCAGTCAATCTGAACCCCAAAGTGCACATCATTGCAGACTACATCATGTAAGTTAACATTTATAAGTTGAATCACACCATTAGTTCGAAACATACAGAGAATCAGTTTTACTGTGTGTCTCCTTTCTGTAGCAAGTATCCAGAGATCAGCTGTGTGGAGGAAAGGGAAAAGTACAAAGCAGTTTTCAATGATCAGTATCAGGAATACAAAGACCTTCACAGAGACATCAGTGCTACTCTGAGTAAGTTCAGAGAGCTGGATCTCATGATGGAGCGACTCCCCCGAGAGACAAGTAGCAAAGAGGTGAGATTCATACCGACCTCCCATCGGTTTTCCTTTTTTATATGGGAATTAATTACTTTGTTATTCATATAGGACCAACGCAGGATTCAAAGTATTGTAAAGAAGTATCACCAGAAAAGGAATGTAAGTGACAATTTTTTTTAACCTTTTTTTCTGTTTTTTTAATGACAGTATAAACCGCGATTTCTACAGCTGCTCACTCTGAAATCAATCGTAGCAATTTTCAAATTTAACCATAGAGGTATTAGAGTTCTGTGTTCTGCCCAGGTAATAGTAGCTTTTATTCGGTAATTGTCTACTGATGCAAATAATTCTGAAAAATCATGTTTAACACAGATCAATTACAGAATGAATCAGTAAGAAAGGTTGGAAATAGAGCTTTCAGGCATTAATCAGCAGACTGTTGTGTGCATGTTTCGCAGGACCCTACTTTCCTAGAGAAAAAGGAACGCTGTGACTACTTGAAAGCCAAATTGAGCCACATTAAAAACAGAATCCGTGATTATGACCAGGAGACCATGGCAGATGGTCAGACATGAAGAAGATCAGAAACAAGTGTCCACAGCAACTGATGAACTGATGAAATAAAAACGCTTTTTAAAATGTCTGCTTCTTTGTGTGACAGACAACATTCTTCCTTCTGGAAAAGTCTGATTGTTGCGCATCATTGTATTTTCATGTACAATTAGATCAATGTTTACACAAATTCTGGTTTGTGACATGATTATATTCCTTGGGCTACAACATTATAAGAGATGCTTCTTCTGTAGAGCTTTGACTTGACGGTTTTGTGTTTCTAAATACTTTCTTGTCATTTCTGTGAAGGCCGAGCAACGTTCACATGCTTGATGTAGAAATAAAATAAAGTTAAAGGATTGTTATATATCTTTCTGTAATATTTTTTTACAACTATATTAATTTTATGCTGTTATTTCTTTACTTTTCACTTTTCTTCTTTGGGCATCACAGCGAAAGCAAGTTCTCAGTTAAAAAACTGCAGGTGCCAAATTAACAGAACTTGGAAACTGGCAATAATTTTTAATCTAATGATTTTAATATATTTTGGAGATTTCATAGTTTCTCTGATTTAAAATGTTAAATAGGAAAATGCAGCATAATTTCTCCAAATTGTATTGTAAAGTAACTCGGCTCAGAAATATTATTCTTGTTCTCAGTAGACTCTGCCACAGGCACTCATAGAATACACAATGTAGAGATATTATCTATGAAATCCGCCGCTGTGGTATTTCTATTAAGACAACAACAACAACAAGAACAACAAACCAAACAACAAATAAAACCACCTGTTGATCCTTTCTCTTGTCATATACACCCATTAGAACAGATTTATAGTCACTGGCCATGTTATTAGTTACACAAGTTATTAGTTGTACCAGACTCAACTACTTTGGACTTAAGGCCTGCCTTAATAGTTAATTAGCATAGATTCAACAAGGTGCTTGAAACATTCCTCTGACATTTTGGTCCATATTGACATCACCATCACATATTTGCTGCAGATTTGGAAGCTGCACATCTGTGATGTTACTCTACACATCCCAAAGCTGCTCTGCTGGATTGAGATCTGGTGACTGTAGAGGCCATTTGAGTATAGCCAACTTAATGCTATGTTCAAGAAATCGGTTTGAGATGATTTGAGTTTTGTGTTATGCTGCTGGAAGCAGCCATCAGAAGATGGGTACACTGTGGTCATAAACGGATGGAGATGGTCAGCAACAATACTCAGGTAGGCAGTAAGGTAGTAAATCAAGACTCATCAAACCAGGCAGTATTTTTCCAGTCTTCTTTTGTCCAGTATTGGTGAGCTTGTGTGAATTGTAGCATCAGTTTCCTGTTTTTAGCTGACAGCAATGGCACCCGGTGTGGTCTTCTGCTGCTGTAACCAATCACCTTCAAGGTTTTGAAGGTCTGAAATACTTAGACCAGCCTGTCTGGGAAAAGCAGTTATGCACTTATTGTTATGATTTTGTAGTTAAGTATCACTCTGCATTGTATAAAGTATGAATCATAGATCACATGAATTGTACTTTTACAATTATATTAGAATTTATCAAAAGATTTGTCAAAAAGGTTTCGGTCTAATGCGTGGACTGGGCTGAATATCAGTAGGTTATACTTAGGTTGGAGGTTGTAAACTGCAATTTGAATGTAGCAGGAGCCTGGGTATAAACTGTCACGAGCACGTGGGTGAAGCAGGTCGTTAGCGGGTGAACGGTGCCCCTGCTGAGACGCTCGGTAGCTCCGGAGAGTGTGGGTGAAGCTTTCGAAACTTTCATTGTTTTGTTAGGAGAAACTATCCATCCAGTAAAATAAAGGCGAAGTTAACGATCGTTGATGGGATATAAAGCGGACGGTGTGGTGGTGGCCAGGAGTCATGAACGACGCGGTTTAAGCAGCTGAACCTGGATCGGTGTAAAGTTTATGAGTTTTTCACGGCGCTTGGGTAAGTTGCGTAACTCATATGTCCTTGTTGATTCCTCTCTGAAGTTTTTTACATTTAAAGAGAATTTTCTTAATTATTATTGACCGTCTAACCTCGCTGATGATGCTGATTGATTAAAAGAAAACCTCCGAGCATTAACAAATGAGTTTAAAATATTTTACGACCAAGTAAAATGCTCATATTTTAAACACGTTATGACAGTGGACAGAAGTGTTTTTTTCTGGGCTGAAGTGGAATGAGCCTCTTTTAATGTAGAGATGTTCAGTTATGTACAATTAGCACACAGTTGCAGTAACAGAGGAGTACACGAGTTCGTTATTTCACGGGTTTAAATCAAACAGAAAAAGTTAAATTTGGGGGGTTTAAGTTGTATCTTCACCCCTCCCTAAGTGGTGCTGACAATCAGCAGGTGCTCACAGGTAACATGCAGAACAGGGGCTATGTCTGTGGCTCTCCACTGCTGAAAACACCACGCATGGCTGCTCACCTCTTATCTGCTGTGTGTCTGAATAATTGAAGCGTGCTGGGTTTGAGCTCATTGGAGTGATGAAGTGTGGGTCAGCTACACTAGAAAGGGTTCAGGGACGGGCTGAGGTGAGAGTGCTGCATGCTGGTGAGCTGAAAAAGGTGCTTATAACTAAAACGTAGCTACACTTAATTAGGGCTTAAAGGGACAGGGAAAATGCGTTGGAAGTGAATTCATCTTTTAGATTTTGAAAGTCATTTTGCTCATCAAAACATCCCACTGAAGAATTTACACTATAAAAAATTGAATTAAAATACTTAGCGTAATAAAATCTCCTATTAAATGCATTATGTTATAGTGCTGATATCTATATAGGCTCAAGTCATTTACCCTTGCATTAATTCTGTCTCATTTTCACCCCTCTTCCAGGTGAAATTGGAGCATTATCCAGTAAACCATGTATGAGCCTCGGTACTATGATAGCCCCCCTGTGTACAGCCCACCCTACAGCACTACCTCCCACAGCTTGTATCCCCCAAGGAGTGTCCAATCCCCTCGAAGCCAGAATGCCCCCTATACCTACGATGTCCCACCAGAGTCTTACTACATGGAGGGGAAGCCTCAACACTTCTACCGCTGGTTCTCACCTCCTGGTTTTGTCAAGACCTTCCAAGGAGCCACGGTGCTCATGTGTTTCCTCATCTTCGCCTTAGTAGCGTCAACTTTGGTGTGGGACATGAACAGATTTGGGTATGGGGGATATGGTGTTGTTGATGCTGGAAGTGTTGGAGGGTTGGGGTCAGGATATTATGGAGGTAGCTACGGCTATGGCGGCTCCTACATGACGCCTCAGTCTGCCAAGGCAGCGATGATTTCCATGGGTGCCATCAACTTCCTGGTGTCACTGGGGTTCTTGGTGGCGAGTTTCTCACGGTCACGGAGCATACGGACATGCAGGTTTTACCTCACTGTGTTCATCTGTGATATCATCTTAGCTGTCCTTCAGGTGAGTCTGTCTCACCCAACAAACAAAGCAAGTCACAAATATATTCAGTTGTTCATTTTCATCAAATCCCTTCGATCAGCACTCATCACCCATCCATTCATCCATCCATCCATTCATTCTTCTTCTGCTTTTCAAAAGCAGTTGTCCTAACAGGATACACCCTGGACAGGTCACCAGTCTATCGCAGGGACAGCATATGAGAAACAGACAACCATTTAATTGACTTGCACACCTTCAGCTAGATTAAAATCACCAGCTAACCTAACATGCTGCATATCTTTAAATAGTAGGAAGAAGCCAGAGTAGCCAAAGAGAACCCGCACAGATACAGGATAACATGCTGACTCCATGCAGAAGGACCCCACTCAGAGGAGGAACACAGTACAGTGGTTCTATGTTCTCTGTGGGCTGATCAGTGGGATCCTCTTCTGATCAGTCAGTTTTGACCTGAAACTGAATTGCAGCCTTTTGTGTTCAGAAATGATGCTAAATTAAACGTTTGAGCCAACTTTTTAGTGTAAGTAGAAACTACATGAGACTTCTGTGTTTTTAATCTGTGGCATTGGCAAATCACTTATTTATTATGATCAAATTTGCTTTCGGTTTGTCGTCTAGGGCATCATTGACATCATCTTTGTTATTGGTGTGAACCCGATGTCTCAGAGCTCGCAGAGCATGCTGTACAACCCCATGCTCATGATGTGTCAGAACATCCAGGGCAGCCCTAGCCTCAGTGGCAGCGTGGGGGCCGGTTTTCCTGGGGGGTTTCCTCTGTTCAATCAATACCTGCAACACTACTGCTACATGGACCCCGAGGAGGTTAGCAGGAAGTATCTATCTATCTATCTATCTATCTATCTATCTATCTATCTATCTATCTATCTATCTATCTATCTATCTATCTATCTATCTATCTATCTATCCATCCATCCATCCATCCATCCATCCATCCATCCATCCATCCATCCAAAGTTCACTCTTTCCTCAGGCAGTGGCGTTTGTGTTGGGTCTTCTGGTGGTGGTGGCTTTATCGTTTTCTGCTTACTTCGCCTACAAAACCCGCAGCAAGATTTGGCGCCATGGAAAAGCTAACATCCATTGGGATGAGGCCGTGGCCAGGCCATCGGAGGGGCAGGATATACAGGACTGGGTGAGTAAAGTCTCATTATAATTTTTGAAACAGCATATAAATGGGGAACTGATGTTTATCAGCTGAGGATAAAAAAAAAAGTGAATTAACAAAAAGATGTTGACTTATTTTTGTATAACTTCATTTTTTACAGTGACATCACTTCCTAAACAGTCACAATTGCTTTTTTTCAGATACCAGCACCAATGAATTCCCAGCATTTATATAAACAATCTGTTGAGGTTTTCATGCATTGACAGTGAAAAATGAGTGTCACAAAGTCACAATACCTGTCGATGTTGAATCAAAGAATACTGGTGTTTATCCTTGACACTCCCAGGTTTCACTCTGACTGATGATTAACCAGACTAGTGATAACAGGCACATAGAAACCATTTAACAATGACAGTCAGACAGCATTACAAGGTCCAGGTTTTAGCTTTTAGTGACATGAAACTGATCAGGAAGCTCATAAAGTAACTCACTTTATGGTTAAGAGCCAGGTTTTAAGTTTCACTTTGCACACAGTCTCAGACCGATTCATTTAGAACCAGAAGAATTTGTGGTAAACATATTTTTTTAACTAGTTGTCCCTAAATAAAATTAAGTTGTTTTGTTCCAAACCTCACAGATTTACAACATATGACATAATATATTACACCATACAGCAACAAAGACGGCAATAAATGAACCTCACGTAGCAAAGGTGTCGGCACCTCGTTCAGTAATTTTTTAATTGATATTATTCTCCACATAATCAGCCAAAACCCACAGAAACCAGTACAATATCCATCTAAAGAAATGACCCTGAACAGCAGGTTGACTTCTTAGATTTTATCAATGGGATAAGATATGTGCTTTGCTGTGAATATGATGCAGATTACAAACATTATTTCTATGTTGTTTCTGTCACATTTATTTTTGTTTAAATTTACATTACATAAATTATGACTTAGAAACCAAAAAATCTACTTAAAGCTGAGACAGATAAAAGAGACAGACAGAAATAGAAGCTCTTGACTAACATGCAGCACCACTTTGTTCCATCGGTCAAGATTTTACCCACAGAAAAAACATGTGCTTGAACTATAGTACCAATTTGTACACATTTAATGGTTTTTCATTATTTTCATACATGACTGTATAGTAGAACAGTCCTGAAGACATCAAAAAATTTAAATAACACAATTACAGTTTACAGTCGTGGTAATTTGGGGCTTTTAATTGACACTCACTCTCACAAACATTTGATTAAATGTCCCTCAGCAAGTTGCCCATCAGCCTGTATGGGAATTAGAGAAAATCCAAAATAAATTCAAACTCGTGCACCCACTTCTTGTTGTTTCTTTTTAAAGCCATTAAAGATGAATGCTGTATAATTATTTCACCATGCAAAAAGGACAGTTCAAAAAAATAGCCCCAAATTACCATAACGTTCAAGCCCGTGATGAGAGCATGTAAACTTCTGACCTTTACTGAATGTGCGGAGCAAAAAATGTGAACAAAGCATTCCTCAAATAACCTCCTTTGCTTTGATAACAGGTTTGAGCGCTGTTCATTCTGACAAGCGACTTCCTTAAGTTATCATAAAAATTGTTTCCAGCAGTCTTGCAGGAGCTGCCAGCTGCGATAAGCATTTCTTGACTGATTTCCTCCCTCTGCATCCCAACCATGATGGGTTTAGGTAAGGCTGTTGGAATGACCATGCCATCTGATGCACAACTCCATCACTTTGCCACTTGGTCTGCTACAAAGCTCACAGAACGTTGAGGTGCAATTTGGCTCATTGTCATGTCACTAATAAACATCCTCCACAGCACGTTTATTAATGGGAACATACTGCACATACTGTCCAATCTGCCTTCTTTGCATTTCTCAGAGATGCAGGTATGCTTCATCTCAGATTATGACCTCAGCAAGGATGTGGGGTTTGAGGAATTTAAAGAATTAGTTCTTTTGTGGTTTTATTGACGCATGTGTCAATGAGAGGAAAAGAAAAATTGGTTTGAGAGCTTTTCTCAGAGAGCATCAGCGGTCCAGCATTTACCAGCTATTCCTGCTGCTTTGACGCTATGTGCTCTTTTTATTTCGCAGTAGCCTGATGCGATGTTTAGCAGCAATTAATCCATTAAAGTAGCCATGTGACATGAACGTATCAGGCCCACCGTGACTCATTAGGGCAAGGGAAGCAACGTATTCAGTAAGTTCAGTGAAGTCTTGGCCTACATTCTTCCTATCAGCGCAAAGCATGTACCAAGTTGCTTCATCAAGAGGCAGGCCCTATTCTGGGGCACTCTTGTTTCGCACTGAAGATGCTTGCCTTGCAGGGAGGCATATATAATGTATGTGGCATGTATAATGAATAAAAAGGGTTGAGTTGCCTCTGTGTTGCTGTGTGAATCCCTACAGAGTGTGGTGGCACTAAATGATTTAGTCTGTGAAGGGGCTGCTACACACTGCTGCAGATTAGACTCCTGGCTAAGACGTAATTTCCCCCGGTTTTGTGCTACATGACTGGAAAAGGGAGATAATTGAGGGAATATAGGAAAAGTAGATTAAAAGAAAATGCGTTATGATATCTGAAAACTGTGCGTTGCTTATGTTGAATTAAAAAAAAAACGTAATTAATGGGGCTTTTTTTTATCAGCATCAGGAGTTACCCCAGAGTCGAACAGATGACAAGACCTCCTCCAAAGGAAAAATATCTCAAGGTTACAGAGAGATTTTATTGTGATGAGCGTTTACATAATGTCGCAGATTCTATGGCTTACAAATTACCATAATAGTGAGTCAAAGCAATCATTAAAAACAGCTTTCCTGGGTAAATTTCTAAATTCTAATAGTTGGCAGCCCTTTATAGACAGCACAATCATTTAATTAGAAATATCTGCAGATTTAGGTAGTAATCAGAACCATTACTAATAATAATCCCGATGTCTGGATTTAACAATAACAGCTGAATGTGCACCTGTCTGCCGCAGTGGATCAAATTCCTTGTAGCTTTCCTCTAGGTGCTCCCCACCCACACACCCCCACACCCTCACATGGGGGATTGACTTGCAACCCTGACATTCATAAGATCTATTTCACTGACTGCATTTTTCAAACATCAGCTCGCTAGACCTTTATCCTGTGTGACTGCACCCTGTTACAGAAATAGGTCAGACAAGCCTTCATTAATGATGCATATGACAGTGGATCAAATGAGGCGTAATGCAGTTCCAGTGTCTGATATTCTCCGTACCCTATAAGGATGTTTTCTTTTGACAGTGGTTGCAGCATCTGTTACACTGTAGGTGTTAAAATATCTGTCTGATAAACACATGCGACTCTTCGCCGCAGTCTCAGCCTTTTCAGCGCGCTGCTGATGATATTGATGTTCACACGCTCTCACACTGTTAACGCTCTGGTGGAATGCATCTCACATCAGATGGAACCGGGAAATTGTATTGTGCGCGTGTGTCCTTCGAATGAATCGCCTCTGTTAGCTGCTGAAAGAAATGAAGAGATTATTTTAGGTGAGGGGGAGCTCATCCTGAAAACCTGGAGGAGTGCTTCTCTCTCTTTAATGGCTGAATGGATATGAGAGCTGTCACACAGTCATGCTGAGGCCAAGGCTAGCGTTTGTGTCTGCCCTTGTATCAGTCTGGCTACATGTGAACGCGTCTGGCAGGGACATGCCGACTTTCAGCCAAGTGTTTCTGAGCAGTTTGGAGAACCCTCCAGTTCTGCACTTCTCCACTTAGGCGACAGAGTCAGTCGAAGGATTTCTTTCCGGCTTAAAAAAATACATCTCACAACTCTGGAGGATTATATTATTTATATCATCGTGTTAAATATGGCGTTATCTCAGAAAACACCAAGATAAAGACTTCAGGTTATTCAAACCAGAGGTCCTGGAAGTAAATAAGGAGATTATGATTTGACGGTCCGGATGTTGTCTTAGGTGAATCATGTTGGAGAAGTGCGCAGCACCCAGCAGGCACCGACTGTTGTTGTGTCAGAGAGAGCAGCGCCAGACCTGAGGGCGGAGAACAGCGCGGTCTCCTACGGCAATGGAGCAGTCAGCATCCACAGTGAGGGAAATTACAAAACCAACAGGTGGGTGATGTTTGCAGCAAATGAGTCTGTGACGCACAGATTCTCCAGTGTGGCCTGTGTTCAAATAATAGGTCACATTACAAAAACACACACACACACACGTTTGGCTTCAAATCCAAACAAGTATGAAGTACAAAAAGCAAAAAGAGACACATTTTCGTCACAGTGTCAAACACATAAGTTATGTTTCCCTGTTCCTGATCTTCAGTTAAGTCTTGATTTTCCACAGTTTCTCTGCAAACAAGAGCAAGACACATGGTGCTGAGCCTTTGTACCAAAACTGCAGGGCCAAAGTTTGTCCCAGCAGCTCTTCAGATGAGAGTGACAGCATCAGGTCTCCACCTTATTACGTGAAGAAGGAACGGAAAAAGGACAGAGAGCCAATGCCTGCTGCTCAGGTGATGATCGAGTCGCAGTATGAAACTGGTTACACCACAGGAGACACCGGCAACGGGCTGGACCGGGACCACACAGATTACCTCTACAGGTATGTCCTGAGGTTGCTGCAACCTCAGAGAGTTCAGTGTGTGAGAAAGTATTTACTCAAAGCAAAAGAAGCTTCAGTGGTGTTCAGAGTAGTTTAAATAATAAATACAAAATATAGTCTTGAACCTGAAATCATAAAAACTACACGTCTCTTTATTTAACAAGAAAAATGTGTTTTTACTCATATAATGTTAAAAATATGCATTACATCTAAATGAAGAGTCTACGTGCTGGTTTAGATGCATTTCCTTCCTTTTAACAGTCTCTTAATTTTTTTTTATGAAGGAATAGAATTAAATAAAAAAAATGCTGAATATCACTGCAGATGTCGACTAAGCAAGAAAAATTAGCACTGGTATCAGTTTTTAAAAATCCCCTTTGGTTATACCCACGATTAAGTAAAGATCATACCCTGAGGAGGAACAATTATCTAATCAGTCACATCTTTAATAAAGAAATGACACAGTATTTATAATATTTTAGAGTAAAATACAGCAATATCAGAAAGAAGTGGTCAGGATCACAGTTGCCTCTAAGGGAGTTCAGCTAATTTAATACTGGTGGAGATACTAATGAAAAGCTCCCCTTTGTATCTGCCATTGCCCCAATAACAGTTTTAATGTAACAATGATTTCATGTCTTGGTATTAACGCTGTTCCAGGCTGTACCCAGAGATAACTTCAGATGAGCAGCGCAGAAGATACAAGAAGGATTTTGACTCAGATCTGTCGCGCTATAAGATCCTCTGCAGCGAGCTGGATGACATCAGCGACAAGATGCACAAGCTGAGCCGAGAGTTGGACGCACTGGAAGAAGACTCCATGAAGTACCAGGTAGAGAAAAACAGGAATAAGGTGCACAGAGTGGAAAAGCCAGGAGAATATATCAGCCAGTCATGGTTGTGGCTTTTGTATTTAAGTATTTGACATTTCCCAGCATAAAGTCAGCAAAACCTTTCTTTTTTCTTTTTTTAGGGTGTGGCAGATGAGTATAACCAACTGAAATGCCTTAAAAGTGTGAGTATAAGAAGATCTGTGATGTCATAATGTAAAGTTTGCAGTTTCTTCACTTTAGAGAGAAACTGAGTAAATTAAACATACACTAACCTAAAATCATAGATTGAATATAAAAGATGGATATGCCTGCTGCGTCATCACTCATTGGTTAAATTAAAGATCAGTTGTGAAGCGTCAAACCGAACATTTCTTCCAACGTCATCTTAGCGTTTTGAAATCAACGCAGCTGGTGAAAAAGTGGGACACTGCATGCTAGTCGGCTAATGACTTGTTTATCATAAGTTGTTGCTCCTTCTTTCTAACTCTGCTGAGGACCATTTCTTTAAAATGACCTTTGTTTTATAATCAGTAGGGCTTGAAGCTGGTGATTAAGCCCATAAACTTTTCTGATGTCTTGCAGTAAGGGAGCTGAGGGGTATTTTCTAAATTTTTTTCAGTGGTCACGCAAACAGAAAAAATGCAGGATTAGAGTCACCAGGGAAATCAATAAAAACAAAATTGGCAAGACTTTTTCACCATCTTTGCTTGTCTGAAATCTTCCCACATGCCATTTCATCGTTCTCTGATTTAACAGCCCAATTTGGGGGCTTTGGGGGGACCATGTTACATCCCCAAATAGGCCTAGATGTAAGGGGAATTACATAATACTAGATGGGGAAACATGAGGAGGCTGTTTGGGTCGGTTTGAAAAGATTTATTGTCAGGTTGTGAATAAAAGGAAGCAGAAGTTCATTTTAGGAAGAGACAAAACCAACACAGCAACCAAAATGAAATAAAACCCATTGACTGATGAAGCTACTCAACAGAAAAGCAGACCTACTGCTCGACTCCCTAGCAACCAAAGATAAACAAGAGAAAAAGGGGAATATGAGAAGAATATGGCAACTCTCCCCTACAAGCTCCCTGTGGTCACAATAAATCAGTCGGGTTTAACAAGCAAAAACCAGCTAGGCACATAAGAAACCTACAAAAAAGTAAAAATAAAAACTAGCTAAGCTAAGGAAAGGCAACTTTAGTCAACTTCTATAGTCCCTGGAGAGCATGCAGTGGCTGCAGGACTCATACCAGCACCAGTGACATGAAAAGCAGGAACATCAGGAACTAGCAGTAGGGGAGGGTGGAACCCAGAGAAGGACCTGAAAGCAGAATGTGGCCATCTATATACTTTTTAATCTCTTTAAGGGGAGCTATGACATGTTTTCATATATTAGACAAATGCAGTTAGCTTTTTTACTGTCCAGATTATAAGATAAACTAGCTATCTCATTCCTGCACTGTAACACTACTACAATTGACAATATTGAGTTTGTTAAATATACACTTGTTTAAATTTTGTTTTTTCTAGACGCCTGAGTATCAAGCAAAGAAGAAGCAGAGTAAGGAACTTCGGCAAAAACTTTTCCACATCAAACGTCTGGTGAAAATCTACGACCAAGGTTTCTGCTAGTGTACATTATTCATCTGTCCAGAAAGGTGTGCTGACAAGAATTCATCCAGCATTTACTGACTTTTCCTTCACTGGCTGCACAGAACTTCCCAGCTAGTGTCACTAATACTGGTCCTACAGCCAGTGAACCTCATTTCTGTTTTTGACATCAATGTTCATGAAGCTGTAAGCATACAGCAACTCTGTGTGTGGTTTTAAACTGCATAGGAACACGGCGCTGTCATACGTCTGTCACGATGTCTGTCATATTTAAGCATGAGATTTCAATTTCAGTTGTAATTTAATTTAAATATATGACAAACTATGTAAGAATACGCTGGAAGACGAGCGTAATGTAAATAAAGAAGCAAGTGAAACTCCTGTTTTTGTCATACAAAACTACTTTCAACAGCAAACTTGCAGTACATGTTGCAGTGTTTATTTGGCATTTTTCATACAGATGAAATTACAACACATTATTCAAGAAGTTAAAAAAAAAACATAACAAAAGACACATCGTCATCGTTTGATTCTTTTAATAGCGTTGCCATACACATGAAATTTTAAATCTTAAGAACTCAGTAACACAAAGATAAGAAAACATTAACAATATTGTTCCCCTGCCTCTACGGCGTGGTTGTGTGAATTGTAGACTGAGGGAAGAATATGCAAAGAACTTCCAAAATGGCCCAGCAGCAAATCAAGAAGCAGGAGTTGCACCCTTCCTCTCTGGTTTCTTAAATTGCTAACTGCTGAATCGTGCTGAGTTTGGAGTGCGTTTTTCATCATTTCCTTAAAAATACCTAAAATAGTCCTGATTTTGTAAACCCGCCTCTTGAAATACCCATGTGAGGTAAATTCATGTGGACCGGGGAATCCCATCTTCTTCTAACCCGACAGACCGTATAATCTTTTGGCATTGAATATCCTGCAGATCCTCATCAATTACAACATCATTCACAAACAGCAGAGACACACTCAAGATGCTAAGAGATGAGAGCATGAACAGCTCTACGTCGTATTAGTTGTAATGGCATTCAGCTTCTTTCTTGACATCTCAACAGATGACAGAGGTATTTTCATGTAAATACAGGTAGGAAAAAAAAAGAAGAAACATTTAGGAGCTACCATTGAAGGCAAATACTTTAATGTTTAAATGAAACTTTAATTACATAAAATAAAACAGTATCAACTTAGCAGAGATCCAAAATAACAGTTGAACATGCAGAAAAGACAAAAGCCGGGCTCAATATATATATGTACATATTTCAATACAGTTTTCGGGAGATCGTGATCTCCAGAAGCGTAAACTGGAATTTAACTGGTAGTGTCGATTATTTACTCTTAGAGCTGTTTTTGTCAAGCTAATTCTTGTTGTTTTAGAATCGTTTCAAACAGCTAAACTCAAGTAGGATTTAGACGTCAGCCTGCCGTTTCTCAGTGCATATGTGAAAAAAGAAAACAAATATATATTTATATATATGTATATATAATAACAATGATGTTTGATCAAAATAACGCTGAACATTCAGCGAGTCAAAACGACTGAAAATCAATTTGGGGGATCTAAGACTCGTGTTACACAGGTGTCTCAAATTTGTACTGAAAAACAAGGCAGTTGTCAAAAAGAAGGCGGTTTCTGGTGAACAAAATTTACAGAGGTTTGTGTTTAGGAAATATCAGACTAAAGCATTCTGATGTCTAGTGAGGTATTAGTCCGCTCTCATCTTACTATGCCTTTTTTTTTAATCTTCTTCAACTACACCACCAGTGAGCCCTGTGGATGAATTTAAATGCGCTGTTTACTCGATGGTCAGGCAGTCACAAGTCGGTTCATCTCGTTTTCTGGGTGTGAGGACCATCTCGTAGGATGATATGATAGACTTTGGTGAATTTTCCTTGGTTTTATCTCCTTTCTGCTCCTTTTCAGGAGCTCCTTAGTGTCTTCCTCGTTGTTGAGGTAAGAGTTTCCCTTCAACAGTGAGGCGCACAGATCGATCCGTAATAGTGATACTTCATCATCCTGTTGTCAGTTATTTGGTTAAAAAGGTCATTGTATCACAAATGGCGAGCCATGGAAAATGAGCCTGGTGTGGGAAACACTGCTCCTCCGATGTTTGTTGGCAGGACAGTTTTGTTCTCTAAATGTATTTCTAGTGGGGTGCTGCTGCCCTCTACATGAAACTGCAGAGTCTTTAGTCACTATGACATGTGGGTGGTGACATGACTGGCTGTGGTGGCCATATCGGAGCCCAGCGTGAGGAGCTGGTCTCCGGCCTGGGACCTGGCACCAGAACGACAGCACTGGCAACAAGACAGCTCCAGCTTGGCACTGGCTATGCTATTCTTCTACTCTCTTCTTCTGGAGGCCCATGTGGAGTCTGAGGGCTCGTTCATGAGGGGGAATTGAGCGGTTACAGTACAGTGCATATGATGGCCAGCTGGCGCTGCAGTTTGATAACCACACAGATGGATAGTGATGAGTCAGGAGGTTTCCTGTGGGTCCTTGTCGTCACTATTACCAGACGGAGACCTCGTCTGTCAGGGAGCTACTGTCCTGGGACATACGGCCAGCTGATTGAGTTTCCGGAGAGCTGCATGTCCCGGATCAGCGTCTCAATGGGTGTCTTTCCTATCAGGCGCATGAAAAAGAGCTGGGAGATGAGGCTGGCAGGAACGGCACGCAGGGCGGGCAGGCGCAGGAGGAGGCGGCCGAAGCGCTGAGGCTGACTCGGGTACTGCATCCTCTCGTACTCTGTCAGAGCCACCTGAGCCTTCTCCTGCAGAGACTCCACGTGTACTGGGTCTGTTAGACCACAGGCATCTAAGAGGGAGGAGGGAGGAGGCAGTTACTTAATAGTGTGGGCAGGTTACATAAAGAGTCGTGATGAGCCTAGAGGAAGGATGAAATCCCAGCAAATAATGTAATAAAACCTCCCAGAGGGAAACACGTGAAACCAGAGTGCTTCATCTATGGATGCTCTCAGGCCAAAAAATGATTTATAAGCCTCACTTAAAAAAAGTTTTACTTTAAATAATGATCGCTTTTAGAGGTGACAGTCGCTATAAACTATGTCTTTAAGGCAGACACTTATGTAAGACTTAAGTCAGGAAAAGCTCAGGGCTCATGCTGATCAATGGTGCTGCTAATTACAAAGCACTTAAAACATTACTGCATTTTCAATGACAAGCCAGGAGATGGTGCCATAGGAGGTAAATTGTTCGATGAATGCCTTGGACTAAGTGGCTTGTTAGTCTTCCAGCAGTTCTTTGTGTTTTTTCTCCATGAAAGAAGAAGAAGGGTCTTTTTTACAAGATAAAGCTGTTGGATGTTTGCCAGGCACCATCTAACTGTGAGGATTTGTACCATTCTTTTGTTGATCTAGCTGTGCTAAATGACAGCAGGTGAAGTCAACAAGCAAGACGTTTTCTGCTCTTACTAGCCACTCGAATCACTAATCACCTGGCGAGAACAGCGCGATGGCCTTGAGACAGCTGTACTCAGCAGAGTCCACCTGTAGCCTGGTCAGCTTGTCCACCTGGTCCTGGAACACCCTCACCTGATCCATGAAGGACACCACGCGCTCCGCAGACATGGGCGAGGAGTGGAAACCAGCTGCAGCCAACAGGGGCGCCATGTGGAGCGGCAGGGCAGACTGCGCCGCGCTGAGGATGAACAGCTCGCTCCAGCTCAGTCTCAGCAGGGCCACCTGAGGATTTAGTAGTGTCTCAATCAGTGACACCCCCCCTCAACACTTTAATGTCTACTCAGTTCATTCTGCTTATCTTTTACAGTTCCTGCAATATAATCTGATAAAGAGGGAAGAGTCTTTCAAAGTCAAAACTGTATATGTGGCGTTTAATTAGAAATAATCCTCTAACCTGGTCGGACACAGGCAGCTCAGGGAAATAAGGGATGTTCCTCGCCCACTCCACTGTGCTGAAGAGTAACCGCGCAGCCAGTTCACAGATATTATCTATTCCCATAGCGTTATCAGGACCGGCCTGCTGGTTGTACTGGTGTCCGTAGCGACTGTTGGGGTAAGGCTCGGCTCTCAGGAGCTGGGAAATAAGTTCAGACACTGGCTGACCACCACCACTACCTCCATTGTTGTTGTTATAGAACTCGCCGCCTCCAAGGCCACTGGCGCCACCTATGGGTGTGATGGAGGGGCTGAGGCTCGGCTGAGGTGGGATGCGACCGCGTTGAACTGCTGTATTTTGGTTGGGGGACAAAGGGGAGGAGAGGAGAGGAAAGGAAAGGAAAGGAAAGGGTTTGGAGAAGAAAAGGGCAGAATAGAAAATTGCAAAAGACAAGGGGAGGTGATGGAGGGGATTTGGTTGAGAAGACCAAAGAGAAGAAAAGTTAAAACTGAATTCAGCCAGCAGTACATTTCTGATTACCAGGCCTGACTCAATTAGGAAGCTATTCTCTAGCATTGAAAGCATGCACAATCAAGCTCAGCTCAAAGCAGGGCAGAAACCAGTAGAGATCTCTCCATTTGGGGATATTAATTCCCGGTATGAGCATCTGCCCTTTTCAAGCGTCCTTGATCAATATGCCCAATTCACACATACAGTAGGAATGCGGCTCACTAGCTGACTCTGACCTCTGACCTCTCAGTCAAGGTAGTGGAGCAAAGGGAATCTCTCTCGTTTTCTATAGGGACTCATAATGTGTGTAGTTAGCGTACTTTGTGATCTGTGATTGCAAGGAATAAACCAACTGAAGGGACACTGAGGGAGGATGTCTGTGCTTAGACTCTGTTGATGTCAGTTTTAAAAAGCCTAACAAATGTGTTTGTATACAACTATTTATTTATTTGTTTGTTGTTGTGTATCTGTCAGAGGGACATTTACTGATGGCCTCGCCTGATCCTCCACTTAGGGTGAAGTTCCCATATTGGATTCTTCTTGATTGAGCCAACAAGTCAGAGGATTTCTGTAGCTTCAACCAGAGGTTTAAGCCTCTGGGACGCAGGTGTCTTAGCCCTGTATCCCTCTCACTCACTGTTACGCAGGCACTAGATTAAGCCACTTAGTACATGGCATTGAGCTGACACGCATGGCTTGCTAAGCCATGATAGGACCTAGAGAACCATGTGTGGCATTCTCTGCACTACAGAGCACAGAAAAGGCAAGATCACACTAGCAGATAATTACTACTATACTTTAATGGGTTTTTATTCTTTATTTTAAAAAAGTATCTGACGGAAATAACGAGAAGACTCTGATGCTTAGTGCTGAATGTCACTTATTCCCCCTTTTTTATAGTGTAGTGGTTTACACATTTGCCTAACAAGCAGAAGATCCCCGGTTCTTTGGGGTTTACGTAGGGAAGGGTATCCAACATATAAATCAAATAAGCAGAGCTACCCACTGTGGCGACCCATTGTAAATACAAGAGCAGCTGAAAGTAGCCTCTTTTATTCATTCAGCTGAACTATTTCCACTATTGTGCAATTACAATCACAGCATTTGCCACAGTGTTTCTTATTCTTATAAAGTGAATGGATGGTAAAATAATTTGGGGAACAGGATAGTTACCTTCTTTGCGCATGCCAACACGGAAGCACTTCTTCAGGCGACAGTACTGGCACTGGTTCCTGTGGTGCTGGTCGATCTGACACTCTCTATTTGATCTGAGAATAAACCCGCCAAAAAAAGTCAATTAATGAATAATAAGTCATTAAATATTTGATTGTCTGGAAAAATGAAGTTGGCCTCATGTCATCGCAAACAATTCTGCAGCACATGCAGCAGAGCAGCATTACAGATGTGTAAAGTTAATAAACATTTGCCTCACATCACACCTCTTACACACTGTATTTACATGTATTAAAATACATCGACCACACTGTCCTGTAATACAGTTAATAACGGTCAGCTCTACTGCGGGCGTCAGTTTGTGTGACGTGTGATCAAAAGCGGCCAAACATGATGACAAATATAAGAACAAACCCCATACAGCGAGTGGAAAAGCTGCTCTGCTCTGATGTGCAGCCATTATCTTCCTCTCAAAAAGAACAAACAAAAAATCTGATGAGCATAAAAGCTGTTTGCAGATTAGTGTCAACAGCCTGATGCCAGCACTTCCTTTTAACAGAGCTACTCAACATTAATATTGCATTATGAAACTAGATTTTCCACGAGGCTGCGCACAACAGGATGGCGCCCAGAGAGCTGATGGCTACATGGTTCAGTCATGTAGCTTAACTGTATGTAGCTGTGTGCTGTGCACAACAGACGCTTTCATTATTATTCAAGTAAAATTGGCTAAAATGTTATCATGGGCTAAATAAGTCAAATGAACAGCAAATAAATAAATAAATAAATAATTGTAATTAATTAATGGATTCAGACAGTTTTTTGATCAGAAGTGAACAGAAATAATCTGAAGTGAGAATAGCTTGGCATGGCAAAGCATGCAAGCTGAAGAGCACGGAGAGTTTTTTAGATCGATTTAAAAAAAATGAAAATAATCACTAGTTTCAAAATTGTAATGGCGATCTAGTGAACACATATAATAAATATTAGCTACAAATAATAGCTGATTTGATTAGTAACATTTCTGTTATTTTTGGGGAATAATTTAGTCAGAAAAAAAACAGATAATAGAGAAAATGTTCTTCCCACATGAAAGCAGTTTGTTTTGTGGCACTTAAAGTAGTACACCCAGTACAACAAGACAAAGAAATGCAGCGAGTCCTTACATTTAGGAAGTTTATATTTGTCAATAACAACTATTTTTTCAATATTTCATTTAGGCTACAATTTTTTTTTTTTAAAGAAAAAAAAAAACCACATGGGCGTATTTTTAACGATAACTAATCTCATTTCCTCTTTCACCTTCCAGATCCTGTATTAAGCGGGTTTCTCAACGCTGTGCGAGCTCAGCCCATCAATAAATCAAAAAATAACAATTACCCACAATGCCTCACCTGCAGGTGTAGCTGAGGTTGCGCCTGACGCTCCTCTTGAAGAAGCTCTTGCAGCCCTCGCAGGTGAACACTCCGTAGTGTTTCCCGCTGGATTTATCCCCGCACACCACGCAGTCCACCACGCAGGCCTTGTCATCTTCTCCGGCTTCCATGTCGCTGCCTCCCGCCTGGGGAGAACCGTCTTCCTCCTCCCCCCTCAGGTAGCCCTTGTCCCCCAGCCCGTTAGTGCCCCCATTGGGATCTCCCCAGCCCCCACTCACCATGGCCATCGCTTGGTTACCGAACCACCGCAGAGGAAAATGGGACAGGCAGCCAAGATTTCTGGTTGCTGTCAAGGTAACATAAATATCAAAAAGTCCAGACTGTGTGTGCGTGTGTTTTCCCCCACCTCTCCCTCTCTCAGTTGTTTATGAAGTCTCTGGGTTATTATACAAAAGAACAGAAAGAAAAACAATCCTTGGGGTTGATGGCAGATGTCAATGAGAGGGGGTTAAAAAAAGGAGGGGGCTTTAAGCCTTTGAGTAGAAGTGTGTTTGGCAGGAGAACGAAATAAAAACAAGAGCGATCAGTCTCCTCCCACTCCACTATGACCTGGAAACAGTCTCAGTGTGGCAACTTTTAGTTTTGCATGCATGTAGATTTCAGTGTCTTGTGTCTCTTGCGCTCTCTCTTTATCCAGCTCGTAGCCCTTGCCTGGTGTTTTCGTCCTCTTCTTCAGACCAGTTCCTGAGATGGTTAAGGGCAACGAGCACTGCCCAGGAAAATAGTCTCAGCCGAGGAACCTTACACAGGAAACACACATTAAGCGCACACCCTCCAAAATTAGAGCAAAACACAAAATCATTTGCAAGCAAACGGCACGAGGTGCAGAATCCCGTCTCGCGCTGCTCTGCATGCTCTTGTCCTCTCACACACGTACAGCCCTGTCTCTGTAGCAACAGTAATGGCTGAAAAAGGACCTCAGCATAGCTCGCCTCAGCACATGCCTGGAGACCATTTCACCGCCCCTCTTAAAGTACCCCTAACACTGAATTTGCCCTTGCTAGTAGCAGCTATTCTGTGTATGTAGAGTCCTTTGAGAGAAAATGTCAAGCTTACCTTAGAGCAAACAGTAATGTGGTGTCTGTGGCTCCCCTCGCTGAAAAAGAAATCCTCTCGTCGCTCTAGAGATCTTCCTGAGAAGGCAGGCAACTCTTCTCTCCCTGCTGTAATCCTCTCAGCAGCAGCAGTAGCATTGTGACCCGTGATGGAGACATTCCACACTGAGCAAACCAAGTTAATGTCCACGCAGCAGCTGCAACATTTTCAGGTGGTCACGGCGGTCCTCAGAGCGATGTTGGGGGCAGCTGCAAAAGCAGCAGCGGTGGCAGCAGACCTGGCGACGTGGACTGCCTGCACTCACTTCCAAAATACACACCAGCAGATCCCCGGCACAAGGAAGTGATCTCTCTTCCTTGCTTGTTGTAGCTTGTTGTAGCTTCAGTTGTGACACAAGCCTCTGTGCTTCCTGCTTCCACAGAGAAAACCCAGAAAAACAAGAGAGCGTACAAGAGGGTGTCCGTGTGCTCAGCCCTCCATAGTTCCTGCGGTCGCTCTCCAGGCGCCTGTGCAGCCTCCCTCCAGCCTTTTGTCAGTGCTTGTCCACCAAGAACTAATGACTTGCGGCCTAGCCCCTGTGTGCTGCTTTTCGCCTCTGTGTGTGTGTGAGAAGCTTTTCCCTATGGCTCAGGCGATCAGAAGGAGGGGGTTGCAGAGATGGGTGCTCCTCTCACCCCTCTGTCTCTCCCTCTCCGGCTTCACAGTCCACAAATCAGATTATGATTCAAGGAAATGGCTGAGCTCGACACACAGACTGAAATTCTCAGCATTTGCTTTTTTCCCCCCACCTTCTGTCTCTCTCTCTCCTCGACCCTCTTTCCTGTTGTCTGTTTTCCTCCAACGTATTTGTAAGTGTCTGTGTGTGTGTCTGTGTGTGTGTTTGAGAAAGAGAGATCAAGCAAAGCCGGAGAGAGAGAGAGAAGGAGGGAGGGGAGCAGGAGTGTATGCAGAGGGGGAGGGGGCTGTGTGTGTGTGTGTGCGCTCCCAGGGATTTGACACTGCTATTCAAGCCCTGTGGTTACCATGGTGCTGGCTGCCTTATATGGCCATTGGAGTCAAAGAGCAAAGAGAGTGGGCTGTGTAGGGCAGCGTGCGCACACAAACACACACACAGGAAGAATGTGGAGGATGTCTGTCTTCAGAGATGCAGAGAGCATGACCCCGAGGCCTCAAAAACCATCCCGACAAAACCAGATTACCCAGAAGCCCCACAACAAACACATGCAAGCCAATCTCCTGCTTCGCCTTTGTCTTTAAGAGCACCCTCAGATTCATGCTTTCATATCACAGTAAACTTTATTTTTTAAGAAGCCAAGCGAGGTAGCATCGAGGTGAACTTTAGTTCCCAGCGCAAAAGCGCACTGCGCCGTGACCGGTGCTCTTTGATCCCGCGTACATGCGAGCAGTTCTCCCGAGAACACTTTTATTGTGCTAGAAAATAGAGGTTACCATTTAATGGTCACTGCTCATTTCTCAGAGGTCCTCTGTTTTCAGCGCTTTGTTGCTGCACACGGTGTTTTGTGTCGGAGGTTACCCCGAGAGGTCAAGCTGACTTTCGCGCCCCTTGCCACGCTAAAAGCCCGGGGTCAGATTCCGATAAAAGGGTTGGAGAGGAGGGACGACAACCTCGGATAAGAGCTTCAAGAGATAAGTGATGAATCTGCTTGTAAACTGCGCAGCTTCATGGGGGTCGCAGTCGAAGATATGGATAGATGAAAGTGCCCTGAGAGATCCCATTATATGCAACTTGTCTTATCTAGAGATTGTGAAGGTATCTCCCCCCCAACCCCACCCTACTGACAAGCAGCTGGTTAGCCCCACCCCCATCTGCACTTTTATTGCATTCCTAAATCTAAATCCAGCTTTACCGCTCTCCCCCTGCAGAACACTGTGTGTATTTGTGTGTGTGTGTGATAGAGAAGCATTGTCCTAACCATTGTGCAGCTAATGGGTCATCAGAGGTTTGTGTGGGAGAGAGTGTGTGTTAATTTGAATGAAAGTCCCTTTAATTAGGCCTCTGTGCCTGCTTATTGTCACTTCTTGTGTTGAGAAAGATTAGGCTTGTCAAATAAAAGGCTGCTTGTAAAAGGAGTGTGTGTGGAGGGAGATGAGATACCCAGCAGGGCCGATAATCAATACTTTTTGTATCTGAAAAACAGTAAATTTAAAGAGTTCCCATTAATTGCCCTGTCGTTAGATGTCAGAAGATTTTCAATTTGGCATTGCAGGTCAGAGGATGTATTACAGGTTGATTTACGCAATCAAAAGAATGTTAAAACCATTTTTTTCTGAGTGTTTTGTGTAGCTTTATCGCATTATAAATAATGCTGTCAGTAATATTTTAGAGCTCTTGTGGATTCAAACCCCTGGATTCTGAACTTTTTAGTTTTTTTCCCTTTTTTTGGCCTTTATTTTGAGAGGTTAGTACAGGGAACAGGCAGGAAACAGGGAGAGAGTGAGAGGGGGATCTGACACACAGGAAGTGGTCTGACCTGCATGCAAACTGAGGCTCCGGCAGTAGCCTTTGGCATTTGTGTCGCCTCCTCAACCGGCGGAGCTTTAACAGCACCCAACTGCCCTTCTTGTATGCCATTATCCATGCAGGTTCAGCATTAGCGCACCAGATTGCTGCCACTGACATGTTCTGTCTTCAAAACATGTCAATGGCATCTTCCTAAACTCTCAGTTTTAAAAATGTCAATAATAAAATTGTCATTTACAGAACCCGAATAGCATTTCGCACACAACAGGTGTGACATTTAAGATCACTTTTTGCAGAAAACAATGAGAATATTTTACATTCTCGTCACTTCAACGCCAGCGTGTCTGTCCGATTTAATGCTGCTACTGGGGGCAGCAGAGGTGTGACCTTTGGACTTGCAGGATGTGATCGCTCCCAGCGAGAAATCCAGAAATGCAAGACTGTGAAAAATATCTGTCAAGCAGCCAGAACAACAGACACAAACGTGCATACACATAAAATAGTGAAGTCTGACTATCTAATAGCAGTTTAAACATTTTGGAGATTCTCTTTAGGTCAACAGGGTCACGCTACTCAAAGTGCAAAATGCTCCCAAATTGGCATGTTAACATATTGAACATAAATAAATGAAATAGAATATTGTTTTATTTGTTCAACTTTTTGAGCACTGCTTCTGTGTACAGTGGTCCGTTGCTATGATGCGGTTCACTTTTCGCGGCCTCGCTGTTTTGCGTATTTTATTTTTGCATGCTTTTTGTTTTGTTTTTGTTTACAGCACGTCCTGATCGGCTGTAGACCATTGTCAATCAATCTCCTACATGCCATGTCTCCAGCTTGTCAAATTTACATAAATCTTCGATCGCTAGCAGTGTAACTCTGAAGTGCTGTACTTTATGTTTGTAAATGTTTTGCACCTTCAAAGGCACCTACAGTAGCACCCAAAAGGCAGAGGAGGATGCTAACCATCGCCGAAAAGATTGGACTTCTGGACATGCTAAAGGAAGGTAGAAGTTACCGTAAGCGAAACAAAACAGTCAGATAAGTCCAACTTTACTCAACTCATTCTTCTTGCTTCCTCTGCTCCCGTACCATTGATTCATTAATGTTGAATTCTGTGGCAGCTGCTCTATTCCCATCTTCTGGACCTGAAAACAAGGTTTGATCTTTGGTTTTATTCTATGATACTGGAAATATTTTTCTACTAAGATTTGAACTTTGAGGGTGTTTAAACAAGAGAGAAAAGTGTGAAAATGTTCATGCCTGTCTGAGAAAAGTGTACAAAGTGTGTAGTGAGGGGTTTTACAGCCTTAAAACATCTATAATAATTGTAAAAAATAAAGTTGGCTACTTCGCAGATTTCACCTATCGCAGGTTATTTTTAGAACATAAACGAGGGACCTCTGTACACCTGTTACTTGTATTACACTTTTGATTGGTGTAAGAAAGTCAGTGAAAGTTTTTTTGAAGAAACAGGAAAAAAATCTAAATTGGCATCCATGAATAAAGTTATTATCTCTAAATTTTGACTTAATATCTCAAAATTAGAGTAAGGGGCTTGAAAATGTGTCCTACGGATGGCAAATTTTTATCTATTTTTTTCCAGTCCCATGAAAATCAAAACATTCCCACAGGCAGAAAAAGCTTCCATAGACAGTCACATCAAGTGAAAGAGTCAAATGTTTCTGATGTTTGCCGAAAATTATGAATGTAGAGGTGATGCAAACAGTGAAAATCAGAGCATTTCAACTACACTACTTTTTTGATGAGTTCATACTCCGATATGACTGACAGCTGCCAGCAGGTAGATCCAGTCTTGCAACAAGCAAGCAAAGGTTGGTCACCTGTAATAAACAGCACTTGTGATTTTTAGCCCAGTCTGTTCTTTAAAAAATAATGTGTGTGTGACCGAAATATCTATGAACGTCACCTCTCTGAGATGAGATACACAGATTAAAGGAAAAAAAGAGCTTAAACTAATTTAACCCCTTTAAAATTTTAAGCACAGTCTAGATCAGCAAACCATTTCCCAGGGTCCCTCAATGTTGAGTTTTCACGCACCAACATCAGTAATTATAAATAATTAAACAATCGCACACCACAGCAGGCAAGCATGCATTAGTATGCACCACCATGATGATCTTATGTTTTCCATTTCCTCTGATATTGCCTTGATGACGCTCTTATATATATATATATATATATATATATATATGTATGTATATGTAAAAATGAAATTGAAAACAAAATAAAATCTATCATAAGAAGAAAAATGTAAGTGTGCTTTATTTAACAAAAAGTAATAGATTGTAACAGCACCAGCAGTCTGTAACATACTGAAGAATCTGAAGTACTCGGAGCATTGCAGTGCCTCGTACACGAACACTGTGTCTTTGTATAGCTGGCTGTGGCTTCTTTTACTGAGGTAAGAAATGTCCAAGTTTGTTACGGATCCGAGGAACCAAGTGAACAAGACACAGCTGAATCCTTTCTTCAAGGTTAAGCAGCCTGATTGGGGTCAGAGTTGGTGAATACATCAAATGCTGACAAGCAGCTGGTTAATAGAGGACATGGCTAGCTAAAAAGGCCTGTTAGTTGACTTTACAACCCCATCACTAGACGGAGGCTTTGTTTGCTTTAAAATCACATCTAAATATACACAGTTTTACATCTCTACGTTTACACATGCATGTAAATCTGGCAGGTCTTGATGCATGCACAATCATCCAGCTCCGTAAATCCCAAAAGGTTGATTCAGTTCATGTGGACGTAACGTTTTCACGTATCCAGTGACTACAGTCCGAGACAGATTAAGTCACACTTGAACGAGTACCGAAACCTTTCTCCCACTGAAAACGCTACGGCCACATGAACTCAATCAACCTTTTGGGAAAAATCTGGCATGTTTTTATGTGGGCTCAAATATTTCATTTAAACTGTGCAAAAGTTTGACTTTTTCCTATACGTCTATCTACCTAAATGTCTCATTTCTATGGGATTATTGTCCATCTCTCAGGTTAGAGATGACTCTAGGTTATTCTCAGTAAATCATCTTATGCAATTCTAACATGAAACTAGTTTTCCAAGTCTTTAAACTCTGCTCAGAAAACCTATTTGTCAAATTTAAAATGATTGTTACTTTTTTGGCTTTAAGCTGCCAACTTTCCTTTAAATTTAAGTTTACGGGGCAGTTAATTGAACCGTTTGCTTGTGTAGACAAGTTGAAACATGAATCACTACTGTTCGTTAACATTTTACCTATTTAAGTTAACCTTTAAATGTCTCATGTTAGGCCATCCCTCTCCCTGAGGCATCCCCACCAAACTCTAAACTGATCTAAACTGTGTGCTTTCAACTGCATCAACATATGGAAAGTAGGTCTTTACTTAAAAGCAGTCGTGAGGCGTCTGTGTAGCCTTTTTTTTTTTTTTGCAGGGATGCTGTTTTCATCACGCTCTGATGGCCGTCAAATGTTTAGACTTGCAGTGACAGCTTCGCCCTGAGACCAGCGTGACCTCTGACCTTTGAGGAATGGACAAGCCTGGTAACAAAAACAGAAGCCTTTTGTGTGGGTCAAAGGGAAAACATCTGCTGTGCTGAAGACACAGAGAGAAGGAGGGGAGGGGGATTAACTCCCAGGTATTCATCATTTGGTCTTTTCAGTCACCTCAGATGAGAGGTGCTTGGTGGGAACGTGCAGAAAGCCACTGTACATTCCATCATTACAAGCGAAACCCCCCCCCCCTTCCTCCCGATAATTTCCCGTCTGCCTCATGGCTCAGCAGGAAAAAAGTGATTAAAAAACATAGATAAATACAATATATATGAGGGGGAAATTTCTTTGATATGAATGCTCCAGTCTTTCTTATCACATAACCGCAGGAGGTGCTGGCCACAGCTATTCTTTCATTTTTTATTTTTTTTTCTAAATTAAATTTGAGCCAGAATAAATGATCTGAGAGGATGGCACATCACAGGGCCTGTTGAGAAAATTCATTTCAGCAATTCTGTCTTTGATATCATCGCGCATTGTCGTGATAAATGAACGTCTGAATTTTTTAACCCCGCCGACGCGGTGCAGTGCCATTTAAATTCAGCTCAAGCTGGAGCGCAGACAACAAGAGCAGGTATTTCCACTTTCTTTGTGCACAAACTCTGCACATGCCATTATTTAGCACCACCTTGTTTATTTGCCTTTCCGCGGTCTGATGATTGACGAAGGCATGTACCACCTCTTTCCTTAAGTAAGCCACCCAATACTGCACATGTTCAACATAACTGCGCAATGTGCACATGAAACATCTCAAATCCTATGGTGTGATTCTGGGTGTCATCCAGGAGTTTTTATTAGGAAATAAGTTTGGGTTTTTTTTGTTGGGGCAGATAAAACAGTATGCCAGGTAGGTGGTCCAGGAAGCACTGGAGTAAAAAAGAAACATGTAAATTAGATGCCTTTCCAAATATTTGGTATTAAAGTGAAAGCTGGACATTTTAGGGAATTATCGAGCAGTTGCCAGGCAACCAGCGGAGCCTCCAGGAAGTTAGTGCTCCCAGCCGACACATAACACAAACCCCCTCCTGGTAAAACTGCAAATTGTTTATACACTTTGGTGTGTATGCATTAGAAAAATGAGATGTAACAATTTAATTTGTGACTGTTGAGAGCTGAGATGAGAACAGCCGTCGAAGTTTCATATCTGTCACATGAAGGCACAGACAGGGCAATGTTAGCCTAGCTTAGCATAAAAGCTGAAATCAGATCTGGATGTTCACAGGGACCAGCACGAAGACAGGAAGCTACTTCAGAAGTAGCTTTGTTTACATTTTTACATTTTATCTTTATCACATCTCTTCACTGGGCAGAAGAAAATCCATCAACACAATTAAAAAGAAAATTAACCGCTCGTACACTGAACCCACTTTATTTCTGTGGCATTTAAGTAGAAAGTAGATTATGTTAAAAGTGAGCCTTTTTTGCTATTGGCTGGATTATGTTACCTGTGGTCATAAGCAAGCCAACTTGTATCAAGACTATATGCTACACAAGAAAGCAAATCAGATTATTTTTCAGATTTTGCCTTGAACTTAAGAAAGTGTGAGGGAACAAGCATTTGCAACATTAAAACTATCTGCCTAAAGTTGTGCACATTTTTCCTGTGCTACAAGATGGTTCTGACACACGTGAACATGGACACGGGACCTCTTGGGGTGTTCTGTGGTGTGTGGATCCTCTGTGTTTGCGCTGGGAATTCCAGTATGCTCTCAAGTGAAACTGGAGATGGAAATTTTGATTTGGGTGGGATATGGAGAATCTGGAGGCCAGCTCATCATCACAGACAGAATAAAAGATGTCATCTTTTATTCTGTCTGTGATGAGGTTTGAAAAAAAAGTCAGTGTGCCTTAAAAGCCTTAAACCTGCATTCTCTCCAATGGCCAGCAGGAGGCGATTCCTTTGGATGCAAGTCAAATTCCGCTTGTATAAGAGTCTTTGGCCCTCACCTTTTTTTGGTCTATGACATTATTAAACATTTCCTTGATGGGTTATGAGCTGAATATTCTATTCAACATGATGTCAAACTAACAGTTAAGTCAATTTTGTGAATTTGGATCATTCTACGAGTCAGAATGAATGATAATCAGAGCACTTTGAATCATAAGCATAGAGTGTCCTCAGTCTGTATTTCAAATCACATTCAGTTTCAAAACACTGACAACAAAAATCCCCAGCTTGAGGCTTAATAACAGTACTTCACACATCAGCTGGTAACATCAGGACAGCAGTCATAAAACCATTTTTAGACAGGTGCTATGAAACTAAGTAACATCTCCATCAGTGATACACACAGCTGCTACACATTCAGATGTTCACATTTTTTTGGAGCACATTTTAAAAATTCAGCAGCACGTGCTGTATGAAAGAGTCAGTCCATCAAATATTAACTAAAAATCTGATCTAAATAACAAAAGCTGTTAATTAGTAAAACACAAATTTGTCCACAGCATTACAAAGAATTTATAATTCTGTGTTCAGCTCTTTAAATTGTCCTCATGTGTTGCAGTATTTTCACTGCTTTACTGTTCACGTCTGTTTTCTTCTCATCCACCTCTGATTTTGTGGCTAAATTTTGGACATATGTTTTGCTGTGAAATTGCAGCTTTTCAAATACTTTTTTTTTGTATATATGGAATGCTTTTTAAGAAATATCCATCCATTCGCTTCCGCTTATCCTTCTCAAGGTCACGGGGGGTGCTGGAGCCGATCCCAGCTGTCATAGGGCGAGATGCACCCTGGACAGGTCGCCAGTCTGTTGCAGGGCTAACACTGCAATCAATTAACCTATCCTTGCATGTCTTTGGATGGTGGGAGAAAGCCGGAGTACCCCACGCAAACACAGGGAGAACATGCAAACTCCACACAGAAAGACCCCAGCCTGATGGTGGAATTGAACACAGGACCTTCTTGCTGTGCGGCAACAGTGCTAACCACCGTGCCACCGTGCTGCCCTTTATAAGAAATATATCTTTTTATAAGCAGCCAGTCTGCCCACTTTCAGAATTTATTTTTTTTGCACGTTAAAATCTGCAGCAATATTTGAACATGAATATCTCAAAACCTATTAAAGATAAAAGACTGAAATTTTTATTGTCCGTTCTTACCATAAAAATGACTCAGGACCTGTAATCTGGAATAGACAAAAGAATATCTGTGTTTGGGCAAAGTAAATATAAAATAAATAAATAAATAAATCAAGCCATCCTGTAAAATCCCATATTTGAGCACACATTGATATAAAAAAAAAAATCACTAGTGTCAACTTCAGGACGTTATATTGTTGTATGTCACAAAAATACTGAAGGAAACATGCAGAATACTTTTAAACATGTTAGTCAAAAAATGAAAAAACATGCAATTTTTATCAAAATGTTAGGCTATATTGAGCAAATATGACAAGTTGTGACAAGATAGTCCTGCCTGGACAGAACAACATTCTCAAAGTTTTCTATTGGCACTCCAATTACAGCCAAGAAAATAATTTTGTTAAATAGGTGCATATTTTTCATTCATGCACATTGCCTTAGAGGAGTATAATAATCCAGGCAAAGCTTAAAAAGACTTTCCTGACGCTTGGAGCTGCTACACACACATGCATTCAGCCACTACATTTCCAAGTAGATCTGTGGCTGTAGTAGTGTTTATGTTCCTCTAAGTGGCAGTGTGTCCCATGACGATTACTGTATGTGACTGTCTTCTTGCTGCGCCATCAGGACAAACGTTACCTAAATGATTATCTCTTAAGATATGTCATTACTGATTACCAGCCTGCTGCAGGTAAATGTATTAGAAATCTGTCAGTTTTGGTACATTGTACACTGTAGAGGCCTGTGCTTAATGTTACTGTTTAATACATGAGCTGATTTCTTGACTTGACAAATTTGATATGTTTTAAAAATATGTAGGAAACTATAAAAGAATCCCATAATGGTAAACTGTGTGTAATATTTCACCCACACTAAAACGAAACTTTCACATTCATAAGATCTAAAGAATGTTTTCTTTATATATGTGTAAGAATTATTTATATGTGCTCATATTGTAGCACCAAGGTTTACTTTAACCACTTCCAAATGTTTTGTTGCTCATTTGCAGAAGCAGTAATTCTGCATTTTAAGCGAACATGCAAGCAGCCCTCAGTGGATTTTGTGTGGGTGTATGCCCTCTCCAGTTTCAAGAAACACGAGCATAATGGAGGTCTTCGAGTTTCAAGGAAAATAAAAAGCACAATGCAATACCTTCTCTTTGGTCTCTCCAAACACCCCCTCCTGCCACATCAATTTGAAAGAAAAAACCGCTGGTGAATGACAGCGTGCAGCTTTTTTATAGTGTCTGGCTGAATTCTGATATTTTTATTTTTCAATAAAATAACTAAAAAATCCTGTTGAAGGGAAATATTTTCTTCCCGCCACAAGCCTGAAGTGTAATCTGGCACAAACATTTCAAGCTCTGTGTTTCTGTTAAAGGTGCTTAACCTCAGCTGCAGGAGCAGATGCTGCACACCTACATTAGCTGCTGCTGTGTGGGAGGGGTACACATTTGGCTTGTTCTCACATGAGGTGCTAGAAATTGCGGCTGTTTCACACTCACATGGGCAGCTGTTGATGACAGTTTTGAGGCTGAGAAATAAACAGAATTTGGTTTAAATAAACTGTTTTTGCAGTAACGTCTGCATTTTCTAACAAAAAGACCTTAAGCGGCCTCTTAAAATCATCGTTAATCATGACTTTAAACTTTTTTTTTTAAATCATGCAGTCAAGTGAAATATAATTGTTATGCTTAGATGGCAGGTCTCTCTTGGAAAATGAGGAAATGAGAATTTTTAATCTCAATGAGATTTTTTACCTGTATAAACAAAAGACTAATAATAATTTAAAAAAAAGATTGCTCAGTTATGTCAAAAAGGTTTTTCTTGGTTGTTGTTATTTTTACAACTGCATGAAGATCCAAATGTCTACCATGTTCTGAGACAATTCAATTAAAATACTTCTTTTTTAAATTACCAATATTAATGGCATAAAATCTCTCAGATAGATAAGGACTTTATTAAGTGCACACTGCAGATAAAATGGTCTTTATTATAAATATAACATTATCTACAAGAAATATTTTCTTGATTGTTAACGGTCAACTCAAACACTTAATATTTGATTTATAGTCTTTGTGATGGGAGTCCTGCTGGGAAAGACGCACCCAAAGCAAAGAAATCACACAAAACTGGACCCTATGAGCCCTTCCTGTTATTTATGTCACAAAGGAACCTGAAATTCACATGCAAGGAGATTTGCTCATGTTCAGTGGCAAAAAATGGTGTTGAACCACATTTTAGTGGCTCATCACCATCACCACTGGAGTCCGACTTCACTCCGGGCTTCACGTGTTTAGCGTACGCTGGAAGTAAAACATAGCTCTCTGTGCTGCTCGACCAGGTCGGCATCACCATGATTCCAAAAATAAAAATAAAATGGAAACCGGACCCACCATCTAGATATTAAAAAAAAACAAGCAAACCACTTCAACCTCAATTAAAACACCCTTATTATTTGTGTAATCTGTATCCTGTGTTTGTTGAGTCTTTTCTGTAGATTCTTGGCAGCTTTGGACATCAGCAATTCCTCTGCAGTGTGCCACTTCCTGTCAACCATGTCAACAATAGCGTTCAGGACAAAAGTTGGGATTCTCACTCTTACATTTCATTTTAAATCGCGCATGTGTGTGTGTGCCTTAGTGCATGTTTGTGTTATGACAGAGGGAAGTGTGCTGACGTCATTGTGTTGGACTGAGACTCGAAGCATCAAAGAGCCACAGAATAAGACTCTTAGAGGAGCATCAGGAGCCATTGTCCTCCTTGTCAGCTGCGTGATGGAAATCACTGTTTATGATCCCATGAAAGATGGATTTGGCAGATTTACAGGGAAGCTCCACACATTCAGTCCAGTGAGGTCCTCGGAGCCCATTGGTATTTGGGGTTTTTCAGCAGGCCTTAAATTCTGACTCAACCAATTGCAATGAGGTGCAGTTCGCAAATTACAGTAAGAGAATTTATTTAGTTTTTCCCAAGAAAACATCTGGCTCATAAAGCATGCAGAGAGGTCATCGTGTGTTTGATAAACTCTGCATAGGTGTGGGCGGCCAACGGAGGGAGGAGACTGGGAACAGGACCATTCCCATTATAGGAAATGTGTGGCCAAAGGTGTTTATAAACCCTTGCCCAAGTTTACAACCAGCACACAATCGTTTCTATTCTCTTGTAGCACAACTGCAAAGAGGAATCTGGTCAGGATCTGCAGCATATTGGGCTTCACTGGAAGACTTTACAAGAAATGGGGTGTGAAATCAGCCGGACAGTCTGAAATAATTCAGCATTATCATCTGTCTCCTGGTAACTCTCAGATCTTGGACTTGCTTTAAGCCCTTCGTTTTGTTTTGTTTTTGGTTTTTGTTTTGATTTTTTTTACTCTGTTTTAGAGCACCCATGTACAGCAGCGGCTATTCCCAGGTCTCCAAGCACAGCCCACAGGCTAAAAAAAAGATGCAGTACCGCTCCAGCAGCAAGAGTTGCGGCTACTACATGCGCATCGTCTTCTTCTTCTCCTCGCTCATTCAGTCTCTTATCATAGTTAGCCTCGTGCTCTTTCTTGTCTATGGTAAGACGCAGGACTCTACATGCCAAGAACGCACGCAGGACCTTGAGGAGCGCTTCAGTCAGCTATCCTTGGAGAATGTGGCTCTCAAGAAGCAGAGGACAAACTTGACCAATTTCCTCAATGTCACCCTGACTGCGAAGGCTCGGCTCGACTCTGACCTGACAATACTGCGTCAGTACACCAATATGTCAATTCTGTATTTCCACGAATGCGATCAGAAGCAGGTGAGGAACTGAGCTTTTTACAATACCGATATCTTTCTTCTATGTCTACCTTCTTATGTGTTATCTAATTTAATTTATGAAGCTTTCATCTTTTTAATAAGTAAAATTACAGATGACAGGAAAAGATGATCAATACACCTGCAATACTTTAGCCAAGTTGATGCAAAATAATAATATACTTAATAATATTTCATTTGTGCTTCACAGCTTGATGAACTGCACATTAACAATAAATCCACAGGTTCAAACATACAAACTGTCAAATATACGGTCTTACATTCACTCCTGCATGCATGCTTACGCACACACATCAGAAAAACAAGAATAAAAAAAGCTATAAAAATGAGCTTTCATCATTCATTCAAAGCAAACCACATATTCAGCCAGGCTGAGGATGGCTGTTCCAGAGTCTAGGAGCCACAACTTCGAATGGCTTTGTACCAACTGAGCATTGTTTAAATGCAACAGCTTACCTAAGTATTGCTGACCATTTCCATCTCTTTATGGCCAAGCTGTACCTATCTTCTGATGGTCAAATCAGAGCTCTACATTGATATTAATGAAATTTGAAAATTAATTCTGAATTTCTCAGTGAATGGCAGCAAGATTAAATGTAATATTTGAGTGCTGGCGAGTTTTTTGTTTGCACCAGTTGGAGACAGGCTAAGGAGGACACAGAGGTGTACATTCAGTGATTTACGATAATCTGGACAGGGGGCGGCACGACAGAATGACTGACCTCCTCAGAGAAGCTGTCAGGTCCAAACACCAGAACCTCAATTTTGCTGGCATTAGGATGCAAGAAATCGAAAGATATCAAATTAGTAATGGCAGTGAGGTATTTACCCAAGGTGGTTATACACGTTAAAAGGTGAAAGTCTATGATAGTTGTACCTGTATTTGAGTTTATGGGCCATGCTGAGGGTTAGGTAAATGTTTGTAGATAAATTATATGAACCCCAGTGGTTAGGGTGAAGATGGTCCTGGTAAAAAAAAGCTCCAAGAAGTTACGCATAAATTTGTCCACAAAGGGAATGTGTCCATTCCTGCTGTATAAAAGTTGGCAGAGACCGCTGAACTTCACACCACCAAAACTGGAGATGAATCAAAATGATCATAGATCCATAGAACTTTAGCTCAAATATTTCTTGCGACTGGCAAACCTGAAGTTTTAAAAATGTGTTTTTTCACTCTGTTTTAGAACAAATCCCTAACACTCTGTTTTGTTTTGTTTGTATTAATGTCAACAGCTACAGCTCAATACTGAGCTGCTCTCATGCAGACTCTTACGATCCTCCCCATGCCCCATGTCAAGAGGTAAATATGATATGTCTTCAGTGCAAGCCCCAAAATAAATACATTAATGCATTTCATGCAGCTGTGACTTACTTTGTATGTTGTTTTTCTTTTCTATTTTTTTAAAGCTACAGATTTTAATACTTGTAACTGTGGGGTGATGGTCGAAGAACTGAAAGCTAGGTTTCAGCTTGTGAGTTCCAACTTCACCCAGTCAGTGCAAGCCATGAAGATGGAAATGGAGGAGATTGCCAAAGAAAGGGACAACCTCAACTTGGAGACCATCAAGCTGAGGAGGGATATCGCCACAAAAGAAAAGCAGCTGCAGATCTACGAGAAAACATCCAAAGATGAGTTTTCCCAGTCCTTGGGTTCGGTCTACAATGTTTCCAGGGCTTTTCTGCACAAGATCGATTCGCTCTTCCCTGCACACATTGCCTTCCAGATCACCTGTCCGAAACAGAGGGAACACCTGGAACAGATCCGCTCCAACTGCACCAACCTGTCCAGAGAGGTGGAAGACAAGCTCCAGCGTTACATGAACACCGTGGGAAATCATGTGGCAGGCATCCAGCATGAGAACATCCGCTTGAAGGCTGAAAACTGGCGATTCTCTGAAGACTACCGCTCGTGCAGCAAGGAGCGCGCAGGCATGGTTGAGCAATACAAACAGAACCTAGACAAACTTCAGCAGAAGCATGATCAGGACCAGGAGAGACTCCTGAGGGAAAAGAAGAGGCTAAGCGGAGAGAAAGAGGTCTTAGAAAGCACCGTCAATTATAAAACTAAAGCGATTGAGAGCCTTATGCAGCAAATCGAAATTCTCAACAAGTCCAAGGTAAGAAAAAACACTCAAGACTGATCGATATGCTACACAAGCCCCGCTTTTTGAGCTTTTTTGTGTTCTTAAATATCCAAGTTATGTAAAAACTTGGATATTTCAGGAAAAAAAAAACCCACTTAGTCATCAAAAACCTAATTTAATTTTCAACTGAGTCCTTCATCCTTCCAAAGCTTTTCTCAGGGGTACTCAATGACAACTGCAGACAGAGATTCATGCTATTATGAAAAGTGATCCCATGCAATTTGTCTTTGTCTGTATATTTTGTTGTAGATTTTCCTATAAAACTATTGATAAGTGCAATGATCTGCATTTATTGATACAGCAACTAGCTGATTTTGTGCAAAAACGTTAGCACTGCTGTTAATGACAGCCTCTGCGGTACAGAGCAAGTGCAGGAATGCTAACATAGAAAAAAGCCCATGCCTCACCTCTTTGAGATAATGAGGTGTTATATAAGGTGGATGAGATCAAAGCAGCATGACTGGTTGTTGGAAATGATCCAGCCTCAACTCCAGCAAGTGCAGAAGATGAGGGGGGAGCAGGGTATTGTCCGCCAGTAAAAAACTAGAGGGCAAAGAGGTGAAAGCAGGCAAATGTTTCTGCCTTTCGTGTTAAGTGTCTGCTATGGTCTGAGGAGAAAATTTGAACCTAGATGTGAAGCTTAGTGCAGTTTTGTGATTACTGAGGAAAAATTGAGTTTTTTCTTAAAGCAGAACTTGATTTCATTGTTTTGATATTTTCTCTTGATTCACGTGTTTTGTTGTGTTATACATGAATGAAAATTGAAGGCTCTATTTTCTCTCATGTTTAAACGGACCATTTTTTATTTTTCAGACAGGGTTTGCTGGAGCCCTGGCCCATCAGCCAGGCACACCAGTACAGAATCGCTTGGGTGTCGGCTCTAATTCTCCAAGCTCTACCAGTTTCGGTCAGCAGGGTAAGACAGGGTCAACTGGACTGTTAGGCCAAGGTTATAGCTCACTTGGATCATTCAATAAACCTGCATCAACTCTACTGGGTGCAACTGGAGCAAGCTCCTCAAATACACCCTTGTCCACTGGGTCAAGAGTCAGCTCTCCTGGGTCAGGACTTAACAATCCAAATCTTAGCTCAGGTGGAATAGGCTCAAATAACCCATTATTGAGTGGGAGAGGCTCTTCTTCCATCGGGTCTTCCTCTGGGTCATCAGTGTCTACTCCTAACCTCAGCTCAAATTCGTTTTCCTTGAATAAGCAAACTTCAAATACAAGAAGCTCTGGCTTAGGATTAGGTTCATCATCCTCCTCTTCCTCCTCCTCCTCCTCCTCCTCATCATCATCATCAACAAGTAAAACTACCTTTGGGCTTCCTTGGTTTGGGAGCAGTAACTCAGGTCAAAGTAAAACACCAAGTATACCAGGGAAAGGAACATCAAGTGGTACCAGTACTGGAGCTGGATCGCCATTTGGTGCAGGAAAACCCAATGGAATGACAGGTACACCCCTTGAGCATAAATAAATACATTTGTTTTACTCTTATTTATTATTCTCACTGTCAAACATCTAAATTTATATGATTAATAACTCATGGCGAGGTCATGATAAATCACTATTTTCTTATCTTTTAACAAATAGGCAACATCGCTCAGCACATACAAAATCTACAACGCCTGATCAACCCGCCTGGCCCACAGTAAGTATTGTATTTATTCTCTGAGGATTATGAGTTATTGCAAGTGTTGTAAGTTGCTGATTGCTGAGTCCTCCTACATGACCAGGAGGTGAGCAACCAAGATGGCGCACGGGTTCATCTTGAGCCCCTGAAGGTTCTTACCGATGTTGCTAAGTGAACGCCTAGCAACAGGCTAAAATGACCTCATTTAAGCATTTCTCCACCTATCTATCTGCGTCTGCATCCACAAAAGCTGAATGGCACATGATATATTATTGCATCATCGTGTTACCTAGCAACCACGTAGAAATAGGTTAAAATGACCCTTTTTATGCATTTATAAACATTATAAAAGCATTGCATCATTTTCCTTTCACGGTCAGCAGGCCAAATAATACTGTAGAATAGGCATGTACTGGTATTGTTATTATACTAATGTTCAAAAAAAAGAAAAGTGCAGGTTCTTAAAGAAAGGCGCAGGGCAATAAAATATGACACTAAATGATGTAAATGACCATTATTAATGCAGGATTATTTAAAAAAAATAGTTAAAATCAACATCAGCCATCACTTATGTTTTACTTAATGCTGAAAAGTGTGCTGATTAAAGAAGCAATGACTTTGACTAGTTGAATGTCAGCCTTTTGGGTTTGATTATAGAATCATAAAGACATACAACAGGGTATAATACTCTGTTCACAAACCTGTCTAGCTCTTACTAAATTAAGTTGCCAGCTGAAGACCTGCAAGTCACTCAAACTAGAAACACTAGTGGGTTATTTGTGCACCAAATAAAATTGAAGAAGCAATGCAATTGCTTACGTGCGTGAATGAGGCAACAACCTGTGTGGGTTTAAGTCTGCTAAAATAGCCAAGGTAGAGCATTTTTTTTAAGCAAATGTGCTGCCTCTTTAATCAGCATGACAGATTTCAGCCTCTGCTAATGTGATTAATTGGCCTTTTTAGACAAACCAGTTTTTTTTAGGTAACACAATGTTCGATGGAACACCTTACCAAAAAAATTTGGATTTTGGTAAGCGGTGGGGTAAATACATAAATGTTTTAAAATAGCTTTATAGGTTATTTCTAAATAGTTTATATCAAAATTTTCTAGAAGACCCTTGTGTATTACACAGATTATCACCAAAGTTATCCTTTAACAAAATGTTGCAGGTTTGATGCACTTCCACTTTATATACAATTACCAAATTTTTGTCTTTCTTTCTTTCTTTCTTTCTTTCTTTCTTTCTTTCAACAGAGAGAAACAAGAAGTCTCCAGAATGCTGGGTTAACCATATCATTTTTATAATCTGTTGTTATCTGTTACACATGGCTTCTCATATTGAGTTCTCACATTGTCTATACATAAAAGTACTGTATAATACGCTCTGCTTACGACAGGTAATGTTTCAGTATGCATGTATGAAATACATTCCAATAACTTGCACTTTTACATTTAAAATGTGAAGCTTTGTCATGCGTGTATGAATAATGGCATCTAGTATTTAGTATATAGTATTTTTACACTGTAAATACAAAGATAAAAATAAAGGTTTTGTTTAAGCCTAAGCATGTAAACTGTGCCTCTAGTCTCCATTTCTCTGTCTCCTTGTCTTGTTCTTTATAAACAAAGCTATTTAAAATATTATCCCATTCAGATCCGGAAAGAACTGTTTGTTTCTGTGTGCGTCACCTATTGTGTAACTAATTGTCTGCAGCTGACTCCCAAGCCCCTCCTGTGACAGCTTATTGGCAACACGGTTTAATCCTTCCAACATGTTTATGTTTACCTGCCAACTTGTTAGTATGGAGGCAGAGAAAAATGGTAGGAATCTTTTGACAAGCACTTAAAAACAGTGCGTAACCTCCTTACGGCAGAGAACACGGATATCCATAATCTAAATAAGATCTTAAAATACCTCTCATTGAAAAAGAAAAAAAACAGGTGGGAAAAGACGGAGCAATCGCTACATGATGAGTGGTCTGACCACACCTTAAACAAACTTAGACATAGCAATCAGATTTTATCTTCTTTCTCCGATCACAGCCTGAATATTAATACAACAGCTTTAATACAGACAAAAAGATAAACAAAGCTACTGGTCTTGGATTCGTTTCATACAAAGGTTCATTTTATTTGGACCCCAACAGTGTGGAGCCAACATGGTCCAGTGGGGAAAAAACATCTTGAGAACAGACAAACATCCTGTTCAAAGAACTGTGAAAGGATGGGGACATGCTGTTAATTCAAGAATCAAAAGGGTATTTGTATTGGTGCCAATTAAATACAGCACTTAGGCTTGGGCGAGAGGGATAGGATATCCTTTGTTTAACAGTAGTGTTTTCCACATTTAGGATGTGAAATGCAGGAGCGCCAATCAGGGTATTAAAGGTCAGATGGTTGGATGCTACTGGGAGTCTCTTTATTGGATGCGATGGGACACAGGATGTGTTAAAACTACTTACTGGAAAATTATCTTGATGATGCTGGTCTGAGCAAGTCTGTTTCCTGTCATGTCATCTCATTTTCCTGCCCCGTACATCATTTGTGTATTCTATGTGCACAGTTCACCACTGAGCATTGTCTGACTGACACAGTGGTCAATAACAACAATTGTTATGCACTTTCTATAATTTCTCATCCAGTTCAGGCTTGTCATAGGGCAAGATGTGGGGCAGACTCTGAACAGACTACGAGGCTACAGGCATAGTTTGAACTTTCCCACCTTACATTCTTTAAATTTAATTTATGCTTGAACAACTCCCTGAAGGTTATTGTATTTATATCATTCCTTTTAACAGAGCTCAAAACAAAGTATTATAAATATGTTAACATGTCATAAAGTGAACAGACCAATAGGACATACGAGATATACTTACATTCGAGCAATGCATGTCACTTTTTTTTCAAGTTTTCTGTCACTTTGCCAAAACTGGACACAGTTTGAAATAAAGTGTAAGCAGCCTATCCATACATGTCCTGTTTTTTTTGTTTGTTCTTTTCAGTTGTTTAGGTTTTTAAAAATCTTTTAAAGCCTGAAACATGACATAGTTGCCAGGAAAGTTTTAGTGAACCATCTGACCATTTGTTTAAAAAAAGAATTAAATTTAATGCTACATGAATGCTACATCTGGCAATTTTTTAATTGCTTGTCTCAAAAAGTCACAAAAGACATGTATCAAATACGATACACTGGGTGTTTAAGCAGGTCATTATTAAGGCCAGATGTACGTCTGGGTAAAAGCTAATCCAGCACATGGTCAGGTTAAGACTAGATAACATTCACACACTCAGTGCTGGCTGTTGACTGAGGATCTTGACCCTAAGAACTCTGGTCATTACTTACAAAAATATGAGGCATTTGTGGCACAGTCTGAAGGACCACCTCCCTCTACTTCCTAAAAGGCAGGAAATTGTAAGGGTGGTTATGATTACGACCTCCTTCCTCACCTGGGGCTTCAGGACTGTGACTCTTTTGTCTGTGCATGCTAATGTCCCCTTTTTTACTGTGACTTCTAATTGCATTTCCTGTCTGTTGGGCTGTAGCTGCCGTCACACGGCTGCCCAGGATGGAAAAGACATCATGAAGCAAAACCCCTTTTTTTGTCCATCAACACTGCAGAGACTAGAGGGGATTATGAGGCTTTTTCTTTTTCTTTTTTTTTTACATCCTTCAGAGCAACCCTGACCTTCACCTTGACTTCTTTCAGCAGAAATGTTATTGGAAGAAAGGCGAAGATTGTTTTGTTGTTAAAGACAACAGTTTGCTTTCATATAATCTTTGTTTTAACAGCTAGACCTTTATGTTTTTTGAAGAAACATGAAGTTCAAATGGTAACGTCAATATAATAAAATGTTCCACCTACAACTTTCCTTTAATTTACTGCCCCAACACAAAGAGCACAATAATACCTTACATTAAACTTTATATAGTAAATTATGTACAGACGTGTCTGTGTGTGTCTCTTAATTTAATGAAAGTACTAAGGCTGTCAGATTGTAAGTTCTGTATTTTTGTTTAATGTCATAGGCCTGTCATAAATCTGTAGTCTTCTACTAATTGGCAGGTTGATGGTTTGATCCCTTGTTTCTTCAGTCTGCATCCAAAACTATCCTTGGGCAAGATACTAAACCCCGAGTTTCTCTGTGATGTTAGATACAAAGCACTAAGGCATAGAAAGAAGAGTTTGTATCAACAGATGAATATTTTTTTTTATTTACTGGCTTTTGTTATCCAGTTGAAAAGCTCATGGTCAGGTTCAGCTTGAATTGCTGGACAGATGGAATTTCATCATGACTGATATCACTGAACTCACTGCTGAATCAATCGTTACCAAATGTTTGAAGCAAAACCGTAGCAGTTTCACTACTCTACATCCCAGAGATTGATTTCTCTGTCAAGTGCATATCAATTTAAACACATGTACAGTAGTTTTGCTCTAATGTTCTTTACGAACACCCTGGAAGTCAAATTTGTGCAGTTATTCACAGGCAGACTTCGACACTTTGTACTTTAAGAACAACACTTACCTCAAGATCCTGTGATGACATCTCCTTTTTTCCATCAAACAGTCTTATAATAACTGTTAGTTTCCAAAATCTATTTGGGTTAATGAATTGCACTGAAACTAAAATTAAAACGTTGCAAGTTGCAGTCTGAATTGTCCTAAAAGTGAATGGCAGCAAATCACATATGGCCCAAGGTAAAAGCTAACATCAATTTGCAAAAATGCTCAACATGGAAAAGCTAAAGATTTTGTAGCTGAGATTAATGAAAAAAACATTTATCCTGCATTTGATTGGCTAATGAATCAAAGTGAAACGTAGACTTGATGATAATAAAATAACAATATATCAATGTGTAGTGAAAACGTGAAGCAGTTTGTTGACTGTCTTGTTGAGAGGCAAAATAACTCAACAGAAAGTGCTGCATAGCAGAAACATTTAATGTTGTCGGCTAGTGCATCTGCAATATGTAACAAAGGGAAGCCGTACAAACAAGAAACAAAAAGCAGGCCCACTCAAACCTGTTTACAAGAGGGTGCTGTTGATCTAATCAATTATCCCTCACATCCTGAGAACTCTATTCTACAGCAGGGAATATAGAGAAGGTTATTGATCATCCAGTCTGCTAAGGGTAACAGTAGGCGCTGTATACATTACACACCTTAGAGAGGACATCACTCATCACACAAAGCTCTTGAAGTTATCATATCTGTTTAGTTTGAGCAAAGCAGAAAATAATTAAGAAAAATTGGTGAACGCTGGGAAAAATACCCTCTTTCAGATGTCACCGATAATATCTTAAATTCATATGGGTACTTTTCAAAGGTCATGTCACTCCTGGAGTTCCCCATTTAAATCATAAAAAGTTATGACAGAGGTCTAGTGCTACAACCCGGTGCAACACGCTGATAACAAAATTGGTCTGATAAGAAACTCTGCCTCTCAGTCCGTGACAATGACAGCCCCTTCCTTACTTTTGCTTAATAAGTAAGGAAGTGCTTTTGTTTATCTCAGTGTGTCATAGACCTGTAGTGTCTTTCTTTCAATGCGATAAAAGGGTTACAGGTTCACATATTAACTTTGCAGCAGAGCCATCCTTCATGACGCTAACCTGTGTACTGCTTCCATCTAGTGTCTATGCCAGTGTATTGCTATACTACAGGGTGGGCCATTTATATGGATACACCGTATAACATGGGAATGGTTGGTGATATTAAAGTCCTGTTTGTGGCACATTAGTATATGTGAGGGGGAAACTCCTCAAGATGGGTGGTGACCATGGTGGCTATTTAGAAGTCGGCCATCTTGGATACAACTTTTGTTTTTTCAATAGGAAGAGGGCCATGTGACACATCAAACTTATTGGTAATGTCACAAGAAAAACAATGGTGTGCTTGGTTTCAATGTAACTTTATTCTTTCATGAGTTATTTACAAGTTTCTCTTTGTTCACAGCCATTGACATGTCGAAGAGGTTAACACGTGAGGAGCGAATCGAAATCGCAGTAACCGGGTCATTGCAGCAGATTTCAATGCAAGACACCCTACGAAACCACCCATCTCCCATGCTACAGTTAGCAAACTGCTTGCTAAGTTTCGTGAAACTGGTTCAGTGTTGGATTTGCCAAAATTTGGACACAAGAAAACTGTCACTGATGAAGAAACATCAGTTTCAACAAATAACTCATGAAAGAATAAAGTTACGTTGAAACCAAGCACACCATTGTTTTTCTTGTGACATTACCAATACGTTTGATGTGTCACATGGCCCTCTTCCTGTTGGAAAAACAAAAGTTGTATCCAAGATGGCCGACTTCTAAATGGCCACCATGGTCACCACCCATCTTGAGGAGTTTGCCCCCTCACATATACTAATGTGCCACAAACAGGACTTTAATATCACCAACCATTCCCATGTTATTACGGTGTATCCATATAAATGGTCCACCCTGTAGAACACAAGGGTGTCATGAATGCCCGTTTATCTTTCTTTTGATTGTTTCATTTTTACCTGCCTGGAGGGTACACCAATTTACAAAGCAGGAAGTTAATGCAATTTATAAAACCTGAGGTTTGGTTTATTTTTTACCAAGTAGTAGCCTATACTGGCATACAAAGTCAAGAACAGAAAAATAATCAACAGTACTCCATTTTTATCTCTAAATTCAACTTACTTTGTCAGCGCTCAGCCGTGCTTACCTTTCGCTGCTGCTCACGTTGCACAGCCTGCTGAAAGGCAGACACAAGATCTCTTTCTGAGCTGAGGGACAATTTGTCAGGTCCATGTGCTGACATGACAGTGAAAACTGTGGTAGGCAAACAGCTGTGCCTTTGTGTGACAACAAAAGCAGAAGGTGTAAATGAATAATAGATTCAAATAGCTCTAATTATTGTATCGCTATCCGGCTGAATGCTTTCTTTTATACTGCTCGTGAAAAACGATGCACACATATTTAAATACAACGCCATATGCTATTATTAAAACCTTAATTATGACATTATTAATGCTTCATATTGTTTTTCTTCATAAAAAAAATAAGAACATTTACTGGGCTTGTTGATTGACTCACCATAAACCTTATAAGTTACGCCTTTATTCTATGCTATTATTGCCTTAATTCTTTGTGGTTTGGGTTCAACAAGGAGCTGGAAACGTTTCTCAGAGGATTTTGCTCCATATTGACATGATAGTGTTACACAGTTGCTGCAGATTCATCGGCTGCACATCCATGATGCAAATCTCTTCTTCCAACCACATTCCAAAGACACTCTGTTAGACTGAGATCAGGTGACAGTGGGACGGTTTGAGTTTAGATAACTCGTTGTCATGTTCGAGATGATCTCAGCTTTGTGACACTGTGCGTTATCATACTGAATGCAACCATCAGGAGAGGGCTACACTGCCGTCATAAAGGCCTGAACATGGTCAGCGATAGTACTCGGGCAAACTGTGGTGCTTAACTGATCCTCAAAACAGGCTCAAAGCGTGCCAGGAAAATATCCCCATGCATTTACACCCAGAGTTGTTACACCACCATCATCCTGAACTGCTGACACAAGGCAGGTAGATCCATGCTTTTGTACTGTTTATGTTAAATTCTGACCAAACCTTCAGGGGCACATATGCATGACTCTTTGTGGGCCCTCTTCCATTCTTGATCCATATCTTACATGATTTTATTTCATTTTATTTCAACAAATAATTTAGTTCATAACTGTACACAATAATCTGTAGTGTAGCCATTCATGAGCTCCCTTTAAAAACACATAAGACCAAAAGTCTGTTTAGTTTGAAATATCCCCACATTTCTACAATTATATTAGGTTTCAATGAGTTTAGCTTGGAGTATCCAACTTAGGGGTGTATTATTTTCTTCATTTATATTTCAGTATTTATTATTTTCTTGGCATAAAAAAGCTTAAAGTGCAATCTTAGCTTTCTAACATGCTCTGTCCTCTCCGCGTCCTTCCCATCACCCCAGGGTAACCTTCATTTTGCTCTCTCTTTTCACTTCCATCCTCTTTTATCGCATTCAGGACTGATTGCAGCCCCTTAACCTTACAGCATCATGCTGCTTTCAACCTGTTTGGCACAAAGGCACATCAGAGGTCAAACCAGATCATCACGGCAAACCAGAATAATTATAAATGTACTTGTCTTGATCATTGTGTGTAAAAAGTGTAAATAAGTATCCATATTTACTTGTTTCCATGAAAGTCTAATGACAGTATTGTACAGGTCTAACAGCAGTGTGTTTACGATATGTGCGATGATGTAACAGCCGCCATCTGTTAGTGTTCCTTTGATGCTATCAAACATAAAAGTTATACAGCAGTTTTTTGGTCTTGACTGGATGATTTAGCAGAACATGAAACTGTGAGCGTCTACGTGGATATGTTGGTGCTTCATAAGAACTAACCAAAGGTAAATAAATGCGTCCATCGCCATATAAGTGACTACTTACATACTTTTTTTTAATATTAATTAAGGAGCATTGTATTATTTTAAAGTACTATTTCATCAGCCTTAAAAAACACTTGCTTAAAAATGCCTTGTTTACATCACGGCCTCACTGGTCCAACATAAGCTGAAGCTGAAGCTGCTATTGATAGAAAAGACTAGAATAACTTTAAACTGCTGCTACATGTGCTCACCTAGTATCACATAATCTAGAGAGGGACCTGCTGCTGCTTCAGTCTCTGGCTGTTTCTGAAATGAATATTCATGTGTTAATGAGTTAAGTCGTGCTGGCTAACTCTGATAGAACCACTGGCTCACTGTCTTTAGCAAACGCTCTTAGCTAAACCATTCTTAACCTGTTAGTTGTGCTCTGCTCACCTTTATTTTGAAAGAAGTCTGTTAATGGCTCATTTGCCTCACTTTGCTTTCTTTCCCTTTCCTTTCTTTTGATTCCTTGGTTAGAGAGATGACTTCAGGTATGCATTATCAGTCAACTGTAAAGTCGAGTCCAAGTGTGGGGTGAATGAAATGATTTCGTGTCAGGAGATTTATTCAAGTACTGCAAACAAAAACAAACTTGTCATTCCTGTAGTTGGGGCTCTGGGGAATCTGTCCAACTTCTTACTCTGCTACAACATCCATGCTACCATCCGAATGTCACAGACTCATCAGCCTTGCCAACGTTTGTCCAATTCTCTAGTTTTAGTGAATGTGTGTCAACTGTAGCTTCAGTTTCCTGTTGTTAACTGACAGGAATGACACATGGTGTGGTCTTTTGCTGCTGTAGCCCATCTGCTGCAACGTTCAATTTGCTGTGCTTTGAGAGATTCAAAGTCTCTTAAATCACATTTTTTCCTGATTCTAATACTCAGAAATGTGTCACCAGAGGGTGGTCAGAAAATACCAGCATGCACATTTATTTATGTTGATCTGAGCAGCAGAAAGTTCACAGAAGCAGTGGACCTGTGAGCTCATGAGAAATAAACGTGAATTTTGTTTTCTTCCTTCTTTAGTTTTATTAAAATTGTATTTGAGAATTGACTTTGTGCTTACTTAAATGTATGCAATGATGTCTTGGGAAATATTCATGTGCACTTCTATCGAACAGGGAAATGGTTAGTGTGGCTTGACCTAATTAAAATGTGACATCATTTTTTTTGGTTTTGTTTGTCTTGTTTTGTACATGAACAAACGTGTAAAACTCAACTTCATTATGACCAAATACATGACCCTTCCTAAAACCAACTTGTTAGTTGTGTCTAACCATAGTCGCATTTGCTCGCTATATTTTTAGTTGAGTGAGCAAATTTGGAATATGTAACTAGGCCAGCAAGTCACACAGAAAAAAAAATACAGTGAAATGAAAAGGCTTCCATATGCAGTCCAGAGCCACATTTTATAGATGCCAAAATAATGAGATATGACTCAGGGATTATTAAAAACATGACCATGTCAGACTGTCAGGTTTCTTAATTTACTGCTGTGTAATAAGCAAACTACTGAGTGTCACGTGCATACAGACTTGTATAGAAGCTGCTGTCACCACTAGACCCCTGGTAAGCCATGGTAACCACTTCCTTGGCTGCATTCTCCTGCTTGCAACCTCAGAAGATGATTTAAAAAGCAAACTAGTCTGAATTAATTTTTTTAATTCGCAAAAGACTCCGATGATATCCTGGGCAGAAAGAAGATTGATTTAAAAACCATTGGTTACGAGTTTACAATCAAAAGTATATTAGTTACAGATACAGGCCATTAAGTCCTGGTGATAACAGGCTATTAAGCTTGAGCACTGACTTAATTTAATATGCGAGAACTTCCAATCCTGAAGGGACTCAATACAATCCTGTTGACTTTGTAGATTTTCAATAAATATATTTTTTCAAAAAAACCAAAACATAAAGTGCACCTTCATACCGCCAGTGGACCTGCAGTCTGCTAGGTGTTCCCCTAAAACTCTGTCGTCACACAGTCACGACTGGTGCGCGTAACGTGTACATGCCATGATCATGTTCCTCCTCCTCTTCCTCCTCCTCCTCCTCCTCATCTTTCACATACATTAGGGTTTCCCTTTGCACGCAACAGCCATGAAATAAACAAAAAAAAATCAGAGTCCTCCGTGCGGTGCGGTCTTCCAGCCAATTCACCAACTGGAGTATTTGTGCACCACCATGCAAGCGGCGGGCACCGCGGCAGCTGATGCCGATGCTACTGTAAACAGTGGCAGCAGCAGCAGCGCCGCAGCCATAAGCGACAGAGACGGGGCAGGGGAGAGGATGGAGAGGACGGTGCCAAGCGAACAGCAGCAGGACAGGACCAACAACCAGCAGCAGCATCAACAGACGTCCTCAACCCCGTCTGGAGTGTTGAGTGAGTATCGCAGAGAAAGATTGAGGGGGTGGGGAGAGGGGTGAACTGCAAAATGTGTGTGTGGACTCGCTTTCTCTGTGGTCACAGAAAGCGAGTGTTTGTGTGCCTTTACCAAGAAAAAAGAAAAAAGAAAAAAAGAAATGAGTGAGAGAATGGGGATAATGCACAAACGATATGGTGCAGTCACTGGTGCTGAACAGACTTTATTGAATGACTCACTGGGGAGACAGGAGGGATCCGTCTGTGACTGGGTTGAGGTTTCCGTGTCCTTTAATTTCGCCGCTACACGGTGCGCATTCCGATTCAGGCAGGCCCGGGAAGAGTCCGAGGCAGGCTTTCTGGTCCACAGGTGCATGAAGGGCTGATATGCAACGGAGGTGTGTGTCCCGGCGGGCTGTCGGATACTGTGCGCTATACTCCGAAGACACTAAATAATGCGCTGCGAGCTCAGATGTCAGCTGTGACTTTACACGGAGAAATAGCATGCTACAGTAGTGAGTAAGCAAGAGGTGGATGGATGGATGGATGGATGGATGGATGGATGGATGGATGGATGGATGGATTATGAAGATTATAAAAAGCAGTGAGAACTATATGCGCTGTCATCTTTTACTCCACTCTTCTGTGACAATTCATGGGGGTTTGCTCTGTGGTGGCATGTTTCAGGACGCATAGATACCTTGCCTTTAGACTCGGGTAATAGTCTGGGCCTCTTACTGTATAACCCTTACAGTCCAGGCCTGAACAGTGTCACGATACTGCTTTCATTTACGATCTGACTTCAACCAGCCAGCGTAAACCACACTGGGGGGAACTTTGGTGTCACATAATATATATACATACATAAAAAAGAACTTTAAACTTTCAAAGGTTTGGAAAGATATCCTACCATTTCCCATTGCTCTGTCAATCTGGAGGCTACAGCAGATTATCAAAGCTTCCGCCTTTCTGGTTTGTGTGTAGCCTGTTTGTTGAAGACTTTGCACTTCATGGATTCTTGCCTGCTGTTTGACCATTGCATGCTGGGAAACCACCCCATCCCAACTTGACTTGGCAACAGAGTATGTAAACAATATTTAGGCTTACTCCTCAATAAATATTTAAATTAGTAGTAAAATCAAACGGAAAAAACATGTTGAGAAGTAACTTTCTAAAAGCATTCTTGAGCTATAACTTGCTGTCTGATGAATCCCAACAAAAATATGACACAGAGTAAACTAAGACACAGTCTCATATTTGATCTAATATTTAATATTTACTGTTAGACTTGTTTTTTAGAGTCCCATTGCGCTTGATAAATATCATCATTCTCATTCGTTATGTGAAACCTCTCACGTTTGTATCAGTAAACTAGATGTTAAAATCACAATTAATGATCAGAAAAGCAAAACAAACTGCAAAACCTGGACTGATATAAAAACGCAGCTGTGAAAAAAATATCCGATAGCCAGTGCTTAGTAAGTGTAATTTTGTTTGTCATGTTATGTATTAATTTATCTATAATTAATATGATAATTATGTCTCATGGTGTGCACCTGCTCCATTGCATTCTTATAGGCTATTAAATAAGCTCATCATTTAAAGATAATTTGACCCTAATTTGATAAAATGCTTCTTCCCGGGAGAGAAATTTGCATGTCAGACACACGTTCAAGTAGAGGATTCTTCATGGCTTTAATGAGCATTTCTGTCATGGGGAACCAGCGAGAACATCGGTGTGCAGTACTCTGAAACACATGGAGTAGAACCGGCCAGTGTCTGTAGCTTGGCTTGGATCGCATCATTATGTCATACAAAACGTCAGATCTTTATGAATTTATTCATCGCATTTCTGGTTAGGTGTGATTGATGTTGGAGTTTATTAGTTATGTATTGAATGCAGTGAGCCACAAAATACTGTAACACAGAAGATGACAGCAGCACCGAAGGCCCTCAGAAAGAGGGCTAATACGTGCTGTAAGTAGGTGATGTGATATTGCAGAATGTGACATCCAGAAGACAGGCACACACTGAAAGAGTGTTACAGTATAATTCAGTGAACTATGAAGCGATTCGCCCATCACCGTGGCTGTCGCTCCTGAGCGTGAGCCACTGAAAACCAACGTGTGAAAGGCACAGCAATAAAAATGATGACTTCAGACTTCAGCGTGTCGTTATAATGCACAAGTGGGATGACGCTGCTGAGTACAACCGAGGCCTGTTGGTTTGTCAGCACTTAATTTTTATCTAGAGAGGCTTGAAAAAGTAGGTTGTTAGTGAGTATTTACTCACCGACCAGTTTGCAGATGGTTTGTTTGTTTGCCTCTCAGAACATTTGCTCAGTCACAGCACTATTAACCTTCACTGGAGATGACTCATTATTTTCTACATTTCAGTCCCTATGTCACCATGACAGAGCAAACAGTTAATAGTGAATGGAAAATGTTGTGATTAAACTGATATCAATGAAAAACTGGTCAGTTGTGGTTAGCATCTGTCTTTTTTCTCCTTAAACTTTGTTAACCCCAGTTTGACCCAGTCTCATCCTTTCTCTATATTACCTGTCTTTCTTAGATAAACTGTTTGGGAAGCGACTTCTACAGGCCAGGCACTTTATTATGTCACGGAAGTCCTGGTTAAAGATGGTTCCCACAGAGAACTGTGATATACTGATGACATTCCCAGGTACAGTAAGCTCAGACGTGTCCTGTTTGTTTTGTCTGTCCTGTGCTGAAGCCCTTGCTGCAGAGAGAACAGTGTTCATTTAATATCAGTGATGATCAGCCACCCACTTAGTCAGATGATTGTGACTATCAGATGGGCTCTGGGGACAATTAGAAATCTTCCACTTACTGTGCTTGTATTTGCACACCATCCCCTTCTGCAGTGTATTTTAATGAAGCTGTGAATTCGTTGGCCAAACCTTCACATATACAACACGAAAGTCCCATCCTATACATTATGTTGCATTTTAACATGACACCGTTTGTGTGGGGTCTATGTTAGACTGCTTTTGTAAATAATCTTTGGTGACATGAAATCCTGCAGCATATATGTTCAGTTTACTGCATCTGTCTGGTATTTCTACTCTTCATTTTCAAGACAGTGTGTCCTGGTTTTGAGGTGTACATTTTGCGACCTGAATTCCCAAAAAGGTGGGATGCTGTGTAAAAACAGAATACAATTATTTGCTGATCTCATAAATACATATTGTACTTACAGTGGAATACGGAAAACATCAAATGTTTAAAGTGAGACATTTGACCAAGACTGCAGGGGGACTCCTAATCCTCCAACCAGTGTAAAATCTTAACCAAATCAAACATGTGCATCATAAAGAATGAGATAACCATGTCCGGTCAGGGCCTGGGTTAACAAGGACTGCATCGGGTGCCGTTGGCCAACAGGGTGCTGAAGGAATCTGTGCTACTGTTGTTGAAAGATAAAGAAAGAGGAAAGGGGAAGGCATGTTTGAAGGTAAGGAGAGAGAAGGAAAGGCAGGGGAAAGTAGCAAATCTAGGGACTATAACTGGTAAAGAAAGAGAGCTGGCTGATATGATGGAGAGAAGGAAACTAAATATATTACGTGTGCAGGAGACCAGGTAGAATGGAACATTGTAGGTGGATTCAAGCTGTTTTACCATGCTGTAAGTAGGAAGAGAAATGAAGTAGGGGTAATCTTGTTGGAAGAGTGTGTGAACAGTGTTACTGAGGTGAAGAGATTTTCAAAGTGCCCAAAAGGGTAGATGTGAATAAAAAGAGAAAGAGGAACTCTGGAGTAAGTTGGATGACATGCAAGAGAGTGTCTGAAGGGGGAAGAGGGTGGTGATTGGAGCAGACGTCAATGGACATTTGCGCGACAGAAACAGAGGTGTTAAGTGGGTATGGTGTTAAGGAGAGAAACACAGAAGGACAGATGGGGGTGGATTTTTGCCAAAACTATAGAAATGGCTTTGGTAGGGAGGTAAGAGGGAGGACCACGGCATGACATATAAGATTGGAGGAAGGTGCACACAGGTGGATGACATCTTGTGCAGAACGTGCAGTCTTAAAGAGATAGGAGGCAGTAAGGTGGTGTCAGGAATGTAGTTATAGGGAACATCAGATGTCTGTAGGATAAGTGAAGGCAGATATAAGGATTAAATAATGCAACAGTCAAAGGACAATAAAGGTGAAGAAGAGAGTCCAGGCAGGACACGGTTGTCAAGGGTGAACTCTGACAGAAGAATGGCACCAAGAGTGAAAGGGATGGTAGTGAGACCTGCTATGATGTATGATTTGTAAATGGTGGCAGGAATTTGACAAAATTCCTCTCCCAAATTTCCAGTAACTGCTCTCCTCAGTCACCGGATTTTTACAGGCTGCTGTTAAAAGGAGAGGGGATGTTACACGGTGGTTTACACGACCCTGTCCCAACCTTTTTATGAGACATGTAATCATTATAAAATGGTACATTTTCTCAGCTTAAGTATTTAATATGTATTTGAAATGTCTTCTTGTCAATAAAATGTGTTTATGCAATTTTATTATCCTCATTATTAAGAACTGAGGTTATATATATATATAACCTCAGTTCTTATATATATAATGTCTCATATATATAATGTCTCATATATATAATGTCTTATATATATAATGTAAAATGAATTTCATTTAACTTAATTAGAGTAAAGGGATGGTTGAGACTGTTAAGATGTTTAGTGGTAAAACAGGAATTGAAATGTAAACTCTTCGACATTGGATCTTACGATTACTGTGAAGATTTTTTATGATTAAGAAAACAAATCTGAAGAATGCGCGTCTGGTTTTTATGACCACTCTGAAAAATCTTTTCACTGCACACACTTCCTTTTGAGCCGACCTTCAGCAGAAACATCGGCTGCTTTGATTGTTTAGAGTTCAACTGTTTCCACCTATTTACGCTTTGATGTTTTAAGTCATTCATCTGAAAGTGCACACATGACGCACAGAATTGCACCTTAACTGTCTTATCTTGCGTACCTGCAGTTTTTAATCAAGGCAGGCACGCTTGAATTTTAACCAGAAAATGTAGTCTTATCGAGTCAGCTGAAGCAGTTTTTAATCAACCATAAATGGCTCAGTATGAGTTTATTCTAAGCAATCAAAGACAGCAGCTGTTACAAAATTGTAACTCAACAATGTGCAACAGTCAGAGCTGAATCTGATAGAAAGAAACACAGACGGCACATGTTTATATATAAATTGCACCTGTTTTAAAGCGTTTCCACGTTAGATGAACTTAACGTTGTAAATGCTTTTCAGTGTGATGTTTAGTGTTAGTAAGGTCTATAACAGTTTCATTACTGGTTCAAATTTTTCATAGTCAGCTGAAAAAGATTGATTGGTTACAGTCCTTCCTCAATAGCTTTTAAAAAAATCTTTGTGGTAAATGGAGACAAGTATTTAACTGGAAAGGCCTGTTACTGCCGCCTCCACCTCCCACCTACCTCCCTGCTTCATGACACTTCAGTCAGAGCTGTGAAAAACTGGCTTTGGTTCAGCCTCCTTACACAGCATCAAACATGTAATTTCCTTATAATTTTGATAAACGAGACTCTAAACCTGCCAAGTTAATGTAGACTGTAATAAAACTACATGTAAATGACATTAATGCGATTGATAAAAAATGTCAACATTTTCCCCTACAGACACAATAGATGACCACACTCTGCTGTGGCTTCTTAATCAGATTCGGGTTGGAATCCCACAAGTCAGCATCCAGGTTCGACAGCATAAACACACCCAGGCAAACGCCTTCTTCATCACAACAACGTTTGAGAAGTAGGTAACTCAAACTCTGTCTGTGTGTTAGGCCATTTTGACATTTTATACCATTATTGATTTACACCTGCTTCATCTTAGCCACAAACAAATACCCGGACTTAGTGTTGGGTCGTGGCAAATAAATGTGTTTTGGTATGAAAGAACTGTGTGTTTACAGCTCCGATTCAGTTAGGTGCAGTTAGATACAAAAATGTGAAGTATTAATTTTACATATATGATTAGATGGTTTTGGCATATACAGTTAGGCCCATAACTGTCTACTGTTTGTAGACAGTTATTTTTGTTTTTCCGTTACGTGATCTTGTGTGCACCGTCACAGTGGATTTTAAGATTAAAGCCCAGAGTTTCAGCTTTAATTAAAGAGTTTTAAAAAAAAAAGTTTTTTTTTTTAAACTAACATAATTTTAAATACGAGGACTGTTTTTAATATTTGAAAATCCTTTGTAATCAATGACTGCCTCAGGTCTTGAACTCATGGACATTACCAAAGGCTTTGAATGCTGTGTTTGCACTTTGTCCCACATAGCAAAAAATGGTCTGAATCTGGCCCACACAATGTGCTTAGACATGGCCCGCATACCGCAAAGAATGACAGCCCTTTGGTGGCCAGGATCTGGTTTGCCAAAGGTGGCCCACACATGGGCCAGCACAAGGCCAATTGCAGACACACTGGTGGTCCTTTGCTGGCCCATGTGTGGATTACCTATGTGGGCCATGTGTAAGTTGTGTGTAGAGGCGGTTCTAGCCTGTTTGGCGCCCTGGGCAAACACTCCCTCTGGGGCATCTCTCTATATACTGGACTGTATGCAGCGGAGATGACAAGAAAGTTTACTTTGACTTCAGCAGCGAGCAGGCGCACCAAGGGCTCTCGCGCTCACTTTTCGCGTATAGAATTTCGAAAAAACATCGGTGCAAATTATAAGTCTGTATCATGATGTCTGGTGTTTTCGTGTTTGTTGTTTTGTTTTTATTTTGTTTTATTTTGCGAGTTGGTTATTAGATGCTACTCCAGCCAGCCAGAGAATCCCCCGCTGCCCCACCCTCTTCTCCCTGTACTGCAGTCAGCAGGCGCACCTCACAAACAGAGGGCACCCTTACTCCCAGCAAATAGAAAACCGATCAGTGCCTCTGCCATTCCCAATATGCGCTGGCATGACGTCGGGGCCGCATCAGAACGAGCATTTTTTATTTTTATTTTTTGCCGATGCCTATGATGCCGCCCCCCACCACGATGCCGCCCCGGGTAACCGCCCGTGTCGCCTGTATCAAAAACTGCTACTGGTTGAGTGCAGCCACGGGCCAGTTACAGACACACTACTGGCCCTGTGCTGGCCCAGAACAGTTTCAGCTCTGACCCCAGATGTCAGCCTAATGTGTACCTTAATTAAGCCATGTAATAAGAACATGTGCATAATAGTGCAGATGTCGGCATGATACATTGCCGGCTTAATACCAGATCTGGGCCAGACCTCCTTGCAATTTGGGATAGCTCTGTCTGATCAGTTTGCACCATTTAATTTGTCTGAGTCAGAGCTGTACACATCACAGTTCATCCTGCTGCTTCTATCAGCATCATCATCATCGATAAACATGCCAGTCATACATGCCCATGCCATAACACTACCTCCACCATGTTTGACAGATGATGTGGTGTACTTTATTTCATCAACTGTTTCGATTTTTCTTCAGACTTTTCTCTTCCCATCATTCTGATATAAGCTCATCTTGGTTTCATCTCTTCTTTTTCAAGAACTGTGGAGGCTTTTTAGATGTTTTCTGGCAAAGTTTAATCTGATCTTCTAGTTCTTGAGTTTAACTGGTGGTTTTCTCTCATTATTTACACTCATGAAGATGTCTGTTGATTGGAGATCTTGACAATGATACCTCCTCCAAAGTGTTCTTGACTTGGTCTGAAGTGTTTTTGTTAACCAAGGAAAAAAATTCACAATTCATCCGCTTTAGTTGTCCTCTGTGGTCATTTTTTTTTTTTTATTGGTGTTGAAGATCTAGCAAGTACATTCATTCATTTTAACAATGTACCAAGGTGGAGTGGGTGGAGGTGAGAATTAGGGTTGATTTGTGACTCTAGAATTGCAGCAAGAGTGAAAGACGGGTGAGACCTGCTATGATTTATGTTTTGGATACAGTGGCATGAACACAAAGACAGGAGGTAGTAGAGTTGAAGATGTTAAGATTTTCATTGGGAGGGACCAGAGTGGAAAAGATTAGAAATTAGTACATTAGAGGAACAGCTCAGGTTTAGTGGTATGGAGACAAAGTTAGAGAAGCAAGGAGATGATTTGGACATGTGCAGAGAACGTAGTGGATATATTGGAAAAAGACTGTGCCAGCTGCCAGGAAGAAGGAAAAGATGAAGACCACAAACGAGATTCATGGATGTGAAGGAGGACATGCAGTAATTTGGTGTGACAGAGGATGATGCCTGAGAGAAAGGGAGTCAGAGGCAGATGACCAGCTGTGTTACAAAAGACCAGGTCTTACCCAGCCCAAAAAAATTGGTATTTAGTCAATTGTTCCAATAATAATTTTGTGGCTCTGAAAATGGAGTACTAAGTGTAAAATGTCACAGTCAATGAACAAACTCTAAGCAAGAAATGTAATTAGAGTATTAGAGTAAAATTATTTTGAACACATGTGACAAGTCATCCTCCACCTCCACTTGTATTCACTGCAGTTTGATATTCACCGGCCCTTAATGTACCTAAATAATGAAACATTTTCAGTGCCGCGTCTGTGCAGTGTCAGTTCTCCATCAGAGTTTATGCTGCTGTTCATTCACCCTCAGCTTACTGCAAGGAGCGGAGCAGATGGGCATGCACAAGAACGTTAAACCACAGTTTGGTGGTGGCATGCGGCGCTTTTCCTGTGAGGAGGACAACATCTATGAGAACATTGAGAGCGAGCTCTGCTTTTTTACCTCTCAGGTTAGAAGCCAAACCCTGGGTCATGTTTGAATATCTTAAACAGTATAAACGGATTAAAATGTATGTGTTCCTTTTTTTTCCTGCTTCGTGTTCGTGGTTTTGTTCAGGAGCGCCAGAGCATCATTAAGTACTGGCTCGATAACCTGCGAGCCAAGCACGGGGAGGTGCTTCACAACATTCACTTCCTGGAGGGACAGCCAATCAGTATGCTGGGGGTTTTTTATGAGCACTTTATATTGAGGCATTCCTTAAACACTCCACAAATTCATTTGCTTTTAAATGCAATATTTCATATTTTATCCGAAGTACAAATAGATGCCAAGTTCATCATAAACATCTGTTGTTCTAACACAAGAACCCTCACTGAAAACTATCAGGACATCCACTGTTAGAGTTTTACTTGTTTCACTAAGATAAACTTAATGTATTGTTTTTTTGCTTGATTACATGAGATTTTAGAATCCATGTTTTTCCAAACTTGATGTGTCTCTTTAGTTCCAGAGCTGATAGCTCGGGGGGTGATCCAGCAAATGTTTCCTCTTCATGAGCAGAGGATACTCAACCAGCTGATGACATCTTGGGTCCAGGCTGTATGTGAGAGGCAGCCCCTCGGTAGGAACATTTACTTTGGAGGGCAGTAAACAGAAGGCCTCCATTAGGCCTACATACAGTTATAAGGAATATTAAATGACACTGTAAAACATTATGTGATGCCTTCAAATCCTAAACCCTCAACATTTTCAATTTTTCTACTTTGTAGATGACATCTGTGACTACTTTGGGGTGAAGATTGCCATGTATTTTTCTTGGCTGGGTTTCTACACCAACTCCATGCTTTATCCTGCTGTCATTGGTTTTCTCCTCTGGATGCTAGCAGAGGCTGACCAGGTACTTGGACCATTTTTTTTCTTTCTTGAAAACATTTGTAATTTTTGGACACAGATTTTTGACAGTAAATTTGCCTCTGTACACAACCACAGTGGGTTTCAAATACTCAGAAGTAACTGGACAATTGACTACAAACAGAAAAAGCACGTTCCCTCATTATTTCTTGATTAATTAGGAAAAGATCAAAGCTCTAGAGCTGATTCCAAGTGTTCAGCTTGTATTTGGTATTTCTTCTGTTCTCACTATGAGGTCCAAATAGATGTTGATGCAAATGCAGGTCATCATTAATTAGAAAAAAAGAGTGTTTGATGAAAAAATTATTTCCAGGAAACACAACTTCACAACATGTAGCCAAGTCAAAAACACCCTTGAGGATGTAGGCATGTCATTGTCAACAATCGGTAATGTACAGAATTTAAACAACTCTACATCAAGTCTACAATCAACAGTTGCCTTCATGTGTGGAAGGGTTTGTAAACACTGTATTTCCTTGTTCCTCTTGTATTTCCTTGTTGTAACAAGGTGCAAAACACTGGATACACTCAGTAACAAGGAGGCCAGATTATGCTTCCCCAGACAACACCTATAACACAAAAGCCTGCACAGTTCTGAACAGGTGAAACCAAAATTAACGAGTGAAAAGAAAAGCAAGAAGAAGTAGAGAAACAGCTCATGAAGCATGCCACATTATCTATTAAAACATGTTGGTGGCAGCGTCATGGTATGACTGCAGTGGAACCGGTTCACTAGTGTTTTCTGATAGAAGTAATGGGATGAATTGGAAGTGTACAAGGCTATACTCTCTACTCAGCCTCAGACAAATATTACAAAACTGATCAGACATTGCTTCACGGTGCATTTACAAAGCAAAGAAATCGGATATACTTCACTGGCTGGGTCTGTCATCCAACAGAGCATGCTTTTCAGGTATTAAATACAAAACTGAATGTAGAGACCCACAAACAAGCAGCAACTGAACACAGATCCTGGACAGCCTGAAAGGATTTTCAGGATTTAAAAATAAATAAATAAAAAATCTTTACAATTAAAATTATGCCAGTTTGTCCAATTTCCTTTGAAATGGATGCCTGTGTATAAAACCAGCTTTAATTTCAAAGCAGGTCAAGCCAAACCTTTGTAAAAGGCCTTAAATTAAACATGAAAGTCTGCACTTCAGTCACACCTTCATTGATTTAAAATCCACTGTGGTGGTGTACAGGGGCAAAATAACAAAAAAAAAAAAAAAAAAGCATATTAATCTCAGGAAAATATTTAATTTTTTCTTTAGCTTGTTGTGGAAATTGAAAAAAATGTATTTGTATAAAGCAAATTCAGAGTATTATGTCATCAAACATATGGCTGTGGACCACTAAATATTCAAATAGATGATAGTTGATCTACACGGAAATAATCGTATTCGTTTCAGCGTATCGTTTTCTGGTTTGGCTCTCCTGACACTATAAATACTCTGGCACAGAGGCTTTTAATTTGAATGTGTGAGATTGAAAAGATAGCAGTCCCCGACAGGAAGTAGGCAGCTTTGATTTATGGTCAAGCTGACGTGCTGGCACGGTGAAAGCCGAACAGACAAAAATCCCTCTTCACGATCGCACAGTCGCTATGTAACATGTAAGGAGTAAACACTGGGGTAGTATGCATGAAAGTAAATATGAAATTTCCACTGAATTGCCTCTAATGTTTTTCATAAAATGCTTAAACTGTTTATAAGTTAAAGCAACACATGATACAAACTAAATAATCTAATCAGTGGCACTGCATGGTATAACTTTATCATCACATGTTACAGCATTTTGTCTTTGGTTCTCTAATGCTCCTGCTCAGACCAGTCAGGATATCTGCTGTGTGGTTTTTGCCCTCTTCAACGTTGTGTGGGCGACTTTGTTTCTGGAGCGCTGGAAGAGGCGAGAGGCAGAGCTGGCTTACAGGTGGGGCACTCTGGATACCCCCACAGAGTCCTTAGAGGAGCCCAGACCTCAGTTCAGGGTGAGCACTGTTTCAGATCTTATACCACCAAGAATTTTTCAGTGATAATGATAATAAACTTCTAAAGCTTTTTTTTTTAAATTAATGGATTTACACGCAGACATTGAATTCTTTTATTCAGCATTTCCATTTTTATCAAAGTAAAAAGCTATATCGCTGTCTTTGCATGATGCAAGGGATCAGTTACTCAGTTCTGCAGCAACTCAGTTGCGTCACAATTCCAGGAAATGTGATCAACGTGTTTCTAAGAGTATTGTGTGAGTGTGAGTGTGTCTGCGCGGGGGGTGGAGGTGTCCAACTCACTGTGTCCTGCTGTGAGGAATGAATAGAAAACTGCAAGGGGGGGTTAATGCCTCAAAAGGGGAGTGTGGGAACTCCTCAGCACAAGCCCGGCTAGCTCAGTCGGTAGAGCATGAGACTCTTAATCTCAGGGTCGTGGGTTCGAGCCCCACGTTGGGCGTGATAGCTTTTAAAGAAGCTATTAGGAAGATCTGACTTCTTGGCAGGCAATGTTGCAAATTTTACTGATGGCACGAGTTTCATGTAACAAATTATATAGAGAGAATTAGCTGTTTGCTTTGATAAGACACCTCATTTCATTTTTACACTTCGAATGATGACAAAAATCCCAAAATAGCCTCCAATCTCATATTCAGCCTGCCCCGTGTGTTCCCTCCGCCTCTGCTGTCTCTGCAGGGAGTGAAGCGTTGCAGTCCTATAACTGGCTGTGAGGAGTTCTACTACCCACCCTGGAAGAGAGCTCTGTTCAGATGGCTGGTCAGCCTGCCCATCTGCCTCCTCTGTCTCTGCTTCGTCTTCCTTGCTATGCTCCTCTGCCTAGAACTGCAGGTTTGACACCCAGAACAACCGTGTGCAGGTTCAGTGAGACAAAATGAATTTAATATAGTCATGGAGATTATGTATATCTGTGTTTAATTCTACTCTTAATGAAATAAATACAGTATATAAGGAGTTTAACAAGAGAGGTAAAAAGTGAGAACAAATTTGCTTCAGACCAATAAAGTCTATCTTTACTCTGTCATAACGTTACCATGTTTTGTTTTGTTTTTTTAATAAAAGCTATGAAGAATGTAAGATCCATGTCAACTGGTAGTCCTGAGTAATGTGTTATTTTCTAAAACAGGTTAAACAGACCATAATCAACTACACCTCCTACCTGCTCACATTCATTTAACGGCCTTTTAAAAATAGCCCAGGGATTTGAGACATGAATGAACAGGCCATTAAAAATGTATCATACTTCTATTTCACTTTGCAGGAAGTGGTGATGGAGATTCAGGAGCTGCCTAGTATCACAAGATTCATTCCGAAGATACTTCTGGCCATGACAGTAACTGTATGTGATGAAGTGTATAAGAAGATCGCCTACTGGCTCAATGACATGGGTAAGAAGAAATTAAATTTAATGAAGCGTACTTGCCCATGACTGTGATTTAGATTATGTAACTCTTTGGTATGTAGAAGGCTGTCCTATGTCCTAGTCTGCATTTTTACTTTTTGTTAGAGGAAAAACTCCTGCACACTGAATAACACTATTCTTATTTGCATTTCTTTGCCTAGAAAACTACAGACTCCAGAGTGCCTATGAGAATAATCTCATCATCAAGATGGTTTTTGTAAGTCATTATTTCCCCTCATTTGGGGATAAAAACAGTTTACCATGAACGAGTGAGTGAGTGAGCGTTTGCATTTCTGCAATGCTTTCTTCTTGTTTTGCAGTTTGAATTCATCAATTCTTACCTTAGCCTTTTCTACATTGGATTCTACCTCAAGGACATGGAGAGACTAAAGGAGGTAACCACAGTTTTATTTATTAAAAGTAATTTTATCTTCAAATGCCCAAATGTCACTTTGCTGAACACTGGGCACCGTGGCCCAAAGTAGCGACTCTACACCTGAAACTTGGCAGTTTGCAGTACTAACCTTGTTGTTGTCTGCAATTTTATCAACCAAACTGATTAACCAAAGGATTTTTTTCAGCTGCAGACAGCTTGGTTATTAAGTTAAAATGAGCGCCATATTTTATTTAGTATTTGGGGGCTTTTCACATGAGTTCATTTCCATTCAAGTCAGGAAGTGGAAATAAAACATTACATTAATGGTTGTTGATATTAACTTTATATCTAATTCAGGTTCAGCTACAAAGACATAAACTAACAACCTCAAACCATATGATCACATGACAAAAATGACTTGAATATTCAAATTCATATATATATATATATATATATATATATATATACTGTGTGATGTCAACAGCTAAGCAACTTGAATTTTTATTGTTGTTTCCTTTTGAAGGGGTGTTTTTCCCAACTGGAAACTAATTATGCCAACAGCACATGAATGCAGCATTAGTAGAAATACTTATTTTTTATTAAAAAAGCACTACACACCCAAAAAAGGTATTTTATCCCCAAAATTCTTATAAATACAATATGACAATAGTATGCTATGTTATATTATAGTAAATATTACTGCTGTCTTATAGGTGAACCATTTTTTCAAATGTGCAAAGGTTACATTAAGGCAGGTATTTTGTTTGAGTCTACAAATTCTGAGTGAGTGAACATAGAGTCACGTGGCAAAGTGTAAGGCTACAATCCAATGTCACTGTTTAGGTGAGAGATTTAATGTTAGCTGTGTAATACCGTATAAAGGTCTTCAGCTATCCCTCATTTTTTTGTATTTTGCCAATACAATAGATGCTGTGATTTCTTTAAACTTGCAAACAACAATGAAAGTACAGTAGATGAAGCAAAAACCAGTTTGTTCCAACAACCTCAAAAGTCAATATTTGATATGACCACTTTATTTTTCAGTACAGCCTGAACTCTCCTAAGAAAGCTTTCTTCAAGCAGTCATCAGGAGTAGTTCTCCAGGCTTCTTGAAGGACCTTCAAAGATCTTCTGATGTAGGGTGCCTTTTGTTCCATTATCTGTCAAAATGATAATGATTCTGAAACGGTCTGTCTGCAGTAGATTGTTTTTAAGCCTGCAACTTGGCACACAAAAAGAAATTGGTCAGGTACAAGGACTGAGTGAAAAAGCAGCCAATGTCTAAAGAAAAGCTTTGGAAGACCTTTAGAAAGCCTGGAGAACTACTGATCCACACCAGTTTAAAACAAAAATTAGAAACAAGTCTATTCCATTCTGAGTCCCAGAGGGATCCCTGTCAGTCACAGTGCAAACGATGCACGGTGCAGAAGTAAATTTAAAGAATTGAGGGTTGCTCAAGACTATTGCACAGCATGGCATAATAATGAAACACTGCATTTGTTGCCCTAAACTTTAAATCATACAAGATCAAAGCTTTAACAGCAACACCCACAATTTCTTGAACTAAGCACCAGTTTATTATGAATCCCAGAGTCTGTTTTTTCTTTTACTCAACAATCACTGGGTCTTGCTTTGATGTCATTCTTACATTCAGCATAGTAACAGATCCCGTCCTTCTCTTCACAGATGCTAGCTACTCTACTGATTTTCCGCCAGTTCTTACAGAACATCAAAGAGGTCCTTCAGCCTTACCTGTATGAGCAAAACAAGCTCGGTGTGTTCACTCCAAAGGTGCTGTGGGAGCTTCTCCAAGCCATCGTGCTCAAATATGGCCGCCTGGCTCTGGGAAAGGCTCAAGCTTCAATGACATCCTATTCCTTTCTGAGTCCCAGAGGAATTCCTGTGAGTCACAGTGCAAACGGTAACCCAGAGCCAAAGAGAAGAGGAGATCTGAAAGCAGGATTCAGGCTGACAGAGGAAGAGTGGGACATGACAGACAGTGCCATGAAGCAACGTAAAGTTAGCTTCACCGAGAAGGTCGACTACCAGGATGTCACAATGGACACGCAGGCAGCGGATGACAGCTCCCTAGAGGACAGTCCCACGCTGGTGGAGGAGGGCATGGATCCTTCCAGTATTTTTGATAGCTGCGATGAGGACAGTGATTGTGAAGTGCTGCCTCAAGTATGTGGTTTTCTTAATTGAACTGTGTATCAGATTCTATTGCTGCTTCGTATTCTTGCCGTATGTCTTTAAGATGCAAAATTGACGTCCTTTGCTTTAATAGGTATCAAAGGTCTCAATATTACACTGTGCTGTTTGAGAGTCATTTATCTCACAATATCACAACTAAAGTATGCAATGCAAAGCTATAGAATTAAAGCTCCTGTTACTACATTAGCAGTCTAATATTTACTTTAGCAGGACACCAAAGACAATACCACCTCTGTCTGTCAGAGAAGAAGGAATGTGGGGGAGGGCAATGATGACAAGAAATCATGGATCGATCCACCGGAAGAGCCAAAAACTGTCACTCTGACCCAGGCCGAGATTGAGAGTTGTATGCAGACATACGAGGTAGGACTACACTTAAATTGAAAATAATTTAACATTTAATAGAAATTTTGTTGCTTAACGACAACTTGACCCTGACAGGACACACTTCAGGACTACCAGGAGATGTTCATTCAGTTTGGCTATGTGGTGCTTTTCTCTTCTGCGTTTCCGCTGGCGGCCATGTGCGCCCTTATCAACAACATCATCGAAATACGCAGCGATGCCCTGAAGCTCTGTACCGGCCTGCAGAGACCGTTTGGGCAGAGGGTGGAGAACATAGGACAATGGCAGGTCAGTGTGTGTCATGCTTTGAAAAATGTCAGAAAAGCCTCCAGGCTCCAGTGTGCACAGCAGGGGCATCTGATAATATGTAAATATCTCTCCCTGTGTGTCACCAGACTGCAATGGAGGCCATGGGCTTGATAGCCATTATAGTTAACTGCTACCTTATTGGTCAGTGCGGGCAGCTTCAACGTCTGTTCCCCTGGCTTAGTCCTGAAATGACCATCATCTCCATCGTCCTATTGGAGGTATTTGCAGTCGTGTAAATTTGGCAGGGAAGACCTTTGTTTGTTTTCTGTAAATGTGGAAAATGATATTTTCTTATATTTATTGTGATTTTTGGTATTTGTATGACATGTTCAATAGAAATATTAAAGACAGGCGGGAGTGGGAGAATGCCATTGTGCCTTGGTGGAACTGTGTGTTGAGAGTGTCCCTTTGTGGTCTTGGTGGTTTACAGCACTTTGCAATCCTCCTAAAGTACATCATCCATGTTGCCATCCCTGATATCCCTGGCTGGGTAGCAGAAGAGATGGCCAAGCTAGAGTACCGACGAAGGGAAGCTTTCAAGGTATAACTGTGATAGCTTGAAAGACCTTCGGCCAACGTAAGGCTTGCTGTTGGCTGCATACTGTGTCATGTCTTTGTATATCTCTACATTTGTGCCCCTTGGTGCCTCATGGTGTGCATTATCCAACAATGCACACCAGTGAAGCCTTTTCTGATTGTAATGAAGAAGTAACTGTTTGTGTTTGTCTGTATAGTCTTGTTGGCATCTTGTCGTGATGATAAGTCTCATTATAGAGATAGCAACACAACTATGAGCCAAAATGGAAAAAAATCTAGATATTTGTATTTATGTTTGCATTTCATCACTGTTAGTATATATATATTTTAAATGGATAATATTTCAATGTATATTTCTATATGTATTTATCCCTCATCTTCTCTCTTTAATGTCAAACTTCTCCCTCTTTAGAAGCATGAGCTGCAGGCCCAACAACACTTCCAGCAGCAGCTCAGGCGCCGGCGTGAAGAAGAAGAGCTTCAGCGTCATGCTGAGCTGCAGGCCGAAGCCCGTCAGGAGAGTGACTGCCATAAGGCAGACACCCAGCACCAGCATCACCATGACAAAACACAAGTAAGCAAGCCAGGGGACAAGCCCAAGAGACCAAGCTCTCTGCTGGGAAACAACAATGTGATGAAGCTTAAGCAGATCATTCCTCTTCAGGGGAAGTTCTCCTCCGGCACGTCACGCTCACCGGCTCAGTCCCCAACGGGAGGCGAAGCAAAGCTCCCGGGATTTCTGAAGTTCTTGAAGTCACCTGAGGTGAAAAAAGAGCCAGCAGTGGCAGTTGGAGCCACGCAGGGGTCAACAGTGACCTCTTCAGTTCCCCCTAGTGGCCAGGAGAGGTCACAATCCCCCAACCGGACATTCAGTCCTGGGAAGCTGTTCAGCTTCAGCAAGTCAGAGGGTACTGTGGTGTGCGCAAATGGGACACAGCTGACCACCCAGGCTGCTAACACTCAACCCAGTAGGGTTGAGTTAAACACATCCTCAGAGGAATTACCCTCGAATGAGTCAGATAAAGCTGAATCGAAACAACTGACTGATTTAGAAAGCTCCAACTCAAAGACTTAATAAATGATCAGCCAAACCAGTGTATTATTATAAAGTGGAGAGCAGAATACAAGTGACATTGATGCACCTGCACTGCAGAATATTAGTCATGAGGACCACATGTAAAGTCAGCGAGGATTAGACTTTCACACTTCATGCAACTTACTTCTCACAAAACATTAAACTGTATCTATTAACACTCGACTATCTAACTTCCATGTAAAAATGTACAGTAAGCATAACTCCTTGAATGGAGCTTGAGTAACCTTTAATGAAGGTTCAATTACTGCATGAGTGGTTTTCAACAGCACCAAACACTGTATTGATGTGAACGATAGCTCCCCCCCTCAATTTCCAGGACTTTATCACCAATGAGCCCTTTTGTCAGAGGTCACGAGCAGCAACTTGCCATTCTGTGTTTATTTCTCCTTCATTTTGATGCCTGTATAAAATGCATGTTGCATTATGTGCATGCATTACTTCTCCATTATGTCTTTTTAGTTGTGAAGCACTTTCAAAGCCATTGTATTCCTCCGCAATAGGTCAGATTTATTCACTGTGACCATAAAAAAATATTCTATTTTTCTTAACTTTGATTTTCTATGAATTATTTTACTACATAAATTAGTGAATGTACTTCCTTGATGCAAATAAATCTCACTTTAATAAACGCCCATCGAGAAATAAAACACTCACTGTATGACTGACCGCGCTGCTGGATCAATTTCTTTGCTGGATGTAGGGCTTGAATTAAAACGCTCATATACATTCAGAGGCCAGTTTATTAGGTATATCTGTTCAACTGCTTGTTTAGCCATGCAGACATAGTCCAGATGAACTGCTGTAGTTCAAACTGAGCATCAGAACGGGAAAGGAAGGAACACATGGTTGTTGGTGCTAGAGAGGTTGGTCTTAAGTATTTTGGAAACTGAGCTGATAGGTAGGCAATAGTAACTCAAATTATCAGGATCTCTGAATGCACAACATATCAAACCTTGAAGCTGATGGGCTACACAGCAGAAGACCAAAGCAGGTGTGATTGTTGTCAAGAAAAGAACAGGAAAGTGAGGCTACAATTTGCAAAGGTTAACCAAAACTGGACAATAGAAAATTTGAGCAATTTCCATTTTGCAATAATTGTGTGATCCTATCATGTCAATATGGACCAAAACCTCTGAAATATGCTTCCAGCCCTTGGTTGGATCTATGCTGTTGAGAATTCAGGCATTTCTGAGGGTACAAGTGGGTCCAACCAATTATTAAAAGAACTGTACTTAAGTGGTCATTGGTGTATTCTCTTATATAAACATGGTATTAAAGCTTTCAGGTGCCAAGCTATAAAAAAATAAACAAGTGTTTAAAGTGTTGTATATTACCTGCATATTTGCACATGCAATCAGAAAGAAGGATCTTTCTTCAGTTTCACCCAAAGACTGGCTGCTGATTACAGAGTCATCTTTACTGCATGTCACAGAGCAATCTATACAAGAACATCCAAAACTGACAATACAGCTATACAATCAACTCAAAGCAAAACAACAAACTTAATCAAGTGATGGAATACAAACCATAAGACATCAGGAGAAATGGGTGACTCTTATATGAAGCTAAAGAAAATACACTGCCTCTTTCAGGTTTAAAGTAGTACTTGTGAAATCTACGTGTACTCTCATTCCACTGACCTGCACAAGCGACGAAAGTGAACATTCATGAGTCAGACACACTGATAAAACCTCTGAAAGATGAAATACACAAGTCTATCACCCACTTTCTCTTAAATAAAGTGGGCGTTTAAACAAAGTACATAAGTGGACTAAGGACAGCACTTGCTTCTGGCCAAACATCAAACTGCCCAGGAACAGCTCAACCAACACAAAGAGCCCAAAGCACTGACCCATCCCTTAAATTCCACACACTCAAAGCTCTTGCACGAGGGGGGATCGACATGACATAAGGTCAGTTTTAATTTGTGGCTGGCTCGTGTACACTGTAGCAGGTTAAACTTTTCAAAAGGTATTTCTTACCTAAGGTGCAAAAACTCAGCAAATTAGTTAAATGCTTTTGTTTCATTTACAGAAACTCCCTACAGCATAAAAGTTGTCTTAACAATTTGAGGATAACTACAGCTAGCTTGGGAAAGACAAAATTGGAGTGAGTCTTGTTACCTGATAAAAAGGTGAGGGCAATCACAATACACATACTGTACAAATATACAAGATTCGCAGAGCCATGGGAGCAGCTTCACTCTTCGCAATGTATGTACTGAACCTTGTTGATCCAAATATATTTCCTCAACATGGCTCAAATGACTGACGTGTTTAAGCACATGAGAACAGCACATTTACATCTAGGATGCTCAGTAGTCCCTCAAAACAACAGTATGGCTAAAGTGTAAATTTACACATATTCAGTCAAATACTGTGCTGATGGTGCCATTACAAAGATCCAACTGCTGAAGTATTAAGAAGCTGAGATTTTAGCTACAAAATATGTACAAGTAAAAATTGCATCCTCTAGTATAAATATTGGCTTGGATGTTTTCTTACACCAAAGTCCATCCAATTCTGCAGTGCTTAATCTTCCTGAAACACAATGTAAACCAAGGGGCACCCTAAGACGCAAGTGGAAACACACTCACTTCCACATAAGGCAATAAATCATTATAGTTATTATTCATCGGGAGAAAACAAACATTTCTTCAATCACTCGTCTTGTTTCTGCAACACAGCTCATAAAAAACAAACCCTGAATCTAACGCTAAACCTGAACCACTATTAAAATAATTATTTCCACTTATTGTAATAGCAGTAATCTTTAAAAAGATTACCTAAAATGACATAAGTAACAACAGAAATTGTTCATAATTCAAAAATGTAAGTTCCTGATTGAAAAATATCCACAAGGTCATCTCACAGCACATGCACATTTCAGATATGTGTGAATTACTGCAACTGTAAACCTTTAAAGGGTCAGCCCAAAAGTTTTGTTTTTTTTATAAATCCCTGGCATCTTTAAATAAAAACTACATGGGTGTAAGTGGAATAAAACCACAGGGACTGAGCAATAAGGAGGTAGATGTTTGATCATTTTAAGACTACTATGAAAAGAAAAAACAAACCTCTGAAGTAGAAGTATGGCCTCCTCAAAGTGAAGAAAACAATGCATGAAAGCAGTGAATAAACTGAGGAAAAGGGTATTTGGTTAAGGAGGAGCTCTAAAGTCAAGTCCAAACATTAAGAACAACTTGACAGCTGTGGTCTGAAATCAAACTGCTTGTGCAGCTGTGGCGAACTTGTTTGCAAACATGTATTTTGCAGCGGCTCGTGCATTTTGTCTGAGTGGGTCAGTCTCTACTCAGAGAATCGATGGCGCAGCAGTTTATGAAGCTTCATTCGGCTCTCTGTTGTCTGTTCTTGCAATTTTTCGTGGAGGTGCCGTGTTCTCTCCTTCTGTTGGTTCCTGTTCTCGCTTTTTTGCCGCATTCTGATGGAGTAAGGAAAAGGATGTTAACCATTGAACTACAACATAATGGAGACGTGCCATCATAGACAATATAGTTAGCAGAAACTGCTTCCTCCATTAGATGAACGATATTTAAAAGCCTTTACCTTCTTATCCCACTGTTGATGTAGATAACGTAATAAGATGTTTGTCTTCTCTGTGACTATGACTGAGGAACAAAAACAGAGATGATCTGATCATGAGAAACACAAAAGCACACAATGCAAAAAGAGAAAACAAATGTAGAAATGCATAATAGATGCAGAGTGTTTATGTAGAGTGACTTTTGGTGAAGATGCAGACATCAATGTTTAGGGAATAAAAAGAATTGTGATATCAATGAATCAGCCAATAATCTCTAAATGCATAAATAGGTAGACAATATATTTGAGTCAAAGTGAACATGTTAAATGATGAGCCATCTCCAACCATATAGAGCATTTTATAAATGATTTTACTTGACTGCACACATCTAATGCCTACTGCTGAGAGTAACAATATGAGACATCATATACAGTGATGTGAAAATGTATTTGCCAGCTTCCTGATTTCTTTCTTTGTTTGTTTTTCCCCCCGTGTTTGTCAAACTTACATGTTTTGGATCAAACAAATTTTAATGTTAGACAGAGACAACCTGACTAACTGCCTGTTTTTAAAATTATGATTTCATTTTTTAAGGAAAAAAGCTATCCAAAAACACCTTTCCCTGTCTTGATGCATGCTCAATCATCCAGGTAAGTACATCCCAAAAGGTTGATTCTGTTCATCTGGACGTAGCATTTTCAATGAGAGAACGTTTCGTCACTTGGATGAGTGACCTCCTCAGTCTCAGCTGTGTTCAGCAAGAACTACAATCAAATCTCTGTGACAATTGGTAATGAGTCTTTCACATTGCTGTGAACTTGCTGAGTAATTTGGCCCACTCTTCTTTGCAGAATTGTTTTAATTCAGCCATATTGAAGGGGTTTCTACCATGAACGACCTGTTTAACATCATGCCAAAGCATCTCAACTGGATTTACAGTAAGTCTAGACTTTGACTAGTCCACTCCACTCCAACACCTTTTTTTGAGCCTTTCAGAGGTGTATGTTTTGGATCATTGTCCTGCTGTATAAATCAAGTAAGCTTGAGCTTCAGAACAAAGTTATAGCAGGACATTATCCTTCAGCGTTTTCTGGTATAGAGCAGAATTCATGTTCCATCTGTTACAGCAAGTTGTCCTGAAGAAGCAAAGCAACATCAGACCATGACACTACCACAACCATGTTTGACTGCCGGTATGATACTGCTTTTATTAAATGCTGTGTTAGTTTTATGCCATACGTAATGGGACACTCCTGGGAAGGTTCACCACTGTTTTCCCAAATTGTGGACAATGGCTGTCATTGTGGTTCAGTGGAGTCCCAGCCTTAGAAACAGCTTGTAACCAAAGACTGATAGAGGTCAGTGACTTTGTTTCTCTGCTGTTTCTTTAGATTGTTTTATAATGTGTTCCTTTTTGAGATTTTTATGCCTGCACAGGGGTTGGGGCAATTACTTTTTCCACACAGGGCTAAGCAGGCGTCCCCTGACAAATGATCAGTTAATTAAGTGGATATTGTATTTACTCAGTCATTTACTTTGACTAATATTAAAATTAGTTTAATGATCTGAAACATGAAAGTGTGCCAAATATGCAAAAAGAAAGAATATGAAACAAAGAAGGGGCAAATGCTTTTTCACAACACTGTAAGGTGATAATGATAAGCCTATGACAAGTTGACATCAGTCCAAAGTTTAGCAATCTGTGAGAAAGAACGTAAAAGCCTAGAGGCCATTCACTGGGTGTGTACTTACTCTGCTCTGAGGGATAATCCCGAGTTGGAAGATACACAGATGGTCGACGGTTCTACCAAAAGAAAAAGAAAGAATAAGACAGAGGCCCAAGTTAGTCTATTATTGTTTAAACTGCTTCAGACATCAATAAAGGCATCACAACATGACAAAACGTTCTTGAGCTCAGATTAGAAATGAAAACATCTGAGCATGATGAGAAACACAAGCATCACTCACTGAGGCTTTGCACACCGAGTCTGCATGGAACCTGCTGAAGTTGTTTTTGTTGTAGACGGGCAGTCCCTTCAAGAAATCTCTCTGTATACACAACAGAAAAATAAGACGATAAACACTTAAGTGTAACTACAGCTGCGACACACAAACACACTCAGGCAGGTTGCACAAACAACTCCTGCCCTTCACATTTATCAAGGTGACGTATTTGTAACGTGACGGACTATTTACAGCACGTCGCACTTGCTACAACAAGCAATTCGACGCAATAGCAACTTAAACAGTTCAGGAATGAAGTATCTATGAACCAACCTTCTCCATTTCTGCCCGGGTCGTGCTCTTCGTCTCTTATTGAGCAAAGCACGGTGAGGGTGAAAACCAGCAAATGCTACTGCTTTAGCTAGCTAGCTACTAAGCCTTGTTTTTGTCGAAGCCAAGATACCGAACTGTTTACCCGTTCAACGGCGCCTGCTACAAAACATAAACTAAGTTTGATATGATTGCATCGCGTCACTTCAGTCAGGTAGAAAACTACCACTCGTGTAACTACAAAAACGCCGAGTTTTAGGGTCTTTTTGGCCGCCAACTTGCTACTATTTTAAAACTCCATATTTGTTGTTCGTCTCTTATGGGCGGCTATCTTCTAATACCCAGCCTATCTCATTGGCTGAGCAGTGACAGGTCTGGGAAAAGAGAGAAAGAGCAAGAAGCCGATTGGCCAGAAAGTCATGACGTAGAAGACAAATTCCCCAATACGACGCAGGTTATGGACGAGGGTGCTCATAAAAACAACACTACTTTCTCCACTATTCCTCCCGCACGTACACCGTTTATCAGCTTCTGGGGATCTGCACACAGAGGGAGGGAGTGTTAAAAACGCAGATTATACAGCAGCATAAAACAAGCTATAATAATAATAACATTAATTTAGTGATCGGACTGATTCCTGTCGTGTATATTCAGTTAAAATGAATTACAATAATGGTTTAAGAATATTGCAAGGGTGTTAAACTGTAAATGTTCAGCCCCCCCCCCCCCCCCACCCCCCCAAAAAAAACAAGACAAAGCCTACCTTTAAACTCATATTTGAAGAGCTACAACACAATTTAATTGATTTAAAACATTTAAACATTTGAATTCATTTCAGTTTTCTTTTAAATAGCACTAATTCACAATAATAGTCGCCTCAATATGTTTTATATTAGAATATTAGAAAGAAACCCTAACAATCAGATATCCCCCTAAGAGCAAGCACTTCATGGAAGAACTCTTTTTTACAGGAAGAAACCTCTGACAGAACCAGGTTCAGGAAGGGCCAGCCATCTGCCAAGACCAGTTAAGTGTAAGTGGAAAGAGAAGAAAGCAGAGAGACAGGACAAAAGACACACTATGGGAGAAAGAGCCAGAGTTTAATAATAACTAATGATTAAATACAGTAGTGGACAATAAACATACAGACTATTTGGGATTAAATGAAGGCTTTTCAGGGAGTTTTTAGGACAGCCTGAGAATAATGTATGACAGTCCAGCCTACCTTGGGATGTTCTGCTAGGTCTTGGCTGCAGCCACCTTCAGTTGCCACTTATTTGTGGGTCTCTCTGCCAACAGTTTTGTATATAATAACTGAAAGCATGCTCTGTTGGGTTGACTATTGAATAATACCACATCATTTTCTTTTGAGGAACTCTTTGGCTCATTATTCATTTGCACTGTGAAGCGCTGTCTTCATAAATGTATGAAGTGATTCTCAAAGTTTGGGCTGGGGACCCCTGGTGGGCTGCGAAGGTACTGCAGGTGGTCGGCAGCAATAACAAGTTCAGTTTGAAATTAAATCACTACCTACAGCTTCATATTTACAGTATTGGGGAGTAACGGAATACATGTACCGCCGTTACGTATTTAAAATACAAAATATGAGTAACTGTATTCCGTTACAGTTACCGTTTAAAAAGGTGGTATTCAGAATACAGTTACTTTGTTGAAATAAATGGATTACACTGCGGTACTTTCCTGTTTCATTTTGTCGCGGGTCAGGACTGTTTGGGTTTTGTTTGACAGCTACGTTCTGTTGTTCCAGGCGGCAGCGCTACGGTTGCCATGGTTACAGGGCGACGCTCTCTCTCTCTCTGCGACTGTGTGTTTCCTGGGTGAGAGAGCGCCTTTTCGTTGTTGTTGTGCTAAGCTAACAGGCAGAATGCTACAAGCATAGCTCTAAAGAATGTAGCATCATGGCCAGTGTAGACCGTGTTGCAGGGAGAATGGACTGCCATACACATTATGGGTCTGTGAGCGCGAGGAGGGAGAGAGAAAAAGGGGAGTGGAAAGGTTGGAGTTGTCATCGAGGAAAAACGGGAGCTGGAAGCATGTAAATATAATAATAACCACTTCAGCCAAGAAGAGTGCCTGACGAGCCCAGTTGTAAGTAAGCTATTAAGACTCGACTGTACACCGTGTTCGTGTTTTCCTCCGAAAACAATAAGTTCCGTTGGAGCAGCCTTTCAACGCCTCTCTCTGTCTCTCGCAAGAAAAGTTGACCCACACAACAAAGTAAAGTCAGAGGTCCCTTTACTACAGTTCGGAGTCGCGGACCTTCAGTAATAGTAATAAATCACACAGCAATAGTACATTCACATTGTTGTAAAAAGCATGATAATCTATTAAGTAATCCAAAGTATTCAGAATACGTTACTGTCATTGAGTAACGTAACGGAATACGTTACAGAATACATTTTGGGGCATGTATTCTGTATTCTGTAATGGAATACATTTTAAAAGTAACCTTCCCAACACTGCATATTTATATTTAGTATGAATTAAAATTGGTAATGGTACATAGTTAGTTTGTGACATTAGTCATTAACTTCTATCGCTGCACCATCGAGAGCATCCTGACCAACTGTATAACAGTCTGGTACGGGAACTGCTCTGCCTCGGACCGGAAGGCGTTGCAGAGGGTCGTGAAAACTGCCCAGCGCATCGCCGGAGCACCACTTCCTGCCATAAAAGACATCTACAGGAAGCGGTGTCTGAAAAGGGCTGGGAAAATCATCAAAGACCCCAGTCACCCATCACATGGACTCTTCACCCTCCTGCCCTCTGGGAGGCGCCACAGGAGCCTCCGGACTAAGACCACCAGGTACCGGAACAGCTTCTTCCCCACAGCTGTCAGACTCCTGAACTCTGCCTCCTGACATCTGACCCACGTTAAACTCATGGACTGAACATACACACACCCACAATGGACAACTGTACCCTCAAACACAATAATAACATGGACTGAACCACCACTCACAACCACTAGCACTTTATATAGCCTCTGTAGAAACTATCTACACCCTCACTTATCTTAACTGCACTACTGTATAGCTCTGTGTAAATAATCATTCTGTACATTCGATAATTTTTAATCCTACAACTGTTTACAACTTGCATAGTTCCCATTTCTGTATAGCTGTATATCCCAGATTCTGTAAAGTTATTTATTTCATATTCTGTATAGTTTTTCATATTTATATTCATATCCTGTACATAGCTTGTACTCACTACAGCCTGTACATACTTATAGTTATAGAATATTCACAACATACTTCATACCGTGTACATTATAACATACCATAATAGACCCATTTCTGTAATATACTCACATATCTATATTATTGCTAATATATATTGTAATATATCTATATCACTAAAGCACTTCTGGATGGATGCAAACTGCATTTCGTTGCCCTGTACCTGTGCATGTGCAATGACAATAAAGTTGAATTCTATTCTATTCTATTCTATTACTCTGACATTTACTGCTCTTGTATTGAAGTTTGTGTCCCAGTGGCAAGTGGGTCACACACTGGCCTTAACACTTTGCATGTGACTGGGTAGCATTAACAATTTATAACCAACAGTCTGTGTTGGTCATGAATGTTTTTTGATTGCATTTTTCAAGGAAATAAATGACCTTCTCTTATATTTTGATTAGTGTAATGATTTAAGATTGGGTGGAGCCTAATGGGATTTTCTGGATTTTAAGTGATATGTAGCAATCTTGATTTTGAAAATGGTTGAACTTGTTTTAGTGTCACTCTGACAAAAGATTTTTCTAATTTTAGAGATGTTGCACAAATGAATGAAGGCAGTCCTATATATTTGTTTGATGCGCTCACTCTAGAACATGTTGTGGTCAAAAATGAAACCACCTTGTTACTGGAGGCCAAGGTAATGCCATCCAGAGTAGGTATCTGATAACAGACCATATTTCTAAGATTTTTAGGGCCAAGTACTACAACCTCAGTTTTATCTGCATTTAGAAGCAGGAAATCAGAAATCATCCAGACCTTTATGTCTTTAACTAGAATCGTGTCATCTAGCTCTGTTGCTTAAAGCTGAGTGTCATCTGTATATGAATGAAAATATGGACACTTTTGCAGTGTTTTCTAATAATGTTGCCTAGGGGAAGCATGTACAATGTAAAAAGTACTGGTCAATGTTATACATGATTAACTTGTGTGTGAAGACTCCCCATTTACATAACCAAACTGTAGTCTATCAGTGCAGTGTAAAAGCAACAGTGTGTAGTAAAATCTCTCTGTAGTAAAATACTGAGGTCTAATAGGAAAACATAGAAATAAAGTTCCCTGCCAGAGGCCAGAAAATCATTCATAACTTTCACTAGTGCTGTGCTATGATGCACTAAATCTTGGCACAAACTCTAACTCTGCAGCAAGCTCTTTAACAACTACTGTTTCAAGAGGGGTCAACAGATTGATGGTTAAGGGGAAGACATTATTGAAGTAAACTAAGATATATCAGCAGTTGCTGTTCTTAAAAATGCATCTGTGGCATGGCTGTGACTATTTTTGTAATGGTTACATTTTTATTTGTAAATAACTCATGAAGTCATTACTAGTTAAGGTTAAGGGAAATGTTTGAACAGAGCTTGGATTCTGTTCGCCTGAATGCAGTGCTGAAGAGAAACCTAGGGTTGTTCTTATTTGATAAATAGTAAGATGTCCTAGCTTTAGGGAGGACTTTTTTAGAGCAACAAACTATTTGTACAGCCTAAATGAAGACCTTCTAAATTAGATGCATGTTTGAGAGTTATACCAAGGAGTACAAAAGAGTAAAGTACTTCTGGTTCTGATTTGTTGGGATGTTCTGCTAGGTCTTGATGGCAGCCGCCTTCAGTTGCCACTTGTTTGTGGGTCTCCCTGCCTTTGGTTTTGTATATAATAACTGAAAGCATGCTCTGTCGGGTTGGCCATTAAAGAATACCACACTGTTTCCTTTTGACAAACTCTTGCCTTGCTTTTGCAGTATGCTTTGGGTCATTATTCATTTGCACTGAAGTGTTATCTGATCACTTTTTAGTGATTTTGTCACGGACTAATGACGAAATAGGGCCAATCTGGCCACAAAACTGATTGTTAGTCAATCGTCCAGTTAATTCTGAGCCTCTGTATCTGTCAAATATCAAAAAAGGAGCTTTTTGGTACAAACCAAAGGGCAATCTTTAGTTTTTTTTAGGCCACTGTTGTGATGTTTCATTTACTCAAGCACAATACACATTTATCAGATATGCAGAATAAATAATGTATATACCTTTTTGTGTCAACTAAGGTAACACAGACTTATTTTTTTGCTGCAAATGAACTGATCATGCTCATGAGCACAGCGACTCTACAAAAGCCATTCTAAACAGGACAAAACTAACAGAAGTGAAGGTGGTATTTTCATTTTCAGGCCAACCATGCTGATTCTGGAAAATAATTTTATTATAGGAACATTTTTCTTTAAGTCAACAATGTTTACTCAAAAAGAAAAAGAAATGAAGTCACACAAATGTGCTAACACCTAATGACTTTGACCAAAACCGCCCTGACCAGAGAGGGTGGGCAAAACTACAGGGCACATTTACACTCTCAAGACCAATACTGTGGAACTGCCAGACCCAGACCACACCCAGTATCACACCAGTTAACCCAATACACAAGTTCTTTGCTGCATGCTGAGCACCTTCAGCATATAAGAACCAAGGTCTGTTTCTTTAAAGTCAAATCTTCCATTGGGAACTTTCAGTGTGTGAGCGATTTCCGTCCTTTCAACATCCGCCGCAGAATCACTTCGATGCCTCCTTGTGAGCTGATCCTTTTGATCCAGCCGTGGGTTCTCTTTCGTTTGATGTTTTTGGGCTGATACTCGGTGCCTCTTTTCCGGGTCCGTACCTGCTGGTACTGCCAGGGAACCTGCTGAAACACTCCTGAACCTTCAGCTTGTGAAGAAATTGTATCTGAAGCTTTGAAAACCTGTGTTCTAGCAGCTGCTCCAGGACCAATCCAGCTGCTGAACGATCTAAGGTAAGAGGTTCCAGTTAGGTCTGCTGTGGGAATGCTGTTGGAAGAACAAAGATTAAAATGTTGAAATATGTTACTCTAATTTCAAAATTATGCCACAATAATACAGTAACGTCGTGCAAGTTGTAAATCCATTTATCATAATGAAGTTTATGTGTACGGTTTCATTTTTTCACAACAGCATTATATCAGTTGTACTGCTTCAATATTTACAATAAAGGGGCTAATTAAGAATTTGCAAACAAAATTTAGTGCAGGTTGTCTTAAAGAGTGGTGGACCGGGGGCAATTATAACATCTTTTACATTTTCCTTGATAGCTCACAGACGACGTGAAATATACTGGTCATATTTTCATAAAAGAAACACACACACTCGTGTGTGTGTGTGTGTGTGTGTGTGTGTGTGTGTTATTGTAGAGTATACATTCAAGACATCCATTTCTGTTTTTCCAGAAACTTTACAACAGTTCTAGCTTCTACAAAATAGGTTTTAAGTCTTTGTGTTGAGTTATAAGTGCATTTTACTTGAATACGATATTTACCTGGGACAATAAAAAGGTTCCATGTTAAAATCTTGCATTATAGCAAACAACACCTATATTTAGAGTAGGCTGATCAACCATAATGAGCATGATCAAAGAAAGTTGGTCCCGCTTTGAATAACAGATCGCTACAACTGGCCCCGGTCTCCTCTACATAACATATGCAAGCAGAATACTGTACGGATAAAATAACTTGTGCAAAAATTAGAGCAGAAAAGTGTTTCAGTCACCCCCCAAAACTGTTTTTCAAAAGTTCTTTATAGCAAACATTATTACTCTGTGTTTTTCCCCATGCCCACACTGCTTATTAGCAATTAAACGTAACATCGCCTATAAATGTAAATCAGTAGTGTTTGGTTTAGCCATTGTTTGACTAAATAGAAGTTCCCATGAGTATCTATCCAGGTTAACTGCAACTAGCCATGCTGCTAACTGATTACCAAGCTAGCTTTTCAATGTTAGCCTCATAAAGAAACACTGTTTGCTTCGGGGTTAACCTCGCGTGCAAATAACTTAAGTCGCTTACCTACGCACGTGAGTTAGACCACGCAGTCGGGAAAATGAGGACAGCATAATGTTCATTTTGAGATATTTAGGAATGTACAGATGACACCGACATGAGAGCAGTGAATGTCACAGGCAGGTCTGCTTCTTCTTCTTTGGTTTTGTTGAAAGACTGCAAAAGTGAATGCTGCCACCTACTGATCCCAGCGTGTAAGATCCACAGAAATGGTTACATTAAAATGAGGTACTTTTGGATATTACTCTGAGTCACGGTACAACTGCTTTTGGTCCCGTTGGACTGACTTTTTTTTTAAAGTTTTTACACAACATTTACGTTGGTGTAAGGTATTTAGCATTTGTATATTCTAACTGCTCTAATAGGGTGAATGACCCACCAGACATGTTATGAGTTTTACATTGCTTGTGCCAGGTTGAACCCCCTATCGCCTTAATTCAGCCTTAATTCTTCATGGCATAAATTCAACAAGGTGTTGGAAACATTTTTCTGGTCCATGTTGGCATGCGCATTACACAGTTGCTGCATATCTGTTGTTTTCACATCCATGATCCTAATCTCCTGTTCTACCACATCTCAAAGATGCTCTTTTGGATTGAGATGTGGTGATTATGGAGTACAGTGAACACACTGTCATGTTCAAGAAAGCCATTTGAGATTATTTGACTTTAGGGTGTATTATTCTGCTGGGTGCAGCCTGAAGATGGATACACAGTGGTCATAGCAATGAGATGGGCATAGTGATCAACAACAGTCATCTAGGCTGTGTGCTCAGTTCTTACTAAGCAGCATAAAATGTGCCCAGAAAACACCATCGTACCAACACCAGCCTGAATTGTTGATACCAGGCAGGGTGGATCCATGCTTTGGTCAAGATTTGGTAACATGTGTAAACTATGTCCTCATTTTCCTGTTCTTAGCTGAATCTGCAGTCTTCTGTAGCTTAACTGCTTCAAATCTTGGCATATTGTGCATTCAATAGTGCTCTCCTTCATACCTTGGTTATAAAGAGTAGGGATTTGAGTTACCATTGCCTTCCAATTAGCTCAAAGCAGTTCAGCCATTCTCCCCTGACCTCTCACATCAACAAAGCATTTTCTCTAAGAGAGCTGCCGCTTATTAGATATTTTTTCATTTTCAGGCCATTCTTCCATGTTTTGGAAATCCCAGTAGATCAGCAGTTTCTGAAATACTCTGTCTGACAATAGCAACCATTCTACTTTCAAAGTCACTTAAATGACCTTTCTTCCTCACTCTAACGCTCAGTTTGAGCTTGTGAGCTTTAGATGTGAGAAGATGTTTTTATAATAAAGTTTCTGTATAGTCTATCCTGGCATGCTGACTGAGGACTCCTTGAGCTGGAAGTGTAATTGCTGTTGAGTGCTCTGGTGGCCATCTAGAATGTTATATGTGTAATTCACCTGCATTTTGGAGGGTCTGCTTTTTGCATTGTTGCTATATTTTAATCTAAAACTTTAGTCATTTAACATTAACTTCAGGCTAGCCTTTGATGTAAAAGACCACCCTGTGATAAGACAATACACACAGAAGCAGAGATGTGCAAACACAAATTCTGAAGGTCTCTCTACTGACAGTCGGTTTCAGTACTTTTCCATAACCAAGCTGTTGCTTAAAGTCATCCCTTTGTGCAGTACATTATGATTACAGTGATGATGTTTCGTGAATAATCTGCACACGGTAGGAATCCTGAAAAGAACTGACGCACGTTTTGTTTTTAGGCCGGTATCAGTGATAAAGGCCTAATTTTTTAAAATTGAATTTTAATTGTCCAAAACACAGATACAAACAGATAAACCAATGATTATTTACGCCAAGCAATAAAACAAAGCACCCAGTTGGCTCACGGGCTCTCCGCCCAATAAACGTCACAGATTGCTTTCCAGTGACTGGCACTGGACTGTCACAGCAGCAGGCCTACCAATTTGCTATGTGAGTTCAAGAAGGGGGCACTGCTCGAAATGTGTTAGATTAAAACTGAAAGGTCACGTCTGTCCTTGGTGGTGAGGCAACAATAACTCGTTCTCAGGTGACACTTTATGATCATAGTCCGCAATCAGATGTGGGATTTGAAATAAGACCCCACGCAGAGCCCCGACTGTGGTCACGTGCCAGCCCAATTAATTTAGATAAATTAGCCGGACAGTCATTTTTATCATTTGTCTCCTTTTCAGCGCCCAGGCAGGACCACACAGTCTTTCCCCTTTTTTTTCTTTCTTTTTTTGCTGGCCTGTCAGCCCTAGCAACAAGCAAACAGGCGCCTCTCATTGGCCTCCTCAATATACAACTGCTTTCTATTCGCCCTCCCCACCGCCACTCAGCAGCGAAAATACCCGAAGATTGCTGCTGGTGCTGCGGATTCAAGGGCAGCAGGGCTGGGTAGGGTCTGGCCCGAGTGCGCAGTGGATGCAGAGGAAGCGAGAAAAACACGGGCGTCTGTTTTCGTAATGGGTATATCATTAAACTACCAGTGGCACTCTTTTATGGATGCATGCTTTATCTTCACTCCATGCCCCCCTGCGGTCTGTAATGACGGTCTAATTGGGCCAATAAGGAGCTTTTACTGTTTTGCAGCATCTCTAGCGTAGACAAATTGTTGCGCCAGATGCAACGCCGTTCTCGATACTGTGTGGTCGGCCCTTGACTGTCATCTTTGGGTGCAGGTTTCTCATCACCTTAATCATCAGTACTTCTGCAGGTAATGCAAATCTTTTGGTTTTGTTTTTGTTTTAGCTTTTTTTGTATTGCTCTGTGGCATCTGGATACCTGATGTTTACTGTGCAGCATATCAGCGCCAATAAACGGCTGCACGCATGATGCATGCATGCATTTCGCCTGAGACAGGATTAAAATAATAACAGATTATGAATAATACAAGCAGTATCATTCAAAGCGCACTATTTGTGAAGCCTAAAGCTGTTATATATATAAATATTTATATAAACATTTTTGGTGCGTATATTTGTGAGTATTTGAATCTTATTGCGATGTATAAATTGTTTAAAATAATAATAATAATGTGTTGTTGTAGGAGCCAAGCCGCTAAATGTTTGTGAATCAGGCGTTTTTAACATAACGGTCTCATGTTGAAAATATAGGCCACTCACTTCACGTGCATCTTGACAGACTGCGCCTCACTCTGCTAGACTCTTGTTATGGAAATGCAGCAGCACACAGTGTACCGAATGTGTGTTACTGTAAGAGTTGGCAGGCCTGTCAACCTAAATATTCTGCAATGCAGACACACAAAACAAACAACTTCAACATGGCTGAGTAACCTTCAGCCCTGACTTTGGTCGAGGTTGGATGTCGCGGAAACCATTACATTGCTCCCCACAGCCATGTTCCAGACCTGCTGGTGGGATTGGAGAATTGTAGGTCAGGAAGAGAAGCCCAGATTTAAGTGGGAGGACTGTTGGGTTTGTGCTGCTGTAGTTTGTTTTGTGCCGATCTGTTGATTGTCGGTGGCCATGTAGAATATTTTTTATCTATGTGTTTTTGGGTTTTTTGTTTTGTTTTATTTTATTTTTGCAGACTAGCATGGTAATAACCTTGCTCTTTGGGGAGGATTTTGCTTCTTGTGTTGATGTTCTGTTTTAATGTAAGGTGAAAAACTGGCACGTGCACAATATACAAAAATATACCTAAAGGATTTGTTTTTGTCAGATTTCCACAGACATCCACCAACAAATAATCATTCCCACTATTTACATTTTGTTTTTATATTTCTTTAAACCTGTCAAGGTACCAATCATTAAATATACTAAGCACCCAGCATGATTGGAAGACAATAAAGATGTAAACAACATGTACTATTTTGTACTTCTCAGTATACTTTGCCAAAACGCACAATAATATAGGGGAATGCACAAATATCCTACAATAATGCACATAATGCTAAATGGTGATGAGTTGCGAATGCAGCTCAACTCAAATGTTACAAGGGTTTTCAATTTGTGTGTAAAAATAAGGGTTCATTTTGCATCCAGTGAGATCACTTTGCATTCACACAAAAGTGTGCTGAATGATAGTGCAGATAATGCATACATAGTGCATAGACACAACAGCAGTTCCTTAAACAAGGAAACAAACAAGTAAACAATAAAGTCTCACCAGCTACTGAAGATGTGACTCAGCCTTGTGTGTTTCCTAGAGATAACTGTGTTTTGTATCAAAAGTGGGGACACTAACGTGTGTGTTTGTGCTGCTGACAGCAGACTGTCAAGCAGTGGCTGGACCTGAACGGAAACATAGAAACCAGCTCTCATCTCCCGCTGGAAAGAACGCAGTTTGGAAAACTGCTATCACGTTGTCGTGAGACACACAGTCCGCAGACATGTGTACAGTCATGCCCTCTGACTGGAGTTCTCTATTTATATATATCCTGATTCTGACCTTGTGAAATGGAGGGGTTATTAATAGCAGACATCTAGCTTGGCCTAGGCTTTTTACATGGTGTGTGGTGCAAATACTGCTTTGCAGTTGTTTGTTGAATGCATCAGAATGTCAAGCCAGGTGAGTCACTGAGGTGAGTGTGTTAGTAGAGACTTCAACAGCTCTGTTGGATATAATATGGCTATTGATTTTGAAATCAGAATCAGGATCAGAAAGGGTTTTATTGCCAAATGTTGAGCAGGTTTACAACATTAGGAAATTGCTGCGGTGCTTCAGTGCAAACATACTGTCATAAATTGCGCTTAAATAGACATGAAAAAATAAAAGTAAGAATAAGAATTAAAAGTGCTACGTAGAAAGATATATGCATGAGTGCAGGTGGTGATCAGTGCCAAACATGGAATGATGTAGTGAACACAGCGTAGGGTCATGTGTTAGTGGTGGGAACAGTCGTACGTTTATTGTTCATGTGTCCAACAGCAGAGGGGAAGAAACTGTTCTTATGGCGAGAGGTTCTGGTGCGAATGGACCGGAGCGGAAATGTGTTAAAGTACCCTTTATTTTGGCGTACTTTCTTTCTGGCTCTGGACTGATGAAGGATAAAGAAAGCCTTTTCATTGTGTCTCTGTTGCTAGGAAACAGCTTGGGTTCAGTTTTGTAGGAATCAAGCTGGGTCCAATTTCTTGCAGTGCAGCCAATGCCATTGGCAAAGCACTGCAAATGGAACAAGTTAGAATGCTTGAATGTTTGAAACTGTGACACTAAATGAGCTGTGAAAAGTAGGGCAAGACATGAAAAATATTTTTTTCCCACATTTCAAAGGAAGCATCAGAGTACTGATATGTTTTATTTGTGTCTGTGTGATGTTGTTCCTGCAGGGAAACACCATGCTGACTAGCATCACTGAAGGGATACTGTGCTGCCTGACTGGGAAGACTGCCAATCTAGTCTTGCCCCTGGAGTCATCAGAACCCTCTGATGGTTTTGAGTATGTGGAGGTGAAACCTGGGAGAGTCCTGAGAGTGCGGCATATCGTCCCCGAGCGCCAACCCATAGAAACAGAAAAACAAGTTGCTGAAAAGAACAATGCAGATGTTGACTGTTATGATAAAGATTCTCCCATATCTAATAATGACGGCGACAGTGGCAGCATTGTCCACTGCAAGAGGAAGATCACAGTCTACCGAAATGGCCAGCTGGTGATCGAAAATCTCGGGGATGTTTTGCACTCTGAGATTCTGCAGTGTCAGGATGGGGATTTAGAGCCTTGCAGCACTGTAGAGGTGGAGCTTGCTGACTACAAAGACATAGCCTCTTCTCCAGACCCCAACCCTGTTCCTCCTCCAGTTCCTCCACCACCTGGGGAACATAAACCTGCTCCGCCTCCACGCCGCCGCCGTCGCAAACCCAAGCGCACAGTTTTAATAGACTCCAAGAGGATGATCTCGAGCTGCAAAGGAACGCACTCGGATGTAGCACTGTTCTTCGTGCATGGCGTCGGAGGATCTCTTGACATCTGGAGCAGCCAGCTGGACTTCTTCTCCCGCCTGGGCTACGAGGTCATTGCGCCAGATTTGGCAGGTCACGGAGCAAGCACAGCGCCACAGATTGCAGCAGCTTATACCTTTTATGCCCTCGCGGAGGACCTGCGAGCCATCTTCAAGAGATATGCTCGTAAACGCAACATTCTTATTGGCCACTCATATGGGTGAGGATTTGTGAGATGCTTGTGTTACGGGTCAGCTTAGAAAAGTCAGTGGCGTACAGTGATTAACATGCTGTACCTACCCCATTATATCTCTTCCAGAGTGTCATTTTGTACCTTCCTGGCGCACGAATATCCCGATCTGGTCCATAAGGTAGTAATGATCAATGGAGGGGGTCCCACAGCTCTGGAGCCCAGCCTCTGCTCCATCTTCCAACTGCCATCTTGTGTCCTTCACTGTCTGTCACCTTGTCTGGCCTGGAGCTTCCTCAAGTAAGATGCTGTGATGCTGCAAACAGTAGTGACACACTGTGACAGACAGATGTAATAGATAAATAATAGCTTGCTTAAAATGTTAACTATCTTTAAAATGTACAGGAAAGAGATTTTGGTAAAGTTTTTTTCTTTCTTTTTCTAATCTTCAGAGCTGGATTTGCCCGTCAGGGTGCCAAAGAAAAGCAGCTTTTGAAGCAGGGCAATGCCTTCAATGTGTCTCCGTTCGTTTTGCGAGCCATGATGAGCGGTCAGTACTGGCCCGAGGGGGACGAGGTATACCATGCCGAGCTCACTGTGCCCATTCTTCTGGTTCATGGCATGTGTGACAAGTTTGTGCCCATGGATGAGGACCAGCGGATGGCAGAGGTATATCACACCTTTATCCAAACAAGAGCTATTTTGTTTCATTTATTAGTTATTGTCTCATAGCTTTGGATTCGGATCTGTTGTAAGATTATCCATTTTGGCTCTGGTTTTTAGATCCTCCTGTTCGCTTTCTTAAAAGTAATCGAAGAGGGAAGTCACATGGTCATGATGGAGTGTCCTGAAACTGTCAACACCCTCCTGCATGAGTTCTTTCTATGGGAGCCTGACATGTCAAGAAAAGGCAGCAGCAAGACAGACACAGAGAAGGCGATCGCTGCCAGTGACACTCTTCACACGCTGAAAAACAGTAAACCTGTGAACAAATAACCATCAAGGCATAAAGTTTTATTAAAGAGCAAAGGAGAAGGCCTATTCTTCGGCAGTTGGCATGTATTCCTAAGGCTCCCAGGCTGAGAGCTGTTTAAAACAGGGTCACATCTTATGGATGTAGATGACCACTGGTGCTCCGAGATGAAGCGGGAAAGGACGTATGATGAGAGGGGCGGACGCCGATACACAGTCAGTTTCTGCTACGCTTTTTGATACCAGTTTGTCCTCCATCTCACCATGTTTGCAAACCAACACAAAGTCTGGAGGTAAAAGGCACCATGATTTGTGTATGAAATGTTTGTGGTGAAGAACTGACCGACGAGGCATAAAAGGCGTGAAACGCTGTTGGAATCGTCTCGCCTCCATCATATATATTCTGTAAAGTACTGCAGAAAAGAGCTCCTGTTCTACCTTAATAAAATGGCTAATTTATCCATTTTAACTCTGCTTTCAGTGGAAGAGAAGAAAAAAAAAAACATCAAACATAGTCAACCGAGGAATCAGGGAGGGTGAAGAGCAATTTATAACAGAATAATTGTGTTTGATTAAATGCAGACAGTGGAAAAATAGATTAAATGCATTAAATATACTACACTGTCCATGTAAAATGTGGATAATAACTGTGTCACATGCTTACATAAATGACAATATGATTGAAGGAGAAACACACACATACAAAAATATTTGTACCATATTGTTTTGGAACCACATTCACACAATATGCAGTGTACAGCATCTCAGACACACAATCTGACTGATTAACAAATGACAGAAGCAAGTAACTTTCCTTGCACTAAACTCAAAATCAAAAATGCTATGCGTCAGTATTAAAGTGTAACGATTTCATAGTTAATATTAAAACATAAAACAAACATCAAAGCCGAGAGAGATTCTCTTCCAGATTAACAGCCATTGCCTCGATACCATACATATATACACACATATATATATATTATCCTAAGGATAAAAAGTACTGAGAGCCTGCATGAGTTCAGAGTATGGAAAGATATATACACAAGGGTTGTTTCAGACAGTTGCAATATATTGCCATAAATTCCCAGCACAATTGTCTTTTAATGAAATGGTTCCTCTCAGTGTGTAAGTATTATTATTGTTTATTTATTTCTGTTTTTATCTTGGTGTTACAGCAGCAAACTGATAAAATGTTGTCTTAAGCTAATAACTGATCGCGAAACACGTGTGCGTTACCTAACCCTGCTGCTCCCCGTCCACCCTACACTGTATATCTACTCATGTCGGACTGAAGGAATGAGCAGGACGTGCTGCTCGCTGTTAGACATTCATTCGTGAATGTTGCTTTGTCTCATAGTGGGACAGTAAAGTGTGAATAAAAGCACAGTCTGATTCTCCCTGACAGTGCTTATCTGTTGACTGGATAGATTACTGTTATGTGTAACAGAGGATGTAAGTCAGAGGAAGCCCAAATATGAATCTGCCAAAGGCAAAAAATCCCCTTAACCTCCTAAGACCTGAACTCTTCCACGGCATGCATTTTTAGTTTCTCTTTGATATTTGGACATATTGGGGCCTGATGAACGTAAAAACAAAGAATTACTAGATTTATTTTTTTTTACCTTATTTTTGTTTTTAAGAAAAATAAGAGCCACATATGAGCACATTCATTTAAAATTTTCTCGTAAGTGGATATCAGGACCTTGTAAAGCAAAATTGAGTATTTTGGTCTAAATAACCCAAAATGTGATGTCCACATATGTGGACGCAGGGTCCTAGGAGGTTAAGAAAAAAAACAACAAAAAAAGGGACTTTTGTGCTCTTCATGCTGGTCTGTTATATATGCATTTTAAGAGAGAGTGCAGATGCGAGATGACTGGATTTATGCAACAGGAACAAATGAACAGAAATAGTTTGGGAATAAATGGAACCGGCTCTAAAACATTATATATTCTCTATGGACTTTATAAAAACCAACAAGTGCTGCTGATGCAAAGTACTGTATGTCTCTTTTGGTGTAAAAGGTCAGTAAAACTGTATGGACTACAGGGTGCACATGTACTTCTCCTTATGCTAAAAGTGTGCATATATAAATTGTCAGTGCTCATATGTGCTATATCTTTTTGTGGTTAACAAAATATGTTAATGTTATTGTGGCATTTATTCAAGGGAATCATATTATATGCACTGCCTGAATGTAGATGCATATAACATTATATAGCCTATTAAAACAATTGAATTCAGTGTATGAATGTGCCTTTCCTGGCATGAAATAAATCAGATGTTCCCAGTTAAAAGGTGTTTGTTTTCTCTGTTGAGTGCTGGATATGATTCTTCCTTCTCATCTTCTTCTTCTTTTTCCTGCGGCGCCCTTTAGGGGTCACTGAACATCTGACTACACCTCACCCTCTGCTTAGTATCCTCCTCTGTCACACCAAACCCTCTGCATTTCCTCCACATGACCTTGCAAACCGCCTCTTTAGCTCTTGCTGTGATCCTTTTGTCTGAAATGACTCCTAAACTCGTCTCCACCCTGCCTGCACACTCTTCTTCATTTCTCTTTGGCACTGTCCATCACTTTGAATTGTTGACGCCAGGAATTTAAACTCATCCACCTCTACTGTACTTTTTTAATCTTTTCAACCTTTCTACTTTGCTCAATCACAAACTTGTCCTATAAGGATCCATTACAAATTCGAAAATGGAAGTGGGCAATTTGCATTTTACTGAAGAAAAAATCATGTTTTTTTTCTTGATGAAAAAAAATTATATTTTTTTCATCAAGTTTATTAAATAGGGGCCTGCAAATATTCCTAAGGCAATATACTGAATGGACACATATTAGCTCAATCCTATTCTTTTTCTTAAATGACCATAGAAATGCATTTCTTATCTCTGGACAGCACTTTTTATAAGCAGTCATGAAAAAAATCTTATTTTAAAATGTTTTGTCGCTCCTCTGGTGTTTCTGTCACTTTTGTGAAACTGCAGACTGGCATCAAAATGAAAAAATTATTTTCTATTTTTCAAGCAAAAACAATCTTTAATTTAGCAAAATTTCATACACTGGGTCTCAGCTTCTTCTTTTTTTGACAGTTAATCGTATCAAATTTACTCGCGCCTCTTTGGCTCAACTGCTTTATCTGAATGGGGTGAAGCTTTACGCAACTCATTTGCTACAAGAGCAGGAAAAACTTTGAATTAGGAAGAAAAGGCAGTCGCTTCCTTTTATTTCCTATTTGCATAGGTTAGGAACAGTTTTCTGGACGAGCTGATTTGCATCACTGAGAGGTCAAAGCAGGGTAGGTGCCAGCTCCAGCTGGATAACGGCAGCAGTCTTGAATTCTGAGCTATTCAGATACTACATTTACAACTCTGATTCACTAAAAAAAACAACAACAACAACAACAGCACAAAAAAATCAAACATAAACTAGTTTTCTGCACCAAATATTCTGATAATATTCTAAAAACTTTCTCCATCTTTTTTTCTGAGAGACACAGCCTCTCTGGGCTGCTCTGCACATAACCAGTTAGGTTATACACCAGTTATTTTCACCATGTGGTCTTGTCTTTTATTTCTGCAAATATGCAGGTACTTGCTGGCTGAGATGGAACAGTGGGGCAGAATTACATAGATAGTTAATTTGGGTGCAGTTAGAGCCATTCCCAGAATCTTTCAGGCTAGCTTGTCCTGCAGCATTGTCTGTTAAGCAGCTGTAAAGGATTTTATTACACATTTTTACATCATACAATTTTATGCTTTCTATACAAGACAGCAGGCATGTTCTAATTCAGAACAAAAGTATGGGGGTTTTCCCACTTCAGGAAGCGTAAGCACTCCCCACTGAGATGGTGTGAAAACATGTTAATCCTGTCAGGGTGATACAAAAGAAAGCTCAGTCAACCACGGCATTTACAATTTCAAAAAAGGAGACACTAAACTAAACAGATGATACAGTCTGAATATAACTTTTGAGTTACTATCTACTGAAAAAAGTGGCAATTTTCTAACATTAGAAAGGAACTCACTTGAGTTTAAATAAGGTGAGGCCATGTCCTGTTTCTCTGAGTTGCTGTTGTTGAATTGAGGAACATTATTTTAAAACTTTTTTTAACCTATTCAGCTTTTGTTTGCTGCTATTTCAAATTGTGAAATAGACGGCTGACACTAAAAAAAATTTTCAGCACTTCGTATGATGTCTTTGCTGTATTGTCGTTGACTATAGGATTTAAATTGCAGAGAAAAACATTAAAATGTTTCACTAGAAATACCTCTGATCATCAGATGTTGCAACTGGCCCTGTCCTTGCTGTCCAGAGGTCAGTGTGGAACTTTCTCCACTGTTCTGTACTGTAATGCACTCTTGTACACTGTTCACCAGGTTACAGTATAGTTTTCTGTCGTAATAAATGTGTATTTATTCGTAGTATTTATGTATTAGTGCTTTTATTAGCATTTATTGTATGTTTAGCATGTTTGTGGATACTGCAGAAATCTGTCTACCTGCATTTGAAGAGCTGGACCCCTTTAACAAAACTTTCTATAACCTACTGAATGAATAGCCTACCTTTTTCTATATTAAAAACTGTAATATGAACATCTTAGCAACATGTGTTAAAAAATAAAATACAATGATATCCATCGTTTATAGGTAAAAAGTGAACTATTCCCTTGACCGATACTGTCAAGTCAAATCTTATGGTTACAGAAAGACGGTTTTTGCGGTCTTATGACGTGACTCAGAGTGGCTTTATGATTGGCTAAGCGTCTCCCATGCGTGTTGTGGTAAACAAAATCCGAGGAGCGTGTACATGCGTAGAGCTGGTAATGGAGGATACTGGTCTACTCACAGGGGGCTTAGTTAGCAAGCTGTGTTTTGTCTGTTATGTTCCAGGTGGCCGCTTGTATTGATTACGACGATATCAACAACGCGAGGGACTGCTTCTGAGAGAATTAAGCAGCGGTGGTAGGTACGTGCATGTCGAGCTGTCTTCGTCGTAGAATGTGAACTTCTGAACTTACGATGCTAATATGTAGAGGGCGATGCTAGCCCTTTCAGGGTGCAGTCTATTTCCTGACAAAACATCATTGACTTGACAAATGGTAGTTTCACTTTTATTGTTGTCTGTGTAATTCAACCCGAATAGTCATTTCAAACGATGCTTTTTGGAATAATTTTATATACCTGTGATGTAAGAACTCAAGCTACCGCTGTGCAAGTTTGCAAAGAGGACACTATACGAATTCGCTGGATAGTGTATACTAGCATTGGTTGAAATTGTAATACGGAGCATAGTCTCAACCCATGTCGGTGTTAACGTGAACTAAGGTTAGGTTAGTTAACGAAAGCCTTCTCGAATCTGTTGCCTGTCACTTTGGAATTAAGGTTTAGTCACACAGTTCACTTTCAGTACTATGTCCTAGTTTGCAGTGTTGCGGACGTCACCAGAGCTAAATCGGACACCAGTGCTATGCTATCATAGTGGCTAATGCTAACATTAAGTGCCGTTACATGAATCGTTTCCTGTTTGTTTAGCAAGTTTGTAAATGAGCAAATATTTGTTTCGTGGACTTCATCTGCGAGTCCGAATTAAAGAGACGGATAAATGGCCGCAGGTTTTTCGGGGGCGGTCACAGTACTTAACAGGCTAGCTTGTTCCACGTTAATGCAATGCTGAAACTTACAAGTGTGCAAGTGCGAACAGACAACAAGGACATTTAAGGACAATTTCGCATTAAATAAGGTTATGTTTTCTGTGCAAGACCGTGGGAGCGTTTTAATTCAATGGTAAACGTTTACGTGGTGTGCGCCCACTACAGGACGTATTGAGTACTGAGGCGCTGTGACGGTCTTGACGGTGTTGTGGCAAAAACTGATTGCTCATATTTAAACTGCTATAAGTAACTTGTTGGGCTATAATATGGTAAACATATGTCAAATGCATCCCTTATGGATGACATAAAGTCATCTTGAGCCACAAACAACATTCGTGTAACAAGGTAGAAGCCGCAATCAGTTTTTGGCAGTGACTTTTATATAACCTTTATTTATGCAGTTAAAAAATGTCATTAACATTAAAAATGTCTTTTGTAAGAGTAAGCTGGCCAACAGCACAGCAGAAATTCCAGCAAATATTACAATAGTTCTGTAAAAATATTTTAAGTGGGGATAAAGGACCGGATTGGTTATAATGTAAGTACAATAACACAGAATTGTAAAGATACTTGAAAAACAGATAATTTTTTAAATTCTATATGTAACCCCTTTGTAAACCCTGTTCACCGAAGTCTGTTTACGAACGTACATAAAGATATTACACATAAAAAATACACAGAAACATTGGAAATCACTTTTTGGCAGGCAATCACTTTTTGGCACAACAACTGAAACTACTAGTATTTATAACACTATATTTTGACGGCGGCTTACTGCAGCGTAAAGATTTAGTTGAGTTGCACTATGAATAATATCAATAAAATCATAAATATAAATCAAATACTGTGCATAAGTCTTGAGCCACTACTTGTTTCTATATATTTCGCTTCCAAGGAGCCAGACTTATCATTTTTAAAATTGGTCTCAAGCAATAATTTCTGACTGTTTTTTGAAGGTCTTTCATAGTTTTTCTTTAGACATTGGCTGCTTTTTCACTTATTTTCAGTCCAGTTCTTTTACCTGCACATTTTCAGAGGGTTTGATTTGTTAAGTAAGTAATTTGTTCCAATAGAGCTCGACAGACCACGTGACTTTCGCGCATTGCGTTGTAGATACGTGTGGCAGCAAAATCAAAACACTGCATTAAGCGCTAGCATTTCCAGCACCGGTAATCATTAATTCTGCGGTTTTAATCCCTACTTACATTTTATTTGCCCCAAAAACAGTTATGTACAAAATGAAGGAGAACACGGCAGGTCCGTACAAAGACAGACTTGACGAAAAGGGCAAAAAACCCAAAAAAGTACGAGGAAAAAAATCAAAGGAGTGAAAGGGTTTCCAATAGAAATAAAACAAGTGTTTCATAATTCATTCAATTTATTGTCTTTGTTTATAACTGGCATCATTGTTTCATTCTATTATAGAATCCTACAGGAAGGAGGCAAAACTGTATTCCATTGTGCTTTATTAGCTACTTCAGTGAGAAACAAATCAACATACTGTAAAACAGTTATTCATCACTTGATTGCTTCAATACAAGGTTCAAGGTAACTTTGAACCTTGAACCTTGAACCACTTGATTGCTTCAATACAACGCTTGGGCACATATGTGCAGGACTTTTCGTGGCTGTTTTGATTTCGCGCTCCCTTTTAACCGATCAAATCTCGCTGTGGTAGCAGCTTTAAACTCTGTATGACCCATGTTGATAGAAGGTGCCCAGTTTGGATTGCATTTCAGCATTTTGTAGGCTGGTTTTCCTACAAAGCAACAGCAAACAAAGCAGCACAGCGCAGCGAATTCAATTCAAATCAATATAAGACTTATTTGTAACCTACATCAACAATTATGTTATGATAAATTATGTAATAACTACAACAAAAGACTCACCTTTGTGGAAATGCTTGGAGCAGACTAACATGTAAGCTGTAGTGTTCTGGAACGTTATATTTTGTCTTCGAATCACTGCAATCCAGGCCATCAGTCGGCTCTTTGTTACTTCGGAAACACGGCTTGAACAATTTTTCTTCCACGGCGGAATCCGATAAAAACCGATCTTTTTACCCGTCGGCTTCCTGTGGCTGTCATGGGACCGGGTATTGCAGTTAATAATGCAACAGCTTCTTGCCATTCTTTGTGCTTCTTTTTATCACTGTGTGACTGTTTTCTTGTGAAAGCCTGCGTGCACTAGTACCACTTGCCACTCGTACCTACAATCCTTTGCGGTTTTGACGTCAAATTTTCGAGCTCTATTTGTTTTGGTGAATCCATAAAAAAGCCTAAATGTAGCACAGATTGACATGTATATTACAGTATTTTCACACCAACAAGCTTACTTATATCTATGTTATATCTACGTATATCTTAGTGTGGTCTATAGTGTGTATGAACACTGGAGGACTGAAGAAGTGGCAGACCCAAAAGAAAAACAAACAAACAATCTACACAGATGAACACTATCTCAAAAGTCATATCCCTTAAGTAGATCCATCTATTGTTCACTGAAGCCTTATCAGAAATGGTCTCAATGAACAATGGCTGTGAAGAAGCCATTCTTAAGGAAGAGGAATGGGGAGGAAAGGCTGAGGTATGCCAGACTAGCCAAGAACTGGTCTGAAAATCAGTGTCAACAGGTTTTATCGAGTAGAAATTGTTTTTTGAAAGTTTTAGCTCAAATCATCATCAAAAAAAACATAGAAGTGCTTGTGTGACTGGGTGAATGAGACAAGTTGTGTAAAGCACTGAGTGCTCAGAGTAGAAAAGCGCTATATAAGAACCAGCCCAAGGCTGAGTCACAAGAGAATAACAATGAAGACATTATATAAATATAAAGAAATTATAAGAAGACTTGGCTAAGAGAGTTCAGGCTGTGTTGATGGATAAAGGTGGTCAAATATTGACTGTCAGACTCTTTTTGCCTTCTACTGTATTTCCATGTATGTTTGCAGATCTTTCTCATTTTCCTAGCAAAAAAATATTATATAAAAGCTGTGGCTCAAGACGTTTGCACAGTACCTTACTTTACATTGAAAAAAATAAAATTATTTGTTTACTCTTTATGTGTGAAGAGCGACATGTAAGTTCCACTTAAATGTGTTTCGTTTTGCATGCCACAAAATACTTTGACCATTTACATTTGCAGGCGCTGCCATCAAGTTTTGGAAATGGCTTCGGACGCTTCCAAAGGGATTATGACTTTTTATCCCACTGCTGAGGAATTCAAGGATTTCAGGCGCTATGTTGCATATATGGAGTCGAAGGGAGCACATAAAGCAGGCCTGGCTAAAGTAAGTGCTAACACAACATATGCTAACACTTGGGCCATTATTTGATATTTTTATCTAGCCATTTTCAAAGCTTCACTGTCTAATGTCTTCTTCCAAGATTGTCCCACCAAAAGAATGGAAGCCCAGACATTCTTATGACGACATAGATGACTTGGTGATACCTGCACCCATTCAGCAGGTTGTGACAGGTGTGTCAGGTCTCTTCACGCAGTACAACATACAGAGGAGATCCATGACGGTGAGAGAGTTTCGCAGGGTTGCCAACAGCAACAGGTGAGAAGCGCAAAATTAAAGAGGTTGAAGATTTTTATTTTCTGATGTGTCTTGAGTACTAATACTAACATATTCAATATTTTCATGCTTTAAATCTGTGTACGGGGTCAATGTTAATAAACTGTTTTTTTTTTCTTTTTCTTCTTTTACAGGTACTGTAGTCCACATTATGATAACTTTGAGGAGCTGGAAAGGAAGTACTGGAAGAACGTGACCTTTAATGCTCCTTTATATGGGGCAGATGTTAATGGAACATTGTATGATCCAGTGAGTTAGCATTATTTCACCCGGCACACAAGCTGATGACATCACTGATCATACTGTACTGACTGATTCTGTTTCTGAGTCTCATTTTAAAAAAATATCTTGTTTCCTTTCTGTTTACTGGTAGGATGTCAGGGAGTGGAATATTTGCCATCTGGACACCATTTTGGATACTGTGGAGCGTGACAACGGCATCACTATTGAGGGTGTTAATACACCCTACTTGTATTTTGGCATGTGGAAGACCACCTTTCCATGGCACACAGAGGACATGGACCTCTACAGTATCAATTATTTGCACTTTGGAGAACCTAAATCATGGTAAAGATGCATGCTAGTTAGTTAATTGATTTACAACTGTAATTTGTTTTATCTAATGGTAACTTGCACATAGTGTTGTTTTTGTTGTTGTTGTTCTGTTAAATAGTGGTTTCTCATGTCTGCTTGAAACTTGGGGGTTGCGGGTTGGGCATGAGTGCTGTTTCATGCGTGGCTGCTGAGGCCTTTGATGGTTTTCATTTACATTAGACAGTTTTGTCTCTCAAGGTGTTAAAGAAGAGGCAGAAAAAGCAGTTAACTGTTATGTGTGTACACAGTGTTAAAACGAAAGAAAGCATTCAACTTAACTTGTGCATAGAAACCAGGCTGAAAAGATCTAGGGCAGATGGATACATGCACAAAGTAATTTTCAGCATTTGACTGTCTGCAGGTATTGTATTCCTCCAGAGCACGGGAAAAGATTTGAGCGTCTGGCTCAAGGTAGGTGGCCAGTAGGATATTTTCTGTAGATATGTGTTATATAGCTATACAATGAATACATCACAGTCATGGATTCTTGTACTGTAATATTTCATATTTCACAAGAGATTTGATCTCTTTCCTTCTAGGCTTCTTTCCCAATAGCGCTCAGAATTGTGATGCCTTTCTAAGGCACAAGATGACACTGATCTCTCCTTTTGTACTAAAGAAATACAGCATTCCATTCGAAAGGGTAACTTTTTTGTAACAATTTATTGTATTTTTAGCCACGACACAGGCTAAATGCAAGAACTGCACTTGCTTATTGTTTAATTATTTGTTCATTAGATTACTCAGGAGGCTGGGGAGTTCATGATCACTTTCCCCTATTCCTATCATGCTGGTTTCAACCACGGCTTCAACTGTGCAGAGTCCACCAACTTTGCTACAGAGAGATGGATTGAATATGGCAAGCAGGCAGTTTTGGTGAGGAGAGTCATTCAGTGTCGGAGAACCAATTTGATTCTTATCTTAGTGGAAAGAAATACGTTTTATTATTACTTAAAAGAGAGTCTGTGTATGCATTTTTCCCTTTTAGTGCTCATGCCGTAGAGACATGGTGAAGATTTCCATGGATGTCTTTGTGAAAAAATACCAGCCAGATCGCTACGAACAGTGGCTGGAAGGCCGAGACCTGGTGCCCATTGACCATTCACGACCCACCCCAGAAGCTAAGGAGTTCTTGGATGAGTCATTTAATGACATCACCAGCAGCAGTGAGACTAGCTCCATCAAGAGCTGTGGGGAGGACGGACAGTGGAAGAGGTGGGCCATTTACTGTACAAATGAATCTCCTCGTGAAAATGAACTTTTCCTCTATGAAGACAACGAGCATCAAATTGACATTATAGGTGTATCTACTAACAATCTTGGACGAGTTTTGGTCTCAGTGACCTCTGACCTTTGGGTTCAAACTCGTCATGTTGATAGCTTGAGAGCAATGCGACATAGAATTTTGAAATTGATACCATGTGACCTCTGACCTTTGGGTTCAAACTCGTCATGTGATAGCTTGAGAACAATGCGACATAGAATTTTGAAATTGATACCATGTGACCTCTGACCTTTGGGTTCAAACTCGTCATGTGATAGCTTGAGAACAATGCGACATAGAATTTTGAAATTGATACCATGGCTGTAGCTATGGGGGGGCTTAGGGGTACCAGTGGCTGCTGCCAGTATTTTTACACGTGGTTTCACTTTATCTCATTGTATGTCATAACTTTACTCTTGTCCACGGCTGGCTATAAGAGTACAAGCAAGAGTGGTTCATAGACTGGTTCTAATACATACTTTGTACACTGCCTCTGTTTGGCAACAGTGCACACTGTAGGAAGATGGGCAGTCGCTGGAGTTGAGCTGATAGCGGGGGTGCCACCTATTGTGGGACCATAAAACCAGCTTTAGCAGAATATTAAGATATTTAGTTCCTTTCCCCTTTTGTAACAGTAGCAATTAAGTACTTCACAAGTGTGCTTTATTAGCAAATTTACCTTAAGGTATCAAAAGTATTCATTCTGCATGTTCTTCACATGTGTTTTACTGTTACATATGGTGTTCATGGGTTAATCTCACTGATGTAATAATAGGTATCTTGTTTTTTACAACATATGTTTAGAATATGTCTTCACATTACTTCAAATTAAATGGTAGAAAAACATTGATGAAACTGGGCAAATCTGATATAGTATTCACAAATCCCACATCTGTTTTGTTGAATCTCAGCACTAAACAAAGAATAGAGACCAAAAGACACCGGGTGTGTCTGGAAGTGCCCGAAGAAGTTGTGCCTCAGGTTGAAGATGAAGACGATGAAGAGCAGTATGGAAAGCGTCCTAGACTCAGTCTTATACCTCCACGGGCTGTGGCACAAGATGGCAAAAGAAATAAAGGTATTAATACCGTCTCACTGATTCCTGTATGGCAACCAAGAGTCCAATAACAATTACTGCTTGATGGTGGAGTTAAACAGTGTAGCAAAACTTATTTTCTGTTTCATTTAATTTACAGGCCCACCAAAGTTGGTTGTCACTCCAACCAAGCTCACGCTAATGGATCCATTTCACAGGGGCCTGTCCCAAAGTAAGGGTGACAGTGGCTGCCCTCCTCATTATACCAAGACTCGTGCACCTGCAATCTCATCTCAGTCCAGGTCCAGAAACGGGCATCTCTCAGTCTCAGCAGCCTCTATGTGGACAGAAGTTGGAACTCAGCCTGCCCGCAAAATGGGTGTTGCCAGTCTGCTATTCCACAGGACTCTGAGTCCTAAAGATATTCTTCAGGTGCAGAGCTACAGTCAAGAGACGCAGCGGCAACCCACCACACAGCTACATGTGCACAGCTATGCCAGAGAGCACCAGGCCCGCCATCTCCAGCACAAAACCTTAACGCCGGTTCCATCTTCATCTCAGGTGCCGCACTGTGAGCAAATGAAGGCACGGCCTCAATTTGAAATCACTATGACCAAAGTAGCACAGAATGAACAAGAAGCACAAAACATTGTGGTGACGGAGAAAGAAGAACATGAACCCAAAACGTCCGTGCCTGTCGAAGCTCTGGCTGAAGTCAAGAAGCCTCAAGTTGAGCCCATAAGCAAGCCTGCTTCCCCGCTGGTTCACACACAGCCACAAGATGTGAACAAAGTGGAAACTGAGGCTCCCAAGAGTAACAAGAGAAAGGTTTGACTTTGTTTTTATATTTCTTTATTATGAAAATTACAAAAATTATGTTTTTATAATAGACAAATACATTAAAGATGTAATGGGAGAAAGATGTCAGTTGTTATATTTGTTCATTTGGTCAGTGTTGTGTTGTATGCATGTTTGAACACGGGCCACAGTGCATGCATTGTTATCTTTGTCTAGGTACCAGCAGGCTGGCCAAAGCAGCTTTTAATCACATCTTTGCTCTCTAGTACTGACGCCTGTTCCTAGAAAGCAGATGTGACAACTCAAAACATAAGTTTCCCTCTGAGTAGACTAACCCCAGCATGAGAAATGATGATTCATGGATTAGTGCAGATCCTCCCTCAGATTATATTAAACTGACAGGCAAAAATCTGCGCTATGGCTGATTTATTTCAATTAATTTATTTTTCTTCCTCTTCAGGCCTTCTCTGCTTGTTCACTCATATAAGAACACAGACATGTATCTTCACTGTAGCACTGTATATAGTCATATGGCAAAAACGGCTGTTCATAAACGCCAAACAAACTAATAATAAAAACATATTTATTAGTGCTGTCAATAGATTTAAAAAAATTAACTAATTAATCTCACATTTTTCTATAATTAATCGCAGTTAGTTGATCGCTAGCCTGGTTGCAATTACATTTTTTGCAACTTCATATTTAAGTTTGTAACTGACATTTATGCAATATAATGAAGTAAATGGCGAATAAATACAAATAATGTATTCAAAGAGAGTTTGAATAGTTTTCTTCAATCTTTTAGCACAGGTTCTCTCCTGTGAAATACAACTTTTTAAAAAACCTATATACTAATTGGTAAGTGTACACTAACATATAATATATATTAGTTCTGTCAAACAATTACAATGTTTAATCAGATTCATCATAGGGTTACTGTCGATTAATCATGATTAAATATCATCCATTTTCATTCTATATTAATCGCATTTCATTTTGCATGAGCAAACAGACTCGAGGAAAAAAGGGAAAATATATGCACTTAAAATGTTTATTGAACATCTTGAACATTTATGTTCACAAAAACCTTTGTAAACATTGAACGAGGATAAGACAGAAGTTATATTTTTTGATAATCGCACCCCACTGGAACAACTAACTGATGCCTTAGGGCCCCTTGCCAGCCATCTCTCGCTCACTGTTATAAACCTTGGTGTTTTCTTGCACAGCTTTTTTTAAACTTGAGAAACAGATCTCCTCTGTGGTAAAAAAACAGTTTCTACCAGCTGCGTCAGATATCTAAAGCAAAGCCATAACTCCCTTTGAAGGACCTTGAAAAGCTCATTCACGCTCTTATCACTTCCAAATTAGACTTCTGTAATTCCCTGTACTCGGACCTCCCATCTTCCTCTATTCACTGGCTCCAGTTAGTTCAAAACGCAGCTGTGCGTCTCTTAACTGGTACTAGAAATTATGCCCACATCACACCGGTTTTAGCCAACCTACATTGGCTCCTTGTTGAATATCGTATCAATTTCAAAATTCTCTTGCTTACCTTTACAATTTTAAACAATTTGGCTCCCAGCTATCTATGCAAACTCCTCCATTTGTATATCCCTAATAAGACACTTAGATCTTCCAATCAAAAGCTCCTGATGCAACCGAGGTCTCGTCAGAAGTCCAGAGGTGATCGGGCCTTTGCTGTCGTAGCTCCCAGATTCTGGAATAGCCTCCCTCCTTTTATTCGTTCCTCCGAGTCATCCAGTCTTTTAAATTGCGTCTTAAAACGTATTATTTTAATCTGGCTTTTGATTCAAGCTAGTTATGTTTTGGCTTTTTTTGTTTGTTTTACCCATATTGTTCATATTGTTTCTTTTAACTGTTTCTTTTTATTCTTTCTTATGCTATTGCTCTGACTAACTGTGAAGCACTTTAGTCAACTTTGTTGTATTATTATGTGCTATAGAAATACATTTTGATTTGATTTGAAACATTTATCCACTCTGTCACTCTTGGTGAGGCACTTCAAGTCCTTGAAACGAGGAACTAAAGCTATGTAAAGCGCGTGTTCTTAACGATATTAATACATATGCATATGCATTTTGTTGCAATCCACTTGGCACTTATGTCAGTTAATATTTCTGAGGTAGACTTACTGAGTCCCCGATGCTCCGTGAGTGGTTTGTCGCAAGCTGGGTGACGCACTACCCAAAGTCCTACCAGCATCCCCGACTAACGTATGCTTCATCAAACTGCCCGAATTGCGTTGACAGAAACATTTCAGGGATTTTGAGTCATTCTGCACTCCAGATGCGTTAATTGCGTTAAAAAAACTTTAATCGCGGATTAATTTGCGTTAACGCGTTAATTTTGACAGCACTAATATTTATTGTTTTTCTTATTTGCAAGTAATTAATTACAGGCACTATTAGCTTGATGAACACTTATTTACAGATGTGGCTAACAGGACATTTTAACTACCCCAGAGTGTCACTGCATGAAAAATTGTTGAGCAAAATGTATTTAATAAAAAAAAGCAGCAATGTAAATGTGCAAGTTATGTCAATAGCGTACACGTAACACAGGCATGCTGTTGCAGTTTGTTTTGAGATGAGTTAAATATAATTTGTCAGGATCTGAGTGTTGTAAAATAACTCAGAAAAGCTCTCCAGATGTTGGTAATTCTGATTGTAGTGGAAATTGGGTCTAGCTTGATCACCAGATGATGCATGCAATGCAATGTTACGATATTGTTTAGATTTATTTAATAGCAGTTTTGGTAAAAAAATTTTTTATTACATGAACAAAAGTTAGCTAGCGGAAGGGCACACATCTTTAACTCTAAGACATTCATGCAGATTGATTAACAAATTTAGGAAGTGATGGGGAACGGGCGTATATTTGTAGGCTAACAAACTAACATCCAAAAAGGGAATTGTCTCACCGTGCAATGAACAATCTTAGGTTTCACTAAAAGCGCTTGCTTTGGTAATACGCATGTGAGTGTCCAAACTAAAACAGCCACAGGACTGTCTGGTTGCTCTGTACTGGTGCATCTTTCTGTGTATGATGTTTGCACACTAATCTCTATTAACATCATAGTCTTTTTATAATCTCTCTCGTTGGCGTGTTGAATTTTAATAGCCATTATTCTAAAATCTGAGATGTTCAATGTAATTCATGCTGTTTAAACTACAGAATATCCAATCCCCCCTCGTGGATAATGGCATTGTCATCCTGAAAGACACCATTCCTGTCATGAAACCAGTGCGCGATGAGCTGAAGGTGATTCCTCAGATTCATCATGTAAGTATTTAATACCTGAGACCAGAAGCTTAAAGGCACGGTTGGATCAGATTTTTATCTGGAAAAGTGTGCATATCAGTACAGAGCTTCCATTATGCCTGATTGTAGGTAGACCTCACTGCAAATTAATTTTGTATGTGTTTATTACAACATGCATTATGTGTCCTTTAGTTATGTCTTGCTATGCACTTCTTTCTACAGCAGGTGTCAGACGAGCAGTCGTACTGCAAGCCTGTCAAGAACCAGCAGGAAGCACAGCTGTGTAAGCTGCCTCGTCATCATCCTCTGTTCAGGGAGGCACACAGTGATGATGGTACGTAGTATTTTAGATCCTCTGTGTAATTGTGTGGTGTGTAGTTCGCCAGATTACCAAGTACTGTGTTTACCACAATGATTTTATGTCTTGTTTTAGGCTTAAATTTTTTTTCCATATCTTTTTCTTGCTATATCTGCTAATAAATGAACTCAAGTTTTGTAAATTTCTAAGACTAAGGTGGTTAATGTTTTTGTTTTATCACTTCACCTTGTCTTCCTAAAACATAATGGATTCACCATCTCCTTCCTTCATTTATGCCACACCTGTTATCCATAGATTTATATGTAGATGTGCAGGTCATCCAAGAGGAGAAAGAGGAGTGGGCAAAGCCACTAACCCAGTTATGGCAGTGTCTGCCATTTAGCCCTGCTGCAGAGAGGGAATATAACAAACGCATGGGCCAACAGGCTCCCTACTGCTCTATCTGCCTGCTCTTCTACACTCACCATCAGGTAGGAACTAAGGGCCTAAATTAACAAAACCATGTGTAGTCTATGTAGGTGTGGTTAGTTTTACAAGTGGTTCACAAAAGTTCTTGTTTTCTAAACACAGACACACTCAGTTCATTTAAATGTCAAGGAGGAAAAAAGACATGTTTTTTTGCTGTTAGGTATTGTCACAGTTAGCAGTGAACTGTGTGTCGCAAACATTAGTAAATCGGTTTGTCTTGTATTCATCTATATTATATCCTTGCTTCTGTTGTAGAAAGAGCAACTATGCATTTGCAAATAATATAATGTGTTAGATATATTAATATACCTCTTTAAATAAAGATTGCAATAAATATGCTGCATGTTTCCTACAGTTACCATAGTACTGGATTAATCAGAATTTGAGGAGAACAATGATGCTAACAAACCTCTAAACTTTTTCTCTTTTAAGTCTGAATCCAATACTGGGAGTTCTAGTGTGACACTGGTGAACCGTCCAGGGGGCCAACAGTGGTCTAAACCACTGATCCCTGAAATGTGTTTTAACACCCAGTCCAGTAAGATTACTGACAGCGGGGAGGGGCAGCTGTCTAACCCTAATGTAGCTGAGGATGGTACCAGCCGCCTGGTGAGCTGCACTCAGTGCTGCGTACGTGTACATACAAGTAAGCCTATTTTCTCTGATGCATCTATTAAAATAGTTAGAAGAAGGCTGAGGGATTATTAAATTAAATCGTAATTACATTTAGTACATCCAGACCTGTTTGTTTTTCTTTAGGAAACTAGCACTCAGCTGCTTTTTTTCTTAAGCTACTTTAATAAACCATAATTCAGGCACATCAAAGATGAATACATAAACACCCCTTTGACGCTTAAAACGATTCAGCCAGTTCCTCTAGCAGCTGCTGCACAAAGTCTCAAGTGAATGGTTTTGCTGAATGACGTGCTAGAGTTATTTGCTTCACAGAGAACATAAATGGGGAGTAATGAAAGTGGAAAATTTGCTGCAAACAGTAGCCCTCAGTTTGGTTTTTTAAATACCTTCTGCACTGCTAACAGTTGATGGTTTAAAAATATTATACTTAGAAAAGCAAAATAAGAATAAGCAAAAAGTTGATTTTAGCATCTCTGCCCTTTTAAGCTTTGAAATGTCTGAGTTTGTTTATTTTTGTTTTAGGTTGCTATGGCATTTCCAGGGATGATGCAGAGCTAGATGAATGGCTGTGTGCCCGCTGTGAGGCTGACGCCATCACTGAGGTTAGTTAATGAAGGCATGTCCTTCGTTTTTTTTTTTTTTAAATAAGTCTTTAGCCCTGCTTAGTTGTAAACTTGTATCTAAATGAATAATTTAGTACATGTATTTAGTCTAAATGGCATCACATCCATTAGTGTTAGCTTGTGTATGTTGATTATGTTACAGTAAAATCAAGTGTTTAGCAGTGTAGCCTGCTGCTTGGAAAGGCTCATAAATGGAAGCAGCTTACCACTGGAATCTTAATGGGCCCCATTTGTGTCACTCTTTCATAGCGGTTCTGTTGTCTGCTAAAAGAAACGGAGGAATGTCTGTTAAAACACACAAAAAACATGTGTGTATGTCTTTAATTAAGTGTTAAATGTAAAGTAAAATTAGATGAGGTAAGATGTAAACAAAGCTACTGTATTACAGGCCAAGAATAAATTTGTGCTGAGCCACATTCACCATATAGGATGGTAACACACACTGTGGGGCCATTGGCATTGAAATATCAGTTTCTGCGGTTGCATTGAAACCAATACATGTACTCCTTACTTAAAATATATAAACATGGGGTGGTTATACCCACACAAAAAGTACCTGAAACAAAAAATCGGAAGGTAACATAAAAGGATTACCAGTAAAGACATGCTGTGTTCACGGCTACCTTCCTCAGAGGAATGAATCATTGGTACTGTTCCCCAATAACTAGAATTTCAGAACTTGTATAACAGATAAACTTCAATTGTGAATTTAATTGACTGAAGTTGAAATGATTTGCAGCTCCGACTGCAAAAAAATCTCTTGGCAATTTTTGTGAGTGTGAAGATACTTTTTTTTTTTTTTTTTTTTTTTTTAAACAAAGGTGTCTGCATATGTGCACATGCCAGCTCTTTCTCTCTGTCAAAACATTGTACTACTACTGATAATAATAATAATAATAATAATAATAATAATAATAATAATAATAATAATAATAATAACGACAACATATTTCATGATACAGAATAAGGCATAACTGTTCACGTCAGCACTACAGAATTGGCTTGTTGTTTTTTGGGGGGTAAACAGAACTGAGAGCCGCATCATTAAAACTTGGCTCTGTATGACGTCGCTTCCTCTCTGCAGAGATAGCGTTAGTGGCCCCTTCCTCTTGGTGGACATGTATTTTTTTTCCACCTTTTGTTTTAAAAGATTATCTGAAAATTTCCTTTGCTCTCAGCATTCCCATCAGCTCAAAACAATAGGGAACTATTCTGGGAATGTCTCCTGAAGATAGTCTAAATCCCTCTGACCACTAGTGGGCAGTGCTCCACTGTACACTTCATTAAGCCTGAGACGATGTTATGTAGTTTTGTGTTTATGTGTTTTTTACTTGTGGAAGTTTTCGGTCTTATCTAACTTGATGTCATGGTTTAAGTAGACTAAAAAGGTTTTTTTTGGTTTTTTTTGGTAGGTTTACTTAAAATGTTATTGCTACAGATTTCCTTGTTCTGTTTTTAGCGAATTTTAGGGCTTTAATCAGGATTCAGGGTGTCCACATTAAGCTGTTACTTCCCCATGATTCACAGATCTTGTGTCAGTGCTTTTCTGGTTTATATCTTGTATAAAGGTTTCTAAAAAAGGTGTATAGAAAGTGTATAGAAAGCTATTAAAAATAGCTTGCAATAATTTTTATATTTATTCACAGAAAAGTAAATATTAACAAGATAATAAAATGTGAATATTACTGCCTAGCATAGCTTTAAATGGCTTTAAGAGACTTGATACATTCAAGTCTTTTTGTCCAAATTTTTAGAAGCAAAATAAACAGAATTTTTTTTCCTGCATGTGATTCTTTCATGAATGTTGTGCAGCTTTTTGTTTATTGGCGACACTCAGCGGTTTATTTACTTGAAACATGCAGAAGTGGTTTTTCGTGTTCTAGCACATGTCTGTTGGGTTTGTAGGACAAACAAATGATCAGGCAAGATTAAGCTTCATATGATTGATTTTTTTTTTTTCATGCAAATCTTTTACATAATTGTGGTTTTCCTCCAGTGTAGACGAAGAACAACATACTGTCCTAATCAAAACATTCAGTTTGGTGTAATAAGAGAAATGAATCATATACTACAGCTAAAAATATATGATGCATGTTTCTTTTTGCAGGACTGCTGCCTGTGTTCCCTGAGAGGAGGAGCTTTACAGAGAGCCAACAATGACAAGTAAGAAGTACTGAAATAAACAAGTGATGATATTCTAAGCACAACTTTGTCATTTACACACAGTAATGTTGAGGTTGAAACTGGGGCTCTGCCTCCACCTTTGTTCACTTGTTTGAAGTTGTAAGAACTTCAGTCAGGAAAACATTTCCCTGCTTCTTGGATTCAGTCAATCACGCTCAGTCGTGACATTATGTCATAAAATTGTTGTCATTCTCTTTGACTGCTGTAATTTTTGCTTCCTTTAACCTCTTACCTCTGAAATCATCTCATCCATTAGACCTTTAAACTAATCAAATTTTTCAAATTCATATGTGTGTTGTGCAAACAAACAAACATCTGTGGTTACCCAAATAGAAAAGATTGACTATCTTGACTATATTGACTACATGCATTCTCACACGCACCCGAGTCCAGGAGCTGTACTGAATTTATGTTGAGAGCGCCTGAAGGCAAAATCCTTTAGCCCAGATGATGTTAGTCACACCCTGTTTGAGAGTAGAGCGTTCTCAGTGTGCTGAAGTTCAAATAGCAGATTTTCCTCACACTGTCAAAGTGATATCATTCAAAAGTCATCTTGAGTTCAGCCCAACTGGAGAAACTAGTTTATCTTTAGATTTTTGAAAATACATGATTTAATTTTTTTTACAGTTTCATTCATTTATTTAGTATTGAATATGTGTAGACAATAACATGTATCCCTAAGGCTTTGTCTACACTAATCCGGATAAAGTTGAAAACGGCGTTTTCGTCTAAAAACGCTCCGCGTCCACACTATCGTTTTCAATCGTTTCAGAACAGTTTTTCATCCACTGAAACGCCTGAAAACACTTTTCTGCGCATGTGTGAATCGTGAGACAATTCGACCTGCATAATTTCTGTCTGCTGTTTATTTACTTTCCGGCTCTTTGAAACATCACGGCAAAAGGAAAAGCACCGAGTTTTTTAAATGGATTAACAATGAGGAATTCTTGCTGCATGTAACACAAAAGTACAAAGTTGCAAAAGCGAGTGAGAATTAAAGAATTTGTAGAAACGCTATCTGGAGCATGTACAAACTGATATTAATCTTTAATAGGGCTGTCAAAATTGAGCGCAAACAAAACAACTGCTGTATAATGCCCTCTGGGTGTAACATACTCTTTCTGTGAAATCCAATTCATGTTGCCTTTCACACAGGTGGGTTCATGTGTTGTGTGCCATAACTGTGCTGGAAGCTCGCTTTGTCAACATCACTGAGCGGAGCCCCGTTGACCTCTCTGCCATCCCACTGCCACGTTTCAGACTGGTAAGTCAGTACAGCTGTGTACTGTAGGGTTACACATGTACTGTAGGGTTACACGTTTTGTAGATTTGGGGATATTCCTGTGAATGTGGAATGCATCTGCCGTGGAATGCAAATGACACAGTAAGGTGTGTGTGTGTGTGTGTGTGTGTGTGTGTGTGTGTGTGTGTGTGTTTGTTTGTTTTCCACTTCCGAGCACAAGGGCACTTGGAATGTCATGAGTTCACACATCACTTCTGTTTAACTACTGTGGTGCCTGTTGTACTGTCACCACAGTTTTACTTCTTGTTTTTGTATGTTCTAAAAATAAAGAAAAAGTACCGCTTAACTGTGTAATGGCACGCACACACACACACACACACACACACTTTTTTAGCTTCCTGTCAGCTCACCGAAGTAAATTTCAAAATAATGTAAAAGGATTGCACTATCCTTATCTTGTAGTTTGTTTGAGATCTAAGCATTCTGAAGGAAACAATGCAGGAATTCAGTTACGACAGTTGGCCTTGTTGGCATTGTTACGCGTCTGTAACACAAAGGAACCTTTGTCAAAGGATCTACTTTTACGTGTGTTTAAATAAGATATATGTCACTAAATTGTCAACAGGAAGCTGTGTAATTTCCTCCAGCATGTCTGCATCTCAGTTTGTGTGCCTTTTATAATTCATTTCTGACTTCCTTCCTCTCATCCTCCCTGCTTGGCTTAGACGATTTCTTTTCTCCTTCTTTGCTTCTCATGTTTTTCCTTTTCCTAGCCTCCCACTTACAATATGGAACACTTAATTTCACCCCCTTATTTCACTCTTTTGTCTTTGTTTCTCCCGTAGAAATGTGTGTACTGCAGGAAACGGATAAAGAGGGAAGTGAAAGGCTGCTGTGTTCAGTGCTCCCATGGGCGTTGCTCCACGGCATTTCACCCCACATGTGCTCAGGCAGCTGGTGTCCTCATGCACCCAGATGACTGGCCATTTATTGTCTTCATCACTTGCCACAGGCATAGAGCACCAGCCATACCTGAGGTAATCGTGGAGAGTCCCAGTCCGGCCAGTAATAATTTCTGAAGACACTGTCCTGTGAAGATGTGTTTAAGGTGTAAAACAGATTACCAGTGAAAGGAAACGACAAACAAATTTGCCTTTTTCTCAGCATGAGCTTACACTGCTTTTTCTGTGAATTTTGTCTTAAAATTGTTTCAGAGAAACGTTTTCAGTTCCTCACTGTAAAGAAGTGTTAGTTCCACATTATCAGCAAGCTTTAAAATGACCCTGAATAGCTGTCTGGGACTTTGATTTAAAGAGCAATTAAGTTTGATGTGCAGGTTAATGAATACTGTTAAATTAATTATTTTTTTCATGCGCTTCCAGCTGAATGTATAGAGATACTGGGTCATAATAAGAACATAATGCCATCCCATGGTCTCCTTACACCTTCAACACATCTTTTTTTCCGTCTCATCCCTGTGATACATTCTAAGTTCAGGTGTAAAGTTGCAGTCTAGCAACATGTCTAAACATTGTACTGTTAGAGACACTTACTCATCACATCCTAAATCACACATCAGATTTGTTGCTGAATTGAAGAAAAATATGTACTAGGCAGTTGGAAGCTAAGCTGCTAATTTGCAGTGGTGTTTACAGTTTACAGTGATGTGCTGTGTTGGACTGGTGCAGGTGAAGCTGTGGTCATGTTTGGTTTCATTAAGGGTAGCAGACGTCAATATAAATTCAAGGTTATGATTTCGTTTAGCTTCACACATTAAATTCTACCTTTTGTACTAGCTTCATAATGTTTAGAGGGTTGGAAATCAGCCATATAGCCCTCTGCCTGTATCTTGTGGAATTCAGTTTGCTAGATCCACAAAAGAGCGGTAAATATCAGAGTAGGCGCACAGGTCAGCTGATCACAGCCTGTACACAAAGAAAATTCAGCCAGAGTGCTCAATAGAAATGATGAAATGACTTCTTTAATGTAACTCTTTGCCCCACGCTGCACCGCTGCTTAAGTGGTTCAGTCTCCAGCTCATTGTGTCCATATACCCATTAAAATAGTTGATGTTGTTTACACTACTGTTGGGAACTGTGGCATGAGTTGTGTAGCATTTAAAATTCCTCTCTTTTTTTTTTTCTTTTTTTTTGGTTTATGTTATCAGTTGATGAAGTGTCTTTGCAACAAGATGCTTTTATAAAGTGAGGACTGTCTTGCCTCCCGTTGTAGCTTCCAGCACAAGCTTAGTCAGCTGTGCAGCACCATAACAGCTGGAAGCTACCACAGGGATTTCTGCTTTTGCACGTTGAAGCTTTGATTCACTAACTGGAGAAGAATAACACAATAAACCTGCTCTGACAGTCTCCATGGTATTGTTGTGACTACCAGTTTGTGTTGGTTCTCATGTGTAGTGTTCATATCTTTTTTTGAACAATGGGGCAGGGATAGTGTTTAAACATTGCTGTAACCTGCTAATCCATTTCTCTGAGTTATCTTTATTGCACTACAGCCACTGTCTTACCCTTTATCTTGGGACTATGGGAAAAAATTTACTTTAAAGTAATAACATTTGATTAACACTCAGTATGTTTGTCTTCCACAGCGCAGCAAAGCTGCCATGCAGGAACTGGTAGTGGGCCAAAGGGTGATCTGTAAATACAAGAATGGCCGTTACTACCAGAGCGAATTGCTGGAGCTAACCACGGCTACGTTTTATGAAGTGGTGTTTGACGACGGCTCATTCAGCGACAACCTCTTCCCTGAGGATATTGAGGTTAATAAACCTCTCAGATAGCTAAAGCTGATCTCAAATTTTCCATTTCTAAATGCCCTCCCTTTTCAGATGGCCTGAGGTCAATATTTGTTTAAATGTGTTTGTAGAACCGGGACTGCGTCCGCCTCGGCCCACCTGCCAAAGGTGACGCTGTTCAAGTTCGATGGACAGATGGGTTGATATATGGAGCCAAGTTTGTAGCTTCCCACTCCATCCCCATGTACCTGGTAAACATGCATTTATCCCTCTGATCCTCATCAGCTTCAACTCTGTTTGATTAGACTCCATCAACACATAAAATGCTGGGTTAGGATGATTGTAAAGTCTTGGTTGTCTGGTTTAAAAATTAACATTTTGTCATGTTAAACAGATGGTTGCTAACCAGTTTTGTAATACTTTAAGATGAAGGGTCTTTATCAGTCATGTTTTTTAAGTTCTAAACAGAAAATAGGAGCCTTTATGCGAGTGTTGATGGTAGATCAGTTTGTCGCATTCTCATGAATCCAGTGTGTTTGAATATCTTTAAAGAATTTCTTGGCACAAAGAAGAATCACATAAAAATTTGTCAAGCTTAATGTAGATAAAATGTTTTTCTTTAATACAATTATACTTTTAAAACAAGAATTAATGTGGTCGTGATGAGAAAAATTCACTTTAATATCCAACAGGATAAAATATCAGAGCGAGGACATTTAATGCCTGAGGGAAGCGAACTTTCCTTTTACATCAGTCAGGAGCAGAGTCAGACATTTCACTTTTTGTTACACTTACTTGATGATGTTAATCTTTGTTGCCCTAGGTGGGAATAAATGGGAATTCTACTCTGGCTATGAAGAAAATTATTATGTGACACATACAATACAGTATGAGGAGTAGAAATATTCAAATACGCTTTAATTTAAGCACTTCCTCTGTGTGTGTGTGTGTGTGTGTGTGTGTGTGTGTGTGTGTGTGTGTGTGTGTGTGTGTGTGTGTGTGTGTGTAGGTGGAATTTGAGGATGGCTCGCAAATCTCTGTCAAGCGGGAAGACATCTACACTCTAGATGAGGATCTGCCTAAACGGGTCAAGTCAAGGATGGTGAGCTAAAAGTCTCAATGCTTTATGTTATGTGGAAATAAATATGACACCAGTTGTTGGGGATGCTGTGTAAAATGTAACTAAAAACAGTGGAATGAATAACTTAAACTCATATTTTATTTACAATAGAACATAGAAAGCACACACGCCCAAGCCTCAACTCTCGCGGCCTGGTACTAAACGACTCATGGACCAGTATGGCCCGGGGGTTGGGAACCGCTTTTCTACGGTACATAATACCAACAGATTCAGGGAATCTGGAGAAATGGTCTTCAGACCTTTTCCCAATTTCCAGGAGAAAAGGTTCAAAATCAGTATTGGATGCCTGGGATCTTCAGACCGTCAGGCAGCACTGCATTAAAATCACTCCATGGGCTCAGGAAAACTTCCAGAAATCACTGTCTGTGAACACTGTTGACCGTGCCATCCACAAATGCAGGTTATAGCAAAAGAAGCCATCATCACTGCTCTCTTCTCTGAGCCAGAGCTCATTTAAAATTGGCTGACACATACTGGGAAACAGTTCTGTGGTTAAAATTTGAAATTCTTTTTGGAAAACATGAACATTACACCCTCCAGACTGAAGAGGAGCTTATAATCAGCACTCCGCTGGTATGGGAGGTGCATGTGTCATATCGTGTCGTGTTGTGTTATATGTAGTGCCGACGTAGGACAGTTTTTCCAATTTCATTGTACTACTGTACTATGTATGACTGTGCAATGACAATAAAGAGTTATCTATCTTATAAGTGCACGTGGAATTGACAGTTTGCATATTTGGAAAGGTAGCGTGACAACTGAAAGGTATTACAGGTGTTAGAGCAACAAGTGCCCCATCCAGATGACACCTTTTCAGGGAAGACTTTGTATATTTCCACTAAATAATGCAAATCCACGTACTGCAGCTATTGCAACAGCGTGGTTTCATACATAAAGAATCTGGCCTTCACCAACTGAAAACATTGAGTATCATGAAGTGAAAAGTTCAACAAAGAGCCGAGACTGTTGAGCAACTAGAATCCTTTGTCAGACAAGAACAGGACAGCAGTCAGTTCTCAAAGTGTAGACCGTTGGTAATTTATGAGGGGACGATTAATCTTTAACTATTTATCTGTTCTGTTATGAGTAATAACGGGTTTATGAGCTTTGCAGAACTTTGCAGTCTGCTTTTATTACCTCTCAGCTCTAAAAGGCTAATAGGGTATTATCATCACCCTGCTTGGTGGATGACATGGACACCAAACTTTGTGAACACGATAGCTTGAGAATGAGGTGACGTAGGATTTTCAAATTGGTCCCATAGGTGCATCTACTTTGAAGGCTGCAGGGTGGGACTGGTGACCGTATTCTTTTTTACTTCTTTTCTTCACAGCTAGCCAACTTTGTTGTGCAATTGCAGCTGTATGTTTGCATCACAACTGTAGAACTAAGCAGTAACTTTTGTATCTCCTTTTCGGTTTTCAGTCGGTGGCATCAGACATGCGTTTCGAGCTCTTCGCGCAAAACGATGTCAAGCAGAACACCAAAAGGCAGCGGGTCATCAATTCTCGATATAGAGAGGACTACATTGAGCCGGTCATCTATCGAGCCATCATGGAGTGACATCCTTTTCTTTCTGAGGGTACTGCTTAAAGGATTGACCGCCCCTCCTGCTCTTCCACGGCCTGTCAGGCTCCATATTTATAAACTACGGCTGGGACTTTAACTGACTCTTGTGTGCTTTGAATAATATTCATCGACATTCATGTCCCATTGCAGTCTGGAGATTGTTTGCTTTCCCCCATTTCATCGTTTTTTTCTTTCCTTCAGGAAGAAGCCATTAATGAATTAAATGTGAAAAAGATTTGATATTTTCTTTGTTCTCTGCCACCCTGATTAGCAACTGTTGACTAAAAAACTACATGTTCTACAGCAGAAACATATTTCTCATTTAAATCACAATTCACTGATTCAGACTGATGTTTTCACAATTTTTGCCATACAGAAACTTGTTGATGGAGGTTTTCTCAACTCTGTTTTTTCTCCACTGATGCAGACACACTGTAGCCGTTGACTGTTGACAGTTTGAGTTATGAAGAATTGTGTCAAATCATAAACCCCAAAGAACTAAAATTCTCTGTCACCGTTTTAACAACGGTTGATCTTGTTGCTTATTGCGTTACATTTTGTGGTTGAGAAATACGTATACGAGTATGTAGTTCACCCATACATAGTTGTCATTGTGCATCTACTGTGAAGACAGAGGACGTTTGACATGTTTTACAGGCCCAAGCCTTACACTTCAGAGGGCCTACAATACCTTGGTTTATTATAATTATTGTAATTAATGTTATTACTATACTTTTATTTATGCAAGTGCATCAAGTTTGAAAACAAAGCTATTTTTGTCATGTCCTTTTCACAGTCTGTAGAAAACCTCAGATGTATTTATATTTATTATATTGACTGGTTTTCAGACATGCTGTTTAAACTGAGGCTCGCGTTTGCTCTGCAGTGAATTCGGGAGGTAAAGATTATTATTGCTAAAGTTGTTCAAATAGCTTATTGTTATCTTCTTTCTGAGCATTTTTTTTTTGGTGTTTTTTATTTTATTTTTTTATTTTCGTTTTGTTTTCGACTTATTGCCTCAACCAAGTGGAGTTTTTGTGTTTCTGATAAATGCTAGCTTTAGAGATTGTAGTTTCAGATGATAGTTCAATCCCTGATGACAACAAACTCCACGACAGCTCATTTTTGGATTTAAGTGAGTTTGCTTTCATTTGCAGTTCCTTGAACCTGCTTTAAAACAGACTTGTGCAGAGAATTACGAACCTCTGTAGGATGACCTTTGCAGATACTTTTTAGCTATGATCTTGGCTACTGTTGGGTTTCCTTTGGGTCTGTCTCCACAGCAGCATTAAGTCTGTGCACTCTTTGTAAACACCAACTGTTTGAGTAAAGTTTTGAATACGAAAAATACCCTTGTGTAATTTATTTTCTCTACAAAATCCTGGCATGTACTAGCATGTAGCAACTATAAATCAAACTTTTCTTTCTTTAAAGGAAAACAGAAAATCATTACATGAATAAGTCTGCTCTGCTTGGCTTGCCCACTCCTGCTGTCAGATAGTGGTAATAGCTGTATTCAAAATGCAAAATATATGTATACATCTCTGTAAGTTAAATCATATCACATGTTAGAAAAATTTAACAACCGGTACCAGCACTGGGGTAAATATATGTACAGATAGATAATTCTATTTGCATATATCTTCTCGGACAACATAAATAATCACACTAGAGCTGGGCGATATATCGAGTTTTTAAAACATATCGATATATTTTTATACGAGATATAAGATGTGACAATATCCTTTATATCGATATAGTCTATGTTACGTTATAATTATAGTTGTGGAGCCGCAAGTTTGCCTCTCTTTCGTCCACTTTTGTCTCTACGCAACGTTACTCCGCCTCGCCTTCACTGAAGACAACTCCCCCTCCTCCCCCATCGCTTCACATGCAGGCAGCGACAAGACGGACACGGCAAATCTCCGTTAACGAGTTACTGCGCATCGCCCCATGCGTGGGGCTGGACGGCGTCAACGTGCTAACGAGCTAAACATGCTAACGAGCTAACAGCGCTAACCCTAAAATCCTTTCATTCTCTCAAAAGTTGATAGCGCGCCTTATGTATGAATTCTGGTTGTGCTTGATGGCCGCGAACTGATTTTATGTGGTACACGGCGCTCAGCAATCTGTCAAAAATGTTTGAGTACGACTTTGGTAAGCTACGGAGCTGCACCGCTTGATAGATTGTCGGCGCATTACGGCTACCGAGGAGCTTCGCGGAGTGATACGTACTGTGCATCAACGTAATATTACCGTATTGTGTGTGTATTAGTGATGTGCGATACCACTGATTTCCTTTCCGATCCGATACCAAGTAATATTCAGGGTGGTATCGACGATACTGATCCGATACCGATACTTTGTACAAAACGGATTTTATTTATTGTATCTCAAATTATAGCGTCATAATGATTACAGGACATCAGAATACCTTCTTCTTATCACTTAATAATGCAGAGTTCATCATATAGAAATAAAAAAACTAAAGTTGTGTGCTATTTGAACACCTTGCCTGCCTGGAGGACTAAAGGACTCAGTGAGAGACTCTCACCCTAGCAGCACCTGTCCCTCTCCTCCTCTTCAGTTCGCCTCAACATACGCTCGTCATATTTTGTGATATGATTTACTCTGAGGTGTTTGACAAGGTTAGTGATGTTGCCACAACCATACATGCCAACCCTCCCGATTTTTCCGGGAGAATCCCACCTTTCTCCAGATTTTCCACCCGGACAACAAAGTTGAAAAACCATATCGCAGAATTCATAGCGCGGCCCAGCCAATTCCAGTTTCCAACAATGACGGCAGCGACTTAGTTTTAATATCACTCTTATTTCTCTTTCTGGGTCGCAAAAAAACTTTTAACATATTTTCAGGTGAGAATGTAGCTGTGTAAACTTCAAATATCTGAGCCGACCGACACATCGTCTTCAAACCCCCGCGGTCTTTCACCACTCGGGTTAAACATGATGTACAAGTCACTTTGATAACTTAAAAATGTTCTTGTTTGGCTTTTTCAGTGTTTTATTTGTTCGTGAGTAAATCGGTTTGGCTGATATTAAAGTTATTAGATTAGATTAAATTAAATTAAACTTTATTATTCCCTCGGGAGGGTTCCTCCGGGGTTTTCACACAGCTGAATAAACGTCAAACAGAAAACTGATTAAACAGAAGAGTTTACGTCAGTGTCCGGTTATATTTTAGACAGCAAGGAGCAGACGGCAGAGTTTCACTCCACCGAGGGAGCTCGTGACGTACTACCCGGCTTTCTTTAGACCGCGAAGGCCGGTCCTCAGGTGGAAGCAGCCTCTGAATTTGGACACCCCCGCTGTTTCCGGGCCGGCCAATAATAACGGTGACATTTAACGTATTTTATCCGATAAATAAACCCTGTAAAATATATTTATCCGCCCAAACAGCCCTTTTGAATGTCTCCCTAATTCTGAGGTCTCAAGGTTGGCAAGTATGGCCACAACACCTCACTTTTTTTGCCACATTTATTGCAAACCACGGCTCAGCTGTTTGTGGAGGTAAAATACATCCGCACAATTACGCTCAGCCATTGTTGTGAGTGCGCACGCCAAGGGGCTGCGAGACATTTATACAGCCGTATTTCGCACATGACTATGAAAGGCGGAAGAGGAAGTAGTTCCTTTGAATGTAGGCAATCCGAATGTTATAGTTTCTTTCCACTGTGTTCCTGTTAATGACAAACTACAAATTTACTCTAAATTACTAAAATATCGATATTTTAATGTGAGAATCGATTCTAGAACATAAATGATTGGTATCGGAGGAATCGATATTTCAGGATCGATCCGCACATCACTAGTGTGTATAAGGACCATAAATGGCACCTGTAAGAGACACGGTTATGAAGCGGATTTCAAACTCCAGGCTATCAGTCACACAGTAAAACTTGGGAACAGAGCAGCTGTGAAATCTGTCTGTCTTTGTTATTACGCTCAGCGTCTTTTAGTTTACATTTTGACTGCACAATTGTGAGCTCTTTGTTTAGCACAAAAACAACCTTGTTTTCTTTTATTTATGGAGCATTATTATTTAATGAATGCTCATAATTTAATTTTGAGTAATTTTTCATGTACATCTGTGCTGTATGTTAATAAAAGTGCCTGTGTGACATCTGGGACACAGCTTTGACTAAGAACTCTCTTTTTGTTCTTACTTTATGGCTTAAAAAAAAAATCGAGATATATATCTTATATCGCCATCCAGCTAAAAAATATCGAGATATGAATTTTGGGTCATATCACCCAGCCCTAAATCACACTATAGTTAACAATAAGCTGTGAGTTGACCGTAAGTGAAGTGTTAATTTTAGTAAACAAGTGCACATGATTACAGTCTCTTTTAAAATCAGCATATTTGCAATTCTAATATGCACATTGCAGAAAAACAGCTTATTCTCAAGAACTTATCCCCACTTTGAATTGTGATTGTTCACATTGCATTATCATACTGACATTAATATTGGCAAAATTTTTTGGAGGGGGTGATGGTGCATTTTACTATTTAAGAAAAGAAATTGTGTAAGATTTGATTCTGTTTTGTTTATAGAGTAATAATTACAACAGCACTTTATACTGTAAGGCAAAGACCCTACAATAATACAGAGAAAATAATTACATGACCCCCCCTATGAGCAAGCACTTGGTGATAGTGGGAAGGAAAAACTCCCTTTTAACAGAAACCTCCCAAAACCAGACTCGGGGAGAGGCAGCCAATCTGTGGTGACCAGTTGGAGGTGAGGGGAGGGAAACAGGACAAAACATAGACTGTAGAAGGGAGCCGGAGATTAGTAATAACTAATGATTAAATGCAAAGTGGTGTAAACACATAGTGAGTGAAAAGAGGTGAGAGAAGGAGTAACACTTAGTGCATTAGCACCTTAGGCCTACTGCAGCATAACTAAAGGAGGATTCAGAGTCACCTGATCCAGCCCATGTAAGGAAAAGGATTTAACAGAGAGCCAATGAAGGGAAGCCAGTCTGAGAGAAATATGAATCTCTCTTTCGGTCCCCGTCAGTACTCTCGCTACAGCATTTTGTGATCAACAGAAGGCTTTTCAGGGAGTTTTTAGAACAACCTGCAATAGTCCAGCCTAGAAGTGATAAATACACAAACTAGCTTTTTAGCATCACATGACAGGATGTTTCTAATTTTAGAGATAATGATCAAATGCAAGAAAACAGTACATATTTGTTTAATATGTGCACTGAAACATGTGCCTAGTCAAAAATAACTCCCAAGATTCCTTACAGGGTTACTGAATGCCAAGGTAATGCCATCTGGAGTAAGCACCTGGTTGGACATCATGTGTCTACGATGTTTTTAGGGCTGAGTACAATAACCTCAGCTTTATCTCAATTTAGATACAGGAAGTTAGAGTGCAAACTAGAACTCAGACATAGCTTATAAAATCAACAAGTGTTCAAAAAAACTGATTTTTTTAAAGAAAATACAAATCCTATAAAGTACGGACCCGTGCTGCTCATCTGTTATCTGCATTGTGAAATTTCATAGTTAACTTTGTCAATCACCAACATTAAAGATCCTTTACCTAAACTGGTTGCTCAGTAAAGGGTGCCCAAGGTCTTTGAATCTCTTTTATAATCTACGATTCACTGCCACTGACACACTGCACCCCAGACCAGGCACAACACATCAGATGTATTGAACTGCCTGAGAGAATCTGATGCAACTGCATAGCAGAGCATACCGGTACAAATTTTTTTTTTAATTGCTTCATTTTATCTACTCCCAGCATATGTCATTTTGTTCACCACAGTCCCCACCAGAAGAAGAATCTATGTGGATTTAATGCTACTGAACCTTTTCCTATAAATAACTGAAACACCTGGGAAATATTAGCAAATGGTTTATAAAATACTAATATAGAGCTGTAAGACCTGTGTTTTTATGTACAATTTTGTACATGTCTGTAATAGTACCCAGTTTTCATGAACACACCTGATGACACAGGCTGGTGTGTATTAGCACAAAGCTGAGTACCTACCCTGCTGTGACACAGACACACCCTAAGGTTTCCATCACATGTTTCTGGGAATTTTATAGTCTGAATCAGCGTTTGGTTTACTTACTAATCAAGGAGTACTATTTGACTTCTTGTTAGGTGAATTCCTGATGACGTGAGTGAGACCATAAAACTCCGCTTACGTTTCAATGAAAGACGGGCAAGATGTGGTTATCCACGTATAGGCTGAATACCAACATCCTGCCTATTTCACTTTTGTGCTGTGCTTTCCCTACTGTTTTTTTATCTAAAAGACACGTAACAAGAAACCCCTCTTTGGTTTCAGGACTTTCTGAGGTGGCACCTTTGGTTTTGTTACATCATACTCATGCATCGCTTTCTATCGTCATTAAGGAAGTCAAGATAATCATAGCTTCCTCTGTTGTATTGCTTCTTTTCTAAATTGGTGATTTCCAAATCTTTCTGTTTGCACCAGGGTGAAATTATTTCCAGATCATCAGAAACACTATTTATTGCTGGAATCTATGGTAAGCTACCTGGTAATAGCATTGTCATACTATACCTGATAAAATATTTGTCATTCATTGTTCCCAGATACACAATCCTGATGACAAGATACTTTGTCTTTTCCGCTAGCTAAGGGGAAGGGGTGTCGAAGGGTGTCCGATTTGACCCAGAGGATTTCTTTTCAAAAAATGTTTTTCACTATTTCTTTTGATTTCTTTTGATTTTTTGTTGTCAAGGGGAAAAAACGATTTGACAAAAATTTTCAGTTTTATAATTACAAGACAGTCTGTCTTGAAAAAGTTGTTTCTTACAATTCGAGCCCAAAAAGTCATGCTCACAGCTTGTTTTTGTTTTGTTTTTTTGTTTAAATCACTACAACAGTATTTCTTTATCATGTAGAAAAACTGAGATGTACAGTTAAAATTGCACATGTTGGGTTTTCTGGTAAGCTATTTCACAGATTAAATATGTGGTCAAACTTCTTTACAATAAAAGAGAGGGGAACTTTGCTGGCCACACCTTGACGTCACAGTTGCGATTTGGTGCCAAATAAAAAAAGCCGGATTTCGTCTGATCCAGGTAATCTCAGAGTTAACACTGAGGTTTCTGTTGTAGAAACGTGGTTCACGTATAACGCCATGGTAACTTATGCTGGCTGACAACACAACAAATGCTGGTGACTTATGTAACTTACTTACTATTCCTGGGAAACATCTCAAACCTGTGTAACCAGATTATTCCAATAGGGTAAACGGGCGATTGATTGTCACACTTTTGCCTCTATGTTGTGCTGTGTGTTGTCTTCCTTTATTGCAATAATTGCATAATTGCAACAAAAAAGTAATTAACTATCAATAAGACTCTTAGACAACTAAAGGTAGTTATCAATGGGTTTAAAAAGTAGTAAACATCAGTAATGTTTGTAATAGACACCACCTAATGCCTAGTGTATTTAACACCAGCGATCATTTTTGTGAATGATTCTACATGTGAGCAGTGAAATTCAGGACTTTACATGGTAAATGGTAAATGGTCTGTATTTGTATAGCGCTTTTTTTCCAGTCCCTAAGGACCCCAAAGCGCTTTACACAACCTGTCATCCACCCATTCACACACACATTCACACACTGGTGATGGCAAGCTACATTGTAGCCACAGCCACCCTGGGGCGCACTGACAGAGGCGAGGCTGCCGGACGCTGGCACCACCAGTAGGCAACGGGTGAAGTGTCTTGCCCAAGGACACAACGACAGAGACTGTCCAAGCCGGGTTCGAACCCGCAACCTTCCGATTACAAGGCAAACTCCCAACTCTTGAGCCACGATCGTCCCATACTTTAATAATGTATCCTGTTTTAAAGCCATAAAAGAAGTGAGATTCCCATGACTGTATTTTGAACTGAGTTACTGATGTCATTAAAGGCCAGAATTTCACTGTATCTTTTACTATTTTCCAACAAGTAATTCGTGCAGTAGTGAGCAAGTCTATGTAAACACGTGAGAAGAAAAATGAACTACAGTCATATCAACCTGACTCTGAACTGTCAGTTTGAAAGTCTCTGGGATCTTCCTTTTTAAGGTTGCTAGCCTTGATTTAGCAACCCTCTAACTTATTCACAGTAACACACATCACTTATGACAAATGTATAACCTTGGATTGCCAGCAGTAGGGTAGACTGGAGTTGGTCATCACAAAATGTCAGCGTGTCATTGATGGTTCATTACTTTTTGTTAAAAAAAGGAAACCAATCGTATGGCAGCACCTTAAACCTCGATTTAATGAAGCAGTTGTTGTTGAAAGACCCTTCACTGATCAGCAATTCATGCAAGAGTACAGTGTGAGAACCAAACTTGCTCTATCCTACTATTTCTGAGATCAGTTTTGGCAGATAACACATGAAGCCATATTTCCTTTGTCAGAAGAGCAATGCTTTTAGATTACCTAGATGCAAAAATATTTCTTATACTAGAGATTTGTGTAGTCCTTTTTACTTGAACTGCAATTACACAGAGCACACCAAAAATACAATGTTCAAATTCATTTCACTTGTATCTGCCGGCATACCAAAGCTATTTTCACATCTCCTTTATCAGGCTGTGGGACTGTAAGCTTTCATTTTTAAATGAAACCGGTTTACTGTCACCTAAGAAATAAAAAACAGCTCTGAGAGCGCACTCAGTGATTAAACTAATCTTGAATAAGGTTGTGACTACAGTTCTGTGTGCTAAATCACGATATAGATTTATTTATTTATTTTAATTGCAGGATTAATTGTGTGTCCTTTTTGCAAATGTTTTTTAATTTATTTTAGATTTTTAATCATCGTGTCTGATAAAGTCTCTGGAGTAGGGGGCAATGATAACAATAATTCTGTGAAAGAAGAGTCACGTGACATGTGAAACTTCCCTTTTAGATGAGTCAAATGCTGCTAACACCATGTCTTTCATGAAAAGGAAACACTGAGTTAACTTGGTTGATTTATGTAACTGCTTATCTCAGCTGTAAATGTTGGGATAAGTGAATCCAGATAGCAGAAAGGTATTCTGGTTGAACTTGCTTTGTGGTGTAGGGATCAGATCGGAGCTCTATTTTTAACATAAAATGGTTTGTCTTTAAATGGTTGACTTACTCTACATGGCGTAAGTATGATTGATTATGAGATAACGACACACTTTAGATTTAGTTCTCACAGGTTTCTGAAGGTTATTGACTGCTGTTCAATCATTTTAAGTCCAGTCCTTGTACCTGACACATTTTCGGGATTTTTTTTAAAATTATTTGTTTTTGCTTGAGCCACTTAATACTGACTTGAAGTATTCAAACATAAAAAGGCATCGAACTCAAGTTAAGCTGTTTATCATTTGTTCTCGTGTCTTTAGCTGAATCTACGAAAGGCCAAAGATAAAGTTTGAAAAGCATAAAATGCTGTATTTGCACTAACAAAGAGCTATTAGCTGAAAGTGTGGCATATCATAGCATGGTGTGTGGTGTCCTTAAAAAATCTAAGGAAAGAGGACAGTGGAGAAAAGAAGCAATGTGAGGCCTAAATTATCCACAGCAGATGAACAGTATCTGAAAGTTAAGACGTTAACCTCGTAGGACCTGGCGTTCACATACTGTATGTGGGTTGTCTAGACCACAATACTAAATTTTACAAACATGTTCTCACTGGGGGGAAAAAGTTGAAGTAGCAGTTTTGGAGTGAAACGTTTTGTGTTTCATGCGATGTTCAGAAATCTTTTACTTTTTTTGTACTTTGTTGCAGACATACGTCTTCCTGCAACTCTTAGCAGCACTTCAAATGAGCCATATTGCTCAAAGGGGCACAATTGTTGTTTCCCATTTTGGTTTTGTACTTGGGAAAATGCTGCTGTGTTCAGACACCAGATAAAGATGAGTTGCACATCATTACTCAATTGTGACTTTATGGTGTTCTACTGAAATTTAAAAATGAATGTCCACATATGTGGATATCTTTTTTCTCAGAAACCAAAGAGCAAAGAGAAATAAAATAAAAAATGCTGGGTATGAAAGAGTTCGGGTCTTGTCAGAGACAAAATGGTTTTAATGGGAGGCTGACTGTAAAGAAACCATTCTTAAGGATGGGAAATGCAGAGAAAGGGGTGAGGTATGCTGAACTACACAAGAACTGGAATGAAAGATCAGAGAAAAACAAAGGTCTGGGAAGATTAATCTAAAAATTGGAATTTTTTGTTTCAAATCTTCAATATGTAAGTAGGACAGGAGAGGGATATAGCAGTGAGACTGCACAGCCATCTGTAAAACACAGTGGAGGCCAACGTTCCCTCTAAGCTGCGCGCGTGCGCAATTGCGCACTGCTGGCACGGTCTCTGCGCACAAAAAATCTGTGTTGCGCACAAAAAAAATCCAACCTGAATTGAAATTAAAATCAATACTTTAACAATTCTGTTTTGCAGTGTTAGTCAGTAAGTGACTGGATGCTCCCGTATGGGATTAGAACGATGCCACCTTATCCCATAGTCCAGCCAATAATGCGATTCACATTTGTATATACGCAGCTAATCAACGTGGTTGACAGGCTATGACAGCGTCCTTATATGCCGACACCTGTGTTTTAGCTAGCAAAGTGGCGTGGCTGCGGAGTGAAGCCACGTTAATGACAACGTGTACAAACTCCAAACTCCAAAACACATGCGAACTCCAAAACACATGCGAACTCCAAAACACTTGCAAACCCCAAAACACATGCAAATTCCAAAACACAATGGAAGTGCTCCAGGGCGCTAGGGGCAGTGTTGAGCTTTTGTTACCTAGTAACTACACAAGCCAGGAAGTACCAAGGACCGGATTTGGGCTGCAGCCTTAAAGGCCGCCCATGGCGTGTCCAGCGGGGTGGCCTGGGGGGGCACAGGCCACCCCCCCAACCAGACTGGCCACCCCAGGTGCCACCCCAAAGGCAAAACAATAAAATTCAATCAAATATCAAATGTCCGATTATGTTTTCACGGTGACGCTCAGATATCCGAGTGTAAGTGAATGCAGCATCGGCTTCTGCGCTATGTGCATCACGTTAGCAAAGGTAGGAGAGCCAAGCACGAAAGACGGCACTGCAGGAAACAATTTTTAGGTGAAGGAAATGAGGACAGAATAAATGTCCCGGTAAGTAATATTAAGTTTGTTGAGTTTAGTAAACTTCGGCGAAATTAGAATACCAAGGAAAAAATAACACTTAAAGAATTATTGCAGCCGTGGAATATTTCAGACAGTATGCTACAGAGGGCAGCTAACATAAGAGTTATGAGTTATAAGATGTAATCTAAGTCGTAACATTGCTGTATGGAGCTGCAGATTTGGTTGCAGGTTAACATAGATGGACTGGCCGTCTATGGAACGCCAGGACTGCCATAATGAATTAATTAAATACACCATTAAATAATTAATTAAATGTGGCAATAATTAATTAAAATTGGAATTAATTAATTAAATAAATAGTTATGACACATGTAATTAATTAATTATTGACACATTTAATTAATTATTTATGTATTTCACATTTTAATTAATTATTGACACATTTAATTAATTAATTATTGACACATTTAATTAATTATTTATGTATTTCACATTTTAATTAATTATTGACACATTTCATTAATTATTGACACATTTAATTAATTATTTAATGATATATTTATTTATTTCATTTTGGCAGTCCTGACGCCTGGCTCTCGTCATGAAATAATTTTATCTGTCAGCCTCACCCATCAAACTCAGGGGGCGGGGTTAATGCTGCCCATGCAGCTTCTCTAACATTTGATTGGTTGCCGTGCAAAGTAAGTCAAAACAGGTCGATCCTAGAAAATCGATTGCTTGTGTAGACTTGGGGCAGCCAGTTATCCCAGAATGCAGATCAAATCACAGGCAGCAATGGTGGTGGTGTAGTTTTAAAATACCCCGTTTTTCTGTCACCAGCTACACTTTTAACAGTGTTTTAGCCGCGAATGTCGCGACGTATGTCTGGTCAGGTTGTCAACATAGAACATGTTTGCAAAAGTGCTCAGATGTTTTCAGAGATTTCACTAGCTCTGCTAACAGTTAGCATGCAGAGCGCACCGAGGGGGTTACGTTAACCGGTTTGTTTACATATTCCACTCTCCGTGTTCCACATGTTGCATTTGCAGATTCTCATTTTCACCGAACGATCGTCTCTTTCCGCCTGGTCTTGTGTCTCTGTGCTTCTGTAACATAAAGAACGAGCTGACATTTTTCTCACGAAACCAGCGATCAGCTCAACAGACCCTCAGTTTACCTGCATGCATCCTCCTCCTCATCTGTCAGCTGTTTAACACCTGCTGCTAATTCAAGAAACACGCCTAGTTACCTGGTGATAGTCACAGTTTAACTGGGCAGCCGGTGCTCGATATAACGCAATGTCAGCGCATTTTTCTGCACAAGATAAGTAAATATAGTGTTTTCCCCGAGCGCAGAGCTGCTGGAGCTCGTTTCCTTACAGAGCACTTTATAGGCGAACAGCTTTATCAGCGGCTGATGTCCAATCACCGGCACACAGCTTTGAAACCTCAGCTGAGTTTTAGCTCTCAGTGGTTAAACGCTGGACTTCATTCACTCAGGTTCTGTCTGTCGGGTCACGTTTACTTCGCTGTTTTATTTACAACTGAGCAAATCGGTTTGGCTGAGGTTAAAGTTACGTTTCATAACTGCATAGTTTCACAGACGTTTAATGGTTCACTGGCACATGTGTTGGACTGAACTATCATCTAAATATCATCTGTTTTTTAATAGTTATTCAACTGTATTCTAAGCACCAGCTGTCTGTTAGAATGTGATTTTTTTTCTCTCTCTGTTGGCAGACGTATAAAAATGCGCAGGAAAATCTGACATGCATGGCGAACTTCACCTACGATGTTTAGGGAGGAATAAACACACATCAAACATAAATGAACCATTTGTCTGTCTCCATAATTGAGAGAATTTTCTCTTCTTATGTCAACACTCTCTCTCTTTTTTTTTGCTTTTTTTTTGCTTTTTCGGTCATGTTATGTTTACCTGTCAAAGGCTTGTTACAAACTATGAAACACATTGTGCAGACTTCTGGATGTTAGAAGAAAACTAATACTGCTCATGAATGAGACTAAAGGCAGGAAGGTGTCCTTTAAAACTAAACATGTTAATAGGACCTCCCTGTTTATATCATAGTTTATGATATAGCACGTGTATTTCAGTAATAGCCTGCTGAGGCCACTATACGTGCTGGCCTCATATCAAATGTGAAGGCAGACTGAGTCTATGTTTGACGTTTTTTATATCTAATCTTCCTTTTCAAACATTTAAACAGCAGCGAGTCTGCAGCTGAGGGAATACAAACTCAAATTGTCGGAACAGGTTTGCTCGTTTCTTGGATTCATTTGGTGATTTATTAAATCTATAACTGTTATTCTAATCTGCTGCTGGGTCTCTTACACTTTTCTTTATGCTGTATATTTTCATGTCTCTGGAATAGTTGGCAGTTAGATAGTCAGCTGGGAAACTTTGTGTTAACTCATGGAGCTGAGGATATCGTGGATATGCTGACCTCGCTGCGTGGTGTACAGAGCGAGGTCAGCATGATTAATATTCACAATAAAAATATTAGCCGAACATCATGAAGTCTGTATGTGTTTCATAGTGTCGAACAACCTTTGTACAGTTAAAGCCAGCAGTTACTACATGACGGAAACACCAACGTTATCTCTTTTATGTGTTTATACACAGGTCACTCTGATTACTGAACAAAAACCCAAAGATCAGATGTTAAACAGATTTATTTGCTCTCTCTCCTCCTTAAACATGTTTTTAATGTTAGTTATAATTCAGAATTGGCGACTGAAACACGTAGGACACATAAGAACATCAGGAAATAAAACATCGATAAATATAACCTCAGTAAAAGAAGTCAGCGGGGGTTACTACAGCTGTGTACCGGGGCCTGCGCTTTGTCGGTGGGATTGCTTGCGAGGCGAGCGGGTCTATCCCACGCTTTGCCGTGAGACTGGGCAGACATCTCCGAAATCATCGAAACACTTTTGCAAAGAGGCTGTATCTTGACAAACCGACCAGACACATGAAGATTAAACCACTACATTCTCAGCTAAAAAAATATTAAAACGGTATTTGGTAACACACAAACAGGGTTTTTCAAAACTCAGTTCTGTTAGCTTCCACATGCCGGTTGTTGTGTGCTAGAAACAATGGCCACCAGGCCAAAGCAATGGTTTTGACTCGATCAGCGTTAACCCCGCCCCCTGAGTTTGATGGGTGAGGCTGACAGATAAAATTATTTCATGATGAGAGCCAGGCGCCAGGACTGCCAAAATGAAATAAATAAATATATCATTAAATAATTAATTAAATGTGTCAATAATTAATTAAATGTGTCAATAATTAATTAAAATGTGAAATACATAAATAATTAATTAAATGTGTCAATAATTAATTAAAATGTGAAATACATAAATAATTAATTAAATGTGTCAATAATTAATTAATTAAATGTGTCAATAATTAATTAAAATGTGAAATACATAAATAATTAATTAAATGTGTCAATAATTAATTAATTACATGTGTCAATAATTAATTAAAATGTGAAATACATAAATAATTAATTAAATGTGTCAATAATTAATTAATTACATGTGTCATAACTATTTATTTAATTAATTAATTCCAATTTTAATTAATTATTGCCACATTTAATTAATTATTTAATGGTGTATTTAATTAATTCATTATGGCAGTCCTGGCGTTCCATAGTCAGGACTGCCAAAATGAAATAAATAAATATATCATTATATCATTAAATAATTAATTAAATGTGTCAATAATTAATTAAATGTGTCAATAATTAATTAAAATGTGAAATACATAAATAATTAATTAAATGTGTCAATAATTAATTAATTACATGTGTCAATAATTAATTAAAATGTGAAATACATAAATAATTAATTAAATGTGTCAATAATTAATTAATTACATGTGTCATAACTATTTATTTAATTAATTAATTCCAATTTTAATTAATTATTGCCACATTTAATTAATTATTTAATGGTGTATTTAATTAATTCATTATGGCAGTCCTGGCGTTCCATAGCCATCGGGCTTATTTGACTTATTTTTTATTTTTTTTTGTAATGGCATGAACAATGAGAGGTGGTGGATTGGCCAGATGCAGGTCGATGTGTAGAAATAACTCCGTTGTTTGGTGGTGGCTATGGCGGGGCTTCCACAGAGGCAGCAGGTGGATGAGGGAAGGGGAGGCAGGAGGAGAGCCCCGAGGCAGCCGCCAGTCCGAGTGTCAGGTGAACTGAACTTCAGGTAAGAAGTTATGACCTGCAGTCTATCTGGGTCAGATATGAACTAAGTTTAGGTGGAGTTTATTTTCGTTGTGCTGACTTTTTACTGTCAGTTGCAATAACTCATACTGCGTTCTAGCCAGCTTGACAGAGTTTTTATACAGCTGTTCGGTTGCTATGATGTTACTGATAGTGAACTTTATTTTATTCATAAGGTTAGTTAGTAGAGTTGCCAACGGCTCCTTAAAAAAATGGAATGGTCCCTCAATCAGAGAAAATATTACACGTTTCGTATTGAGCTGAGAAGAGACGCAGTTTGTCCCGAACTTCAGCTAGAATGGAAAAAGACACAAAGCTGGAGTTATTCTGTCTTTACGCTGCACAGCTGCCTCTTCTCTCATCCTGCCTCTCCTGTTGCTACTTCAATCATGAAACTGATCGATGATCAGCTGATCGGCTTTTCTCTCTTGTTTGTTTATCGCCCACTTTGCGCCAGAAAGACGAAACCAGCAGATGTTGCGCTAAACAACAGCAGCACGTTTAAGCTTGATCAGCTGTTGTTAGAATGTATTTAATATTAATTTCTAGTATCAGCTGATGTTTGCTGGAGCCACAGCTGTAAAGCTGCTGGTCATGATGTCGGTTTGGATATCTGGTGAGAGGGAAACGTGAAGACCACCCACCAGGATCCTTTTTTATGTAGCTGACAGCTGGTAACTGTGCAGGGGCGGGTCTAGCAAAGTTTTGCCAGGGGGCCAGGTAGGGCATTAACAGGGAAAGGGGGCACAAAGAAATACTTTTCTTTCTTATTCTCATTTAAAATATCTCGCTTTTATTAAATAATTATCTAAATCTTACAACCAAAGTTTTTATCTGACGTAAAATGTATAGAAATCATACATATACCAAAAAGACTGTACATCACTGTCACAACAGGGTTTGTTTTCATTCAAAGGCTTTATGGCTTTAATACCTGGTGGGCCGGTCTGTAGTCAAAATGCCCGATTTTCTGTCCCAGTCCAGCCCTGCAGGTTATACTGGCAGTGTCACCATGCCAGCTGAATGTATTTCATCATCAGCCAGTGTTGTTCTTTATCAATATTACCAAAGTTTACCATAAGGCAGCATAGAAAGTATTTACTTGCTTTCAGGTTTTATTCAAATATTAGTCTTTTCATTTGTTTCTCCACTTTTTTCCTGTTTCAAAATCAAACACCAGTTTGTGAGAAGATTATCTTCTTTTTTTAACAGGCAGATAAAGTTTTGCATTGGCATGGCTAATTTGTCAATTGTTTGCTACAAATGTTCGTATTTTAATATTCAAAAATGTTTTTGCCCAAAACATATGTGCAGTATATGTCAGTAAAAATACTATGCAAATATTGCTGTCCTTGAATGCTGAGTAAACACTGACAAAGCACTGATTGTATCTCTTGTACTTTATCAACGCAGTATCTAAAAACTTTGCACCGTAGTGGTTAAAATCTCATTCTAATAAGAGTTAAAAGTGCATTTGGTTATTAGGTTTATAGGATTATTGAATTATGGTTAAGGGTTGGTAGAATTTTTTTTTTAAACATTATCTGCCAATTAAATCTGCCACCCTTCTCCAAATCTGTGCCCCTACCTGGCCCCCCCAACAAAAATTTTCTAGACACGCCACTGAAGGCCGCATTTTAAGGCCGATTACGTCACAGCGACACGACGAAGGCTGTCCCAATTCAAAGGCTGCTCGAAATGCGGCCCTCAAATGCGTCCTTAATTTCCTTGAATTTTAAGGATGGGTCGGTGTAGCCTTCATGGCCCAACATATCCCAGATTTCATAGCGCGGCGGTGGTGTGGATAATTTTGCCGGAAAAAAAGGCGGAAGCAGAGCCGCCGAAGAGTAAACTTTCAGAAGTACTGAATATTATGTCACTTATTTATGCGCAAATGTTTTTATAATGAAGAACATTAAAACATTACTGTTGGCCACATGTCGGGAAAGTTATGTGACATTAGCGATGTTTGTACTAACTTGGTTTTAAAGCCTTTACTTCAAAATATACGCCGTTCAATAGTTGACTTTAATCTTACAGAGAATGTGATGATTTTATGGATAATTAAAGTCAGTCATATATCCACAAACACAACAAGCTGAAAGTTAGTGATGCTGCTCGGTTTGCAGTCCTGAATATCACAGCACAAGCAGGATCCACTGCACTGTTAATGTTAGCTATGTTATATTGCTGCCTCTGTTCGGTGGTGTCGAGCCAAACGGACTTTAACGTGTGTTTGAACGAGCTGACGGTTCACTCGTTAAGCTGAAAGAAAGATGCTTTAATCACAGGAGTCACACGTGTCCACTGTACCATCTGGGAACTCTTCTTGTTTCGTAATAACACAATCCTCCTTCTTTTGTGCTGTTTTGTAGCAGTGTATACGCCTGAGACTGTCACCTGTCTGTCTGTCCTGCACTCTCTCTCTTTTTCTTTCTCTCTGATTGTGTAATAAAAGTATGAACATTCATTTATAAGTCACACTTGTGTTTGAATCCTGCAGCTTATCACACATTTGATTTCCATGTGTGACAACTGCAAGTGTCCAGAGTGAGGACAGACTGAGGGACCCACTGCTGCACATCATCTGTGAGGCTTTGCACCCCTCACACAGAACATGACATCGTGGTTCGGGAACAGCTGTGTGAAGGACCAAAAAGCTTTCCAGAGAGTGATCCGTACAGCAGAACGCTGCTGCAGGATTGCTCTCCCCCCGCTTCAGGACACCTACACCAGGAGATGCCGGACTAGAGCAGCGCAGATACTGAAGGACCCGTCCCATCCTGGCAACAAACTGTTCCAACTTCTGCAATCTGGTAGAAGGTTCCGCATCTTCCGGGCAAGGACAGAGAGACTCAAGAGGAGCTTCTATCCCCAAGCCATCCGTGCCCTAAACACACACACCCGCCCTCTCACATCATCTATAATTGACTGAGACAGGACTCTTCCAGACACTAAACCAAGGCACAATGTCCATTTCAATTCCTTTAATTTTAAATATGTTTATATTGACTATCCTGTAAAATAGTCAGATGTCTATTCATATTAATGTACAGAATTCACCTGCTTGCTGCTACTACTGCACATTCACCCAGTGTATATACTATATGTGTGTGTGTATATTATATATATATATATATATATGTTCTTCCTCTACACCCCCCCCCCCTCCCCCGCAATTTTTGCACATGTCGAGGAGCGTGTCAGGCTACATTTCACTGTGTGTTATACTTGTATAACTATGCATGTGACAAATAATAAAGAACCTTGAACCTTGAACCTTGAACCTGATGATCCACCAGGACAAACTCAGCAGTGTGTGAGGAAGAGGAGGAGGAAGAGCCAGCAGCAGCTGACAGATGGAGAGAATAGACAGACTGTTCCCTGTTTGTGAAGGACTGCTAGGAAAGTTTAACATAACTAATTGTCTGTCCTGAATCAGTCTTATTAGGTAATGTTCAAATAATTTGATCATCCCAGTGTTTTCAGTGTGGGAGAAAGTACTCAGGGCCTTCAAGTTACACACTATGAAAGGCAGCAACAAGTGTAATATTCAGAAACCTAAAGTACTGTATGTATCAGCAGCAGAATGGACCTAAAAATAAATGTTTGTTTCAGTTCTATGAAGCTTTGAGTATTTTGGATCAGTAGCACTGCTGTGTTTGTTGCATCATATTGCTGTAATTGTTTATATGCTTTATATATTCTGAGGTAAGTTGATCTATAGTGTTACATCATATTCTATAAGGATGTTATGTGTTTGTATACTTTCTGCCCAGTTTGACCCATTTAGCAGAAGTCAGCCTGTTTAAGGCTCTGATATCTATTCTGTATGACTTAAAGCAGTTATGACATGGTCTGATTTTCTCACCCAATAAAGGAATATTCAATATACCAGTCATTTTATCAGAAACAGTTATCACAGCTTGTACATTTTCTTTTTATAAATATATGTAAGCAATGAGCCAAATTTAGTAATGCCAACATACTGAAGGAACAACATTTGTCTCTTATATATGATACACCTATATATGCACTGTCAAAGATACTTGTCTTTGAGTGAAGATTTAAGTTGATAAGACATATAAATAACTGCAACTTGAATCTGTACTGAGGCTCAGTATTTGACACATAGTTCATGTTCACTGTTGTAATAGCTAATAATGATTAATATAATAACTATAATATTGGCCATATTATATTTACATTACCAAAGTGATATGACTTTAGTCTCAGAGGGAAGCGCGACGGAGACTAGACCGTCCCATACAAGACAAACTTGCCATTTATTTTGCAAATCGAGCTCAACACTGCCCCTAGCGTCCTGGAGCACTTCCGTTGTGTTTTGGAGTTTGCAAGTGTTTTGGAGTTTGCAAGTGTTTTGGATTTTGCAAGTGCTTTGAAGTTTGCAAGTGTTTTGGAGTTTGCAAGTGCTTTGGAGTTTGCAAGTGTTTTGGAGTTTGCAAGTGCTTTGGAGTTTGCAAGTGTTTTGGAGTTTGCAAGTGTTTTGGAGTTTGCAAGTGTTTTGGAGTTTGCAAGTGTTTTGGATTTTGCAAGTGCTTTGAAGTTTGCAAGTGTTTTGGAGTTTGCAAGTGCTTTGGAGTTTGCAAGTGTTTTGGAGTTTGCAAGTGCTTTGGAGTTTGCAAGTGTTTTGGAGTTTGCATGTGTTTTGGAGTTTGTACGTGCTTTGTCTCTAGGAGCTACCGTAGGTATCAGGCTGTTGTTCTCCTTTATCTCATAGTGGACAGAAATTATTTTTGGAGCGGCACAAATAATTTGTGTGGCATCAAATTTGATGCAGAACACCTGATTGTTCTGTAAATAGTTTGAAATTTTTTTATTTTAAAAAACGCCTTTGTCAGGATCCTGGGTCTCCTGACCCAGTGTTTTTAGTTCTTTTGTAATTTTTGTATTTTGTCGAGTACTTGAGTGATTTATTTTATGGTTTCTAGTTTTGATCCCTTGCCCCTCATGTTTCCCTGTGCCCCCTTTGTTCTGTGTAAAGTCCGCGTTTCTTGGTCTGTGTCTTCGCATGTTTTGAGCTTCTTGTGTTTCAGGATTTCCCTCTGTGTATTATTTATCATCTCTAGTCTTTTGGTTCTTTGCCTTATGGTTATGTCTCTGTGTTTCTTTGTTGCTGTCTCTACTGTGTCAAGTTCGCGTCTCTGTGTTATACTTCCTGTTTTACTTTGAAGGTCCGTGTCTTATGTGAATGTGTCCTGCTTTGCTTCCTTGTCTCGTCAGTTCTGATTTCTCCCAGCTGTGCCCTCCTTCTGTGTCTCATTCCCCTCGTTACTTCCCAGTGTATTTAAATCCTGTTTCTCTGAGTCATTTTCGTGTTGTCCCTCAAGCTGTGTGTTTCCTTGTGTGCCTTGCTGCAAGGTGTAAGTTTATATTTTCCTAGTTTAGTTTAGTTTTGTATGCTTTTCCCCTGTCAGCAAATAAAGCTGAGTTTTTTGGGTTCATCCCTCGAGTCTGAGTGCCTCTTGGTTCCAACTCGTGCCTGCCACACAGCACTTCCTGACAGCCTTGGCTGCATTTTTAGGTAAACAGCTGCAAAAAACTTTGTTTGCATAACTCGGTTACTTTTTTGAAGAAGTAACGATATAATTAATTGCCCGACATTGGTCATTATATACTGTATTTTGCAGACAGCGAGTTACAGACTCATAATACAAGTCAGAGCTTTATAAAATATATATACATATATATATGTATATATATATATATATATATACACACATACATACACTATGCAAGTAACCCTGGCGGAAGGGGTTATAATATCTTATTCATATAACCGTTATATGAATAGGATGAGGGATCTATGGATTCTTCAATACCCAACATCCACAATGACAGCAAAACAACTAGTAGCTCAGTGCTCCAACATTCGAAAGAAGGGACTGCTCTCACAGCTAGAGATTGACGAGGTACAACATAAATGCTACGGCAAGGGGGAGCCAGAACGCCAGGTCAGGGGGGAGATATCATCCCCCCCACCCGAGATTGGGTACCAAGTGCGATAGGAAAAGGATCGTTGAGTGCGATAGGAACTGACCTGAAAGATAGGATCATGGCCAAGCTTGAAACCTGGACCCCCCTCCGTAGCCGGTTACCAAGATTACGTGAAGTACCTGAGGGTACTTCATGTAATCTTGGTCTGCTAGATGATGTTAATGCAGTACTACGGACGATACCTACAGCCACGATTACCGATTCTGCTGAAAAGGGGTGAAGAAGCTGATATTTGTGTTGAGAAAAGTTTAAAAAAAAAGTTTAAGTGTTAGCTGAAAAAATCTGATAAAAACTGCAGAAGTAGTTCCACGGCGAAGAAAAAAATGGAGCAACTAGAATAAAGTATAAAGAATAAAGAGATACAGGAACAGGAACTCAATAGTGTGAATGCCTTCACACAATAAATTTCCATATTTTGAAACGAGTTTAATCTTTAATGACTTCCTGTTCTGATTATATTTACTTCATGTGGTTCATGATTTGTCACGTTATAGGGCTTTACCCACATCCATCAAGTTTTTCTATCTTAAATGAAGAAACAACTTCTAACTTAATGTGTTTCACATAAAGGCAGCTAAACTTATCACCTGCTACACAAAAGAAATGCACGACCCACGAGTGAGCGGCCCTTTTTTGCCTTGACTTTTACATTTTTATACGGCATTAGTTTTCAAGTGTGACAACCATGTCAACCATCAACCGAAACTATCGTGAATGAAAAGACTCCACTTCTACACTACTTGCAGTACAATTTGTCTCCTTTCCTATAAAATACTTGCGATACCCAAAACTTATACTTACATACTTATTAAAATTACCTACAGTGTAATTCTTTCTTGGCTAAATTAAGTAGGTAAATTGTTTTGCGTTTTAATTTCAGGTAAAATACATGGAAACTCAATATTAAACTAGGCCAAGTACACCACTAGTTATCTTATAAAGTGTCATATTAGTGTTACCAATTTTTTAGATTTTAAAGGTATGGCCATCTTTTAAATAGCGTGTATGGCTGAGAAGTAACAAATGCACATAAATGCAGTAGATCATTTTCGTCTCTTATAGAGGGTGAAGAGACTGCTGTGTCTGTGAGATGTGAGATTCTGTAGTCAGTATTTGTGCGTTTAAAAAATGTATTATAAATGTCGTGCTGTAATATTCCAATCCCAGATCACAATCATGGCACTTTCTGATAAAGTGAATGGTGCAGGGCCATTAGATCAGGGAAAGAAGATTAAACCCTTTCACTATAAAGGATTAAAAACAAGACGCTAGTTGGTTTTAGTGGGATTTCTTTGTCCACCAATAAAGGGGTAAAATTCAGGATTATCTTGGAGCTAGCATCCGGACAGCTAGCCTAAAAGATGGAAAAGAGGATTAGCCTAATGACCACCAGCATACTTCAACACATTCATCTTACCAATCTCTATCATGTGAATGTATGAAAGAATGAAGAACACCAAAAAAAGGCTGTGAACGATAAATAGTTTGAATTTATTTTGCTGACCTACTCTAGCTACCGTTAAAAGTACAAATATAAAGTTTCATAATTCGTTATGCACGCTATTTCTACCATTTGATTGGCTGCTTGGCTTAGTGTTCCAATCAGTTTTGTTTGTGGCTGTTGTCTTTTCCAACTGTGTCTAACTATTTAATACTTCTCCTTGCTCTGTTTTCCCTTCTATGCGTAGATCGCACAATAATAGACACAGAGAAAAACCCAACAATCATATGACCCTCTATGAGCAAGCACTTTGGCGACAGTGGGAAGGAAAAACTCCTTTTTAACAGAAAGAAACCTCCAGCAGAACCAGGCTCAGGGAGGGGCGGCCATCTGCTGCGACCGGTTGGGGTGAGAGAAGGAAAACAGGATAAAGCCATGCTGTGGAAGAGAGACAGAGATTAATAACAGGTATGATTCAATGCAGAGAGGTCTATTAACACATAGTGAGTGAGAAAGTTGACTGGAAAGGAAAAACTCAATGCATCATGGGAATCCCCCGGCAGCCTACGTCTCTTGCAGCATAACTAAGGGAGGATTCAGGGTCACCTGGTCCAGCCCTAACTATATGCTTTAGCAAAAAGGAAAGTTTTAAGCCTAATCTTAAAAGTAGAGATAGTGTCTGTCTCCAGAATCCAAACTGGAAGCTGGTTCCACAGAAGAGGGGCCTGAAAACTGAAGGCTCTGCCTCCCATTCTACTTTTAAATACTCTAGGAACAACAAGTACGCCTGCAGAGCGAGAGCGAAGTGCTCTAATAGGGTGATATGGTACTACAAGGTCCTTATGATAAGATGGGGCCTGATTATTTAAGACCTTGTATGTGAGGAGCAGGATTTTGAATTCAATTCTGGATTTAACAGGAAGCCAATGAAGGGAAGCCAAAACAGGAGAAATCTGCTCTCTCTTTCTAGTCCCTGTCAGCACTCTTGCTGCAGCATTTTGGATTAGCTGAAGGCTTTTCAGTGAGTTTTTTGGACATCCTGATAATAATGAATTACAGTCGTCCAGCCTGGAAGTAATAAATGTATGAACTAGTTTTTCAGCGTCACTCTGAGACAGGATATTTCTAACCTTAGAGATGTTGCGCAAATGGAAGAAAGCAGTCTTACATATTTGTTTAATATGTGCGTTGAAGGACATATCCTGGTCAAAAATGACTCCAAGGTTCCTCACAGTGTTACTGGAGGCCAAGGTAATGCCATCCAGAGTAAGAATCTGCTTAGATACCATATTTCTAAGATTTTCAGGGCCGAGTACAATAACCTCAGTTTTATCTGAATTCAGAAGCAGAAAGTTAGCGGCCATCCAGGTCTTTATGTCTTTAAGACATTCCTGCAGTTTAACTGATTGGTGTGTGTTATCTGGCTTCATAGATGTCATCTGCATGGCAGTGAAAATGTATGCTATGTCTTCTAATGATACTGCCTAAGGGAAGCATGTATAATGTAAACAGAATTGGTCCTAGGACTGAACCCTGTGAAACTCCATAATTAACCTCAGTGTGTGAAGAGGACTCTCCATTTACATGCACAAATTGGAGTCTATTAGATAGATATGATACAAACCACTGCAGCACAGTACCTGTAATACCTACAGCATGTTCTAATTGCTTTAAAAGGATATTATGGTCAACAGTATCAAACGCAGCACTAAGGTCTAGCAGGACAAGCACAGAGATGAGTCCACTGTCAGAGGCCATAAGAAGATCATTTGTAACCGTCACTAAAGCTGTTTCTGTGCTGTGATGAGCTCTGAAACCTGACTGAAACTCTTCAAATAAACCATTCCTCTGCAGATGATCTGTTAGCTGTTTGACAGCTACTCTTTCAAGGATTTTGATATGAAAGGAAGGTTGGAGATTGGCCTATAATTAGCTAAGACTGCTGGGTCTAGAGATGCTTTTTGAGTAAAGATTTAACTACAGCCAGCTTGAAGGCCTGTGGTACATAGCCGATTATTAGAGATAGGTTGATCATATTTAAGATCGAAGAATTAATTAATGGCAGAACTTCTTTGAGCAGTTTTGTAGGAATGGGGTCTAAAAGATTATAAGATTAAAAGATTAATATTACATCTGTGGGATGATTATTGGTAATTTTTTCTCTAATGATAAAAATTTTATTTGTGAAGAAGTTCATGAAGTCATTACTAGTTAACGTTAAAGGGATTGTTGGCTCAGTAGAGCTCTGACTTTTTGTCAGCCTGGCTACAGTGCTGAAGAGAAACCTGGGGTTGTTCTTATTTTCTTCAATCAGTGATGAATAGTAAGATGTTCTGGCTTTGTGGAGGGCTTTCTTATAAAGCAACAAACTATTTCTCCAGGGTAAATGATGATCCTCTAAATTTGTGATACGCCATTTCCTCTCCAGCTTACGAGTCATCTGCTTTAGGGTACGTGTTTGAGAATTATACCACGGATTCAGGTACTTCTGATTTGAGGCCTTAGTTTTCACTGGAGCTACAGTATCCAGAGTCGTACGTAGTGAGGAGGTAAAATTATTAACAAGATAATCGACCTCTGTTGGAGTAGCGTTCAGATAGCTGCTCTGCTCTGTGTTGGTACAGGGCATTGAAGATGATAACAGTGGGTGGATTATGTTCTTAAACTTAGTTACAGCGCTTTCAGAAAGACATCTACTTTGATAAAGTCTACTCTCCACTGCTGTGCAATCAATTATTGTAAATGTAAATGTTATCAGGAAATGATCAGACATGAGAGGGTTTTCAGGAAACACTGTTAAATGTTCAGTTTCTATGCCATATGTTAAAACAAGATCTAGAGTGTGATTAAAGTGGTGGGTGGGTTCTTTTACATTTTGAGAGAAGCCAATTGAGTCTAATAACAGACTAAATGCCATGTTGAGGCTGTCATTTTTAGCATCTACATGGATGTTAAAATCACCCACAATAATTATTTTATCTGAGCTCAGAACTAAATTAGATATAAAGTCTGAGAAATCAGACAGAAACTCTGTGTAAGGCCCAGGTGGACGATAGATGATAACAAGTAAGACTGGTTTCTGAGTTTTACTGCTGGGGTGGACGAGGCTAAGCATCAGGCTTTCAAATGAATTAAAAGTCTGTCTTGGTCTTTCATTAATTAATAGGCTGGTGTGAAAAATTGCTGCCACACCGCCCCCTTGGCCTGTGCTTCGAGATTTCTGGTAGTTAGAATGACTCGGGGGTGTTGATTCATTTAAACTAACATAATCATCCTGCTGCAACCAGGTTTCTGTAAGGCAGAGTAAATCAATTTGTTGATCAATTATTAAGTCATGTACTAACAGAGACTTGGAGGAGAGAGACCTAATATTTAATAATCCACATTTCACTGTTTTACTCTTTGGTTAGGATGTGGATACTGTATTGATCTTTCTTTGTGATTTTTTTTATGTTTAAGTTGTTTGTTGCTGGTTTTTAGTTTGTTTTTTGTCTGTTTGGGAGCTGACACAATCTCTATGGAGATGGGTTTTTGGGGGGGTAGCAGGAGGAGAGAAGCTGCAGAGAGGCGTGTAAGACTGCAATTCTGCTTCGTGGTCCCAACTCTGGATAGTCATATTTTGGGGGGTTTAATAAATTTGTCCATATTTCTAGAAATGAGAGCTGCTCCATCCAAAGTGGGATGGATGCCGTCTCTCCTAACAAGACCAGGTTTGCTCCAGGAGGTTTGCCAATTATCTATGAAGCCCACCTCGTTTCTGGGACACCACTCAGACAGCCAGCAATTTAAGGAGAACATGCGGCTAAACATGTCACTCCTGGTCTGATTGGGGAGGGGACCAGAGAAAACTACAGAGTCCGACATTGTTTTGGCAAAGTTACACACCGATTCAATATTGATTTTAGTGACCTCCGATTGGCGTAACCGGGTGTCATTACTGCCAACGTGAATTATGATTTTACTGAATTTACGTTTACCCTTAGCCAGCAGTTTTAAATTTCCTTCAATGTCGCCTGCTCTGGCCCCTGGAAGACAATTGACTATGGTTGCCGGTGTCTCTAGCTTCACATGTCTGAGAACAGACACACCTCATAAAAATAGCTTTAGCACTGTCACAGGATATATTGCACAAACAGGAAACCTTATTCTTCCTCTCTGAAACTGTTTGAAGGTAGGATGCTCTTTACTGTGAGTTAACTTTAAATTAAGAATTCTCTTGTACAACTTGTAATTAAATGCCTCTGTAAAACCCTGTAATGCCAACTGTATCATATTTGACACAGGTTTTTGTTGGTGTTTGTTTGTTTGTTGTTGGGGGGGGGGGGAGATCTCTACAGTGGTCTTATCTTTTCAAACCAGTCATTGCGGCAATTATTCAATAGTTCATGCTTTATAGGGAGAGGAAAATGTTTTACTCAGAAATGGCACCTTGTTGTATTTGGCGTGATATACTATATTGGTCCTGCTTAATGTTCAGCATTTTATTTCTGGACACTGACACAGTTTTTTTTGTTTTTTTTTAACCTGTTTACAGAAACATATTCCAATTATAGTTATATAATGGACATGGACATAATGTATAGTGTCTTAGTTTTCATTTGAGGGCATCCACATTCAAATTAGATGAAGGGTTTAGGAGTCTCAGCTTCTAATTGTATGCAACCCTCTTTTTAAATGAAAAGTAATTGGACAATTGACTCAAATGCTATGTCGTGAGGAGACGTGTGCAATTCCTTTGTTATTGTCATTATCAGTTAAGTAGATAAAAGGCGTGGAGATGAGTTGAGGTGTGGTGCTTGTATTTGGAAGATTTTGCTGTGAACAGACAACATGCAGTGAAATGAGCTCTATATGCAGGTGAAACAAATCATCCTTAAGCTGTGAAAACAGATCGTAACCCAACTGTGCATGCATTTTAACTGTTGCAGACTAAACTTCAGACAGAAAGACCCACAAACAAATAGCAACTGAAAGCCGCTGTATAAAAGGCCTGGCAGAGCATTAAAAAGGAGGAAACCCAGCATCTGTGATGTCAACGAGTTCAAGAGTTAAAGAGTTCAGGCAAAGGGTTTTCAACCAAGTTACACTAAACGCCTTTCACGCGTTTAGTGTTTTAAAGCTAAACTGCAGGTGGCTTCACATGGTTACTAAAAATATGAGTCAGTGTCTTGTTTTCTTTCTGAATAGTTGCCTGCATGTCTGTATCAGACATGCACCATTTGGATTAAAGTATCACTTCCTTTTTTTTTTTTTTTTAACTCAAGGGTTTTCAGTCCCATTACACAAGTCTATAAGAGCAAGCATTGTTTTCTTGTGGCTTTAGAGGTACAGTGAACTCACTGTCATATTCAAGAAAGTAGTTTGAGGTGATTTGAGTTTTGCAACTTGGTGCGTTATCCTGCTGGAGGTACACATCAGAAGATGGGCCCACTGTGCTTATAAAAGGATGGACATGATCATCAACACTGCTGTCCTCCACGTCGTTACACAACAAGCAGCCTGAACTGTCGATGTTGATGTTGTTTACACCACATTCGGAGCCTACCACCAGAATCTCTCAGCAGAAATCGAGACTCTGTTTCTTGTTCTTATCTGACACGAATGGTCTTCTGCTGTTGTTGCCTGTCTACTAGTGATGTGCGATACCACTGATTTCCTTTCCGATCCGATACCAAGTAATATTCAGGGTGGTATCGACGATACTGATCCGATACCGATACTTTGTACAAAACGGATTTTATTTATTGTATCTCAAATTATAGCGTCATAATGATTACAGGACATCAGAATACCTTCTTCTTATCACTTAATAATGCAGAGTTCATCATATAGAAATAAAAAAACTAAAGTTGTGTGCTATTTGAACACCTTGCCTGCCTGGAGGACTAAAGGACTCCGTGAGAGACTCTCACCCTAGCAGCACCTGTCCCTCTCCTCCTCTTCAGTTCGCCTCAACATACGCTCGTCATATTTTGTGATATGATTTACTCTGAGGTGTTTGACAAGGTTAGTGATGTTGCCACAACCATACATGCCAACCCTCCCGATTTTTCCGGGAGAATCCCACCTTTCTCCAGATTTTCCACCCGGACAACAAAGTTGAAAAACCATATCGCAGAATTCATAGCGCGGCCCAGCCAATTCCAGTTTCCAACAATGACGGCAGCGACTTAGTTTTAATATCACTCTTATTTCTCTTTCTGGGTCGCAAAAAAACTTTTAACATATTTTCAGGTGAGAATGTAGCTGTGTAAACTTCAAATATCTGAGCCGACCGACACATCGTCTTCAAACCCCCGCGGTCTTTCACCACTCGGGTTAAACATGATGTACAAGTCACTTTGATAACTTAAAAATGTTCTTGTTTGGCTTTTTCAGTGTTTTATTTGTTCGTGAGTAAATCGGTTTGGCTGAGATTAAAGTTATTAGATTAGATTAAATTAAATTAAACTTTATTATTCCCTCGGGAGGGTTCCTCCGGGGTTTTCACACAGCTGAATAAACGTCAAACAGAAAACTGATTAAACAGAAGAGTTTACGTCAGTGTCCGGTTATATTTTAGACAGCAAGGAGCAGACGGCAGAGTTTCACTCCACCGAGGGAGCTCGTGACGTACTACCCGGCTTTCTTTAGACCGCGAAGGCCGGTCCTCAGGTGGAAGCAGCCTCTGAATTTGGACACCCCCGCTGTTTCCGGGCCGGCCAATAATAACGGTGACATTTAACGTATTTTATCCGATAAATAAACCCTGTAAAATATATTTATCCGCCCAAACAGCCCTTTTGAATGTCTCCCTAATTCTGAGGTCTCAAGGTTGGCAAGTATGGCCACAACACCTCCCTTTTTTTGCCACATTTATTGCAAACCACGGCTCAGCTGTTTGTGGAGGTAAAATACATCCGCACAATTACGCTCAGCCATTGTTGTGAGTGCGCACGCCAAGGGGCTGCGAGACATTTATACAGCCGTATTTCGCACATGACTATGAAAGGCGGAAGAGGAAGTAGTTCCTTTGAATGTAGGCAATCCGAATGTTATAGTTTCTTTCCACTGTGTTCCTGTTAATGACAAACTACAAATTTACTCTAAATTACTAAAATATCGATATTTTAATGTGAGAATCGATTCTAGAACATAAATGATTGGTATCGGAGGAATCGATATTTCAGGATCGATCCGCACATCACTACTGTCTACTTCATGGTTCAAAGTGTTGTGCATTCAGATATGCTTTTCTGCAAACCTTGGTTGTAACAAGTGATCTGTGGCATCAACGATGCATTTTCATTCAGCACGGCCACTCACTGAACCATAGAGGTGTTAGTGTGGGAAACTCCCAGTACATCAGCAGTACCTGAAATATTCAGACCAACCCATCTGGCAGCAACAACCATGACACATTTCTTTCCCACTGATGCTCTGTTTCAACATTTAGGAACTTTTCTGTGAGAAGCCTACGTGCCATAATGCTCCAAGTTTCTGAACTGAAACAATGCCAAGCAAAACATGATCCGATCAGGTCCTTTGTCTTACAAGTACATCATGTTCAGTCCTTGCCACAACTTGCCCAATGTTGCCATTTTATATTTTTTCAAACTCCCTCACAGAAAAAGCTTAGCTGCATTTCTGCAGCTGCAGAGCAGGGGACCAGAAATATCACGTATGTGGTTGTGTACTCAGAAACGGGGTGGGGATAGGAGGATACCAGAGACAGAAAGTCTAGATTTCATATGTATGTAAGCATGTGTAAGTCCCATTACAGGATGTGAAAGTGGCCGTCTATCTGACAACTAGTTTTGTGAACGAAGCTGCTAGAGAACAAAACAGGGAGCCATGGGTTAATTTTGACTTCCAATACTAAATATTTTTAAATGGTTTTAAATGGTTTTCAAGTATACAAAAGTATACAAATTGTTTATGGTTCTTGTTATTTTGGCTTTATTACAGATATTAAATCATATTGAGATTATATGCTGTTACGGTGATCCTCTACAGCAGTTTTTCTGTTTCATTCTTCTTCCAGTTGGTGCCTCATCACTATGCAGCAAACTGCAGCATAGTGGTTTCTCCAAGGGTCTACTTTGTCCGAGTCACTTTATCACATGACAGATCAATCCCCTAATCACCTGAGCAATCTTGTGTATGCACAGTGCATACACGTGCCAACATTCTGAGTTCGAGCCCCCAGCTCTGGACGTCCATGCTGAGTAAATGCTATCTTAATGGTGTATATATGTACTTAAAAGTAAATGCTTGTTGCCTCAAAAAAATAAAGTTCAATGATTCAGTGATTTATTTTATAATTTTATCCCCTGGCTTCCAATTAAATACGACATTGATTTAAATATCCTGCTGCTTACCTATAAAATCATAAATAATATCGCACCTTGCTACCTTATTGATCTCCTTAGCGTGTATACTCCCAGTAGAACACTGAGATTGTCTGACAAATTGCTCTTGGTGCAACCTAGGTCACGGCTGAAAACCAGAGGTGACAGTGCCTTAGCTTCAGTCGCACCTAACCTCTGGAATAACCTCCTTCATACTATTCGCGCATCTGACTCGATCCAGACCCTCAAGTCTCGATTGAAAACCCACCTTTTTAGCTTAGTCTTCCCGGCCTCCTAGAGCATGCCTTTTAAGTGTACTTTCTCGCCCTCCCCTTTTCTTCTCTTTTGTTTAGATTGTTTTATGGATTTTATCTTTAAATCTTACTTGCTCATCTACGTTCTTGTATGCTTGGTTAATCAATGCCTCCCACCTGCTAGCTTATCTGCTTTTGTACTTTGCTACTGTTTTACTGGCTACCTCTGGTTTTAAATGTGCTATACAAATAAAGTTGTATTGTATTGTATTGTATTATAAGCTTATTGGTGTGACCCTCTACAATAATTCCAGTTTCACATGTACGCCTTGGGAACATTAATTGCCATAGTCTGAATTAGACTTCTTTCTACCATAGCATTTCAGTCATGTTAAAGTCTGGACCAATGACTTTCAATAATATATGAATGATACATATAATATATAATATGTTTTTACAGTCATTGGTCTGGACTTTTGACTGGGCCATTGTAACATGTTGATTCTTCTCCTTTTCAGCCATTCTGTTCTAGATTCGCTGCTGTGCTTGGGATCATTGACCTGTTGACCCAGTTTGGGTCTTTAGCTGTCGGACAGTTGGCCTCACAAAAGAATATAACATAACAATATAACAATATAAGATACTCAGGTCCAGTGGCTGCAAAAAAGGGCATCCCCTTTACCCCAATCACCCCTTTTCTTTTAGCCAAATGAGGCGTTATGCGCATTATGGAGAAATATCTGCAGTTTGGTCTCATCTATCCAGATGACATCCAGAAGTCTTGTAGTTTGCTCTGATGTAAATTTTCAAAGTTAAGCCATGCTGCCAGGTTCTTTTTAGAGAGAAGAGACTTTCTCTTGGTAATCCTTCTAAGCAACCTGTACTTGTTCTGTCTTTCTCTTAATGTACTGTCATGAGCTCTAACATTTAACATGCTAACCGAGGCCTGTAGAGACTGGGATGTAGCTCTTGGGTTTTTGGCAATTTGTCTGAGTATTGCACGATCTAACCTTGGAGCTGATGTCCTTTCTCATTATCAAGACACACCTGAATGCTCCAGGCCAGCAAACTAAAAAAAAACCTTTGCTTTTCACACTTGCTGTTGATTAATAAATCAAGTGTATTTTGATCAGCAGCACTTTGGCTTTATTTTTGTTAAGTAAATGATAAAATTGAATATTATATGCACTGTAGATCATCTCAGGTTGTAGTTATTTCATTTTAATTCCTGTTAAGGACAAGATTTATTTTATGTCCTCAAATATAAAACCTTAAAAATAACTCACAGTTACTGTGTTATGGCTTCTTGTTCATGAAATCCTGCTGTTTATAAATGTACAAAGGATCCAAATTCCATGAAATATCTGTCACAACAGGATCTTATTTAAACAAGCTTGTGCGATGTTTGTTAACATCTAGTACGAAGGTCGCACCAAATATCTCCCTCTGCTTTTATCAGTTCCTGCTTCATCCAGTCCCCAAACATTATTATACTGTATTGTATGAAATAATGAATTCCAACCTTGTAATTAATTAACAGCTGTGTACAGAGCCCAGCCACAATGTACAGCCAGTATTTTATTGGATTTCTAGAGTCTTATTTTCCCCATTATTTCTGTTACTGATTAACTACTGTTTACGGTGACCTAAAAAGGAAGTCTCCAAATCAATATGGTCCTTTTTTTTTTTTTGGAAACCTCCGTGATTCATCTGTTCTTAGTTCTTAGTTCTTGTCTAGTTTTAATACTCTGGCTAAAGGACTTGACGGCAGCAGCTGAAAAGGTGATGTTTCTTTCTACCTTTAATGTAAGTTTATAAAACTCAGATGCATTAATCAGATTTTTCCCCCCCTATATGTTACACAACTTTAAAAAGCCAAGAACAGTTCTGTAAGTGATACATTAATAATCTATTCATTCGCAAAATTATGTCCTCCATCGGGATATTGTTTCTGTATTTGTGTATGTCGCCATAACAATTCCTTTTTATTATGCCAAATTGACCCCATACACATAAACATGCGCTTCAGACTTTTACAGTGTTCTTACAATTGTTTTAAACTTCGGTGAGAGATAAAACTATTTATAAGCACTCTGAGATCTAGGTTATACTCTAATCCGGTTGTTCAGTGATGACGCGACGAATCCTACTTCCGGGTCTAAAGTAGTCTGCGTTTAATATGGCTTTTGTGTTGTTAACATGTTTAATGTTATGTATTTTCTTCTATTTGATCTCAAAAAGCTCCTAAAACAGTCAGTGATCACTGTTGACCTCCCTCGGCTTTTATTACCGCTAATCATTTATTTAAGCTCAGTTTTTAAAACCTTAGGATGTAACTACAGCCCAGCCCATGCAGCAGTATGAATGACTAACCTCGTATTGTGGATGGATTATCTCAGTTATTCTCCTGGCTGAAGTTTGGTCCTTTTACAGCATCCTGCCATGCGATTACATTTGTTCCTGACTACCGAGAACACTCACGTTAACTTTTATCGAGTGGAAAAAAAGTTAGCTTGTTTATATTATGCTAACATAGCTGTGTCGCTAGCGGTCACGTAGCAACAACAACAACAACAATCTTTATTTATAGAGCACATTTAAAAGCCTTGGGCATACCAAAGTGCTTTACATAAAACAATAAAAGGTTCAAACATTGATAACGGATAAAAAAAAAAAAAATAACGAGTTATGTTCATAGATAAAAGCTACCAATAAGAATGACTACAGCACATGGGTAATAGCAAGATAAAAGCTGTACCACCATAATAAAAGACACCAATAGAAAGATAGGAGGGAATTAATACAAGAGGTCAACAGGTCACAGCAACCAAACAAACAAACAAACAAACAAACCAGCAATTAAAAGGTGGAGAAGGCAAGTTTAAAAAGATATGTTTTAAGCTGTGATTTAAAAGAATGAATAGAATCAGATGCCCAGATGCCAATCGGGAGATTGTTCCACAGCACAGGTGCAACAAGAGCAAACGATCGATCACCTCTAGTCTTAAGTCGAGATCTGGGCTGAGCCAGCAGTAACTGTGACGATGACCTTAAAGCCCTAGCAGGAGCATAAGGGTTTAAAAGGTCCTTAAGGTAGCTGGGTTCAGTGTTGTTAGTAATTTTAAAAGTAAACAACAAAATTTTAAATTGAATACGATATTTGACAGGCAACCAGTGCAGATCGGCAAGGACAGGAGTAATGTGGGCAAACTTGCTGGTTTTGGTTAGAATGCGAGCTGCAGCATTCTGAACTGTCTGTAATCTCTGTAAAAGGGAAGAGTGGAGACCACAATAAAGTGAATTACAATAGTCTAGCCTCGACGTTACAAAGGCGTGGATGAGCTTTTCGAGATCTTTATGCGGGATATAGCGCCTAGCCTTAGAGATAAGACGAAGCTGGTAAAAACTAGATCTGACAACAGCAGACACTTGTTTGTCAAGTGAAAAGGAGCTGTCAAATAAGACACCCAGATTCCTGACAGTATCAGAGAGAGAACAACTAAGAAAACCAAAGGCATCCCGGAGTTTGGCACGAAGGGCATTACTACCAAAAATCATAATCTCGGTTTTCTTCTCATTAAGGATAAGAGAATTCGACAACAACCACTTCTTGGCCTCAGACATGCATTCTCGGAGGCTATTCAGAGACAGAGCAAGATCGTCGTTTAGCTCAAAATAGAGCTGGATATCATCTGCATAATAGTGATAAGCAATATGGTATTTCTCAAAGATGGCACTTAAAGGAAGCAAGTATAATGAGAAAAGGGTAGGGCCCAGCACAGATCCCTGGGGGACACCACAGCAAACAGGTACAGCCGAGGAAGAGGATGTAGCCAGATGTACCGTAGAGAGCCGATTGGAGAGATAGGATTTAAACCAATCCAGGGCAGCGCCCTTGATGCCTACAGTGTGCTCAAGTCTCGCTAATAAGATATTATGGTCAACCATGTCAAATGCCGATGATAGATCCAAAAGCACTAAGACTGAGGGGCGTCCATTGTCAGCCATTAGTAGGAGATCATTGAAAACACGAAGCAATGCTGATTCTGTGCTGTGATGTTGTTTGAAGGCCGATTGAAATTTATCATTTATATTATTCTCATCAAGGTAGGTCTGCAGTTGGAGCAGAACCACCTTCTCAAGTATTTTAGCCAGAAAGGGAAGCTTAGAAATTGGCCTAAAATTGGCAAAATCACTAAGCTCAAGGTTCCTTTTTTTTTTAGAACAGGTTGGATTATGGCATGCTTGAGAGCTGAAGGTACATAGCCAGAAAGCAAGGAGAAGTTCAATATGGACAATAAACAAGGTCCAATTACACTGAAACAATCCTTAACAATACGGGATGGGAGAGCATCATGTACACAGTTAGTATTGTTCAGTTTATCAATTAGACGCTTCAGAGTGGAGAGAGAAACGGGTTCAAATTGATAAAAAGTGGCCGAACAACCAGGAGTAGACATACAATCAGTCACCAGAGGAAGAGTAGATCTAAGGGATAAAACTTTATCTAAAAAATAGTTTGAGAATTTTCCACAAAGACCCGGGGAAGACAGCAGTGGCATAGAGGGACGGGGGTTCACCACAGAGTTAAAAATTTTAAATAGAATTCGTGGATTATCACCATTAGTGGTAATAATTTTAGAGAGAAAAGCCGCTTTAGCCGTTCTGGCAGCAGTTTGGAACTTCGAGCGGCTAATACGTAAAATATCATAAGAAGACTGAAGTCTATCACTCCTCCACTTCCTCTCATCACGCCGACATATACGTCGTAGGGCACGAACAGAATCATTTAACCAGCATTGTGAGAAAGTTCTAGGACGTTTCATTTTGATGGGTGCAACAATGTTAAGAATCGAGGAACAGGTGGTAAAAAGAGTATTAGTAGAGTTCTCAAGTGTGTGTGGGGAAGAACAATCCAGCATACTAAATGGGGAGTTAACAAAAGACGTAGTAAAGTTGACCACAGTATTGGCATTAATAGTGCGCGTAGGATAAAGAGGAGAGTTTAGGTATTGTCCAGTATCACCCAGGTCTACATCGAAGATGACCGGGGAATGATCAGAGAGACCAGTATTCCTGATTTCCTTAATGCAAATGTCCACATTGAATGAAAAAACCAAATCAAGGGTGTGGCCTTGAACATGGGTAGGCTCATTCACCCACTGAATAAGATTAAAAGAATCAGTCAGCACAAGAAAGTCTTTAGCCAATTGGTCATTCATACAGCAGACATGAATGTTAAAATCTCCAGAAACAATAACAGAATCATATTTAAAAAGAACGGATCCCAAAAAATCAGCAAATTCAGAGATAAACATCTTATGATATTTAGGCGGACGATAGACCACGACACACAAAGTGGTCCGAGAGCCCGTCAGTTCCAATAGCTGAACTTCAAAACTGGAATAGGTTGGAGAGGATAGCAGCCGTGTATCATGTTTATTATTGAAAACCGAGGCTAAGCCACCACCTCTACCAGTTAGCCTAGGTGAGCTAAAGAAGGCACAGTCAGGAGGTAGAAGCTCAGAGAAGGGGATGAACTCACCCGGAGAAGTCCAGGTCTCCGTTAGAAATAGGACATCCAGTCCCGAGGTGCGAAAAAAGTCATTTAGGAGGAAGGCCTTATTTGAAAGAGACCTGACATTAAATAAGGCCATCCGAATCCGGGGGGCCAGGACCTTTGTAGTAGCCCGTCGCAAGGAGCAAAGGTTGTTATGTTGAACACCGCGGCCAGGCGGTGTTATCCAAAATCGGGCAGAGTGGTAAGCCACTGGGCGAGCAGGGTAGGTTTGAAGGCCGACGGAGCAAATCCAACGGTGGGTTAGCAATCTAGCCGCAGAGTGGCTGCTGAGATAGTGGAAGAAACAGGATAGCTCACGGCTTGTAGAAGGGAAGTCCATAGCCATGGCTCTGATATAAGCCTTAACGCGGACACGGACGCCGCTCCTCCTACCCCGTTTCCTGAAGCGTTTCCTACGGAGCATGGGAAGAGGAGGATAGGTCACATAGGTAGGGGAGACAGGCATCAGGGGGATAGCGGCACCGGCGGTCCCAAGGCAGTCAGGTCGTTGAGAACAGGAAAACCGAAGATTCAGGAGCGTGTCTCTGTCATAAGTTATTAGTGTACAATCACCTAGAGAACATAAAACCAAAGATAAAACAACGAGAAGTACAACGCCAAGGCGAAGACGTGGTCGGAGACGGTCAGCCATGCACACCGGCGCCATCTTGCTTCCACGTAAGGACATCATTATATACCAGCTAGCCCAACTTCAGTAACCCTACAAACGTCACTGCTGTTTAGTTTTCTGTCTTCATTTATGCTGGAAGTGATAACAGAGCTGTACGTTTTAATTTGTTTCCAAAACCCCGCAGCCAGGACATGCTATATTGTATTTAGATAGAAGCTAGCGAGCTAACTCCCTGCTGACTTCTAACTCCGTTAAATGTCATAAATTCCGTTTTCATGGATGCCTGGATGTTAAACTCAATTGTTACACCTGGTAGAGCAGAACGCTGATCATTTTATTAAAGATGAAAGACTTTAGACAGTTTTTCAACTCTCAGTAATGCCATAGTGATCGTTTGATATATGGACCTGCAGCGGAGTTTAGGTCCAGACACGGCTAGTGACGTCAGACTGAACAATCGGATAGGGATGTTTCCAAATTGATTTGAACTGTGACAGGAGCCAAAAGTTAAACATATTACACCAAACACTGAATTAATCACAGTGTAATATGAATTTTAACGTCTGAATAATTAATTTCCAGAATCAATTCTGTAGACATGATCTTTTTTTTGTTGTAATGGTCCATCAGAACCCATACCCACAGAATTTTGTTCCTCTCTTGAAAATTTGAGGTTTGAATATGAATATCTCAAAAACCTAAAAGAAAACTTTTCTCAGTCAGTTGCATCTTGAGACACAAGAATCGTGTTCTGTTCAGGCTACTGACATTTCTGCTTTAGTGTTTCAGCATGAAATTTGGATGAAAATAGTATTTGCTTCAATTTTTGTGACAAAGACTTTCATGTTTCAAATAGTTCTACATTCTTTATTATGTATTATTATGAAATTGTGTGTGATTTTTTTCCCATAGTTTATCTAGCCAATACTCAGTCCTTTGTTGATATATTTGTCCACATCCAAATTAATAATTAATTAATTAATTAATTTAGATTAATTACAGATCCTTGTTCATTTTGATGGTGACAAAGGCCAGTACAAATTCCAGGTTGTTATTTTTAATAGTTTGGTCTTAAGTGAGCAGAACCAGTGAAACTATTTCTGTCACCATAAAGATGCTTAACCACATCTTAAGTGCAAGTTCAACAGTACATGTCATTTTTTCAAAATGATAAAGAAATGCTGCTGGAACTGTTGATGTTGATGTTGTTAGTAAATGTAAGATATCTGTCAGCAAATCAGCAAATAAATGCAGAACTGTTTGCTAGAGTAAAAGCCACACACACCACTAAGGAAGTGGTCTGATGATTCACATGGCAGAACACTGGAGTATTAATTTTGCCCACCGTTCACTTTGGCTGTAGTCGTGTATTATTTTAACTCAGATTTGCGATGAGGACAGACATAGAAAGGATGTTAATAATCCTGTTCCACAATTAATTCATTCAAATTGATACTTTTTGACATATCTAAAACAAAAAATACTTCTGTTAATATCACTGCATTTGCATAGTACATTTGGTCATGTGCATACCTGACAATTAAGGCAAAAAAGAAGAGAGAGAGATTACGTTGTGGATACCGACTGTTCGAGGTTGCAACAGGAGCACGCGTCATTAGGTTTGTAAACTGCAGTGAGTCACATTTACTTGTAAACTTTGCAACATAATTTTAACCTGAATGACATCACTTCTAACCCGTATGACTGGATGGCCAAGGCATACTTGCAGATCAGCCCAGTTTTAGGAAGATATCAAGGAAAATTCCCTTTAGTTCCATCTACTTCCTCAATTGTCTATCTAATTTAGGTTTGCAGGAGTACTGGAGCCTCATCCAGCTGTCATAGGGCAAAAGGTGGGGTACACCCTGGCCAGGTTGCTGCTGTCATTTAGTTGTGAGATTGTGAAACCTGAATAAATTATTCTGGATGAGTTGAAGCCTTCTGCTGCTAGACTATATGGCTGCATCTTTTGGGGAATACACAATCAAAGCTGAGCAAGAAACATGCCAAAGTAACTGAGAAAAACTGTAATACAAGCCGATTTAAGGTACTATGTTGTAAAAAAAATAATAACTTCATTGTTAGAAGAATAAAATAAAAGCTCCTTGGTTAGGCAAAAGTGTGAGCTTATGCACGACAGAAACCGTCTGCACTGTGGAGAGAAAACTTAAATATCTGTAACCGGATGGTATCACTGCTAATAGAAAGCAATTAAGAAGCAGGGAGTAGGATAGCATTTTCACCAGCACGTGTATTTCTGTTAACATGACCAAATAGTCAGTCAAGGCTATACTGCTCTGGTTTGTTCTTGTTTGCAAGTCTGAAAATAATTCATCAGAGCAGTGGAGTGTATCAGGGAAACCACAGCTGTAAAAGTGCTAAGCCACAACCCCCAAATGATCAAATTAATTTCCACGTGCTTTCATCTCAGGGACTGAACTTGGGATAGACAGAACAGAATTGTATAGGAGAAATGGTACATTTTCCCTTCAGTAAGCCAGACGAATAAATAATGGTGCACTACACAGATGTGGTTAGAGATCAGAAAAATTCTTGATTCTTCCTTCTTGCAAGACCATAGCAATGAATGACTCCCGTGCCAACTCATAAGGGAATCCCACACCAGCTCTTGAAAGGGCTTGTGATTCTCAATAGGGTAAGTGTGTGTGTGCGTGAGTTTGCTCGTGTTTTTTTCTCCTGGCTCCTGCTAATCTCCTGACCCCAGATGGAGAACAGTGGGTGAGCAGATTCTATTTCCTGCTTGATTCAATATTAATAGATCGGTGTGCTACTCTGCCACACTCTTTGCTGGGCAAAAAACGGAAGACTGCTGCCTCCTGCCTTGGCTCTCAGCCCAACAACTGGTTATGTAGGAAATGAGACCATGTGAATGTCGTGTCATAAATAAGAAACAAGAAGCACAAGGAAAACTGAATAAAGTGAGTAACCTGAGCAGGTGAGAAGGACAGGACTATGGATTTACTGCAACATAATGTGCTGTAAGCAGCTATGTGATGGGGTAAAAGTCTAGCTGGGATTGAAAGCATACAGCATACAAAGTCTACAGGGGCCATGCTGATGCAGAGGATGATACGGGTCTATGTCCAGGAATCAACACAATTTGCAAATAGTTTGTTGTGTTCACTTGAATTTAATCCAAAATCGACATATCAACTGTTGGAACTGAGAAATTTTATTTACTTATTTATATGCTAAGTATACAGTACTGTGGAAAAGTCTTGAGCAATTTATCTTTTCTTTACATTTAGCTAGGAAACAGGTGCAGTGAATTATAAAGACGCATGCAAACATGCATATATAAGGTAAAAACCCTCATAGCTTGAGCTCTCTCAGGCAGCTTTCTTCTTGTTTCTTTAAGTAGTCTTCAGGAAGAGTTCTCCAGGCTTCTTCGAGAACATTCAAAGATCTTCTTTGGATGTTGGCTGCCTTTTGTTCTGTTCTCTGTCAACATGATCTACATAGCTTCAATAATGTTGAGTCCGGCTCTGGGGAGGCCAATCGGGACTGATAGGGATCCATTGTGTGTTTTTCTATCCATGAATGCTTTTGCTGCACTGGCAGTGTGTGCCGGATCATTGTCATTCTGAAAAATGAAGCTGTTGCCAATTAGATTCAGGTTCAAGGTTCAAGGTTCAAGGTTCTTTATTTGTCACATGCATAGTTATACAAGTATAACACACAGTGAAATGTAGCCTGACACGCTCCTCGACATGTGCAAAAATTGGGGGGGGGGGTAGAGGAAGAACATTATATATATCTACATATAGTATATACACTGGGTGAATGTGCAGTAGTAGCAGCAAGCAGGTGAATTCTGTACATTAATATGAATAGACATCTGACTATTTTACAGGATAGACAATATAAGCATATTTAAAATTAAAGGAATTTGAAATGTACATTGTGCCTTGGTTTAGAGTGTCTGGAAGAGAGTCCTGTCTCAGTCAATTATAGATGATGTGAGAGGGCGGGTGTGTGTGTTTAGGGCACGGATGGCTTGGGGATAGAAGCTCCTCTTGAGTCTCTCTGTCCTTGCCCAGAAGATGCAGAACCTTCTACCAGATTGCAGAAGTTGGAACAGATGGTTTTCAAAGAGTACTCAATGGTGAATCAAAATCTGATGGTGCTTTTCTGCATTTTATTAATTTTAACAAGATCTCCGACACCCCTGACTGAAATTCAGCCCCAAATCATGACACAGCCTCCACTGTGTTTTACAGATGGCTGTGCAGTCTCACTGCTATACCCCTCTCCTGTCCTCCTACTTACATATTGAAGATTTAAAACAAAACATTTCAATTTTTAGATTAAGCTTCCCAGACCTTTGTTTTTCTCTGATCTTTCATTCCAGTTCTTGTGTAGTTCAGCATACCTCACCCCTTTCTCTGCATTTCCCATCCTTAAGAATGGCTCCTTGACAGCCACCCTTCCACTAAAACTATTTTGTATCTGCTGGATTTTTGTCTTATTTCTTAAGGTCTTAACTTTCAGATACTGTTCATCTGCTGTGGATAAGTTAGGCCTCACATTGCTTCTTTTCTCCACTGTCCACTTACTTCAGATTTTTTAAGGACACTACACACCATGCTATGATATGCCACACTTTCAGCTAATAGCTCTTTGTTAGTGCAAATACAGCATTTTATGCTTGTCAGACTTAATCTTTGGCCTTTTGTAGATTTAACTAAAACAATGAGACCAAATGATAAACAGCTTAACTTGAGTTCGATGCCTTTTTATGTTTGAATACTGAAGTATTAAGTCAGTATTAAGTGGCTCAAGCAAAAAAATTAATTAAAAATGAAAAATATTCTTAGTTCAGCAGGTAAATATTGGTCATATAGGTCTCTCTGACCATGCTCCTGTGGTCTTAACCATTCAACCCATGAGACATATTGAGCGCTTTAGGTCTTGGAAGATGAGTACACCGTCTCTTTTGGATGAGAAATTTATACATTTCATAACAGAGCAAACAACAGTATTCTTAGAAATAAATGATAAAGAGGAGATAGACACGAGAACTTTATGGGATAGCTATAAGGCTTACATGAGAGGGATGATTATTTCATACACAAGTCATAAAAGGAAGCAACGATTAACAAGGCAGTTAGAGATCGAGAATAATATAAAAAAGCTGGAGAAACAATACTATGTAACAAAATCAGCTGAAACATTAAGTGAGCTTAATATTGCCAGGACATCTTTGTGTAATTTGATAATGCGAAAGGCTGAAAGAGATGTCCTTCTTGCTAGACGACGGCTTTTTGAATCAGCTAGTAAGCCCAAAACTGCTGGAAATTGGACTTCCTTCCACCACCTGCCGCTGGATCAGAGACTTCCTCTCAGACCGTGTACAGAGAGTTAGAGTGGGGCCTCATCTTTCCTCAGCCCTCAGCCTCAACACCGGCTCTCCACAAGGCTGTGTACTAAGTCCCCTACTGTACACTCTGTACACACATGACTGTGTTAGTTCCCACCCAGACAACACAGTCATCAAGTTTGCAGATGATACCACTGTGGTGGGGCTCATCTCAGGGGGAGATGAGACTGCATACAGAGCTGAAGTTCAGAGGCTGTCAGATTGGTGTGCAGACAACAACCTGGACCTCAATACCACCAAAACAAAAGAACTGGTAGTTGACTTCAGAAGGAGGAAGTCCGAGCTGCAGCCTGTCAGCATCAACGGGGAGTGCGTGGAAAGGGTCTCCAGTTTCAAGTTTCTGGGTGTGCACATAGACACAGACCTCCAATGGAGCTCTAACACCTCTGCGGTCTTAAAGAAGGCCCAACAGCGTCTCCACTTTCTGAGAATCCTCAGAAAAATGGACCTGAAGAAGGAGCTGCTGACCGTCTTCTACCGCTGCTCCATTGAAAGTGTGCTGACATATTGCATCGGTGTGTGGTTCTCCAGCTGCACCACAGCACACAGAAAGGCACTCCAGAGGGTCATCAACATGGCCCAAAAAATCATTGGACATCCTCTTCCCTCCCTGAAGGACCTGTACAGCACTCGCTGTCTCAAGAGGGCATGCAGCATCCTACGGGACTGCACACACCCAGGACACCGGGTGTTTAAGCTGCTGCCATCTGGCAGGAGGTTCAGGCTGCTGAGGTCCCGAACAAATAGACTCAAGGACAGCTTTTACAACAGGGCAATAGCCCTGATCAATGTAAATAGCTGACCTGACTGGATACCTCCCTGGACTTTTTAGGGGGGAGGTAACAATGTTTAAAACGATAACAATAATATTTATATTTATAACAAGGTGCAATAATAATTAATGTGCAATAATAACAGTGTGCAATACACATACACTTATTCTTCTTTTTTATACTAAGTTAATATACTGTGTTGTGTTGTTTGTTACGTTGTGATGTGTCATATCGTGTCGTGTTGTGTTATATGTAGTGCCGACGTAGGACAGTTTTTCCAATTTCATTGTACTACTGTACTATGTATGACTGTGCAATGACAATAAAGAGTTATCTTATCTTATCTTATCTTAACCGCTTTCTGGCTCGTCTTGCAAGGAATACTCCATCAAGTTCCTTTATCACAGCTATTGTGGATGTGAATGGTGAAAGACAAGTAGGAAACCGTCAGATTAATGAGTGCTTCAGAGAATTCTATACAAACTTATATCAATCTGAGATGGACATAACAAGGCTTAACTCAGGCTTTTTCCTAAACGACTTAGTATTCCCTCAGCTTTCTGAAGATCAGGTTAGCCTGCTGGTGTCATGGTCCTGGGCCATGTGGGCCCAGTATTCTTAGTTTTCATGTATTTTTGTATTTTGTTCTTTATTTAGGCCATGCTTCCTGGGTTGATCTGTTACGTTGTTCCTTATGTGTTTTCCCTTCGTGACTCTTACCCCCTGTGTGCCCCTCTGTGTATTTATGAGCCCTCGTCTCTTTGTGCTTTATTCTATGTTTTCCCCAGCCCGTTATGTCTGCGTTCTCCCCGTGCTCTCTCTCCTCCTGTTTGAACCTCTGTGTACTTCCTGCTTTACTTTGCCCGTCTCCCATCAGTGTTACGTTCACTCCTGCCGTGTCTTGTTATGATTATCAGTGTCACCTGTGTTCCCCGTGTGCATCCACTTCCCCTGATCTTCCCTCATGTGTATTTAGTCTCTGTGTTTCGTACAGTCTGTGTCGCGTCGTCTGTGTTCTCACCTCCATGTTTTCCCGGTCAGTCCTTGCAGTGATCATCATAGTCTGAGTTTTCTTAGTTTGTCGCAGTATTAGTTTTCCCAGTTTAGTTATAGTCTAGTCACGCCATCCCTGCTTTGTTTGTGCACTTTGTCTTCAGCCATAATAAAGGCTCGCTTTCTGTTAAGTCCACTCCCGTCTACTCACTTGTGTATGCACCTGGGTCCATCATACACACCACCGCACGGCCTGTCTGCAGACCGTGACAGTACGACGCGACCATGCCGGACCCAGCGTCACAAGACCAGGAGATCATTCGGACAGTGGAGTCGCTATGCGGCGGTTGGCTGCAGTGTTCCGGGGAGGAGGAACGGGTTGAGCTAGCCCGCCAAGCCGGAGTATGCATGTCCGCATTCCCCTGGTTATGGGAGGCGCTGCATCCCCTCATCATAGACTTTCTCGCCTCCACTCTTCAACTCCGCCCGCGACAGCAGCTGCCCGGTAAGCGTGAGCCGTCGCCTGAGCCATGCTGTAGCTCTGTTTCCCCGCTGCCTCGTGAGCCTGAAGCGGTCAGAATCGGTACGGTGTGGCTCACCGCCGACGCACCCTCGGCTCACGCTCCATCGGCTTCCGCTTCCTCGCCATCGCCTGACTGCACTACGCGGCTCAAGGAGATGCCAGCTGCTATTGACTTTGGTGAGGAGGAGCGGCAGCAGGTATTACGGGCGTATCGCGAGGACGAGCTCCGCTGGAAGCCCTGGCTCATCCCCGAGGAGGAGTTCTCGCCAACTTCCCCACCTCGCACCTGCCGCCCGCCCTCGCCGCCCCGATCGGACTACTCGTCCCCTGCTGTCTTTCTAGCACGGATGTGGTTGGAGGACGAGGAGCCGGTCGCCAGGGAGAGTCAGGCTTTGTCCACAGCCGCTTCAAGGGGAAAGCGGCGTTCTCGCCGCCATCGCGCACTGCTACGTCCTGTCTCGCCCTCCACGAAGCGTCCCGCGGACGCTGTGGGGGTCCTGGACGTCGGTCACGAGGGGCAGCAGCACGCCGCAGGCGCACAGCTAGTGGAAGAGTTCGGGAGGGAGCCGTGGCTCGCTCCTGATCATGACGAGCGCTCTTTCCGGGGAACTCGACTGGCTCTTGGGGGTCCCCGGAGTTGCCAGGGACTTCCACCGCTCACCCCGCCCGCTTCCACGGATAGAAAGAAACGGCACTCTCGCCGCCGGCGCTCTGAGCCCCACCCTAAGGAGGTCCCTCAGTTAATGCCATCTGAGGCTTTAACTCCCATCAGCCATCCAGCCGTGAGTACCCCTGACTCAGTTTCTGACGTCGTATCTAGCCCCTTAGCCAAAGACCTCAAGTCAAAGGGATTTTCTGAGGTAACTAGTGATGAGGACGTTACGTCTCACACAGTGAGCCTGCAATCGGTGGGTTTTTCTGGAATAATGAAAGATGCTGGGAGTAAGGGGTCAGACTCAAAGTATTCTGTATCAGACGACTTTCGATTTAATGTGTTGACATCCTTAGCGAGCAGTCCTAGTTGTGTGGGTGATCAAGACTTAAATCCTATTACCTCTGACAATTCAACGATTACCAAGCCACCTCATGCCAGGTTTGAAACTTTGCGTGAACCATCTACCGAGTCTGAAGAGAGACTGCCTAGCTTTCCTCAAGGAGCAACTACAGACTGTTTGTACTGTGCTGAAGTCTCTGAAGAGGTGGGGGCAGCAGCTGTCCAGTCAGCACCCGTCCTAGTTTTGCCCCAGACTCCTCTTGTAACGGAGGTGAGTGACTGTGCTTTTTCATCTCATGAACCTGATATAGTGGAGTGTACTGGGTTGCCCTTTTGTGGGCCCAGCTATGAAGAAACTGGTGCCAAAGACTGCTCTACCATTAATCATGATTTCATAGACACCCATGCTGTGACTGACCTAACTCTAGTTACGAATGAGGGCCAGTCAGAGCAGTGTTGTGATAATGAAAGGACTGTGTGTAACTGTTTTGAAGAACCACACAACGAAACCACAGACAACGTTCTTGGCCCTGTAGAATCCAGGACTTTTTCTAGTGTTGCTCCCATAGCCGCACCACATGGAGCAAAGGTTCATGAGACAGCGAAAGGGATTCACACGTCGACTGTACAGTCTGCTTCTGAGCCTGCTAGGAATGGCGTGAGCTTTCTCTCCGCCTCAGACTGTTATCTACTGCAGCAAACTCGTACAGCCGAGACGGAGTGTTACCCCCGCGTGCAGATCGTAGTGGAGTCTAGTTCCGTATTCCCTGATGGTGGGATTGCAGACAGGGCTCAAGACCAAATGCACAGGAACGTGAGCTCTGATGCTACTGCTTCTCAGTCGCAGACTGTTAGGCCAGCCATAAGCATGCCTGCCTCTTTATGTGACTCTGAATCCAGCTACGGACTTATGTGCAATCCTACCATGAACTATTGTGTTGACAATACCGACAGGGAGTTGGCATCTACTACTCGAGTTACCGAAAGTGTTCATGACCTGAGAAATTATGTTTTCAAAGCTTGTCATGCTAACAGTGTTCTATGTGCTGCCTCACCAGTCGCTTCTGAGCTTAAGACTCTCCCCAGGGCCTCCTCAGATGCCACGTCAGCTGGGGGGCCCGAGGAGCCCGTCCAGTCCCACGCCACGTCAGCTGGAGGGTCCGAGGGGCCCGTTCAGCCGCCTGTCTCCGCTGGAGGGTCCGAGGGGCCCGTTCAGCCACCTGTCTCCGCTGGAGGGTCCGAGGGGCCCGTTCAGCCTCAAGCCTCGTCAGCTGGAGGGTCCGAGGGGCCCGTTCAGCCTTCTGTCTCCGCTGGAGGGTCCGAGGGGCCCGTTCAGCAACCTTCCTCATCAGCTGGGGGTTCTGGAGAACCGCACCAGCCTCATGCCACGTCAGCTGGAGGGTCCGAGGGGCCCGTTCAGCCTCCTGTCTCCGCTGGAGGGTCCGAGGGGCCCGTTCAGCAACCTTCCTCGTCAGCTGGGGGTTCTGGAGAACCGCACCAGCCTCATGCCACGTCAGCTGGAGGGTCCGAGGGGCCCGTTCAGCCGCCTGTCTCCGCTGGAGGGTCCGAGGGGCCCGTTCAGCCACCTGTCTCCGCTGGAGGGTCCGAGGGGCCCGTTCAGCCTCAAGCCACGTCAGCTGGAGGGTCCGAGGGGCCCGTTCAGCCTTCTGTCTCCGCTGGAGGGTCCGAGGAGCCCGTCCAGCCTCACGCCTCGTCTGCTGGAGGGCCCGAGGAGCCCATCCAGCCACCTTCTGCTACGCCAGCTCCAGCCTGTGCTTCGCCTGCTGCAGCTCCAGCCTGTGCTTCGCCTGCTGTGGCTTCATCAGAGTCTTCGTCAGCCGCAGCTCCAGAGCCTTCGTCAGCCGCAGCCGCAGCTCCAGAGCCTTCGTCAGCCGCAGCCGCAGCTCCAGAGCCTTCGTCAGCCGCAGCCGCAGCTCCAGAGCCTTCGTCAGCCGCAGCAGCCTCCGAGCCTTCGCCTGGTCCGGCCTCCGAGCCTTCGCCTGGTCCGGCCTCCGAGCCTTCGCCTGGTCCGGCCTCCGAGTCTTCAGCCTCGTCTGCCGCGGCTTCGGCCTGTGCTTCGGCTGGTCCTGTGCCCACCGGGCCATGGCCGGCACGCCTGACACTGGAGAGCCGCCGCTGCCTTCCGCGCGGCCGGCCCCCTGAACTGCTCCGTCGTCTCCTCCGCCGCTGCCTTCCGCGCGGCCGGCCCCCTGAACTGCTCCGTCGTCTCCTCCGCCGCTGCCTTCCGCGCGGCCGGCCCCCTGAACTGCTCCGCCGCCGCCGCTGCCTTCCGCGCGGCCGGCCCCCTGAACTGCTCCGCCGCCGCCGCTGCCTTCCGCGCGGCCGGCCCCCTGAACTGCTCCGCCGCCGCCGCTGCCTTCCGCGCGGCCGGCCTCCGGATCTGTTCTGTCACCGTGGCCACCTTTCCCGTGGCCGGCCTCCGGAACGGTTGGACTGGACTTTTGTGTTGTCGCCTCTCGGGTTGGCCTTCGGGCCTCTTTGGACATTCGCCTTCCTGTTCTGGACTCTTTTGTGTATTTGTGGACTCAGTTTTGTTCTCGTGCTCCTTGTTTTTGGTTCGTTTTGTTCCCTCCGTCCTGGTCCCCCGCCTCCCGCCCTGGGTGGGGTGTTTTCTGTTTCGCTTGTGTTTTGTTTCTCGGGTTTGGGCTGTCGGGAGCCAGCCCTTTAGGGGGGGGTGGTGTCATGGTCCTGGGCCATGTGGGCCCAGTATTCTTAGTTTTCATGTATTTTTGTATTTTGTTCTTTATTTAGGCCATGCTTCCTGGGTTGATCTGTTACGTTGTTCCTTATGTGTTTTCCCTTCGTGACTCTTACCCCCTGTGTGCCCCTCTGTGTATTTATGAGCCCTCGTCTCTTTGTGCTTTATTCTATGTTTTCCCCAGCCCGTTATGTCTGCGTTCTCCCCGTGCTCTCTCTCCTCCTGTTTGAACCTCTGTGTACTTCCTGCTTTACTTTGCCCGTCTCCCATCAGTGTTACGTTCACTCCTGCCGTGTCTTGTTATGATTATCAGTGTCACCTGTGTTCCCCGTGTGCATCCACTTCCCCTGATCTTCCCTCATGTGTATTTAGTCTCTGTGTTTCGTACAGTCTGTGTCGCGTCGTCTGTGTTCTCACCTCCATGTTTTCCCGGTCAGTCCTTGCAGTGATCATCATAGTCTGAGTTTTCTTAGTTTGTCGCAGTATTAGTTTTCCCAGTTTAGTTATAGTCTAGTCACGCCATCCCTGCTTTGTTTGTGCACTTTGTCTTCAGCCATAATAAAGGCTCGCTTTCTGTTAAGTCCACTCCCGTCTACTCACTTGTGTATGCACCTGGGTCCATCACACACACCACCGCACGGCCTGTCTGCAGACCGTGACAGCTGGAGTCACCCGTAACATTGATATAGGTGGATAAAGCTATATCTGCACTCCAGTCAGGGAAATGTCCTGGGGCAGATGGCTTCCCAGTAGAATTTTTTAAGGTAATGAAAATGAAGTTAAATAGTTTATTATTAAGGGTTTTTAATAAAGCATTTGAAGAATCGAAACTCCCAGAATCTATGTACCAGGCTAATATAACATTGATAGCTAAAAAAGATAAAAATCCGGAGTCATGCTCATCTTACAGGCCTATTAGCCTTCTTGGTGCTGATAATAAAATACTTTCAAAGATACTGGCTCTTAGGCTAGAAAAAGTAATGTGCTCTATCGTGCATGCTGATCAGACAGGCTTTATTAAGGGGAGGAATTCTTATAATAATACTCGACGCCTATTTAATATTATTCATTTTTTAAATTTTCATCAGATCCCTGGGGTTGTTGTTTCTATGGATGCTGAAAAGGCATTCGATAGAATTGAATGGGAATATATGTTTGAAATAATGAGAAGATTTGGGTTTGGAAAAAACTTTCTGGGGTGGATCAAAATTATATACAAATCACCAATAGCATCTGTGTTAACTAACGGCTTGTTATCTTCCCCATTTTTATTGAGCAGAGGTACAGCACAAGGTAGCCCATTGTCACCACTATTATTTGCTTTGGCCATCGAGCCTTTGGCCATGGCCATTAGACAAAATCCAAGTGTTCCTGGAGTTAAAATTGGGGTTAGACAACATAAAATTCTGCTCTATGCAGACGATATTCTTCTGACTCTGACTGACCCGGTTAACTCTTTACCCGTTCTTACTAGGTGTATCAAGGACTTTGGTCTTATATCTGGATACAAAGTAAATTTTGATAAATCTGTTATAATGACTTTGTGTAGTGGAGGGGATAATGAACCTTTACATGTTAAACCCTTTCATTGGGCACCATCAGGTTTTGTATATTTGGGAGTTAAAGTTACACCAAATGTTGATCACTGTATATAGAGAAAATATTAATGGAGTGGTTCAAGATCTTCGAGAGATGCTGACAAGATGGAGGTCACTTCCGATATAATTTTTGGGAAGAATAAATCTCATTAAAATGGTAATCCTACCAAAAATATTATATCCCACAGGCATGTTGTTTGCAATTTTGAAATCAGAAGATATTAAAGTAATTAACAAGGCTATGGTGGATTTCATTTGGGCAGGAAGAAAACCCAAAATTAAATTGGAGACACTACAGTTACCGAAAGATCTGGGCGGGTGGGGAGTGCCAAACATAGAAAATTATGTCCTCTCAATACAAGTGAGGATTCTTTCTTCCTGGATACATGAACATTCTGATCTGCCATGGCTAAATATTGAGGAAGTATTATGTAAACCATCCTCACCTGTTAACTTTTTAGGGAAACATCTAAATGACTTACCTCACGTAATAAAGCATAACCCACTGATATATAATGCTATGTGGACGTGGGGAAAACTGAGAAAATTTTTAACAGTAGTCTTCCGTTTAATATCTTGTCAACGTTTATAAATAATCCAGACCTTCTGCCGCAAAACATAGGGTCAAGCTTTGTGGGATGGCATAAAGTAGGTGTAAAGAGGTTTTATGACCTCTTTAAACATGGTGAGTTTAAATCATTTGAATCCTTGAAGTCCCAGTATTCTATGTCAAAGACTGAGTTTTATAAGTATTTGCAATTGAGAAATTATGTGTTAAAAAATGCTAAATCATTACAAATCTCAATTGCCTCTTTTCGGTTGGAGAAATTTTTTCTGGATAATAGGGAGCATAAACATTTTGTATCAAAGTTTTATTCCGAGATTTATGCCCTAATTGTGGATAAACTGGCATGATTGAGAAAATATTGGGGGACGCTGCTTAAATGTGAAATAGATATACAGGCATGGGACAAAATCTTGCTCCTTCCATCTAAAATCTCTGTTTGTAACCGATTTAAAGAACTGCAGTACAAAATTTTGCACAATGTGTATATTTCTCCGTATATTTATAGTAAGTATAATATGGGAACATCTCCAAACTGTCTCAAGTGTAAGGTCAGAGTGGGCACTAGATTCCACTGCTTGTGGGAATGTGCTATTATCCAGTCATTTTGGAAAGAGGTCTGCGCCAATATTAGTACAGCCATTGGTCATCAGGTGACAGAAAACCCATTAATGTGTATATTGGGATATATTCCTGTCTCACTGGTACAACATGAGCATGTAATTCAGTCACTGTTAATGTTGGCCAGGAAAAACATTATGTTGAGATGGGTGGGGGCTGAGCCTCCCTCCATTTCTCTATGGAAGTCGCTCATCATTGAAGTTATGACTCTGATCAGGCCGGGACACTATATTGATGGGAGCTCCCGAATTTTTGTGAACAAATGGAAGAAACCACTGGAAGCACTGGGAGTAACCTGTAAACTGGATCCTAGTGGACAACAGTTATGGACATAATGTTGTAATATTCTAGTGCTGTGTAGTGTTATTATTTTGGATGTGAACCAGTCTTATATTTGTTGGGGAAAAAAGTTAAATAAAAGTTAAAAAAAAAAAAAATTCTGAAAAGTGTCAGGTACAAGGACTGGACTGAAAAGTATTGAACAGCAGTCAATAACCTTCAGAAAGCCTGGAGAACTAAATCTAAAGTGTGTCGTTATCTCATAATCAATCATACTTACACCATGTAGAGTAAGTCAACCATTTAAAGACAAACCATTTTATGTTAAGGATAGAGCTCAGATCCGATCCCTATACTACAAAGCAAGTTCAACCAGAATACCTTTCTGCTATCTGGATTCACTTATTCCAACATATATAGTTGGTATAAGCAGTTACATGAATCAGCTGTCCAAGTTAACCCAGAGTTTCCTTTTCATATAAGGCATGGTGTTAGCAGCATTTGACTAATCTGAAAAGGAAGTTTCACATGTCATGTGACTCTTCTTCCACAGAATTATTGTCATCATCACCCCCTACTCCAGAGACTTTATCAGACATGATGATTAAAAATCTAAAATAAATAACAAACTTTTGCAAAAAGGACACGCAATTAATACTACTTTTTTTTAAATTCTATGAATTTGGTGAACTGTAGATGCAGTTTAATTCAAATTTAGTTTAATCACTGAGTGCGCTCTCAGAGCTGCCGTTTATTTTTAGGGTGACAGTAAACTGGTTTTGTTTAAACATTAAAGCTTACAGTCTCACAGCCTAATAAAGGAGGTGTGGAAATAGCTTTGGTATGCCAGCAGATACAAGTGAAATTAATTTAACAGGTATTCTTGGTGTGTTCTGTGTAATTGCAGTTAGTAAAAAAAGATTTGGCAGCAGATTAGAATGAAGTGTAACAAAAATTTATGGATTTTCTAAATAACCAAATGAAAACACACATATCTGCGGTAATGCAGTGCACACTGTGATCTTCATTCTGTGGTTCTGGTAATGTACCGCCCAAAGTTGGAGTACAACCTGCTCCCGATAGTTTTACTTTTAATTCTCAGCTCCATACTCTGTGCGGTTTAAGGGTCGGAGTGTAAAAATGTAATCTAAAACAAAAAAAAGACACCAAGTTGTACCTCTCAACTGACCTCTCCCATACATACTGATGATAGTTTGCATTTCAAATGCAAATGCAGATATATCTCTCTGGTCCTGCATCAGGTCTTTGCTGATTTTTCTTTTCTATTTCAAGGACTTGACTTAAGATTTTGCTTATTTGTTTTGTTTTTTTGTTAGTAATTTTTTAATAGCCTTGGGAATTGCATTGTTGTTGTTGCAAAAATACTAATTTATGCCTGTAGCTAGTAACAAAGGGCCTGAAGATACAGTTTAAAATTAGCTTTGTGCTAAGTAGTCCTTTATGTGTAGACACAACACATGTTCATCCCCTGGGTTAGGTGCCTTTTTTAATGCATGCAGTTTGGTCAGTGTTAAGTAGCTTAACACAAATCACAAATTCAGAAATCTAAATGTTAACGCTCAAGATCAAACAGTTACTAGATAGTCTCGCTTCTTGTAAGGAAAATATGAAGAAATCTAGGGCGGTCCAAGACTTGCACATTACAGTGCAATCTTCTTCTTTTTTAAAAACTGGTTGAAGTTGACACAATGGTTGGGTTACCTTTGCATATTATTACCTCCTCTTTACGAATACTGAAGTGATGAATGTAATATGTGTAGTTTTAAAAGGAAGTATTTCCTATTTTTGTCTGTGAAGGTTCTCAGTCATCCAGGTCATCGTAGTCAAAGGAGCTTGCAAAGAAAAGCGTCTGGACTTCTTTAAGTTGCTTGAAGACGTTTCACCTCTCATCCGAGAAGCTTCTTCAGTTCTAAGGTCAAATGGTGGGGAGTCCCAGATTTAAACCTAGTGGGAGAATATCCCCTCACAGAGGGACAAAAGGACCCCTGAACGCCCACTCACATCCTGGGCCATCTGACCTCAGGAATTCGCGTGATAAGGTGGGGCCAGGTTTCACAATGAGCTCACCCGAAACCCTGGCTGATTGGGACCCACACCCATTTTCATACCTTGGCTCATGTGATTAGAGGATCATCAGGGGGTCCTTTTGTCCCTCTGTGGGGGGATATTCTCCCACTAGGTTTAAATCTGGGACTCCCCACCATTTGACCTTAGAACTGAAGAAGCTTCTCGGAAGAGAGGTGAAACGTCTTCAAGCAACTTAAAGAAGTCCAGACGCTTTTCTTTGCAAGCTCCTTTGACTTGTTCTTATACATGTTATACATTTATTACCAACCTGAGAGTTTATCCGCTGGTGATTCGACATGACGAATGACTTCTGAAGTCTTAATTCAGCTCAAGATGCTGTAGATTCCCGTCAGTAACACTTTCGGTCCGCTAGTAAAACGTAGTTCTATTAATCTGCGCTCGATTACTCTTGAACTGGACGTAAGTCCCCAAAAACTGAATTTTGGAACTGAAATTGAATGGTGAGAAGTGAATCTGAAATTATTCGAGAGCTAAACTTTTAAAGGATAAAATACGGTTTCAAAGAAAATTAATTCATTTTCAAAATATAAAATTCAATTTCTATTTAGTGATGATCATTTTCAAACCAATAAATTGAATTTCAAATTAGGATAATTCATATTCAGTTTTTAAAAGCATTTATTTAAGTTACAATTCAGATTCGAATTTAACTTATTCAAATTCAGTTTCTGATGGCACAGATTTCTGCCCATACAACTGATCGTCTCATTATCTGTGTCTAATCGAGTAAGACAGGATTGACTGAAGGAGAATGTTCTCCTCAAAGGCTTCCTACAAAATCCTCCTAAAGGGAAAACAAAAATGGCTTCAAGTCAACTAATACTAATCCTCCCAACTGTGGGATCAAAACATACTCCCCAATTAAAGCTGTGCTGGCCAAGCACATAGCATTACACTAACAGGACAGGCAGGACAACATGCTCTGTACGTTACAGGATCTCTATTATTGCTGCAGAACAAGGACGGTTCGTGTATATGTGAGCTATTGATGGAAACCCAGCTACAACAGTACTACAACAGCAGAAAAGCAAAGAGAAGCACCACGTGAAGATCCACATGAAAAGGTGCATTCATCCTGGCCCTACTAAAACAGGAAGCGGGGGCATCGTAATTCACTGAAAGCCTCATGTGACCGTTGCAGGCAAACTGTGTTGCTGTGGACAAGCAAGCCGCTGTTGATCATCATCATGTTGATGGAGGGAGTGCGTTTTTCTTTAGTCACTCTTGATGCACACTAGAGCCCGGGGAGGCAGGGAGCTCTCCTGTCTCAGCAGCCACACACACACACACACACACGCAGACTCGAGCCGTTCGTCTTCTGCTTACTGATCCACTGACTTTCGCAGATTTTATCAAGATGGCTTGGAGAGGAGGGAGAACACTGTCATTTTATCGGCCAAACCTCTGTTTATTCTAAGAGAGGTACTGTTTCTCACGGGGGGACTCGGAAGGAAACAGAAAAGGTAAAGACTAAATTTATAACAGTCCGCTGGGAATGGCAATGAGACGTGGCTAAACCGTGTTTTCTTTATTCGGCTGTGATCGCGGTGGGTAATTCAGCCAAACTGGTAGTCTCTCATTCTACCACCAACAGCTGTATTATCGCAGTATTGTACTGCGGGCTCTGGCATACTCGCTGTTGTTATGAGCCTTTTTATCCGTACTGCCTCCGTGGACCGTTTCACCAAGCTCGCTGTTGTACCTCAAAAATGTCTGGAGCAGCGCCGCGCTAAACTGTAGGCCTGCCGACAGGATGAAGGCAAAACTCCCCCTGTGCCAACGCAGCGTTGTTAGCATAACGAGTGGCTAGCCGAGGCTACAATAGCTAGCCGTTCATGTCATCTGTCGTCTTTTCCACAGCTCTCTCTCACTCTCTCTCAGTAAATATCTGGGTAATCATTTGCTACGACGACGTCAGGGTAAGCGGACTTGACTAAGGCAAACCCTTGTTAAAACGGCCGTTTTATGAAAGACTGGGACACAACTTTTGACCACTCAAAGTTCCGTTATGTTTGTTCTTGCTAGCCAAGGACCTCCCTGCGGTCTCAGCTGAAGGTAGGCGAATAACGTGACTTACACCTGAATATAGAGACCTGACCTTAAATGTGGCCTCTGATACAACACTTTAGGAACCGTGTGTATGAAATGAGCAGTGGGGTGAGGTGAGGTGAGGTGAGCGACTGTTGCTTCTAGACTTGTACCCTGTGATACCTTCCAACCGCCTCGGGTTCGTTTCTGCTGCAGCGGTTACCCTTTTCGGCCTACCTACCTACTCTTTATTTTTATTATGTTTAAATCTTTTTTCTTTTAAAATTAGGTGTCTGCGTTTTGTTTGCGAGTCTGTAGTCAAAGGCACCGACCGAGGAGTGTGTCTGCCTAACTGTCTATTGGGCAAACTTTTCACAGATTGCAGGCAACAACAAAACTGGATGAATAAGTTCATTTTTACGCGAGATGGTCAGCGCAGTGTCAACAACTGCGCAGGTTGGTGCTTGCGTTTTAAATATAGAGGACAACATCTGTTGGCTCATGCATATTATTAACTTTTTTTTCTTTTTTTTGTTAAAGTGTCAGGCAGAGGCATTACTCTTTTCTGTGCTCAGCTGTGCTTCGCCACCTCCCTGTGCTAAAGCTGCTGAGTCCTTCTCGGCAGTTTGCCTTCAATTTCCAGGATCAGAGACAGTCCACTTGATATTTGATATCAATATTTTGAAGCATGTCAGATCTGAGAATTTCTGCAGCATGCTTTTTCAGCAGGGTCTCCTCATATTTTTATTTTTTTTATTTATATATATTTTAAATAATGGATTGCATTTATATAGCGCTTTTCTAGGCACCCAAAGACCGAACTAAAATCTCCAATGGTGTCAGGGGTTGAAAGAATCTGTAGACAACAGACCTGTATTTAGCAGTTTGTTCCAATCAGGGACAAGGTCACACAGATCACTGACTGGGTTGTTTTGTCTTCTGCCAGGTAACCTCTAGACTGCATAATTCACTGCATTATGGCATGTTGATTCACGTTTGTTTGCCTGAGGCAAGTAGATCGAGGTTAACTGAGCTATAACGGTGACTAAATACAGCAGTAACTTAGTTTTTGTTCGTTTTAAACAGGGAGCCCAGATTATGAGCGCTCTGCAGGTGTCAAACCATGAACACAGGGCGTGGGGTTTCCTGTTAAACTAGAAAAAGTTTGCTGGAGTGAGGGCTTTAGCAGCACATGCTGATACATTTCAGTATTGCTGTACTCATGTCTTAAAGACGTGCTAAAAAACAAAATGACTTCTTCTGCCTCTCAGTTATTGTAACTTCTTGCATTTGGAATTCTTGTCAAGGTTCCCTGCATGAATCAAATCAATGTGTTTTTCTTCTTATTATTTTTAGTGACTTTTATTTTCCTGTTGTAACCAACAGAAGAGATCAACAATCACAACTCTGTAGAGTTAAATGAGAAATCTAAGATCTGTCTTGATAAAACTACCTTTCATCCCACACATTTGACCTAAAAAAACATTTTTACCCTCTTTTTTTTTTCTTCTTCTTATCTTTCTTGCCAGCCGATCTTTTGCTATGCCTCATTTTCCCCCTCCTTTAATCACTGTGTTTTGTTTGTATCAGTTTTTTTTTTTTTCTTGTGCTGCTGACAGATTTCTTTAGTCTTTACAGATGTGTAAATAAAATATCCCACTCTCCTCCTGTGATTCCAGGTGATGACCTGAATAGTGCCATGTGAATGACTGAAGACAATGAAGCCTGCACACAAGCTGCTGTTCATCCTGTGCCCCATGCTGGTCCTGGGCTTTATTTACTACTCCTCCGGGAAGCTGCATCTACCCATGTGGGGACAGAAGTCTCGTAAGTGACATCTCCAGTATGACTAACATTTATTCCATCACCTCATCGTCCATCTGTCGTAGCTGTTCGAAACATTGCATGTTTTATCTGTTTTTAGAGAGAGCAAGTCTTTTTTATTTTTTTTAAATCTGTTTTTCTGTCTGCTTCTCTGCGCTCACTGTCAGCTAATTGCACGCTCATTTTTTTTGTTTTTCTTATTTATTTGATAGGCCAGAAGGCCAAGCTTTGTGTTTATGTCTCAAAACTTGTGTGTTTGTGATGTGAAAGTTAGTTTTTCATTTACTTCAGAGGAGCACTGAATGTGGAGGGGACATTTTAATTGGATCTGCTTGTACATCAAGTATAAAAGCAGTGGACACACCCATGTGGATTGTCTCAGAAATGGATATTTAACTGCCTCCACCTAGACTACAGTTTAAAAAACAAAACAAACTTTGTGTACAACTGATCAAGTGACCTCACCCCTTTTCCTTTATGCTTTTGACATGAGGCTGGCAGTTAGTTTCACAGTACGACTGCACAGCACCGGCCACTGAAACCGAAAATTAGTTAGTTAAAATTAGCACATAATAATGTAGACAGAGAGCACACCTGCTGGGTGTTGGTCATGAGTAGGCATTTGTAAATTGAATTGTATTTATTTAGAGAAGTAATGATGAAAACCAATTTCTGTTTGGCTAAGTGCTTAACAACCAACTTGTTAAAGCCCCTGGCCTCTCCAAAACACAGCTGTTTGTGTCCAGCAGAGGGGGCTAGAAGATTTCTGGTAGAAAGTTGGAAGTTTTCTGAAGAAGGGTTTCTCAGGGAGCAGTGTTTTGACACAGAAACCACAAGTGTAAGTTTTTTCCAGTTAGTTTGCAGCTCTTTATCATTACAAGCTATTAACTGATGCACTCTGCTTTTATTCCCATCAAGATAAAACTGTTTACCTCAATAATTGATCCCATTAACTAACTACAGTGCAGCAAACTGCTTAAAAACCCTGTAGCAGAAGTGAGAGAATAATCTTTTTATTTCCTTCGTCTTTTTTTTTTTTTTTTTTTTTAACTTATCACCATTCCCCAGAATTGCCCTCCTAAAGAAATGGTGAGTAACAAAAAGGGCATCAGCTTTTCCCCTGACATTTGTGCCATGTTTTTAGCCATGCAGCTAAATTTTGTTTTTGTACTGATTCCAAAAGGAAAGTGTTTCAGTAGGAAGCCACGCATAGATTCTGTTCACATTTTTCATACATTATGACCTAATTTCTTGCCTTGCCCTCATTGTTTTAACTTGGCCTTGTTTGTTCTTGGATCACTCAGCACTCTCACTATCAATGTCTTGTCCGTGAATCATTGATGATACAACCTTTTTTTTGTTTTGTTTTTTTAATGGTCTGAACCTTGTTTGGTACCTCTGCTTTTCTTTTTTTAAGTTTGTCTAGTTGCCATGTGACGGTGGCTAACTCCCTGAGTCCAAATATGACTTAAAAGTAATAACTTTAAATAAAAGTAAAAAACTCATCTCTCTTATGTTGCATTACTGACAGATCACGTGATCAGTCAATGGTCCTGGTTGTCACAGTGCTTTTTGCTCCCTCTTTTTTAACCAGGCTCTTGTGTTCTGTTGCAACATCTCACATTTTCTTGAAATTCAACATTCATCATCTTAAAGTGTGAAATACAAAGGCGTTCAGCTTTGTACAGTTACCTTTGTAGGTTTGAAATTGTACAGCAGCAGTGTCCTCTAATAGGTTACATATAAGGGTGCATGATGTGAAGAGAGTGAACACACTTCAGCAGCACACCAAAAGAAGATTGCAGGGGGAAATATTGGCTTTCCGTAGTGCTGTGATACCAGATGTTTGGCTTAAAGAAGGTCAAAGGGGAAAGAAGAACATGTGGCTTGTCCCTCCCGCCCTCTGGCCTGGTCAGCTAAGCTGTGCTGTCGCAAGAGTGATCTCTCTCTTCACCATTATTGTCTTACAGTGCAGGGCTTAGTGCTCCAGGGGCAAGTGTTATATGTAGACTTGATTATAAACATCATTAATACCATCATTTATTTTGTTTGTTTATTGTACAGTGTCATGCATTCACTGATTTGTGGCATTGCTGTGCACTCTTTTTGGGATTTCAGCTGGGAAATACTGGGAAATTTTTATTGGTTACATTTGTTTACATTTATTAAGAATCTGTTCGTTTACCAGTTTGCCTCTGCTGTTTTGACCGTGGGAATTTGAAATCAAAGTGAAGGCTGGTTTTGAACATGGGTGTGTGATCATTGTATTCAATTTCTTTTTATGTCAGCTCATGTGCTTCTATTGTGAGATGGTTTCTAGTCGGTATTTTAACACGCTTCTTCAGCTGAGGTGGAGCCTGTACTGGTAATTGAGGTTCATAAAGCAGGGAAAGATTTTCCTTGTCTGGTTTCACTTATCCAAGCATGCACGATCCCTAAGTGGTCACATAATGGTGTATTTAACTTAGTAAGTCAGCACAGAGCTGTTCTACCTAGTTATGCATGCAAAAATATAAAAAAAAAGCATATAGGCAACCACAAGCAGAAGGGTGGATTGGCAAAGAGAGCAGCATATTTGACAAACCAGGACACAAATACAATCTGAGAAATATTAGAAATGTTATTCGTATATTAGAAGAATACAGAAACATTAAAGGCTTAATAAACATATTAAAAAGGACTGTATGAATATATGTTGTGTGCTTTGTGTGATCAGTAAGACTGGAAAAGCGCTGAGGTCTATCTGAAACCAGGAAGGAAATGAAAAGGTTTTCTGTTAAGACTGTCAGTGTCACAGCCCTAATGGCAAGAGATAGTGAGGTCTAACTGCTATTTATACCTATGTGTTCTGTTACATAATAATTTGCAAGCATTTTAGCTGTATTTTTTTTTCAGTTCCAATTCCAGACAAGGTAAAGAACTTAAAAAAAAAACCCCATATCAAACAGCAGGCCTATTTCTAAACTCTTTGTTTTGCATATGTCAGAGAAGCGCAAGGCTTGCGTGTTCTATCTTGGGAATTTGTATTAAAGGTTATAAAACAGTAAAATGGCATTTGATAGCACATCTAGCGATTACAAAGTAAAATAATAAAGCTGCTCCCATAAATTTGTAATACTCAATAACTGCACAAAGGTTAATGATGGCTTGCAAGTAATACTTATGTTCACAAAATAGTTCATTAGGTGGTAGTTTTGTACACGTGGATCTGTTTACTTGAGCGTCACCTTCATCAGAGCAGGTTAGGTCTGCAGCAGAGCCAGTAACCATAGCTTTATCACCTTGTTATGCTTGTAATTGTGGCGCTCTGTGGAAATCCAAAAGTTTGTTTCCTCTGTTTGAATTCTTGTATCTGTTCTTGCAGCAGTGGGGTTGATTTAGTCTCTTAGAGGAGGTACATTGCTGCCTGTCCAGAAAATGGCACAGAGGGTACCCAGATTATCCCTGATGGATAACGGGTTATTCAAATACCCCTTCTTCACCACAGCCTCCAAAGTGTCCAGTTTGCAGCCAATCACAGAGCCAGCTGTGCTAATCACTTTGTGTAGTCTGCTTAAGCCATCAGCTCTGATGCCGCTCCCCTTACAGACTACCGCAAAGTACACTGCACTCACCACAGCTGAGTGCTAGAAAATGTTCATTTGCTCAGGTATTCTTTTTACCCATCCTGTCCCGGGATAGACACAGGTCTGTAGACTTCAGAAGGAAGAGCACGGCTATCACTAACACATCCAAGTTCCAACCACTCCACAGTGCATTTCTGTGGATACCATCGGCAGGCATTGTACTGACCGTCTGAACAGAAACATCAGTCCCCTGTGGAAATCCTATACTGCACACCACCAAACCAGTCTCGCACATCGCCACCTGTCATGTAGTCTGTAATGAATGAGATGGTGGACACGTTCACTGACATTTCCTAACATTTATTTCTCAATAGCAGTGGCTGAGTAGTCTTAAATGCACTTGAGAAAACAAAGAAGCTGTTACTATATAGATGGGAGTAAGCGCCCATCCATTCCCCAACGTAGTCAGTATGCAGACTGCAGAGGGTCAGCATGACATTTTACACTCAGTTGTCCACCTGTTTTCTAACAGGAATTCAAAAGAGACTGTCCCTCTAAGAGTGTTCATGCTAAACTTATCTCAATTTTATGGATAATCTACTTACAGCCAACTTTGTTTTCAAGCTTACCAACAGCAGGGTCACTTATTATTGGGTTCCTTGCTAGTAACAAAAACACTACTTTAGGGTGCTAAATCACACTTGAAATTAACGTCTGTAGGGTGAGAAAAGAATGTGTACAGCACCAACTGAGCTGCTAACAGTTTCTCTGTAATTGCGGTAGCCAACATGCCACAGCTTTTAATCCAGATTACTTAAAGCCTAAACTCCATTAGATGAATTGAAAATGTTGTCTTGAATTTAACCCTGTTTGTCCGAGGCATTCATAAGAATTTCTTTAAACTTTGCTCACAAATCTGTAAACCCATGCACTCACCTGTTCAATATAAAATTAATCACTACACATGTAGTAGATGTGGTCAAGAAGAATTCAAACTGAGCATCAGAATGGAGAAGAGAGGTGAACGTGGCAGTTCAGATGGCAAAAGGCAGTCCAGTATATTTATTTTAAAATGGGATTCTCTCTGTCACTCTCAGTGCTTCATTAACATTGAGCTCAACAGCAGCTCAAAGAGCATGCTCTAAATATCCCCAGCTTGATTTTCAGCCTCAGAGATCAACTTCTCTTGTCTCAGCGCTATAGTGATACACCTATACAGTTTCAGCCGGAACAGAGCCTGAAATTCACTAATTGGCGAGTCTGAACAGTCGTGAAAGGCAGCAGCTCGGTTTTGCATACAGCCTGTTTCGTAAAAGAAAACATTTCTGCGCAGCAGTTTACTTCTGTTTGGTTGAAAACCTTGTTAAAGGTCCTCAGACTTTATCTGATCTGCCAAACAGATTGAAATCACTTTTCTGTAAGAGGAAGAAATGTGAAAGTATATTAAAGTCAAAGTGATCTTCACTGCAGGCTTATCAATATTGCAAGCCCCGTCTTTAAAGTAAACTTCCTTAAAACCTATTTATATTCTTATCTATATTCCCTGTAAGCCACTACTGAAGGACCGGGTTATATTTCCGTTTCCTTTCATTTCTGTCGCTGCCTCTTGTTTGTGCGCATCTGTTCTTGTTTGTGGCCACTGTTGTGTTTTCTGCTGAAGTAAAAGCATTTATTAATATATATTTAGGACCTTGTATATTGGTTGTTTGGTTAATAGTTGCCTTCACAGCTTTATCCTCATGATCTTATTTCAGTTTAACCCCTTTTGTTTACAGACAAAGATGCAGAAGAGCCGACTCTAGCCCAGACTAGAGCCCACAGTAGAGCCCAGACTAAAGGTGCTGAAGTGAAAAGAATTACAGGTAGAGGCACTGGGACTCTGCCCACATATACTGGGTTACAGTTATGAAGCATTTTTTTTCTATTTCTCTTTTTTTTTGTTCTTAATGGTTGAGTTGTTGAGGGGTTTAAATATAAATATCTGCTAACTTCACATCGCTTTCCATAACCCTTTTTTATGTCTCAAAACGGTTTTAAACCGTTTGTGCTTATTCATTCATCATACTCTCAATGTTCCAGTGTCCAAATGGTCATATAACCACAATGGAGTCTTGCTTTTAATTTTCTACTTCACTGGGCTTTCTGTCTTTTGAATAAAGATTGGAATTCACAGTCATAATTCAGCCCACTGGGATTAAAGCCACTAACCCCTCCTCTTTCTTACTCCGTAACTTCTGACATTTCTACTTGGCTTTATTTTCAAGTCCAATGCTGCCATGACAGAATGACTTCAAAAGGTGCTAACTGACCCTTTTCTGTTTCAGAGTTGGAAATGGACAACAACGTGGGACAAATAGTAGGCTCAGGTACAGCTGCAGCCCCCCCAGCCCAAACTTTTACCCATCATTGTTGTCCCAGACACCATTTTAAAGAAAACCCTGGGAACCAACAGCCCTGTTAGGTTGGGAAACACGTGGCATTTTCAAAGAAGTCAGAGAGCTTTGTTTGCTTTTTCCAGTCTGATCTATTCCTGACAAAAAAAGTACTTTGATTTTAGAAGTATCTTTGCTAAATTGATGAAACACTCATAACAACTGCAGGGGAAATGAACATGTGCTCAGCCATCATTCTCTTATGAAGGACAATACAACACTGCCCTCTGTTGTCTCAGTTTGGTAACAAACAGCAGTGAAACGGTCTGCATGAATTTTGGTGGTGTAAAGGAATTTTGGTGTAAAGGGTTAGAAGACGTAAGATTTACTTACTGCAGGTTAAGATAAACCACTAAGTTGCTTTGACTCTGCCCTCTGGCTGCTATTCTACAGATGTGTCACCCATCTTGGCTGCTAAGGCTAAGTTCCCTTCCTCCTGGGCAGTGCTTGGATCCTTCCCTTTCAAACTGTCAGACATTCCCATTACCCTTTTTCTTTATCTTTATTTTCTTTTATTCTCCAGCTTCTCTTTGACAAGATCCACAACTGCAGGTGTAATGCTGCACTATTCCTAATTTCCTCCATGCTAATGTAGTTACAGATTTTTATTTATTTATGTTTTTGGCCAGAAATGATCATAGCAAGTATTTTGCAGACCCAATCAGCTTTATTGCAAAGAGTCGGCCTGCAATGGAAACAAAGCTCCCATTTCACCTTAAATATGTTCCTCCTGGTTTTCTGTGCTCTCTCTCTCTTTTCTACCTCAACGCTTCACTAGGCACCTACTGGCTGTCCCTTTGGTTGTCCATAGGTGATCTCTGACTTGTTTTTCTAACTTTTATTTTAAACTCAACAGATTGTTTTGGCTGGCTTCTCCCTAACCTTGCTTGTTTGTCACAAGTCCTTGATCCTAATGCTTATGTTTACATCTGCCATATTGTTTCCCCCGTGAAAGCCACACAGGTTGTTTACAACTACAGCTGCTGAGCTGTTAGTTGAATAGCTGGATGACTGCATTAAGATGCCATACCTTTGTTGTTGTTCTGTTTGTTTTTTTTTTGTTTTTTGTTTTTTTCTTAAATCAAAGTGGTTTGTGGGCTCTTGTGGTGATGGATAATTTCCATTTCTTTTTCCATCTCTGTCCCCAGTGTATGATAAGCAGGGCTTTCTGCTACAGCTGGACACAAAATTGTGAGTACATCTCTTTCTAGTAAACACTTATGTCATCTATTATAACACATTTAGCTATTCTCCATCATCGTTTGCCACATTACACATGATGGATTCCCAAAACCGAATTCCCTTTTAGACTTTGACTCCATTAATTCAGCCGTGTTTTACATCTGTTATCACAGAATACTGCAGTCAGGCTTGATCAATGGGAAAACACGAAACATGAAAATGTAAACGTTTGGCTAATTAATCTAGCCTTATTTCTTTCCCCCTCCCCCCTCCTCTTTTTAAATAAACACACAGTGTAGGAAACACAGATGGTGACACGAGCACAGATACGATAGGTGGTCTGAGTAATAACTTTTGAAACAAGTGTGACTTGAGATGTAGGTCAGTTAGTGTTTTGTGTTTAGACTGGCTGTGGTTTGTCAGAGTAAGAACATGTTACAATAGATCATTATGCAGCTGTCATTGTGTCACTGTGTTTGTTGATGTGTGTATAATTCCCTGAATTGGTTTGACACATTGGCTCTAAACCACCATGGCAAGGTCCTTTTCTCTGGCCCTACGTTACCGCACAGGAATGAATGAGATGCTGCCATCACAGTCCACATCCACTGCAACCATAATGTCAGCACATGCTTTAAAGTGGAATTCACACGGGATCACTTCATGTAATGCAGCCGCTTTCTTTATTTTATTGCAATTCATCTTGTAGCTCAGAATTAGTTTTGTGACTCGGGTCATATCTTAATGCGGGGTAGGCAAACTGATGGAAATACCCCAGAGATTTTAATTCCACTCTACTGCAAGTGATTGAAGAGGATTGAAATAAAGTCTGTTAGCATAGATGAGCTTCAGATTATGTGCAAGAAGGCCCCAGTCAAACAGTTTCTCCAGCCAACTTTGATTTTTGGACCTCACATAGTGCAAAGACACGGGCCCCCCTCTCTTTTCCCGTTGTTTATTTGAAGTAGAATCATGGCATACATCACATTATTAATGATCCTGGTAGTAATCGGGAGGTTCAAGCTTTACCACTGCCAGCATGATTATTTAAACAAGGCTTCTCTGCTTCGTCTTGCCACACACACAGGTGATATGCTGACTTGATGCCGAGTTCCCAGCTAATTCCACAGCCCCATCTCTCCTGCAGATTGTTTGTCAAACAAAGTTTTTGAAGCTTTGAATTTGTCATTTTAATTGGCAATCAGTTATCACGATGTGTCTAATTAAGCTCTCGCTTTCTTCTTTTTAATGTACAGATCGCAGGAGTTAGAATACAAGTATGGCAACCTCAGCGAAGGAGTGTGCAAGCCAGGATATGCAGCAGCTAAGATGGCCACCATCTATCCTAAGTGAGACATTTCTTTTGGACTTTTTTTTTGCATGTGAAGAACTAACTTTTAATGCAAAATCAAGATCTTTACGCATAGATAATGTTAACTGGATGTCAGCAAGAGAAAAGCTTTTACTCAAGCATGCAAACTTGCATGATGTCACTCCTCAAACCAACTAGGCCTTAAGGGTTTTGAGTCAGTAACAGAGAAGCCCCTACATTCCTATCCAGTCTCCCCCAGTTTCAATCATGTTTCTATCATCTTCTCCCCACCACAAAACCTCAACTGTGTCCTTGTGATCCCCCATTACACAAAAGAACTTTTGTCGCCTGAGTAGAAGGTCTCACATCACTTCCCTATCGTGTTAAAGAGCCTTAGAGGCGTTCTGCGAACGCCACCAACCAGCTTCCTGCCTTGACTCATCAAGGGGTCTCTAATACCCAGCCTACACAGTCTATACAATCCCCAACAGTCCTCCTGATGTCATTGGTTCTTTTGATTTTTCACTGTCTCCACTTTGTCGTCCGTTTCAGCTCAGTCTATTGGACATTGTCCTTTTAGCGTTCTTGCGCAAGGGTAGTTTTCATGTTGCTAAATAATAGGCTGTGACACTAAAGTAACTACTTGACCTAGCTATTGGGCAAAGGAATATATTGAACCTCCTTTATGTATCGCCTGAAGCACCAAGTTTTAAATTTTAAATTAAAAGTAGTAGTATTTAATTGAGTCTATTAAAGGTATATGACCTACAGTGGCTCCAAATGCTCTAAATAACACTATCAGCTGCCCTGTGGACTATAAAGTGCAACTTTTTTTTAAAAAATAAGATGGACAAAGCACTTTGTGCCACTGCCCTCTACCTATATGAGAGGCTATGATTTAGCAATGTCCTCCCTGGTAATGACTTCCTCTCATCAGCCGCACGTGTCGGATCAAAGTTCTGTTCAACACAGAAAACCCCTGGGAGCCCACTGATTACTACCACCTTCAACCCAGTCTCTCACAGGTCAATAAGCACAATTAATGCTGCACTTAGTATAAGTTTGTCTGTATGCTCATTTGTATAAATAAGTGTAAGTGTACAGCCAAATGTACACAGTTGTGCTGTGTGTGTGTTTGGTCGTGATTTGTCTCCTGTGTGGAAGGGAAGTCGGCTGTTTAACATCTTATCTGTTAGCGTTCTTTATTTCTGCCTGCTTTGTACATTTACCATTAAAATATTCTCGTTAACAGTTTGTGTGAATTGGTGTGGACGACAGTTCGACAGTTAAAGAAAACCTACTTAACCTCTAGCAGTGAGGTCCTATGGCTCTCCATCTAATCATCATCTGCTTCCTCCATGTTTGTCTTCTTCTGAAGCTCCTTGCCCTGCAGTCTCCAATTTATTTTACGCCCCTCCCCTCACCCTCTCCTTTCCCCCAAAACTGTTTGTATTAGAGCCCTAAATCAAGTGTTGGCAGTGAACTCGAAGTGGCACGGTTATGAAAATATTGCCTGTGAGAGATGGACCCAGCAAAGGAAATGAGCACAATGCATCCCTGCCTGTTGGCTGTTTTTGGGAGCCCTCACTACTTATTTAACAACAAGCAGCCCCCTGTCTCTCTGCTTGGTCAGGATGTCAGTGACTGACTGTTGGTCAGGGCTCACTGACTTGTAATGGTCCCGTGTTATTTATAGCCCCATGTGGCCTCAGAAGGCCCAGGTTTAATGAATCTCCATTTGTTTTGCCTGAACACAAGTCTCTTGAGTGTGCATGCCCCTGTCAGGCGAGGTGAGTCAAGGTGGAGAGAGAGCCATACATAACTACCTCTAGTCGCTCGCTGGAGAATAATGAGGATTTCAAAGAATGATTACCGTGCTTGGAAGAGGCTGAAGCTTAACCGGAAGGTCTCCCAATAATGTCAGCCATGTTTGGTCATTGTGTCTCACATATTTCTTGTCAACCAGTGGCAGTGTTATGTTATGGGAACAAGTATTCAAGGGTCCTGCTGAGAAACAGGTGTAATCGAGCTTGTGAGTCTTTTCGTGCTTCCATAGTTTGAATGCTGTTTGTCGGCTGCAGGAGGAATAATTTACAGCTCTGTGTGTTTATTGGACAGGTGCATCAGCAAAATGCAACACTTATATTGCTGGTGGTCTAGTTCTAGGGAAGGGGTGCAATAAGCACTCTGTAATGTAATCTCTGTATTTCTTTAGAAATTAACTAAAGATGTACACCAGTTTGATAAATCTCCTTAACTTTGTCTTTTCTGTAGGGGTGTCACGATGCTTTTAAGTTAGACACAAAATGTTAGGCAACAGGCATGTTAGAACAGCACATCCATAGAGCTCCATCCATGTAAACATCAGAGGAGAAACGACACGAACGGCTCCTTGCTCCTTTTTTCCCTCTTGCCTCGCATCCCTCGAGCTTGACAGAGGGTTATAAAAACACACATCCATCCCGAAGCTACACTTGCAGAAGTGGCACATAACCCAGCGCTAGGGTCACAGGCGTTACTAAGAGGAAATGACTCCTTTTTGATATCGGAGCTGCAGTTAATCAAAGAGAGACACACACGCACACTTCTATAGCCACACAGGATAAGGAAGAGGCGATGGCGGAAGTAGCGGGTCGTGGGCCATTAAAAACATTGGCCACTGGGGTGTTTTTGACTATCAGGCCTAATTTGTTTTCTAATGGGACTGACATTTTGTTCTAGCCATTTCAACTGTGTATTCTGTCGTGGGTAAAAAACTTTTTTATCAACCCCTGAAGTTTTATCGTGTCTCTTCATTGAGAACAACATCCTCCACTCTAATTCAGTCTTGCTTCAGATCGTTAGAGGAAAAAAACATTGTGACATGAGTGTTGTTTCAGACAACCTCATGTGTCAGATGTGATTTAGGCCCTGGAGGAGAGGTTATGTTGACGGGTTATGCACTGCAACCTCTTAATTTCTATCACCTGCTTAGATTTGAGCTGTTGTGCTAAGGTGTGTGGAGGCTTTGCTCATTTTAGGAAGCTTTTACAGGGTGTGGGGATGCTAGGTTTAATGATGATGGGACATAAAAATTCAGTTATCACCTCCTTGGTAACATAAACTTTATTATCCCAAGTGTAGTGAGGATTACGAGAACCTGCCGGGATAGATTCAGCACACAATAAGTAATTGTTGAAAGTTTGTAACAGGAGCTGTTATACTAAGAATACTGGATATTACAGCATTGGTGTTTTTATCTTCTGTATCTCGGCTAATGAGAACCATCTCCACTTTTGTTTCATCTCTCTTACAGGTTTACGAAATTGGCGCCAATGTTTCTTGATCGAAACTTCAAACGGCTATCAAAAGTCAACAACTACTTACCTCCATTCGGCTTTAAAACGCAAGGTAAAGCCATTCATCACAGTTCACCCTCCACTAGTTTGTATGTTTATTGTGGATTATAGTAATTATATGTTCTGGGGTTTTAGAAGGAGTTGCCCATAAAAACAGAAAGAAGCTTCGAGATCCCGACTTTTTTTTTTTTTTGTGGTTCATGCTTCTCTCATGTTTTCCCTGATGCATGTCAGTCCTTCATTAGACCATTGTCTTCTAAATATCTTCATTTCTAGCTCTACAAGTTTTGGTGTAATTTTCTATTTCTTTGTTTTTTGTGTGTGTGTGTGTGTGGGGGGGCAAAGCCACACAGGACAGCTATTTTCACATGTTTCCCCCCCTCTTTAAATTAGACACCAAGCTTAAGCCATAAAGATTGGTGGAGTGCTCATTTAAAGTAAGACTGAGCATGTGTTCGTTTGCCACTGTTACGTTTAGAGGTTGTGTGGGAGATTGATGCCTGATGTAGTGCAGTTTTGTGCCTGTAGTGCCTGGTATCTCAGATATGAGCCAACAAGCTTTGCGTGTTTTCAGTATTAATCAACATCATATTCTAGCTTGCCAATATTTTATTTTGTTCAGTAGAAGCAATGGCATTCTTTATTTATCAGGGTTTTATCACTTGGCTCCTCATACTGTTTGTACTTGGCTACAGTCAGTACATACCAACCAACAATTTCAAAATGTCTCCTAAGAAGTTATTTTAACAGTTCAGACTGAATTTCCACTTGGTTTGTTTTGTATGAGTTGTTGAGAAAATCTGAGATCTAAGAAAAATAAGGCTCATTATTTCCTCTGTGACTTAAAGAATTTCTTTTTGCCATTTGTTGCAAAGTTTGTATTTTGGACATAATATATATAATATGGAAATAATGTATTTTTCCTTTGCATGTTTGTTTGTTGCATATTATTTTTGAAAAATGGATAATTATTAATAATTATAGTCTCCAAATAATAATGCAAGCACAGAGTGTTTACAAATTCCCAAAAGGGTTGCAGAAGTTCATTTACAATAGACACAAGAAACTGACAGAAATTATTTGGGGCTCCCAGGTCATGCTTTTAGCTCTGATGCTAATTGGTCTCATATCAACCTTTGTTTAGTTAAAGCTAATCTCCAACAACAGTCTTCTTTCTCTTGAAGGTGAAAAAATATGTAACTGGTCACTTTAATCACTTTGAGTGATTAAAGTCTTTTTGGAAGCAAGTCTTCTAACTTGCAGATGTAGATGGACAGTTAATTTGAGACCAAGCCCCTATAAATAGACTGGCACGTATAAAGTGCTTTTCTATTCGAAGCACTCGAAAGTCTTTCACTACAAGCCTCTTTCACCCAATCACAGGCAGTTTTTTTTTTTTTTTTTTCTATGCCGACCTGTCTCTCTGATGGATGCATCAGGACAACTTTAACATAATGCCCAAGGATACTTTGACATGCAGACTGGAGTGAAGGAAACCAACAACCTTCCGACTGACAGATGGCCAACTCTACCTTCTGAGCCATTGCCGGAGGTGGAGAGTGTGTCAAAACTGCACTCACCAAGCTGTAGTTATGGAATTGCCAATCAAATCCAAAATTTGACTCTACCTACATGGGTTCTCTCCCAGCACTCTAGCTAACAGTCCACAGACTTGGTTATTTACCTGGTGATTCTAAATTGTCTGTAGGTGTAAATGTGACTGAATGGTTGCTATCCCTAGGTTTTTGCCCTGAAATGGACTGGCAACCTGTCCAGGATGTACCCCACTTTTTGCCCCCTGACAGCTGGGAAAGTCTAGTACCTATACCCTGAAATTAAAGAATACTTGCTTTACTGCCTTCACAGCCAGCGAAGCACAACATGGTAATACTGGTAATGCTCTCACGGTATAACATTCATAAGTATAGGATAGATTTTTTTAATTAATTAACTTTTTTAAGTATTCTCAGGCAGTCAGTCCAACCTCCGCAGACTTCTGTGTTTGTCGTAACCTTTCAAGTGATTTACATTTATTTGCTGGATGAACTCTATCTTGGGACCGGAAAATTTGATGTCTTCTAACACTCCAACGTTAGCATGTCCGCACACAGTGTTTGCACTTGTTAACTGACCTTAACACACTCCAGCACTTCAGATATCGAACAAGTACACAGTACCATGGGAACCTAAGAGATAACATTAATCTGTCTTCACTGGCATGCTCTGTCACATTTTCCAATACTTACAAGCAGAAGGTAAAGGGAATGTTACCTTTGTGCTCTGGCAAGTTCTCCACCGTCAATTAAACGTGTACTCATGTACACACACAGCCACGGCTATCAATAGAGCGCTCCCTGTGTGAGTGTTACACCTGGTTTCTGTTTTCTCCACGGACTGTGATGGCAGTGGGGTTTCCCTTTTAGTGGTATTCATGTGGAGAGATGATACGTGTGGATCTTGAATAGAACTCCACAAAGGATTCCAAATTGAGACCACGGAGTAGCGCTGGTGGGTGGGAGTTTTATTTTTACTTTTTATTCTGCCAAGAAGTATCTTTGGGACACATCAGCTATAGCCTGAAGAAGGAAAAGTAAACGTTAAGCTGCCCTGATTTGGTTTCCGGGGGGAATAAAGCTACGCTGCCAGTGATCGCTCAAAATTCAGGATTAATTTAAATTTTAAATGAAAATCTTTTAAAATATCTTATTCCTGCAGTCTAAAGTGGACTTCTTTTTAAACTGTTAACAGACTGGAGGAATTTTGTGGTGTGAGGGTGTTGAACCATAAGTTTATAAATTCTTTGCAGTGCTATTTTTGGAGAACCTGTTGGGAGGAAAGGATGTGATTTGTTGTTAGTTGCTTCTGTACGTATCCATGCTTGTTTCCAGCTGTTATATTTAGTTTGGGGCATTAACTTTTTTTTTTTGTGTATGTGTGTAGGGATGAACTTTTTGATCAGAGAAGCTAATCTATCTTTGCAAATACTGATCCAGGGTTAGAAAGCTACAGCAGACTATTTAAAAACTGTGTCCTCATCAGGCAGCTCCACAGTTTTACAAGTAAAGGAGTGATGTCCCTGCACTATTGATGCTGTTTTCATTCTCAGCATGTCCACCAAATGAAATCACACCGACCGTTATGCAACTTTACACTTAGTTAGGAGGAAGCACAATTAAGGCAGCCAGACTGTGAGCTGCTGCCAAAGACTTGAACACATCTCACATTTGCAGTCATTAGCAGTTTTTTTTTCTTCTTTTTTTTTCACAGTTGTTAACTAATTTATCAAGGATAGTGATACTTTATCTTTGTACTGCAGATAAATTTTTGGCCTTTTTGTTTTTTGCAATCATCTTTCTTTCATCACAGGATTTGTTGTAGTGTTTAGTCGCCACTCTTTCCAGCAAAGTGTCTGTGTTTATGTGTTATGTGATGCTTCTGCTATTCGCCGGTGTTGCCAGTAAAGATTTTTAACATTTCAAGAGTTCCACATTGGACTAATGTCTGCACTTGCAGCAATTTGTCTTTTGGCACTACCACAAGACATGCTTTGCTGAAAGGGTTTACCGCAGGTACTTAGAGCAATTAGCTTCCATGTTGTCCTCTGAAAGAGCACACTACCCATTGTGATTTTTCACTTTTCACCCGCTCGGATCCAGGTGTGGTCCTCGGCCTTGTGTTTATGCTGCTCAGGGTGATACTTGACGCCAGACATTGACACCACATCCAAACAATAAGCTGTGGCTCTGCTCGCCTCTCTTCACTAGGTTAATCATTAGGATTGTTAGACAGGGTGGATGGACTATAATATGTCTTACAACCTGGTTTGAGGCCCCAGTCTAAACGCTCAGTCTGCAAAAAGAGGCCAAGAGAAACAACAAGAGTGAGAGTAAAGGCAGACGGTGTGCTGCATTATGAATATAATAAATGAAATAGAATGCTATAAAATAATGCCAGACTTTTTGTGTGTCTTTTAAAAAAAATTTAAACGATGAAGATGCAAATTGAGGATTTTATTTATTTATTTTAAATCACAGCTGTTAAATCCACGTAGTTACAAATTCCTGCAAATGTAAGATGGAACAAAAATAGGTGCAACTCTAATGGAATCTGCACATTTGGGATGTTGAAGAAGATGAGTTATAAATATAAGAGGTCTAAAAATGGTTAGGAGGAAGAAATGCATGCAAGATCTAATGCTGGAGCTATGACTCCAGCACAATAGTCCGTAGAACATGGCAGGAATGCACGCTATGGCTAAACATCGCCGTTTCTCAACCTGTGATCAGAGGGGTGCTAGCCATGCAAGGAGACGAGTACAACACCGGCCACTTAACCAGGAGAATGTGATTGTTTGAAAACAGCATTCCACTCTGAGTGCTTTTATGGCAGAGTTTTTACATACACACGCATACCATCCTTAACTCCGTATGGGTGTTTCTCTCAGATTCACTCCTCTCCAGAATACAACAGCTTCCCCTCCTGTAATCCCCATCACCACTATTCCTGAGGTTCACTGGTCACTCCTTATCTATGAGTGAATAAACGGAGGGTGGTGTTCTCTCTTCCTGTTTGAAGACCACCTAGATTGTTATATCTCGGGTGGGATGTTGAAATCTTTGGCAGTCTGTTTGGCCTTTAAAAGTGTGATTTCCCCCAGTTTGAGCTTTTCAAATATGTCATTTTCATTATTTGAGAACATCAACTCGTCTTTGGAGCTAAAGGGACGTTCTGAGCGCTTAAAGTGACTGACTCTGATGACAGAGCTCCATTTCTAGTGCCAGATTAGTAGATGGAGTATTTTAATGTTTGATACTTGGAGCATCATTCACTGCCGAGGTAAAAATTCTAAGCTTGGCAATGAATTTCACCCACATTTTGCATTTAATGTACTTGTGGATGAATTTTTAATGGGGATTTATTGTAGTATGGAGGTTCTGTCCTGTCTTTAAAATCCTGTTTTGTTTTCTTCTTTCTCTGCAGAGAGAATAATAGACAGCATTTTGACTATAACAAAAAATTACGGGCTGGGAGAGGAGCTTGACAGGTACCTGCACCCTACTCGTCAGCGTCAACATGAAGTCTCTTTTTGCTTCCTTGTTTCTTCTTAATATGACTAATGTCTGGCTGTCCTGCCTTCCAGTCTCAGCTGTAAACGATGCATCGTCGTGGGTAATGGTGGGATCTTATCCAACAAGTCTCTGGGGTCCCGAATAGACGAATACGATGTGGTGGTCAGGTAAGATACCAAAATAAAAGGGATTCTGTATAACAGCAGTGTTCTGTATAAGTTAAATAGTGTGAAGTTTTTTTTGGGGGGGGGGGGGCTTGGACAGCTTGAATTTTTAGTTGAGGGGAAGAAAATGTCTTCTGCATCATCAACACGTGACCAAATAGGAATGCATGGTTGCTTCAGTGAGCTGGGAATCGGTATTGTGGAATATCGAGAAGTCTCTGCTCTGTTTTTTGTTATTTGGGGGGGACTCAGTAACATACTTTGTTATGACCTTTTGTTATGCATACTTTATACACTGCCTCCACCTGACATCAGAGCTCACTGCAGGCAGACGGGCATTCCCTGGAGTGGAGCGGACTGTGAACTCTCATCAGCCCACAGGCGAGCACAGCAGCCCACTATTCAACTAAACGAGCTAGAGATGAAAATGGGAAACTCCAAAATAAAACTGGATGTACTGTTACCTTTAGTGACTGTGTCTGAGAGCTCACTTAACATTCCACTCGTTTCCAGAATGACTGTGGCTTACCCAGATGTTGTCAGATGTTAGCTCTTGTGATGAGGTTGCAAGCTGGGTTTTCCTCTGGCCAGTCTTTATGCATAGACCCAGCTTATGCTTCAGCACTGCATATGTGCTTATGTGTCAGCTGAACCTTCATGTGGAGGTTTTGCTTTGTCTTTCTGTTTGCAGACGTGCTGTTTTATCTAAATATCGAAAATAATAATCCTGTGCTTTTCACTATGCTTTTCTTAAATTCCTGATTCCACCCTTTGTTGTCTTTCTTGCGTTGACAGGTTGAATGAAGCTCTAGTAAAAGGTTATGGAAAAGATGTAGGAACCAAAACCACCATAAGGATTACATATCCAGAGGGTGCGATCCAGAACCCAGAAAACTACGAACAAGACTCACTTTTTGTTCTATCTGCTTTCAAACCACTTGATTTCAAGTGGCTCAGACAAATGGTCTACAAGGAGAAAATGGTAAGGACATATTTGAAGGGGGGTGGGTTGTTTTGTTTTTTGGTGTTTTTTTTTTTGTTTGTTTGTTTTTGTTTTTTCTTCCAATGAATGAAGGTTGAAATCTTGAACTTACAAACACAAAACCTGGAAGATATTTGAACTACTTGAGTATTAAAATATAAATGGATCCAAAATGCAAGCAGTTTTCATAGAACAAGATTCCTGCTTATGCTTGCATTCACTTACATTCAAATTCAAATTTTTATTTGTCACGTACACAGTCATACACAGTACGATATGTAGTGAAATGCTTGGACAACTGCTCGTGACCTAAAGACAACAAAAAAGGAAAAGGCTATGAATAAGATAGGAAATAAATATGAAAAATTAAAAAGGGTAAATTTAACTAGGAAGGAATAAAATATAAATTAAGGTTAAAAATGAAATAACTGTACAACACAAATTAGAATGAAGGGTAAATTTAACTGGGAAAGAATAAGATAAAATATATAAATTAAAGTTGAAAATAAAATAACTGTACAACCAAATACACAATATAGAACTATATAAGAATGTATGAACTTACATTCCTCACTCTGTATTTGTTGGTTTGATCAGCACTCAGCTGAATTATTGCGCAACAATTTTGTCCTCCTTTGAACATCTATATCAGAGCAGTATAATCTATAATCACATCCTCCTGATTACCTTCTGTGGAAATCTAAACCACTTTGTAAAAGAATAAATAAGAATACACAGAACTATGCCATATACTAAATTAATATTGGGAATGTTTTAGATGAATGATATATTCTTCATTGTCGGTTAATACTTGTACAGCTGCTGTTATTGTGTATATATTTATTTAGATTTAGATTTCTTCATACATTCTTATATAGTTCTATATTGTGTATTGTGTATTTTGTTGTACAGTTATTTTATTTTCAACTTTAATTTATATATTTTATCTTATTCTTCCCAGTTAAATTTACCCTTCATTCTAATTTGTGTTGTACAGTTATTTCATTTTTAACCTTAATTTATATTTTATTCCTTCCTAGTTAAATTTACCCTTTTTAATTTTTCATATTTATTTCCTGTCTTATTCATAGCCTTTTCCTTTTTTGTTTTCTTTAGGTCACGAGCAGTTGTCCAAGCATTTCACTACATATCGTACTGTGTATGACTGTGTACGTGACAAATAAAATTTGAATTTGATTTGAATGCTTAATGTGGAAAGGACATTCAAGGAAAAATGACCTTATTTTTTCCCTTTGCTTTGCCATGTAACAAGCCTATCACATGTCCCATGGAATATTAGTATTGGCACAGTTAATTGACAGGTTATGAGTTGCCCTATTAATCTCACAGGGTCAGACTGAATGGCCCAATTGTGTCTACGTTATCTATGAAAGTATTACCGAACATGGCAGTCTTTTAATACCTCCTCTTCTCGTTTTGTCCTTTTGTTAGAAAAAAGCTCTCTTGGCACTTTCATTCTGTTCTTGTTGAGCAGTCTATAATATATCTTTGACTGGGATTATTTTGAATCCACTTAGCTTAAAGTCAAAGGGCCTGCCTCAAAGTATTTAAGGGAACATACTAGAGCCTCCCTTTCTTTTCCTTTTTTTTCCCCCTTCCCCCCCCCCCCCCCCCTTTTTTTTTTTTTTTTTTAAAGTTGTAGCATGTTTTATATCTTTATGGATTTACATTATTGCTGAGTGCTTCTATAAAGCTCAACATATGCAGTGTTAAGCAAAACCAGTCCTCCCTCCTTCTGTGAGTGGAGGTCACAAATTCACCCATAAAGGGCAATAACTTGACTTGATTTTAAATTTGGACGATTTCCCCTTTAAGGCCATTCTGTGCACCGTTGCATCACTTCGAGCACTCTTCCTAGGTTTGAATCGCTCCCTGGCCACTTGCATGCACACTGAAATTTCAGTTGTCAAAACAGCAACACTTCCACTTGGAATTTCCAAAGTGGTGCTTATACACCACTTTGAAAATAGTCATTAGTTATTATTAATCCATGGCTTTCTTCCACAGTGTGCCTTTTATCGTGTCTCCCTGCCTGGTCTCACTTTGGGGGTTCTATTCTCTTTTATTGTAGTGTCTTTACCTTACAATACAAAGCGTCTTGAGGCAACTGTTGTTGAGATTTTGGCGCTGAATAAGTAAAATTTAAATGGATTTGTGAGAAAGGACAGACATACAGAGGTGTGAGTGGTTAGCATGCTTCTGGTCACACTACTGACCTTTGGGTTTGGACTCTGTGTGCTTTCTCTAAACTACAGTTTGGTGTTCAGGTCGTAGCTTTAGTGTCTGGCTCCAGTGATCATCCTCGACATGAAAGCTGCATCAGTTTGACACAGAAGTTGATGTTTGTCTGTGGTGAAATCTAAAAAGAGCACATGCAGGTGGTCATATTTGGATTTCCAGTGAGCAATCAAACTGTGAACACAGGAAGTGGTGCAAAGGTGCACACAGAGGTCTCCTGCGTGGGGAGGAGTGTTGAATTTAAAGCAGATGTTTGTTTGTGTGGGTTTTGGTTTTTTGTTGTTGTTGTTAATGTTGGTGTTGTAAAACTCACATTTGTAATTTTATTAAAAATCAGAGTAGGGAGTGTATTTTTAAGCAGGCAGAATAATCATTTATTTTTGTTGTTTTGTTTTGTTTTGGAAAAAAAGTCTCATCAGAAAACACAGGATTTGGGAAACCTGCTTTATTTTCTGACACAGCCGAGTGAATTTCAGAGACCGTATCCCAGCTGGAATTTTTACAAGGCGGCTTTTGTCAAAATAGAAAGTCACAAGTGGAAAAAAACAGAATAAGGGTGGGTGGGTGGGAATGGACAATACAGTTAGGGTATGGCATAACAAACTGAAACAAAGTAGTAGTGTGAATTTTGGTTAAAGGACAAAAGAAAATGGATAGGTGGAAAGGATAATGTCAAATGGAGTAAAGGGTTAACAGCTGAGGAAAGAGTGAGTAGTGGAAGTTGACGGTAAAATAAAATAAAACTGCTTTCTTCAGCCTTTGATAGTGCCCAGATTTTTGTGGCGTGTCAGATGGAGAGGACAGTGAAAATGGCTGCCTGGATAATTGATCTGGCCCCCGGCGTCTGACTCAGTCCTCTTTGATCTGCTGAGGAAGGAGGAATGCAACTCATGCGTTAATTATCAGGAAACAGAAATATCATCAGTGTCTTCTGTTTTGAGGCTCGATGACAGCATGGCAGAATAAAACTGACACATGTGCAGACACCCAGGTTTGACCTCCAGAAAACAGGAACATAATGGGACACGCTATTTATATGGCAGGAAATCGAATGCAATTCATCTGTACTGCTATTCTAAACAGTTTGCTCCATTTTTATTTTGGCAGCTTGTGCCCTTGAAACTCTTTCAGTGTAAAAGTAATCCATTAATGGATATCAGTGTAGTGAGGTGGTTTATAGAATTACAATCCAAAAAAAAAGCCCCTCTAACTGTTCAGGCTTGTTGCTAAGAGTCTACAGTCCTAGAATAGCAGAGTCGGTCAGTTGTGCAATCTGTCGGTTTAAACTGCTTTGGTCCAGATGTTAAATGGGCTGCCTTCCTCATTAGTGCTGACCGTTGCTCCCCGGTAAAGTCTCAGTGGTGGTAGGTGTTGTTATGACTGTAAGCCGATGTGTTTAGGGAATGCTTTAATTTGACACTAGTTTCGAAAGTTGTGTATAATAAGTAGCACGTCACGTTGGTTTAAATGATAAATGAACTGTCTGCAGCGAGCTTTTATGTGCTTATTTAAAAATGCATCACACAGGCATTTAATTTGTTTGCTCACATTAAACTATTTGGTAAGAAGATGCAGCATATACCTTTAGTGAAGCATGAAGCTGCTTGTGTTACTAGGAGAGCAATATCTGTTTGCTGTTGGATTTTCTGCCTTGGCACCAACATGAAAGAAACCCGTCAAAAGACTGATATCCTGTCTTCATTGTATCTCATTCACTAGCAGCAGGAAAAATGCAGAGTAAACACCAAGATGTTTTTATCTGCACGTTTGATTTCACCTCCCGTGATCTCAGGAAAAACGTTCCTTAAAAAAATAATTGTAATAATGAATTTTTTTAAATATATGCGTGCTCATTATTTTAAAACTATTTTCCTTTACTTCTTACCACACAAACAGGTATTTAATGGAATAAAACAATCATACTTTTGGTAAAGAACTATTTGCAGGAAATCCTCATCATGTAGCAGCAAGCCCCCCCCCCCCCCCCCCCCCCCCCTCCCCTGCACCCCTTTACTCGATCCATTTTGTTCATGCTAGAGGGTAACATAATGTAACTCTGGACAGTTGTCCTTCGGGAGCTTTCACAGCCGGGAATTTCTTTGTGTAACCTGCATACTTGGAGCTGGAAGGGATGAAAAACCTTTTTTACTTGCCTTCTGTGGTTATGAAAGCAAGTGTAATTTTTTTTTTTTCCCTGAAAGGTTAGTGGGTGGTACACACTTGCGCAGTTCCGAATGACTCAGCTAGCCGGTGGTAAATGTGCCGGACTATCCTTCATTTATTGCAGATTTTCATGAGCCTAGAGTGCAGTCTTGGAAAGCTGGCCAGAATACAAATTAGCAAGACAGTTTCCCAATCTGTTATTTAGAGTTTCGGACACTTCCACAAACACGCAGACTCACGCAAAGAAATCCAGTCGTGATCACATCTAATCCTTCTTCCTAATTGTGCCTGTCCTTTTTAATACATACACAGTCCCAAAGCATCACAAAGCTTCCAATTTCCCTTATCCCTCATTGTCTACCTGATTACAAGCTAACTTTCTCACTCTGCCTTAAAATTGGACCCCACAACGGCAACAGGCTGGTTGATTGCCACATTACATGCTGTTTACACATGTGCTCAAACGCGATTTCCACGATTGCTGATATAGTTTTTTTTTCTCTCCTGGGTCTAATTTGCAAATTTTTTTTTCTCCTTCATGCACAGTGTGCACTCACAGTTCATGCACACACAGCCTGCATGTGTTTGTATATGTGGGGATATTTTTAAACAGATCCAGTGAAAGATATACAGCCGGTGGTAAACACGGGGTTTGAAGGTGGAGTGTCGGTGTTCTATCTCTCCTGTTTGTTTACAGGAGCTTTCGCTGCTGGCTGCAGGGCAGAGAGATAAATGATGGATGCAGACAATTTGTCGAAGAAAGTACTTCTCCTTTAATAGAAATGCCGCCAGGGGTTCTTATTCCAAAGTAACAAAATACTATAGTGTAGCCAATATTTCTGTCTTTTGGTAATGCCAAAAAAATCGAGTGTAGCTAAAATATCGAGTCTCTAGAATGGCAAGGGTCTCCACATTATTGAGAAATTTAAATGTAAATTCCCGATGGCTGGAATACTGGTGTGAGCCAGTGAGCTGTGTCACCCCGTGTGGTGCCCAGATTTTTGGGTTTACATACTTGTCATTTTATCCCAAAAAAGTTTATTGCAACCCTTTCACTGTGGATGAACTGCAGGAAGGTATATGGCTCTTCTTTTAAGCCCAAACATCTGTGGAGAATCCCCCAGTTGCATGCATACATGCATTCATAAACATTTACATACTTGTAAACATGGATTCTGAACGTGAACCAAGTGACTAACGTGGTGTCCGGATGTCACTGATTGCCACGAGTGTTGTGTTTCAGAAGTGCTTCACCTACATAGCCTGCTGTGATTTACACTGGGACCTGTACACTGGGTTCCTTTGGTGCTGTGTTCCAATAGAGTGGATGTTGATTAATGATGTATTTATGAGAGTTTAAGGCGACCTATTAATTGTCAAAAGGTCACCAAAAGAACCAATGTTTGTGTTGTTGTGTTTTTGTTTAGTTTTTTATTCATTTGTTTTTGTTTTTTTTTATATATATATAATGAGATACAAGCAGATCCTTGTGACACTGCTTGTGATCTTTCAACACGTCACCTGTTATTTCCCAGAGACTTTGCTGCACCTGCTGGTTTTAAAGGTTGTAGTGTTGTGAAGCGGTGAAGCATTGGCACGATTTTCATCTTTGCAATCGTGGAAGTTTGAAGATTTGTGCTTCCCATACCGAATAACCTCAGAGAGACCAGGAATCGATCAATCACTGTGACCTCAATGGGAGGAGAGGTTGTGGTATGTGTCAAGAAAACAAAAAACACAAATCGGGGACCGCTTCAGATTCCCTCCTAAAAACAAAGAGGGGGAATATTATAAGTGGACCTTTAGTAACTGTAATCCCCTGCTGCGCACCTCCAAGTTTTACTGCTACCTCCCTCCATTCAGACATTCTTGCACAAATGGCTCCTCTTCAGAGGAGCACTTAAGTGGTAAGACACTACCACTTGTAAACTCAGAGACCTGACATGTACACAGTGCTAATGACCTCCAGGCAGCTGTAATTGTGATTGTTCGCAGTTTGGGGCTGCCGTTTCGTTTTCAAAATTGCTTTAAGTCGGCCCTCCGGAAATTCGGTCCACCTCGTCTGAGCCGTGCAGCTCCACGGCACAAACATCAAACGCAAACACATTCTCGCTCGGTAAGTTTACAGGATTGAAAAACTCCAAAAAGTGTTACGGTTGTCAATCAGGGAAGTAAGGCCATTCGTTGCTATTGAAGCAATACTCTGAGATCAATCTGAAGAGTAGTCACATGTAAGCTAAAACTGAAAACCGCTTCTGGTGACGAGATTGTTTGGTTTCACTGCTTGTGGCAGATGGTTTACGCTGAAGGCATTTAAAGCCACTTGTAGTAATCCTGCAAATGTGAAACCTTTTTCCCTTTATCCCCCATATTTCATTGTTGTTCCGTGTGTCTGCACTTTTTGCTCGGACCCCCAGAAGCTATAGACTGAGCTGGCTGTTTCACTTAACACAGCGGACCACTTTAGTTTTAAGGTGAGTTCAGTTTTGGTTTGGGCTGGAAACCACAATGAAACCAAAGCACGCTAAAAACTCTCAATGCAAGGCTCTAAACCAAAGCTGTTGCTTATTTGAGCCTTTTTATGCAAGGACACAGGATACATACCATTATGTTTATGGACAGTCTAATTTAGGTATCTCACCAGCACATGATCTTAGTTACCTTTTTCGAGATTTTTAGCTCTGTTGTTAACGACCTTTTTCCTTGTACCATTCCTTTTTGCTTCACTTTTTCCATTTGTTTGATCCTTTCCATCTTTAGGCTTACAGTAGGACTTCTCCTCATCCTGTGGCACGCTTTAATCCTCTGATTCAAGATCCCTTTTTTTTTTTTTCTTCTTTAATGGTTTATGTTATTGTGATTTTTTTTCCAGCAGCTTTGAAATCACAAAACAAATACACTTAGCCTTTGTAAGGCTTCAGCTCAAGCTGACAAGTTACCTGTACTCTGCCATCTACTTTAATCGTACATGCTTTTGTTTGTGGTTTCCGAGGAATCAATAATAGTCCTTTTCTAATCTCAACAGCCTTACTGCTCTGTTGGTACATCCTCTTCATCCTCAGCACAGAAAAATCAGTATTGCACAGATATTATCGCAACATCACTGCATTGATATAGTGCTGGGGATTGTCTCACACAGTGCATACATTTAGAACTGCATTTCCAGCTCTCTGCACTGTGTGGTAAACAATGTTTATAATTAGCTCTCAAGAAATGCCATGAATGTTGGCTGTAGTGGACAAATGTGTGTAATTCAGAGTTTGAGGTTAAGCCAGCCCGAGCTGTATGCTGTGCTTTGATGTAGCTGTATAAGCAAGTATAAGCTTGCTGTTCCTGTTATTTGGAGAATTGTTGAATCTGTGAACTCATCATTTCTGCTCATCTGCGCTCAGTTCAGGCTCGTTATGCTTTGAGATCCACCTTCTGACAAGACGGCAAGGAGTTGTATCATCTTTTCCTCAACACGGTTGACTGGCACTAAGCTGATTTTTAAGTTTTTGTAACTAAGTAATGTTGACCCCCTCTAGGATCTATCTCCTTGCATTGCAAATAATTAACTCACCCAGTTCAGGTTTGTTTTAACAGGTGCTTTATTGGAGCACACTGCCTTGTGCACACACTTAAATCTAATAATCTAAACCAATTTAACCATAAAGCTGTCACAGGAGAACGGAAACAGTCATTTCCTCTTTGAACACAGCTCAGTGACAGCCCAGCCAGCCAATGCAGTACACGTGTGTTCACCTTTGAGCATGTGTGCGTCCGTCATTAGCAAGTGGTGTGAAAGACTCTTTCCGTAGCTTCCTATCGTGTCTAGGGCAAAGTTACAGCGCTTTGTTTTGAGAAACAAATGCGTGCTCACACAGAGGTTAGCAGTTAGTCCACAGTGGGAGCCACATCCTGTTCCCTTAAGGCTATTTGTAGGAGCTTTAAGTACAGATTGTACGCTACTCATCGCTGGAAGTGCAGCCTTTTCAGTGCTGCTTTAAAGCAGTTTCTTTTACTCTTTATTTACTGGATACCTATCTTATGTCATTTTGATGTTCATTGTTCTTTGCTGTGTGTTTAACCTTCAATGACACATCCAAAACAGGGCTTATTGTTTGAAAGTGAAGTTCTTTCTCATTCTGCTCAGCGGTTTGTCGTCCTTCTCGCATATGTTTCATTTGTAATGTACCAAATGTTTCCAGTGGGTGGCAGGTGTTTACTGCACGCTAGCTAGTTAAGCACCAAGATTATTTTGCTACAAAGCCATATTAATGTAGTACATGCAGGATGTGGTTTGGTAAACTGTATATAATGTTCAAGCCCTAAATGTGCCTCTGTAGAAGCGCAAGTTGGCCATAAAAATAGATCAGTTTTCCACTTCCCCTTAATTCACCTTAAATTATCTCTCAGGTACAAGGAAGTCTGTGGAATTAATAATTTTCTTTTGGTATTTTAACATTTATTTCCTGCTCCTGTGATGTGTTCCTGAGCCTGTGCGTTGACTCTGTACAGAACTGTCTGGTTTTAATGCAGTGCAGCCCGAGGCTGAACATCACAGCCATTCATGACTTGTTTTCAGTCTTGTTCTTGTGCACAGGAATGCCACTGAATTCTCTGAATATTTTTTATGATCACTAAAACATTTGTAGTTTTATGTTTTGTTTTGTTTTTTTTCTAAACCATTTGCTCACCAAGTTTTCACAGCATTTTGAAATCCACCATATCTTTCCTTCTCAAAGTTTGGGATCAAGTAAATCATTGCTGTCTGTTTTTTGTTTACATGTTACAAAGTGTTACAGCGTTTTGGAAAACAGGGTTGTGAGCAGCTTCCCACATTCCTGAACTCATAAACATACCCACCGTTCCCATCCTTCCTAACAATCCCAAATCCTTACATACTAATTGCTCATACATTTCTCAAAACCACCTGTACTTGTCTGATCTTCAAAGAGATCCCCACCCTGTGACATTTGTGTGTATGTGCATGTCAGGTCATTGCTGTGTGTGTGCGTGTGTGTGTTGTGTCATTAGCTGCTCTCCTTCCTAGAATAAAGAAAAAAATGCATCACTCTTTATTCAGCATACACAGACCTGCACACATCCAAACAGCTCGGCTAAATAGATTTCTGGCAAACACAAGCTGTGTTGACAGGAGAGATGAGCTGCTGTTCCTGTCGCGGCTTGCCGAGGGCACAGAGCTGGGCCTGCGTTCAAAAAGAGCCGCCACTGTTGAACCCACAAAGCCATCAGACTTGTTGCTACTGCCTCTGCCAACACACAAACACACACACACACACACATTGCTGTATCAAAGGCACCCAGGCGAGTGTTTGACTGTTTGAACAGGTGATTCACATTGGCTTCATGGATCTGAGGAGACAAGTCAATCACACACTGTTAATTTGTTACTTGTTAATTTAGTGTAACATTTGAATTGAATGCAGTAAAGGAAGCTAGGACTCAGGATTCACTTGCATTATGTATAAACTTCTCCAAGGGGGAGCTTTTTGTCTGTCTCAGTTTATTAATATCAGTCGGCTGTTCTGGAAGGACCAAGTTGGGCAAGTGCCTTTCATTAGAGTTGCATAATTTTATTCAGGTGGTGTTACTAGCATGTCTGACGGGTTGTGCTTGCGACTGATGAAGATTTCCTTGTGTAAAAAGACCCGAGGTCTCTCGGAACACCCTCGGGTCAAGGTGTGATTTTGTGATTTTCTTTCTAATGCAATATTTACCCAGAGATGTTGAGTATGGATAGGTTCCCAGCAGGGTGTCTGACTTCAGACAAAAGTGGGTCTACAAAAGATTTTTTGTCAAAATCAATTATTTCACTAATATTGATATTTCCAGAAGCCTGAGAAAATTGTAGGAAACAGAAAGTCTCCGCACGGTAATGGAGCAGTTTTGCTCCAGAGTCGGTGCATATTAACACGGCAGCACTATTATCAGCACCTATAATCATTCTCCTTATTTGGTGTTCACTTAGATTATGAAGTATTCTTTCTCAGAAGGAAAATGGCACTAAAGCCTTAAAGGTTCAACTGTGTGTCGCACTATTGTCTTATCTAAATCTTCTAAAACTTTGATGAGGACTTTAGTGCAGCCTCTCGTTACCACTCTAGGGCAACTGCATCTCTCACAAACTGCTAGACTTTCCTTCTGATGGGTCAAAATTGCTGGTGTCCTGCAAACAGCAACCCCCAACCTCCCCTTCATTCATTAAAGGTCCAGAAGTAATTTCCCCAATCAGTGGTAGACGGAGCCTGGCTTCTGGTTTGCTTCTTTGTTTAAGGAGGATAATCTTTTGTTGATGTTTGGTTGGTAAATTTTAGTTGCCTATCACCAATGCCATCAATTGAAACCTTTAGTTGTTGTTTTTTGTTTTTTCCCATTTGTGCCTCTGTGACATGTCTCTAATCTGACAGTGTAAAATAAATTCTTTACCATACACAAACTGACCTTTTTCTGCTGTCCTCCATCTTTTTACTTTTCAGAGGGGCACAGATGGCTTTTGGAAGTCTGTGGCTCAGTCTGTGCCTCGGGAGCCGACAGAGATGAGAATCCTCAACCCCTACTTCATCCAGGAGGCTGCCTTCCAGTTCATTGGCCTGCCATTCAACAATGGCCTAATGGGCAAAGGAGTAAGTAACAGTGGAACTTTACTTTTGTTTTAAACCTTCACTGTAGGTATGTTGTAACTGCACACCCTTCTTAAAAAAAACAAAAACAAACAAACAAAAAAAAAACCTGCACTGTGTCCAGTGGTGTAACCTGATGTGCACCCCCCTTGAAATGTAACTGTGCAGTCCAGACAAGGATAAATGCTGGCAACGGCGTCGGCCAGTTACGTAGGCTACATCAGATATCGACTTTGTATGCATAGATGAGACGTTCATCTGTTTTTGTAAGAGAATGAGAGCTCGATATCCAGAAAGAATGGGGAGGGGATTGGACTGTGTTTCCAAATGAAATGCAGAATAATTACAGTCCCACTCGTCTGCGCCCTGCTTACACAAGAGTCTTTTTCCTTTTTCTTTTTTAAGTAACTAATTGAAGAAAATATACACATGTTATATAATCTGCTGATTCTGGAGCCATTTAGGGGCTTATTTTGCTGTAAGTTATGAGCAGAGTTCATTCTTGGAACAGGAGCTGCGATTAGGGAGCCACGGATCTAAAGCGTTCCGATCTTTCACTGCATTTTACTTCGGTACATTAAAAACTAGTGAATACTCGCTGTAACCCGGCGCCAGGGTGGATCCCTCTGCCGTGTCATCCCTTTAACCAGAGAATATTTTGTTTAAGAAGTAAAGTGATGAAATTTAAATTGGTGGCTATCAAATCGATTGCAGAGCAGAAAAATTACAAACTAAACATCAGACTGTTTGAAATTAAATACTGGTGTGCAAGTGTATATAGTGTGTGTGTGTATGTGTCTGTGTACACTTGGCAAGTAAAGGGGGGATAGGGGGAATTGGAGGGGACATGAGGAGTGTATCACCCTAACACCACCCTCTGGGGGCCACCAAGAACACCCCTGCATGAACTCAGCTCTGCAACATGTGTTGAACATGTGGGCATCACATTATATATGTGTGTGTTTGTGCGTAAGAGAGCGAGTGCATGATGATCTGTGTGCACGTTTGTGTTTGTGTCTGGGTGTTTGCAGGGCTGTCTGGCTGCAGAGTTGTATGATTTGGCACATTCTTTCCCTAGAAACACTTTACCGTTTCTCCTCTGACCATCACAGTGTATGTTTATGTACATGGAAATTAATGAGGAGGACTATTTGTTATACTGGTGTTTATGTTGAGTGTGTGTGGCTGCATGTGTGTAAAATAATCTCTTATTAGAACATGCAGTGGGGGGTTGGCCAGCTGCTGGTTCAGCTCCACCTACCCTGAGGGCTGCAAATCAGGGTAATGATTTAAATAGGGCCTCCCTCCCTCTGCTTTCTTCTGCACCCTGCATTCCCCCCCCCCCACACACACACACACACACACACACACCCTCTGTTGTTCTGCAACATCCTCACACACAATCAAACACACAGAGGCCCTTTTACCTACCCCCCCAAATCCCAGATCTCTGGCACCCCAGGGCGGTTAGGAAGCACAGCTTCAACCCTGTAGCTCAGCGTGTCGTAGCAGGGGTTTACAGGCATCACATCTCAAAGGTAATAGTTAATCACCAAGTGTTCAGAGTCAGTTAGCAGCAGTGAAGTAGAACAAAGACAGAAGTACCGAAGACGGAGGGAGGGAAGCAGATACGAGAGTGGTAGAATACATCTGTGTCAGATGCAATGAGAAAATTATAATAATAATAGGGTAGATTTTCTTTTGTCATACCTGTTTTTCTGTGTGTGTGTGTGTGTGTGTGTGTGTGTGTGTGTGTGTGTTGCCCGCACCTGTGTTTCTGCCACAGAACATTCCAACTTTGGGGACTGTTGCTATAACAATGGCACTGCACAACTGCGACGAGGTGGCGGTGGCTGGTTTTGGTTACGACATGAACAAGCCCTACGCACCTCTGCACTACTACGAGTCTGTCAAGATGTCCGCCATTAAAGAGGTGAGCGTTCGCACATCAGCACTTATTTCACTACAGGGTAATCCAGCATTGGAGGCACTCTTTAAGATTTCTTTAAATGAAATGCGGAACGACGTGGGCTCATTCCTAATGAGAACAATATATTCTAGCTGCTCCTTACCCTTTGGCCACAGTAGAATAACCAAAGTAACAACTGTAGACTTTGATTAGGAGGGACCACCACTCCTGTGAAGGAGTGCGAGGGGGACGTGAAATGGCCTACAGCCAAAATACATTCACTACAAAGCAGTCACTGTTTGGACTTATGGTAATATTAGTCCAAGAATTCTTTTGGGGTTCAACTTCTCCCATTTTTTTTCTTCTTTAAAGCCAAAATTATAACCGTTATGAGCTTATGGGAAGAAAAAATGCTTGGAGGTGCTCCGGAGTGCTAAACAGCTCTTTGCAGTTAGCTAATGGTTGTTCTACAAATATTTAAGATTACAAGGGACTGTTAAAGCTGCAGAGGTGTCAGGAACATTTTGTCTGATAACTGCGCCATCAGCTCAAAGTCTCTGGATGTTTTGTGAAAGGATTAACTTTCCAAAAAATATCCCTTCACTGATCCAATATCTTCTATAGTTAAGATGTGTAAATGCCATAGTATGCAATACACAGTATTTCAATACTTTTTAAACCATTCAGTGACCCCTCGTGCCCTTCAGATGGATGTAGACTACGCCCATCAGAATCAGGAAATGCTACATTGTAAGATGAAAGCAATCACTAAACAGCTTGTTGTGGAGTGATGCTTCAAAGAGGAAAAGCATGCCAGCCACATGGCCACAAGAGAGTAACGGCCACCTCGATACTGAGGTTTAAGAGCTCAGGCAATTCTCTTAATTTGTCACCTGTCTGTAACTTTACGTCCCATTTGACTTGGAAAATTAAGTCAGAGCTGCTTTCATGAAAGATTAAGAGCACAGATTAGTGGAAACCAGAGAAAATGTCTGGGGGGGAAAAAAGGGAAACAAACCCGTACGTATATTAAACCATAAACAAAATGAAAGATTGGTGAAACTTCCTGATAAATTAAAACATAAATTCATGAAAGATGAAAAATGAAAATCGTCGAACTAAATTTTTAGATTGAAGTGGGAACGGTCTTTCATCAGTCACTTAAACGATCGTTTTCTAAACGTCCTCATGACGGAGCTCTCTCTGCTCCATCACGTCTGGATCTCTGTGTTTACACTGAAACCGAGCTGAATCAGAGATGTCACCCCTGCGCTGACATGTGTAAACCATGAGCTCAGTATGATGATAACCTTTGTCTAAACTCCCAGTAAACCTTTGGCATTTATTGTCATCATCTTCATCAGCATTGTCATCATCAGCCATACATGGCTAATTAATGTTAATGTTTTTAGCCTTTCATTTTTTTTATCTCTGTTGTTTGGAAAGCTTAACCAGCGCCTGAGGTTTTGATTTTTCTGGAACTTTAGAACTTAGGCCTGTTCTTTAACTGTCTGGGTGGAGGATTAAAATCCACAATACATGTCTATCTATGCATCCTCATTTTTGTCATCTCAAAGCTGTGCTTGGAAATGATCTAATTTAAACTGATCGGATCAATAGTTGATGAAATGACTGTGAAAACCCACAGAGAATGATGACCTGAGGCTGTGGAGCCATTGGCATCTTTCTGCTCATCTTCCAGTTTTGATTTTATGGTCGCAACTTTAACATTTTTGTCATGTGGAGTTTCACTAAAGAAAGAAGTCGAAGAGGAATAAAGTCTTACAGTTATTATTTGGAAGTTACCCAAAGACATGATTGCAACCAATGCATATGTTGCCCTGTCTGTCCCGTGTCATGTGTGCAAAGTGGATACGGACAGACTTTTAGTGAAGCTGGGAAGGCATTGGGGTTTTTTTCTACCCTGCTCCTCCTCGTCTTTTAGCTGCTTCCTATAGGGGTCACCACAGCGGATCGTCATTAAAGCTAATGAAACACCATAAAACCAGCCAGAGTGGAAGCTAAAAGCAAATAGAGCAAACTGTCTCGAGTGCTTACATGCTGGATTCCATATTAGATGACGACCCCACAAGGTGCACTTTTCAGTTTCGCTACCTCTGAGTAGTTTACATGAAAAACGCCAACTTGTGTGCAAATATTCACAAATTACTGGCAACCAAATCTGCTAGCGACCAAAGCAGCTGGAAGGAGCTTTTCATGGTGGACCTTTTTAATGATAGCGATTGCACGTAACCTTAAGTAAATATTTGCCAACTGGTCGCGGAATACACGCTTTTCTCTCCCAACCAGTGGTTGCCAGCAGGTTGTTATTGTTGTTATTGTATTTTAAATGTCATTGTAATTTTGCTGTTGACTTCTGCGAAAACTGCAGGTTATTGTTCTTTCAGGCTGTGGCGTTTCCCATCATGTAATTGTAGGAGGCTTGACCCAGACAGACACACAGCCAGACCTTATAAGAGAGTCTTGAAGCTCTCCACTTTTTTTCATTCTCTCTCATAGGTCTCTTCCTCCACCCTGTGCCTCCTTTCTCTATATATTCCTTCTCCTTTTATCCCTAACTATCCCACTGGACTGAATTCTTATAGCACAGCAGGACAGAAGACTGACCACCATGGCTTAACACATGCTCCATTGTTGTACACTTGAACACCCACATGTATAGACACTGGGGATATAGTAACCCTAAACTTAACATACAGTTTTGTCTGGCACTGTTGGAAAATGTGCTGTTTAATATGCCTCCTCCCACCACTTATCCTCGTGTTTCATCTGTGATGTTGTATCTTTCTGAACATGTCCTTTCCTTTGATTATCCTGCAGTCATGGACACACAACATATCCAAGGAAAAGGAGTTCCTTCGTAAGCTGGTGAAGGCAAACGTCATCAAAGATCTGACCAATGGTATCTAAGTTTACACCCGCCCACAGTCTCCCTCCGCCATTCCCAAAAGACTACTAGCAGGAAGCTGGGAAATGGATTGACTTTTTGAAGAAGGAAAAAAAAAACCCTCGAGTCCGGGTGGCCTGCACACTGCCGGGGTTTTTATATCAAAGGATATTTAAAAAAGAATAAAATACAGGAGGGATTCTGTGGAGAGACGCGCACACACGTGCCTTCTGAACCAAAGACTCTTGCTGATTGAAGCGGGGGGAAACGAGCATGGGGGGAGCACTGGATCTGCATAGTTTTGCGTCTTATCAAAAGACATTCGCAGGAACGCTCCGCCGGCCCCACACTGCAGTGTTTACCACTTCAAAGCCCCGAGTATTACATGAATGAACAGTAAGAGCAGAGGTGACACTTTATGACCCACAGAAGTCAGAGTTTAGCTTGATGTTCCGGTCAGTCTGGTGAAGAGACAGAAGACAAAGGGATGGAGAAGGACTATTAGAATGTGTGGGGATGGTTGAATATTAGCAGTGCCAAATGTACCTCGTAGAGAGAAGAGGCCACCCCCCTCTCCTTCTGCTGCCTGAATGTATTCTTGTTCCTCATTGTAAATATCAAAAATAATTTTTACTGTGCTTTTTAAAGCGCTGCAGCAGCTGCCCTGATCCTCGTCTGTCACTACTTCATTCATTCATTTTTTTCCCCCCATTCTGTCCTGACTTAAAAACTAACACGTGCTCCACCAGATGATCCCTGACACCCCCCACCTGTCACAAAGACTGGTGTTGCTTTGACACACTAATATAAGCTTGCGGCTCCTCATGCTGTTTGCATCAGGTAAGAAGCCACCAAAAAGCTAAATATTAATGAAGACTGAAGCTCTTTGAGGTATTTAAAATTGAAGTTTATGTGAGGTATTTTAAAACTCTACATCTTCTTTTTTTCAATAAAGATGCTATCTTTTGTAGTTTTTAAAGTTGACCACCTGTAAGAGAGAAAGTAAGACACTGCAGTCTCCTCTTACTTAATCCTATCTTTGTTCATGAGACATAAAGTGATCCAGGGTGTTTTATGGCATCCCTTTTCCATTCTCCTGTTGCTGCAGAGGTTTTGTTCTTCACTAAATGGTGAACTCTTAGATTGTGGAATATATATTATTGTTTTTTGTTTATTTATTTTGTTCCAAAGTCCCAGTGTTTTGGTCACAGGCAGGCCTGCTTTCTGTTCTAAACAAAAGTTTGCATTTGTGCTTTAAACTTCAGCACCATGTGCTTCCCCAGAGACTGCAGCATCATCTAGGCTTGTGGCAGAAGTAACCGTGCGACTGAATCTGCTTTCAACTGGATGGGTGTTAAATGTCTGCACCTCTTCATTTTCTTTGTTTTATGCAGCGTTTGTTAACACAATACATGTGACCTTCTGTGACAGCGGGCGTTAAGAAAGAAAGGAAAAAAAAAAGTTCCACAGGTGATAAATGCCACCTTCAGTTTGAAATTAATGTGCTGCTGAGGCCTTTGCACTTCTCACATGGAGATCCTGTTGCAGGCTTCTCTGTATTTTAACATTGAACATATTCGTGATATCACACACACACACACACACACACGCACGCGCGCGCAATCTCCTTCAAACAGTGAGGGAGAGCGAGAAGATGCATATGTTCATCATATTATATGAATGCGATAATCAGCTTTATATAGTGATGGTGCATTTTAAAAACTGCTTTACCAAAGCAGGGTTTATTTTACTTTTTTTGTGAATAGGGTTTTCTCCAGTTTTCTGTCTTTTTAACTCTTCTATTGGAAGTGTAGATTGTATACACATACACACACGCGCGTGATGCATTGCTATTTTTGTTTCCTTCATGCTCATTAGTTTCCACACGCTGCCAGGGTCGTGCATCGTCACGCCATGCACAGTTCCTTTCGGAATGGTTCTCCTGGGTTTGAAAATGGATACTTTTTTCTTTTTTGGAAAACTGGGCCCCGTTTGGGCCTTTGTCTGAGAGCAAAAGGTACAGGGAACATCTGAGCATTGCACTATCATGAGGCACTGTCAGTGCCTTACACCTCATCACCTGGAAGCTGTAGCGAGGAGTGTGACTGCTGTGAAAGAGAACAAAGGCAGCTGATTCCGGTATGTAGGCGCAGCTCCAGCTCCGGGTCAGGACAGGTCTCATTCCTGGGGTTTGGGACCGGTCCACTTCATGTATGTACTGTATGTACATTGTATACAATCCAAGGTCAAGTTGAAGCCCTATACTGTTTTGTTTTGTGTTTTAGGGGGAAATGATGTATATATTGTACTTTAATAAACAAGATGGCTACTTACATTAAATCATTTGAAAACTATGATTTAAAAAAAAAAAATCAAATATTTGCTGTTTGAACCCTAAAACACAGAAAACTACTAGTATAGTCTTCAAAGCTACCAGTCTAAGCAGATCCTTAATTGGAAAGGAGCCCATTTCTGTCTTACTTTTTAGGTTTTTAATTTTAATTTTTAAACGAATGCTGGATAAGTTCACATGTGTTACGTCCAAATTGCCTTTTTTCTTTTCTTCTAATCTGTTCAAAATAAAGCAGAATGTATTTGCTTTTGTTGTTCGTGGTATTTATAAATCTTTAATTTTGAAGCATTAACAGGAGGTCAAAGTGATTGAACGTGTTAATTCTTTTTTTTACACACACGTGCACACACACACACACACATACAGTTACAAAAGGCTTTCTGTTACCTAATAAAAAGGTTTGTAATGGAACTTTGTGCGTGTGGTCTTTTCATTTTATTGTAAATGACCTTATTGGAGACATGCATGAGTGTCCAAACTGATTGTTTGTGCAGGAAATTAATTTGATGTGGTTGGTCCACCTTCTGCTTTTAATCTAGCTTTTATCACAAAGTGCCAGCTCTGGGCTCAAATATGTCTGCGGCGTGGCCCTCGGTGTCTTAGTCTGGCATGCTGATAGTGGAGCAGTCCTCATGAAATGTGCAGCAGGTTGGAACACAGTCTGCCTCCTCCCGTTTCAGGGGATACAGAGTGCAGGAAACCCAGTGGAGATGAAGGAGGGATGGGATGGAGCAGTGCGGAGAAGGGGATTTCCTCCGCTGATCTGTGCTCTGTATCTCCAACCTGCAGAGCCCGGGGAAATCATTTTTCAATCCTCCAGCGACCAGGCTTCCTCTCTAATTCACTCCTTTTTCTCTTGTGTGTTTATCTCGCTCCCTCTGTTACTCGTTTCCCATGTTGTGCTCTGCTGCACTGTTCACTTCTCCCTCTTCACCTGCTCGTTGCGAACAGGGATCAAGTTTCACTGGAAGTCACGAGGGACTCATTTGAGACACACAATGAATACACGGTACTATTCAGCTGCCGCACACAAACTTTCACTTCCCTACAAACGTGATCATAAACCACAGCTGTGAGGTGAAGGAAGACAAGACGCCGAGGGCCCTTAAAGCGCCTCCACAGCGTCCCATCCCATCCTGCTGTTAATGGGGTGCCAGAAACTTGCCCCCCCTTACACACACACACACACACAAGTCACGTCTCACTGGTCACCGCAACCGCAGAACTCGAGCTACCCTGACTCGACAAATTTCCAGACGTCCACAAGGGTGGGGTCGAGTGCTCTCTCCCTCCCTGCAGCAAGGGGAATATTTGCCACCTGGGATCTCCCCGAGGCAGCTGGCCGGCCCGGCTGGCTGGAGGAGGCTGCTTTCGCTGGTCCGGTAGACAGGGTATGAGCAGGCCTGCACCTCTTCAGCCGACGGACTTTTTATTCTGAGCGACAGGTTCCCCCTGGCCCCACCTCCTCTCTGAAGGCTTGGAACAGAGAGGCCACGACCTCTGAGCCTGAAATTCAAACTCCTCGTAAAAAGAAAGTTGGAGAGGGTGAAAACACCCATTCAGACACCCGTTTCTCTCTTCCCCTGCTCTGTTTAGCTAATGCCGGGTCAGCTGAGATGAACATTCCCACACAGTGTCGTTTACCTTTGTCTGTGGATCGGACACACCTACAGGGCCTGTCATGCTCCTGTAATGCAGATGGATGTGTCTTCCTTTCCCGTCGGCATCTGAACTTGTCCTCTGCTGTGGCTCATTCTAGATCAGCTGAAAGTTGATACGTATTGGATTATGGATGGAAAGATGTATATGTATATATTTTAATGGATATTTTATTCTCAGAGGAAAATAAATATATATTATTAGTAGTATTTCCTGGCCCGATTCTTGATTATCCAAAGCAATAAACAAAACCTTGTGTGCATAGACGTTTGACTATTGATTGATTTGATTCCTTAGCTCATCCCTTCAGCTGTGCCTCGAGAGATAGAACTGAAGCCACTGACACTGTGAAGTTTCACCGCTGTTTACTCTGCGCACGCTCCATCCATCCATAATAGCAGCCCCAATCAAGCCACATGCCGACGCTTTGCTTTATGATTTGTTTGTATGAACAATGATACAACAAATCTGGTGGACGCCTGCAGGAATGCAGCTTTGAAATGCTGGGATGAGGCGGTAATTACTGGAGATTTATCAGCGCCGTGTGTACACTTGTTGAGCTAATGTGGAAACGGGGTGCTGTGCAATCTGCTGTTTTGCTGCTCTCCGAGCTTCATTGTGCTCTCTCTCTCTCTCTCTCACAGGTGTGGCCTGGGGGCTTTAAAGTCAGAGTATTGGAAGAGAGGAGTTCCCACTTGAAAAGTGAAAACAAATTTAAATGTGGGAAGAAGCCCAAGAAAAGAGAGTCACCTTTTGGATAAAGAAAGGACAAATGGGCGACAGGGGCAGTGACCTGTGCCTCCAGAAGAGACCAGAGAAACGTTGGAGAGAATACAAAAATATACTCCGAGTCTCCTTCACATGACAGCACTCTTCTCTCTCCCCTCTGTCTCCCAAAAAGTGATTTCCAATGCTTCTCTGTGTTTTCTATGTGTAATACCTTTGCTTATATTGCTAAGTAGACTGCAGCCAACAGGAATTAAGAAGGGATTATATATAAAATAAAGAAATGACCTGTTTTGCAAGTATCTCTATAACCTACATTACAATCAATCCAGTCCAATACCTCGATAGAACTGTTAGTTGCAATTTCTGCTTCCCTCTCGGCCAGATCTCTCTTAAAAAAAGACATTTTAATGTCAATGACACTTATTTTACCTGCATAAATAAAGGGTATATGAAATTGATGTCGCCAAATATTTATTCCAGCTGTTACCTTGTAATCGGAATGATCTTTCTTGCTCAAAATGGCTTGAAATTATAGGTCAACAAGCCATTTGCGGTAGTTCAAATACATGCAATCACTTTTTGCAGTAATCCAGTGCCTGCGTGTGTGTTTGTGTTTGTATGGCCTGGAAATGTGTGTGTTTTGCTTGCATGGGGTTTAACTGTAGGTGTACAAACAGTGTCATGCTGTAATTCCCTTTAACAATACTGAACAAGTTCATCGCCATAGCTCACAATGATGGATGATGTGGACACACTCGTTAGACACACTTGGATTTGTCGTGCCCTCTGCTCAAACTGCCACCTGCTTGCGGCCTCATTTGAAGTGGTGCCTGGCTCTACCAAGGAGGGAAACTTACATAATTTGGCAGATAGAGATGATATGTGTGAAAACTGCTTCAGGCATATTGAAGGAATCAAACAAAGTTCAGTTTTGACATCTCTAAACACTTGTTTTGACATCTTTGATTCATCAGTAAGTCCCAAATATTCCAGAATTTTATGATCCTGGCGGGTCTACCTTTTCTCCTGTTGTTGCTGAGCTCATCTTTCTTATCTGATGGTACATTCCTGCATGTCAGGCACCTCAGCTGTGCGCTTTGTTGCCTTGTTGGTTGCTACTATTAATAGTACTTTGGCATAGACCAGGGAACCTCCCTGCATTTGTCTCTGCCTCAGCAGAGTGGGCCTGCAGAGGACAGCTATTTACCCAGTCTTTGTGCTCAGCGGGCCTCAGTGTTTGCCCTGCAGGGAGTGCCTCTGCTTGAGGGCCTTTTCGTGTGAATGTGGGTGGGTGGGTGGAGTGGGGTAACAGAGAAGAATGGGATAAACCCTATAGGATGGAGAAGGAGTGGGAAAGGTGCTTGATTTGGATTGCAGTGATCAGGGGTCTGGGGACTGTCACATGCCCATCCTTCAAATAACAAGCCCAGGCCAGGGTAGGACATTTAACATCTGAGGGCATGAGTGAGTGTGTGTACATAATGACGTCCCGTGGGTGCATGTGTGCATGGAAAGATGACAGAAGACTACAGAGGCACAAAGGGTCAGGGAAAGGACCCAACAAGGGATGCAGAAATAGTGCAGGGCCAAAGTCTTTCGGGCCGACCGTCATTTGGGGTCCCAAATGGATCACAACTCACCTATGCATGTCTCAGTGTGCGCATTCACGTGGGATATACTGAAATTCTCGACATTTATCAGTCCCGGTGTGTAAACAATGAAGGCCAAGAATCTTCCACTGGAACAGTTTTCTAGAAACGCTCCGTGTCCATCCCATATGACAGTCTCCCCCACTCTCCCTCCCTCCCTCCCTGCTCCCAGCGCAGGAACAAAAAGACATCTGAGCCATGCAGATGAGGAACAAAACTCAGAACACTTTGTGCAGCCGCCACTGCGCTCCAGTTTCACAAAGTCTCTGACAGGGGGAGCGGCGCGCTGTTTTTACGCATAGCCTCCAGTCCAGCAGCCTATTGTAGACATTGTAAAGTAGCCGCGTAGTACATTTGTGGAGAGGACACAGCTCTGATAAATGGATACCTGAGTCCAGAGTAGAATAGCTTTTACCAAGAGAAAAAACAAGATATGCGCTTTTTGGAGACGCTGCGTAAATGCGTGACGCATGGACTTTTTTCTTTTTATTTTGACCGACAGAGGAGAGGTTTTCTCCGTTTTAACTTCAAATTTCAAATCAAATCAAATCAATCAAGCCAACAGATCCACAAAAAGAAGACAAAAGGGCTTTCCATGTGATTTTTTTTTAACCAAACCGTGACCGCACAGTCTATTCCCGGACGTTTTGTCGTAAAAGAGACGCAAATCGTGCTTTGAAAACTTATTTAGTCATTAACCATAAGAGCTGTTTGGAGACAAGACCGAACAGGTTACTAGAGGTAAGAAGCGGAGAGTCATGCCTGGAAAAACTGGCTTCTTTTCATTAAACGCTGGTTTGACGTGTCAGCGGAGACGTAGTACAAGAAGCAGATTGAGGGCAAACATTTCTTGCACTTCTGACTGTTTGACCGACTCTCCTCGCTTTCTCTTTCTCCGTGTTGAATTGTTTGTGTCACCGCAAACAAACTCCCCGCTAATTAGATTTTATATAGGCAGTAACCTGCCAACACCAGTTAGCTGTAGAGTTTTATTTTCTTCGTCCTGGGTAGATGTAACCGCCTGCAAAATGTCTTTCTTGACAAGTCATTCGGTCTCGTATTTCAGACCAGAATATCGTTTCCTTTAGACAGCTTCAGATATTTTTGAGAGGGCTTGTAGAAACAAATATCTTGAAGTTTAAAAAATGTTGATTTTTTTTCATCACAAATAATACAGAGTAACAAAATAATGGTAACAAAAAGATGGGAAACTGCCCCATCCTTTGGTTATATTTAATTCATAGTTCAGTCAGACTTGAGAGCCATATAAAACACAATGAACTAACTTAACTCACTGGTTATTACTGTGTATTTACCATCCACTGTCTCTGTTCTTGTTCAGGGTGCTGAGGCTCTACAAGAAGGACTCCGGCCATAGAAAAAAAAGCATTTTTGGCCCCACATAAAGGAGGAGGAGGCGCTTCTTGCCTTGAAGCTGAGACGTTTTTAGATGGATTCTTTATGTCTGCTTCAGCACCGGAGCAGACGGTCTGCTCTGAACATTTGCAAGCCGTGACAGCACGTTACAAAACATGACGCATCGTAGCGTATGGATTGCCAAAAACATGAGCTGCTGCACCCAGCGCGGAAGAAGGAGAAGAAGAAGAAGCGGCTTCCCTGTCCTCTGCGGTGCGGAGCAGGACGCGCGCAGGACAGCTGGTAAGGCGCCATTCAGGGTCCGTGCAAAGTTGCTCGAGAAGTGATTTAAGACTTTGTCACAGCGGTTTAGAGTGATGGTGCTAATATCTTTATGCTTGCTGTAAAAGCAGACCGGGGCCTCTTGTCTTCGTGTTTGCTGTGACAACACTGAAATGATCGTTTGATGTTTGATTTGCTTTCACTTCAGCCGCTCTCAAACCTCCCCGCACGCACCTGCCAGCTGCTTTGGACTCCTCTGACTCTTAGGATCACTGTGACCTGGATTCAGAGCTGGGCTTCATTCACTGTTTATTGGGAGGGCATTAATGAAACGCAGTCTCGTAGGAGGGTAGTGGATGTGTTTGTTCCTGTGGTGTTTATAAAGTTAAGTTATATGAGTTATAGTCAGAAGTGTTTACAAGGTGCCAGAAGGGGAAGGGGGGCCTCGGAACTGCGGAAAAATATAAATCAAAGGTACTGTGGTTTTATAGGTGTGTGTGTATTCTCAAAGAGAGGACAGTGGCAGTCAGAAGTCCTCCAGTGTGATCCCTTCTGTGGTGGGCTGCAAATCTAAATATCAAAGTGCCGATTACACACATACAGAGAGAGAAACAGAGAGAGAGAGAGAGACTTACAGCTGCGTGTGTTCTCCTCCTTTCCAGAGGCTTTGAGGGGATCATGGCCAGATGAAGTCTTTAAGCTTCAGGTGTTGTGACATTCAGGGTATTTTGTGTTGATCACTCTGGCTTTACCGCTCTGTTACTGTTTCGGGATCTATTTCAACTTTAATCTGTATTCTTCTCGTTCCTTGCATTCAGACTTTCAGCATCCGGTGATTTCCCTCCTGAAATGTCAAGATTTGTCTGCTCAAAAACGTGATTATGGCTAACTGACTCACACATTTGTACATGAACTTTCATGCTTACACTCTGACTCAATGACCCTGTGACTCACACAGTCATATACATACAATGTCTCTCTCACACACACTCACACATGAGGCCCATTTGGAGGGAGGCAGGCCTCTGATGTTCAGAGCCACTGAGAGAGTCAGCAGTGTTTTCTCGATTTTTCTCGATGAATCTCTGTGTGTCCAGGCGCTTTGGCATCACCTGAGACTTGTCGCACGTCCCCAGCAGGCGTCGCCCGCTGAATTTCTGTAAAGCCTGTGAAAACTTGTCATGCCATTGAAGCGGCCTTGTTTTTACTTTACTCTGGATTGTTTCAAAATCTCCAGTTTGTTCTCAGGAGGAACCTGAGGGTATGGCCTCGGCTTCAGGCATCTCACACTCGCCCGTCACGCTGCCACAGCTTTCACTTCCTCCAGTCAAAGGTCATGGGGGTCAGTGGCCCCGCTGAGGGTCAGGTACAGCCGGCCGGCATGCTCTCTTTTCCAGCAGCCTGCTGATGTGTGGTCTGGCTTGTTTTAACTGGCATGTGGCTTTGCAAGAGTTAGCGTGCCGTTTGTTGGTGTTACGGTGTTAACTCTTTCTTAATCTGACGCCAGCCGGGGTCGCAGAGGAGCCACTTAAACACTTATAATCAAAACTAAAACACGAGTTAATTTAAATAAAAGCATCCTCGTTGATAGACTTGGATCCGCTGTGACACTATTTGTCTTCCCCTCTGGTTTTATTACTCACTAAGCCTTCATCCGCAGGGCCTGATACCTCAGTTATTACGTGGTGTGTTTAATTTAATATTCTGGGACATATTGAGGATAAAAACACTCATATCTTTTTTTTTCCTTTAAAGCAAGATTGCATCTCTCAGATTTGCCAAAAAAAACATAACCTCTGCTTCTGCTGACAATCAAGTGGAATGAAGTGAGGAAAACAGCAGAAGGTAGGGGGAACATTCAGTCACTTCTGGAGGTTTAAAACAAAAACAAAAAGTCCCACAAAGTTTGGAGCAGAGTTGTTTTACGGGGGGACTTTAAACAAAGTAACCATAAATCTTATAAACTGATCATATTGACAATTTTAACATCACACATCTGTCTCACCAGGCAAAACCTGTTAACTTTAAAGCAGATGAGAACTCGACAATTCAGTACAAATAAATAATATTTACTAAATATTGATCATTAGAACAGCATCCATCAGAGCACAGAGGTTATTCTGAACATCCTGCTTCTCATAGGTTCATTTTGTTTGAAAATAAATCTTTCATCACAGCATGTGTGCTTTAAATCGAGCTGCTCAGATTAGAACGACTGATAGAAAACTGAACTCTTGTTTAACCTTCAGAATGGCATCATGAGGATGACGTAACACTGTTTGTTATCAAATTAATGATCGAATTGGTGAAAATTAACAGAATGATAATATTAATAATTAATCAGTAAAGTTTACTCACCAAGCCACTGACCTATCACATGATCCGAATTTTTTGTATGCCTTCAAGTCGAAGGTTAAAAAGTGTCTCCAAATAAGAACTCACGTTGTACGTCTGTCGTGGGAATTTAAAAAGAAACGTGATCGCAAAGTAATTAAAGTGTGACCAAATACCTTTTATGCCTAATCGTCTGATAATGTGTGGCTGTATATTTCCTGGATTAGTCATATTGACAACACGAGAGATTAAAAAGCAGATAAAGCCTTGTGCTTTTAAGAATAGAAAAGCTGATTTCCATCACAAACAGTGAAACCTACTCATTGTTCACTGAGCACATTAATCTGACTGACTTCAGATTAAAGCATATGATTCATTTCACAGCAATACTGATGCAGTGCAACATTCAAGCAATACACCAGACCACAATCTTTCCAGATTAATGGACACCCGTCAGTAAAAGATGGATGCGTGCTCTGCGCAGGGAGGCTTGTCTTCGTCTGCGCCTCTGCTTCGGTGTGTGTAACGTTACTCTGGCTGTTTTGTCCCAGCACTAATGGAGAGAGCGCAGGGAGAGAGATTGATTATGCAACGTGAGGTGCCACAGGGCAACTTCAATCTGGAAGTGCTTAGAGTACGCAGCGAACCACAGTGATTCCTTCAGGGCAAATTGAAGGAGGCATGATCTGACATAAAGGAATTTCAATTTGTTAGATGTATTCCTTCAGACAAATGCTTCCCATGCTACTTCTGTTTTCTGTGTCCCTGCTTTTGTAGCGCTGGACAATCTCGTGTAACTACACAGGGGGAATTACTCCTTTCTGTGATCTTGGATTGTTTTCTTGTTGTCGAGCACTTTGGCTTTTTTTTTAAGTTCAAACACTTTAAATTATTTAGAACAAAGCAAAAGTTAATATGTTTGGAGCCGCTGATGAAACATAAAGCTTAACCTTTGTGCTTATCGTAAAATCTTCCTCTTAAAACAACTTTTTCTCTGAATACTGAAGAATGTTAACTAGCCCAGCGCCATGTTTGTGTCTCTGAGAGCGCTTTTTGATACAATAAGCTGTATTCTTCTGAAATTAGCAGGTCAGATTCATTAATCATAGCGTCTGAGGGCCGCTTTGAACTATCAGGCCAGGTCATTAGAGCCAGCCTGTCTGGGGTGGGAGAGGGTGACACGGAAACACTTTGGAGAGCGCTGGTTCAACCAGACCCAAGTCACACTAATAATGACCTGCGTGTGTGTGTGTGTGTGTGTGTGTGCGCGCGCACATGCGTGTGTATGTGTGAGAGAGAGAGAGAAAGAGAGGGAGTGTGTGTCACTTATAACCACTTCTCTGAGAGCTATTCTCAGGCACAGTGTGGGCTTAATTTGAAGAAATAACAACATGAGATTGGAACAAGAAAAGGTTGCAAGGGTGCAGGAGGGGGGGGGATTATGGGAGAAGAAATTTCAGTGTGGGTGTGTGCGTTTGTGTGTGATTTGCACTGCCAGTTTTTCCTGGAAATATAAGCTTTACAGTGTTTTGGCGGGGGGGGGGGGGAGTTTATGACAAATGCATGTGTGCGTGTGCATGTGTGTTTTCTATCTATTCCTGTCCATCCCTCTGTGTTCTCCCCCGCTGTCCTTTCTGCGGCCTTTTAAGCGCTGCCGTCCTCACAAACACCGGAAAGTGAAATCCTATCCTCCGATCATCGCTCCAGCATAGCTAAAATGTGTTCCCATTTAAGGTGAGGCTCAACCAACGGCTCTCTGTGTGGCTTCCTTTTAAAACCAACTTAATCAGGCAGGAATTTGGGTTATTAGGGTCAGGGACACTGGGAAGCAGCTTTAGTGAGAAGCAAAGTGAAGGGAAGCGAGACGGTGAGGACACAGATGTGTCGCATCAGCTGTTGCTGTCTTTAACTCATGGGAAAGCAGGCGGTGCGCAGAGAAAGGTGGTGTCCCGTCTAATTTACCTGATCGGGTCACGAGACGCTTACAGGTCTGATGCATTGTGGGATTCTGTGTGGATAATTAGCGATAACTACACTATAGCTAAACTTTCCAGTGACCCTGCACACTTAATCTTGTCTAGAGGCGGTGGTACTAAATTCCAGCTGATGTGGAAAAATCTAGAAGGTTTATATGCTCATTATACCGGAAACCTACTGAAAGCTTGTGTTTTTCTAGCTCTCCTGCTAATTTTAGCAAGGTATTCGCCACTTTAACATCTAAAATTTAGCAACAGATACAAGCAGTGTCAAACACAAGCTATCAGAAAAAATCACATAGATTTTGAATTACTCTATTATTGATTATTTTGGGCTGACTGGGAAACCAGTTGTGTGAACGACAAAGCAGTTGCCCCGATACTCAACAGATTTGGAGAAACATTAGCATTGATTCAGTTGTGTTTGTGTCCTGCAAAGTTAGCAACTAGAGGGTGAATTCATTGAAACAGTTTCTTCTAAAGTAGCAGACATTTCCTTCAGATGATGAGAACAAAACTGAACTAAAGTAAGAGTGAATGCTGGACATGTTCCCGCCACTTGCAAATGAAAAGCTTTATTGAGTGCAGTTAGCTTAAAAAAGCTAAAATAACCTCTCTGTTGCTTAGCTGAACTATCGAGCCTTCAGATCATTTTCTGAAGGTTTGTCACTGCGAATGAACCCTTTACACATCACATGCTGACGTCTGATCCCTTTTCACTACAAAAATATTGAGTAGTGTAGGATGTGACAACATTCGCCATAATTCATAGACTGGGACATGTGCAGCAGCAGATGATAATGGATCAAAACCTCATATCTCAGAGCCTTTTTGCAGCACATACAGATATCTGCAAACACTGATGATACATAATAAAATTATTGGGGTTTTTTTTTTTGTTGTTGTTTTTTTTCCTAACACCTCAGTAGGTATTACTATACTTCTGGCTCTTGGAGGCTTTAAACCAGTTTAAAAAATCAATGTGCTTTTTTCCCTCATAATGAAATGTAACTGACAGATTTATGCAAACATACAATCAACAGAAACATCAAACGCCCATTGTATGACGAATTTCTCAAAGAAGGTGTAATTAGTAAGGTCCATATAAGGCATGCAAGACATGTAAAAACAAATGGAAGAGTCTGATTTGCATTTCTGAAATTTCACACCGCTGCAATGTGGTCACTTTACATTTTTACTTGCTTAGTCATACAATACGTCTGATCATTTCCTCTCCGTTGGCTCTGTTACAGCCTCAGCTTTCTGCTTCATTGAGAGCATGTTTCCATTCGTGGAGTCAGGTGGCTTTGGCCATTCAAACGACGACAGCGTTCTCTCTCTCTCTCTCTAACTCAGTTGCAATAAAGCCATCAGGGCTGCCGCTCAAGGTGAGCGCGCTGGTCATGGATGACACTTTTATGACCCGCAGAAAAATGCATTTTACCGTGCTTGTTGTGACCCAATGATCCCAGCACTTTGACAGTCTGCCATAACTCTTTCTGGCAACCTGACCCTAAATGTGTGAGGGCGTTAATCTAGAACTGTTCCACTTCAAACACATTGCTCCCCATGAAAAGTGCTTCATCCCACTTATCCCACCAAGAAACCATTAAACACTTTTTTTTCCTCTGGAGTTTCCTCGCCTCAGAGAAAGCTGCAGGGTCAGTGAAGTAAATCACTTATCACTCAGGTTTACTATTAGGCAGCCAATAAGTTTAACTCCAATAGGTATGTCTAATGAGGTCCAGGTTGTGGTGTTTAACTGCTCGAGTAAAGCATTTTCTTTTCCGTTCTTTACTTTTCGATCCAGATTAAAGCTCATTCTAGCAGTATCTCTTAAGTTCATGTGGCAAATATGTAAGCAAACAGCTGCCTGTTTACACATAATGTGATAAGACTTCTGTCCACGTGATGAATGTAGGAAGCAGGCCTATCAACTATCAAAGAAAATTACTGGTGGACTGAAATTAGAAACTGTCTATAGCAGCCGATTGGTCGCTGGGGCTGCAGAAATCATACATACACCAAAGGCTACTCTTTTTAAGTATATCAAATCATTTCATTAAATACCAATAGACTCTAAACCGTCCATTTTCTTCTGTTTGTCCAGCTCAGGGTTGCAGAGAGCTGGAACCTATGTAATGCAGAGTACACCCTGGTACAGGTTGCCCGTCTGCTGAAGGGCTACCACGGAGAGACAAACATTCACACTCGCAGTCACACATGCAGCCAATTTAGAATCATAAATTAACCCAAAAGATGCTGGAGGAAGCAGGCACAGGGAGAACATACAAACTCCAACCTGCAGATTCAAACCCAGGATCTTCTAGCTGTGAAGTGGCGGTGCTAAACCACTGTGCCGCCCATATCTGAAAGCTGTTACCTGTGTGAAAGACTGTCAGACACCTACGGGCTCAGATGTTGTCGCTCAGTTATAAAGATGAAGACATGTGGTGAGGTCATACGGATTCACTCCTCACCATCCTCTTCCGGGCACTGCGGTGTCCACACCTCTGATTATCCCGGCCTCCTCTGTGTGGCCTCAAGTATGTGTGCGTGTGTGGGAACTGTGAAAATTTAACAAAAATAGTTCGTGTTTCTGTGGCAGGGAAAGGATTACAAGAAAAGACCAACAGGCGGAGAGACTGTACGTGCACACATGTGTGTGTTTCGGGGGGACCTATCTGAACCGAGGCATGGGACCTGCTATCTGTTTCTCATTTTAGCGCCGTTCTGTGGTTTTCCAGCAGTGACAGGCCAAGGAGTGGAAACTGGCACTAACGAGCAATTACATCCTGCCTGCCTGCCAGGGATTATGGGATTACAGGCTGACCGGGCTTCAGTCTGCGCTCCCTTTCTGCACTCTCATTTTGTCATTCCCTTGCCTTCCTTGTGTTCGCGCTTATCTTTGCTTTCAGACCTCTCCCATTCAGTGGTTCAATTATCTTTTTCTCATTTTTCTTTCCCCTGGAAAGTAACCCATTGTCTATTTTTAATTCTCCTTACTCGTTTGTTCATTATTATCTCATTCTCCTTATCGCTCCTCCTCCTCTTCCTCCTCCTCCTAGCCTTTTCTCCTTTTGACTTCATGGCCCCCTCACATAGTTTAAACATGCTGTCGTTAACCGCTGAAGAGTGAAATTGGTTTAGTCGTAAAGGGGAAGAAAGGACACTTATCAAGAGCAAAATACATTTAATGTGCGTGAACTTTTAATAAGAAGGGTGAAAATGAGAAACAAAGGGTAGAGGGTGAGAGTCAGGAGAATGGCACGTTAATGTCTGAGTTTAAGCCGTAGCCCCAAATTACAAATTTGTCCCAGAAGACACAAGTTTTTACTGTTTAACGCCCTGGAGTGTTTTGTTTTGTGCAGATTAATGAAAAAAAAAACCCTGAAAATCCTGTCAACAGCATGTTACAAGCAAGATTAAAGTAAAGTTCACGCTGGTTAGATGCATATATCTGTGGAGCTTTGGGGCACAAGCTGATATTATGCTACCTTTTCGAGGGGACCTCCCCAGATTTCTTGGTGTCTGGTAGTGATCAGGCTGCTCTCCTGGTGTTCAGCCTCTTTCTCCTCTTACAGGTGTCTTTTATTGAGCCAGCGGTGATTTACTGTACTCTTGTTTTTCTCCTCGCTCCTGCAATCAGGCACCGTGGTAGTGACAGGTTAAAGCTGGAGGTCAGAACATTTTACCGGCGTTCACACAGCAGAAGAGAGAGCGACTCTAATAGGAAGTTATTATCGGCGTTTGGGTTTTGTGGGGAGACTAAACACCAGAGAGCTTGGAGCTTTTTTCTTTCTTCACAATAGTGAGAGGTTTATGGAGGCTCTGTGAGTAACGCTCAGGTCTGTAATAGTATACAGTGAACCCACAGATCACTGATCAGAAAAACATCTTGGTGAGTAATAGACGGGAAATCAATGTAATATTTATACGGCCTTACAAATGTACAGTATAGCTGCAGAAAAGTTCAGGGAAAAAAGAGTGTTTGAGACAAATGTGTGACAGATGTGTGAGGTATGTCACTAATGAGGCCGATTATGACTCAGCAAGTAGAACAGCAGATTCTGCACAATATGTTTAAATGAGGATGAAGGAGGGCCTAAATGATTCTTTGGGTTTTATTATCTTATAATATATATTATATTAACTTTTATCTTTCAGACAGAAAAGTGAAATCTAAAGAGAGACATTTTACTGACTAAGCTTATACAGTTGCTTTTTTTAAAAACAAAATTTAGATGCTGTGTTCCCCTAAATGAATCCCATATTGCACTCTTATATAATAGAAAAGCATGTTTCTGTGTTGCATCACTTTTGTGGTTTGTATGTTTTGATGCTCGTAAGATGAAGGCCCAAATTATCCCAAATTATTCCCTGCTTCAGTTCAGCATGCATTCTGTCCAGTTAACTGATGTTAGTTTTACACTTGGGTCCTCTTTTCTAGAAGCTGGTGTCTTTTCTTATATCTTAAATAAATATTCCCAGAACACAGTCCGCATCCACCCTGTGCAAGCACTTAAACACCATTTGGAGTAGCTATGCACTCCAGTCCTGTAAGCTCCGCGAGTATTAACTGGCTCTGTCTTCATGGGTTGCTCTCGCTTTTGGAGAGGTTGCCCACTTAACTAACTGTGAACAACAACCGCACCGCCGAGGAGCAACAACGTAAATGGAAGGTGACAAGAACTCTTTGCTGCAGACATGCAGGCTGATGGACAAACCAAAGCCTTTAATCAGCCAAACAAGGAAGAAACATATGCTTAGCTGTCTAAACACACACACACATATACTGTATATATCAGCAAGCTTGTGTCAGTCTGCAGCTCTTCAGGACCTTCAGTGGTGTGCTCTTTTTTATTTCCCCCTCTCTCCACCCCTCAACTCCTCCACCCATCTCTGAAAAGCCTGGAGGCGTCGGGCTGTAAACAGCTCCACAGAGCCAGCGTGAAATGAACCAGCAGACAGGCCCATGTAGACTCCCAGCTCATTGATCTAAAAAGGGGTAAACACTCCCAGCTGTGGCATTAGGGGTTGAGAATGGCACCTCTCCAGAGACTCGGTGAGGATCTGCAGCCCCGTGTCCCACTTCACACTGCTGTTAGTTTCTAAATCAGCTCAGAGACAGTCGGAGATACAGAGCCCAGGAGTTGGAACGCTTTGGCTTTATGTCGCAGCGGCGGCGTCTGTTTTTCTGGCTGAGTTACGATCAGTTTGTCTCTCAATGTCCTCTTGTTCCCTCGCCCAACCCTCAGTGTGTGTAACCTCACTTTGCCTGGACTGGATCACCACAGCTGGAACAAGCAGGATTGCATAAATGCACCAACAGGTCTTATCAGGACCTGTGATCCATAACCTTTTGTCAGTCTTCCATCTCACTGCACAGACAGAACTTCTTTGTGACTGTTAAATAAACATGGTGCGCTGCATATCGGCGAGATCTATAGAGACGTGAACGGTACACGCTGGAATACGCTACAGTGGGCGTGCAGTGTTGCTGTATGTAGTTCAGTGCCAAAGTTACACAAAGCCTCTCAGAGATGATAGATGTGGTTTCAAAGATGTTGGAGGTAATTGTGGGCAGAGTGCTGTTTCAGAAAAAAACATGTTCGTGTCACATTTAAACAAGTCAAGCATACATCGCTGAAGTAATTCATTTATTAGCAGGCAAGCGGGGAAATTTCATTTACAAATAGTCACAAAGCGAAAAAATGAATTTAAGCAGAAATACAAAAGAGACAAAGAAGGCAAAGACTAAATGAAAGTGAAAAGTGAAAGTTTGGTCTTTAGGCTTTTAAATAAAAATCCCTGATTTGGCATCTTGTAGACTAAGCATCACCTGATTATCTCATGCTTTTAACCTTAATTACCTCATGTTTTAACCTTGATTACATCATATTTTTTAACATTGATTACCTCATGTTTTTAACCCAGATTACATCACATTTCTAACCCCAATTACCTCATGTTTTTAACACTAGCCTTGGAATATACAGAAATCTCGATCCAACCTCAATATTAATTGAAATGTAATCAAAAATCAATCATACCTGCATTTTTTTATGCTAATTAACCTCCTAGGACCTGTGGACATCACATTTTGGGTTATTTAGACTAAAATACTCAATTTGTCTCTACATGGGCCTGATATCCACTCACGAGGACATTATACTGCTACTGTTCTATCAAAATTTTAAACAAATATCCTCATATGTGGCGCTTATTTTTCTTAAAAACAAAAATAAGGTTAAAAAAAATCTGGTAATTCTTTGTTTTTACATTCATCAGGTCCCAATAAGCCCAAATATCAAAGAGAAATTAAAAATTCATGTCGTGGAAGAGTTCGGGTCTTAGGAGGTTAATATAGTTCCTTGTTTTTCCATTCATCATCATTTATCTAATGTGGACAAAATGTTCCTGAAATTTGAACATAAACAATTCCTTGATAAATGGGCACCTGCTGACGAAGATCCTGTAATATGATCAAACGCTCCAGAATGGCTACTAATGGACCTTGTGATTACACAGTGTTGTTGATGAACACTCAATCTCAATCAACGCTCACGATATATTTGGGTTCTGGTCTAATATTTGGACAAAGAAATTGATTCCAAGATGCTCCACTGGACTTTCAGAGTGGCAGCTGAGGTGTATATATATATATATATATATATATATATATGTATATATATATATATATATATTATAGTTCATACATGCATGTTCCCAGTCCAAACACCAGCTAATCAAATTATTCACTTAACCTGTGAACTGGTTACCTTTAAAGCTTCCAAGCAGTGTGAGCCACTGTTTTGGTGTCCGGCTGCCTTTGTTGAGCATTTTAAAGATGTTTTTCTTAAGTACTAAAGCAATATAAAGAAGAAACACCTACAACTTTGTGATAGTCTGATCTTCTTTGAGTTCCCCTTTTGGGAGGCCACAGTTTAACCTGATGACCTCATGTTGCAGGCGCTCCGCAGCCAGCACAATCCTCCACACAGCACGTACTATATATAAACATCTGCATCCGTGACACTTCTTATCACCTGTCCTGCATCTCTGTGGTTTTTGTCTGGGACCTCCGTGAAGTGCTCTTGCCATGCCTGGTTCCCCCTGCTTGTACCTCTGCCACAGGAATAACCCTAAAGAATGCCTTTGACAAGTAAATTGCAGATACTGGCTTTTGTTGCCGGACTGGGGTTGTTTGCATGGATGTATGAACAGACAAGCCAACACTAGCCACAGTAACTGGCAGCATACACTAGTCTCTTACTGAAGCAGCAACCAAAACATTGTCCTCATGTACTGAGGACGTGATTTATGTGACATGTCGGCTTGCTCAGGGGCCCATGGGCCTGTTTTCTTTTACAGTATCTGGACAATTGTGAATGTATACACACCATATCGCCCGCATGTTGTCCCTTTAGTTTATGTTATCCTTTTCAAAGGAGTTCTAGGAGGAGGAAAGTTGAAGCCTTGTTCTTGTTCTTAAATTCCTCTGTCCCTCTCTTTCTTTCCAGGTGGGACCAGATGGAGGATTCGGAGGGCGGATAGACAAGACGTTACTTCTGCAAAGGGCAAGGTTTGTCTGCAGCAAGCACACTCATACTTACCTCTCCTCCAACTTCTGCCTGTTTTTCTCTTCACCTCCTTTCTGTTCTCCATCTTTTTCAAACTCACTTAAATGAAATCCTCCTCTGTACATATAAGCTCACCTTATAAGTTTTCAGTTTGACTGTGCAGACCACTATAAACCAGAGGAAGAGTTATGTGTGTGTATAAATTGTTAATGAAATCCATCCCCACCAGACTCAGAAATGAGCTTTTCATGAAGCCCTGTCAGCACCGAAGCTTTCGGTGCTAAATGATAAGCCAGCGGACGGAGCTTGATCCAAGGCGGAAATAAAGCACAGTTATTTCACTTAAATATCACTGAAGATGAAACAGGCTTGAGACAAAGCTGCCGCTGCAGCTCTTTTGAGGGGCTTATTAAAAACCTGTGTGTTTTAGAAGCTCTTCTGAGTAGAATCTTATTATCTTTATCAGGTTTATATCTGTAAAGCTCCCCGTCAGCTGAGTTTTGTGGTTAGGCAAATTATTCCTCTGGTGTTAACTGATATTTGTTTGTAATTACACTTCTCTGAAAACTCGCTGCCTTAGAAACCTTAGAACTACTCTACTTACCTTAATATGTCTTAATATGTCTTATACAATCTACATTAAAGAACTGTTATAGATAGATAGATAGATAGATAGATAGATAGATAGATAGATAGATAGATAGATAGATAGATAGATAGATAGATAGATAGATAGATAGATAGATAGATAGATAGATAGATAGATAGATAGATAGATAGATAGATAGATAGATAGATAGATAGATAGATAGATAGATGCATGCCAACCAGCTCAATATTTCTTAGTGCAGGAGGAAGAGAGCTCCAGAGCCGAGGAGCAGAGCGACTGAAGGCTCTGTTCCCCATAGTGATAAGGTGTGAGGGTGGAACAGTAAGATGAATAGCAGATGATGATCTGAGAAGGCGGGAAGCAGTGGTGATATGGAGCAGGTCACACAAATATGAAGGAGCAGATTTATGGATACACTTGTATGTAAGAAGTAAGATTTTAAAATTTATCCTGGCTTCTACAGGCAACCAGTGAAGCTGCTGAAGAACTGGAGTAATATGAGCTAGTTATGACCCTAGCTGCAGAATTTTGAAGAAGTTGGAGTTTATGAAGGGACCTTTTAGGGAGACCAAATAGGAGGGAATTACAGTAATCAATACGGGACGTAATAAGACTATGGAAAAGGATGGTAGCAGCATGGGAAGTGAGGAAGGGACGGAGTCGGTTAATATTACGTAAGTGGAAGTAAGCAGACCGGGTTATGTAATTAATGTGAGACTGGAATGAAAGCGTATTATCAAGTATGACACCCAAACTCTTAACCTGAGGGGAGGGAAGGGTAGGAGAATTTTCAATGTTAATGGAAAAGCTGTGGGATTTGGTTAAGATAGATGGTGTACAGCCTACACATCTAAATTATACAGTGTTTTGATCCTTTTTAAAAAAAAATCACCACTCACGCTGTTTCTGAAGTTTTGCGTGACCTGATGTTGACACGGTTTAAACCAGGGGTGGGGAAACTCCAGCTCTCAGTGTCCTGCAGGTTTTAGATGTGTCCTTGATCCAACACAGCTGATTTAAATGGCTTCATTACCTCTTCAACATTTCTTGAAGTTCTCCAGAGGCCTGGTAATGAACTAGTCGTTTGATTCAGGTGTGTTGACCCAGGGTGAGATCTAAAACCCGCAGGAGTTCTCCACACCTGGTTTAAACATTTCCACGGTAACAGCGGCTTCCACAAGCAGAGATGTCACTTTTATGATTGTGGATAGAGTAGTTCTTTTCCACGCCATCACCATTAAAAATGTTTTTTGTTGAAATAAGGTTGATAAAACAGATTCGTGGTTTACAGGAGCACAGTCATTGTTTCGGTCTGCTTTGGATAGTCTCAACATTCTGGCTCAAAATCCCTATGGAGAATGTGTGGGACGTTTACTTTCAGAGGTACTGAGGGTACTGACAATTAGAGCCGAATTGTCTGTAAGTTGATATTATTATCAATCTATTGGTATCGGTATTTATATTGACTGACAAATGAAAATTAAACTGTAAATAACAGCTGGAAGAAGAACCTTCAACCATGTTATGAGGGTTCACCTTGCATAGTTTGTCCACCAGAGGGCACATTTTCCCTGCAAACACAACAACCAGCTGACCAGAGCGGAGGACTTTATTAACTATACATAACACATTTTAGGGAAATCTTTTTATGTGTTTGAAAGAGAATATATATCAAATAAGAACCAGCTGACATACTCTGTCTTCTTAGGTGCTGCTGTGGGTGCTCATTGCTTTGCTGCCTCTGGTGGAAGGAGCTCATATGAAAGGTGGTGCTGGTGTGGGATCAGACTCAGGCCACACTGTGGGCCTGCTGGGAAACCAGGAGGAGAGACAGCTTCCTGTGACGCTGCCTGAAATGGTGGAGGATAAGGAACAGAAAGAAGACAGTGACCCTTACTCTACTTGGCACCCTCTTTATGGTACTGAAGCTCTTTGGAAAGTGTTTTTGAGTGACTGATAACGCTAAAAAGCTCTCTCTATATATACATGTGCAGTCCATTTACTATATAAGTCATAGCACATAAGCTTTACTGAGCAGTACTAGAATGGAAAGATGGTTGAGAGAAGTCTGAGCCTGCTTTGTGTCTCAGGCCTTACAATACACTTACACGTGAAGTCATTTTATATTAAAATGCAGACGTGAGATTGTAGATTACTTAAGAAATACACCCCACTGCTCATAATTCTGTAAACTGGTGTTCACTCCCAGCCTACCATTTCCTTTCTTTCCTTCTCTTTCAGACCCTTTTGTAATGGATGAGGTGGATGACCATCCCAGCAGTCGCTGGGTAGGACGATCACCACGCTCCTCTGATCCCACAGAACCTCAGCCCAAGGGATCATCGAAGAAAAAGAAGAAGAAGAAAGAAAAGGAAGAAGAGACAGAAACAAGGAACAGAAAGGGTAAGGGGAGAAACGGACACCCGAAGCAGAGCAGCAGGCACTGCCGTGTGGAGAAGAAAGAGATGAGGGTTCGGGATCTAGGACTGGGATTTGATTCGGATGAAATCGTCCTTTTTAAGTTCTGTGTAGGCTCCTGCCAGGCCGAAAGAACAAACTATGACCTAGCACTGAAAGCACTGCTGGAGAATGGCTCGCTGCCTCGACGCACCGCCCGCAAGGTCAGCAGCCACCCCTGCTGCCGCCCCGACCGCTACGAGCCAGTATCGTTCATGGATGCCAAGACCACGTGGAGAACCATCCAATCGCTCTCTGCCGCCAGCTGCATGTGCATGGGCTGAATGATGAGTACAAACAGATAAGTGCCCAGGATGGATAAAGCTGAAGAGCCTCTGGCTGGATAGTGTGTGTGTCTGTGTGTGTGTGAGGCCCCGTGTTTAGGATTTGGCCATATGGGGGCACTGTCTCACACAGAAACAGAAAAGAAGAAGAAAAAGAGGCCACTTGTTTGCCTCCCTGATACATTTCCTGCTGAGAAGGAAGTGGGCTGGCCGCAGCTGGACATTAAGGGCCAAGGTCAAAATCAAGAGACTGAGGGGGAGGTCATTAGGGAAGCCCAGTCTGGATACTGTTCCCTCATTAAAGGGTGAATTCTTTTTAACTGAATAACCGGTAATTAATGCAGGATACTAAAGCCTGGTTATTATACACAGAGACCTTCTTCATGTGTTTGATTTCATTTGGGCGAGACCTGAAGGCTGAAGCTCAAGCGATGTAAAGAAAATTTACAGTTAAAGGACGCTTTGTTTCCATTCAGACCATTCATGCTCGGTGAGAACAGGTGTTTCCACAAGATTCGTTCTCTTCCCGCACACAGACAGGGACATTACATTGTGTCTTCTCTATGTTCAGGTGAACTCAGCCAGATGGATGCCATGCATCTTCATGTATTACTGTATAAAAGTAAAGTATATTTATTTTGGATAAATTATTATTTATTTATTATGGCTTCATATGAGAGCTGTTTTTATGAACTCTATTGTAGATAATATCTATTTATTGCCAAGATTCACTTTTCATGTCGACAGTTACTTGTGCTCGCATACAGTACATTTTTTTTCTTTTCCAGATGCTGATTTTCACACTTACCCAGCACAGAAAGTCAAACTTTGGCTAAACAGTTTCTTCTAGGCAGAAGTAGATTGGATTTCTAAAATCTGGTTATTGATATTTTTTTCTATTGAGCAAAACAATATCCAAGAGGTCAAATTCTTATTTACTTTTCATCCCAGACTAACAGATATTGGGCAAAAATGGACCAACATTGAAACAATGTGGAAGAACTGATAAATATTGAATTTTGTTTACTTTGAGAGCATCTAACATAATTGAGTCTGGTGAGATATCTGTGTTTGTGGTCACCTTTGTGCTGGAAATAGTCATTTAAACTTTAATACATACTGCATTGTATGTACAGTGTGTAGTGAAGAGGATCAATTATGGTTTTCCTTTGCTGTTACATTGGTGGATGCTCTGTTTTAAACACTAAATACTGAGGTTATTGTATGAACAACTAATCCCAGTGAGCCAAACACTCAACTTCAGACAGTTTCTCGATGTGTCTTCAGAATAACCCCAGCCTTGATGACTGACATCAGCCTTTGACCAAGTAACATACTTACCAGTGGCCATGTTTTGTGTCCTATCAGTCCCAGCAATTTTGTGCTGACTAAATGCTCTAAGATATGAACTGAAAGTTATGTTTTACAATGCAATAACTTTGTTTGATTTTTTTTTTTACCAGCTATCAGTTAAATTGTTACCGACCCAGAATTTTAGAACTCGTGCATCCCTAATCTAGACGACAAGACCTTGAAGGTGATTTTTAGTTCTCATTCATACTCTCACTATGTCGCTCTGTCCTTATTATTATTATTATTATTGTTATTATGATGATTATAAAGCTTCCTTTATTTTTGTATGTTATTATCCTCTAAGGGAATAAAGTTTTTTTTATAATATACATCATGTTAGTACACCTATTATTCAGACTATTCTGTCCAGTTATCTGTGCAACAGTTACTGGTGTGAACTAACACCACAACTTAATTTGCCGATGAATTATCCTGTAGCGCCACCTGCTGGACTAGAATCTAAAGCGAACTGCAATGTTCGTTTTGACGCGAGAGGAACTTGCTGTCCTGCCACCTGTCTGCTGCCAGCTGGTGATGTCTGCTAAAACTTATTGTTCTTTATTGAACAGAACAGGCAAAACCGGTGATTTCGCTGCCTTTATTTATCTGCACAGACCAAATAACACATCCAGTAAGCACCTGAGCTCACACAGGTGAGGGGAACAGTGTTTTTTTCTTCTTCTTTATTTTAAAATAAGATTTGATCACATTTGCTTTTTACAACAGCAGTTATTAAAACACGAAAGACATTCGTGGTCCTCCATACCTGCATCATGAAGCACTGTTACATGGCACTGAGCGAGTTGGCAGCATGTAGAAAAAATAAATAACTAAATAAATTACACCGCCCCCCGTAAAAGAAATGTAGTGCAACAACACATGTAAGGGCGTCGCATATTTAAAGAGTTTTAAACCCATGAAATGACAATGACACGCACTTTATTTGTACCCACGGGGTATGAATATTTAAATTTCCAAGTTTGGAAATTTCTTTTATTACGGTAAAAAAAAATCTACCACATACTGTTCTGGCTAAACTTTTTTTTTAAGGTTAAGCAGCATGAAGAAGTAAATGTTTGGTCTCTGTGATTCTTTGGAACTGACGTGGTTCTTCAGTTCACAATCTACTGTTGAACTGCTGCGCTGGATCACGTGGATCAAACCTGAAGCACTTTGCTAGTTTTCAGCTCACGTTAAATCATATGAAAACTGTTACCTGCTGTTAATGGTGACGTGCTGATTACTGCTGCAGTTGTTACTGGATATTATTTTACACGATGTGACACTTGGCGGTTTAAACCGATCAAACGTGATTAAGTCACAGTTCGGAGATCTTCCCCGGTTTGGCCGAGGTGCTTGAAAACTGCTGTCGGGAGTTCGTGAACTTCACTCAGAGACACTTCGCAGACTCACAGGAGCTCGGTGTGCTGAACGTGCAGGTAACGATGTCCATTCTCCTTATGTGCGCAGGAAGCAGCGGCGTTACGCTGCGCCCTGGAGATGCCTTGGCTGCCTCCTGTTTGGAGTTACCCTCCACCTCGTCATCACAGCCAAGGGTCGCGGTCGATTCGACGCTGAACGGGTGAAAGCTGACACGGGCCGTGTCGTACTCCCACGCTTGTCTCAGGGCAAAGTCTGTAAAAGATTTATTCTGGATGAGTCCGTGATGGTCCCGGTCGTTTCTGTAGCTGGATGTGCGTATGGAAGCGTAACTGGTATCGTTGCTGTTTAAAGACTGTGGAGAGTTTTGACCCTCTGCCCAGCCGATGTTGTCGCCGCCTCCATCCCTGACCCTGTTAAGTGTTCTCTTTAGCTTCTCGCAGCCCTTCAATAGCAGGTTTTTGCGACACAATATGTACACCCAGGGGTCTAATATGGGATTGAACGAGGCGAAGCGGACTGCCAACAGGTCGCTGCGATAGTCGGGCTTCATCCCAGCAGAAATGTAAGATGGGCCATATAGTTGGTTAACAAAGATTCGCACCTGTGAGACAAAAGCATGACAGAAGATATCTGAGTTATGATATCAAATAAAGCTAAGACCAGTAACTGAATGTGCACTGGGTGCAGACATAAGAGAACAAATAGAAACAAATAGTCTGTTGCCCTTACCACTAATGGGATAGAGCAGACCAGGAATACGATGGTCATCAAGATCATAAGCCAGAACATTTGGATCTCTGCCGCAGAAGTGACCGAAGGCAGCCGAGGGAAGCGTCGACGGGAGCACCCCTGCTCACACAGCTCAGTCCTGACTATTCCTGTCCTCTGGTTCATGCCCACCAACGTCCTGCACACCGCCAAGTTACACAAAACAGTCACTGCGATCAACATAATCATCACGCCGCCGTACAGAAACGAGTAGCAAGCTCCCAGCGGATCCATTGCTCTCCAGTCGAGAAAGCACCAAGTCCCGGGGATTTGGCTAACGTGCTGTCCGAATCCAAAACTGGGCATAATACACAGCACGATGTTCGCCAGGTAGGTGACCAGGAGCGCAAACCGCGCCATGGTTCGGTCTATGTGCTGGGAGTAAAAGTACGCGTGATTTATGGCCAAGTATCGCTCCACAGCCATAGCGCACAATATAGACATGCCGGCGGAGCCGAAGAAAAGCATGGAAAAGGAAAAGAAGTGGCAGAGCAGCGCTCCCCCTGGCCACCGGCTAGACACGTACGTGGCGATTACCACCGGGCTCGTGAAGCACGTCCCCAACAGGTCCGTGATGGCCATACCGCAGACCAGCGTGTAGAAAGTGGTTTCCTTCTGTTCTTTTTTGGAGACACACAGCACCACTATGGCGATGAGGTTTCCTAGGACGCCCACGGCGAACATGGTGGCTGAAGTGATCAGAGACTTGTACTCGAGCCGAAGCGCAGGGAAAGCGCTCTGGTTAAGCGAGAGAAGCTGTGACGGCTCAGAAACGTTTGTGTCCAGTTCTTCAAACGCGGCAGTGTGGTTGATCATTATTAAACAAAACAAAAAAGCAGTAACAATGCACGAAGATTAAAGCACGAAGGACTTTCAGTGACCTTCAGAAAAGTCGCTCTGAAAAAAACAAAATGCTTCTCCAAAAAAATGAAGAGGAAAAAAAATCACATTGCGTGGAATCTTGTGCTCATAAACGCATAAAGCACACAGCAGTGAAACGTATGTTGTGTTCCAGCACTGTGTTCGGATCCCGGCATAACCACAACAGGTGTGCCTGTTTTTGTTTTACACCACTCGGATTTGCTGGTATTTAAGCTCTGTGCTGATGTCAGGACAGTGACGTGCGGGCTGGAAGCGCGCAGGTTTCCGAGGATCTCATGTCTCAAAGTACAATCATGCGTCTTTTCCCCGATGGCCTTATTAACCCCGCAAGTAAAACTCCATTAGTCTCAGCTCACTAAAGCCGCCAGGCAAATGACAATAGCTGGTATCGTTTAGTGATTAAACTCCTTTTGTCTAATTTTTGGACGGACTTACAAAGTGTACGCCATAATAACCACATTAAATAGGCTACATTTATATATCTCTACAGCCACGTAGAGCAAAAGGTTAATCTGTTTTTAATAACTTATTTTACCTGAAATTTTTAAATAATGATCACAAATTTTCATAATAAAAATACAAGCTCTCACTGATTCTCACCGATTTCATAAGGAGGCTTTCTGAGATTCACATCATGTGAGAATGCTCTGGATTACGGCTCACTGACGTGCAGTTTGCAACAGTATCCTCTTTATATGGTCCACATATAAAGGTGGAGATCAGCAAAAACTAAACTTCAGCACCAAGGTCAGCGCCTCCCCAGCAACTGGCACCACTCCCCACCAAAGTCAACCTTCAGCAGGCTATTGGTTATTGGTGGCTGTCCGATTGAGATGCAATCGATGACCTTCCAAAGAGAAACGGATTTTGTTTGCTTGTTGCTATTTTGTTTTGTTTTTTGTAGTTTGAAGACAGCTACCATTCCTTCACAAACTATAAAAATACACCCACCTCTTTCATATCTTTTTTTTTTGTGTAATCTGATGTCAAAATCGAGCACGGTGCTATCAAATGAAATCCACACATTCCAGCGAAAAGGGCAATCAATCAAACGAGCACATGTCTCTGTTGAAGAGGACTCGAGGGAACAAGCTGTCCATGTTGCTGTTAGCTAAATTGATGGCTCTACAGCCACTAATGTTAATCTGTGGTGTATTGTCGCATGAATGTGGCCCTATCCGAGGCAAAACAGTCTGAGTGAGGTTGAGCTCAACACCGAAATATGACATAATGGGAAATCAGAAACAAAAATAGAGATATTCTTGTGATGACGGTGATGCTTGTCAAGTGAATCAGCCCTAACAGATAAGCGAACCGTGTTAAGAGTTTGCATAATGAGGGGTTCTTTTTGAATTCCTTGTTTAGAGTCCTTGGGTCTTTTGTACACGCTTCATTCAGTTTAAAAAAAATCATCCAATGCACGAGACGTTTCAGGTGTTGTTCCAAGAAATGATTGTCTGTGATTTTTATGTCTTACACTTTTGCTTTTGTTTGTAAGTCAAGACTGTTTTGCAAAAATCTTCCTGACTCTGCGTCATTTTGCCTACTCTGTATTCTATAATGATCAATCCAGTCCTTTCTGGCTACTTAAAATATCTTTATATAAAAGTGATGTTGTGTTTGGTGCGGCTTTTGAAAAAAGACACTTTTAATGGCAATGAGACTTTTTACCTGCACAAATAATGGATATATAAAAGCCACAAAAAGTGGAACGTTCTTTCGGGCTGAAAATGATTGGATGCCATTCATGAGAGATATGTTTGGCACATATTTGACACATTAGAGGCCAAAAGGTCATTTATAACAGTTTACAATCACTTTTTTTGGCACCATACCGGCACCCCAAGATGCACAGTCTAAACATCAACACGAGGATATCAGATCATCCACGAGTCAACACAGTACACGGTTGCCCACCAATTTATCAAACCTCACCCAGTTTCATTTACAGGAAGTTGCACTTGGTTAACTAAATGCATTTATTTATGAATCTATTTACTTATTCAGATAAATATCTGACTTGCGGCAAACAAAGATGGGGGAGTGTGTATTAAAACTGAATTTGAAGTTGACGTTCAGTGAGCTGTGAGATTGCTATCAGCCTCGTCGCAAGCTCGATCGCCTCCTTTCTCTCTCCTATACGTTCATACATACCTCCATACATCGGATTAGTCATTCCACTAAGATCGACTAAATGTCGAGAGGAATTAGCCTGTGGGTGAAATTATAATTTCAGAAGTCATCATAATGAATAATTTACTACTTCTCTAAATGTTGTTTAGTCTTTAATCCGTTCATATTTTTTTTCAAAGCGTTTGGATTGAACCAGAGCAGTCTAGGAGTCAGACTGCACGACGTCAGCCCACAGGCTCAGTGATGAGGAGCCGCTCCCTTGCTAATTGGGAGTTAATTACGCACAGACTGTTAGAGCAAACTAAATGGAGCTCAAAAAACAGTGGACGTTTGCTGCAATTGTCAAGAACGAATCTCTTATCGTCTTATCGAGGTGGTGATTCACAAACTAACCACACAGTGACAAGTCGTTCTGCTGAAGTCTTTGCTTTAGTTCTAATGGTAAACACTGATAACGGTGGAGAGCGTTGTTGATGTTTCCCTGCTGATTGTCAAACTTATATGCTGCTAATCATTTCTGACATTTTTATATAAAGTCTGAAGTAGAATTATTTACTAATGTGAAATGGAAAGCACAATGTTATCCCTGAAAACAACGGAAGTACTCAGATACATATATCTCAATATTAAAATCGATTTTAATGTTTGATTTTCCACACAATGCAGCTTTATACACACGTACAAACATACATAAACACACAGAGCGGAAACAGCAGGATAATCTAATCGGTGGAAATGAAAGAATTCATCATACACAATAGGAGTAAGATTTGTCTGACGGTGCGCTGTTGCAGAGTCTCTCCGTCTCTGTCGGTGTAAGTGGATTCCTGTCCCGCCGTCAGGGACAGATGCCTCCTGGGTGTGTGTTCGATTGTGGGTTTGAAGCGTCCCTTTCTGTTGTAATAACCAAACGCCTTCAGAGATCAGCAGCTCTGATGCTCACACAATAGTATACTCTTTCTCCCTTCGACTGAGCACACATGGGTTTAACGCTTTTGTCTGTGTCTTATTCTCACCCAATACATGACGGACGATCCCTATTCAAACTACAGGGCTTTAATCACTTCCAGAGATGGGCAGTAATCTCATTACTTTTTTCAAGTAACGAGTAAAGTAAGGGATTACTATTGCAAAAACGGTAATTAGATTACCGTTACTTTCCCGTAGGAACGCTGCGTTACTGCAACCGTGATTTTTTTGCCAGAATGTCTCACGACAGTGACGTAAGCGAGTGCGAGGTTCGTGACAACAGCTGTGTGCAGATCAACAATGGATCACATATCGATTGTGGGAGAGAGTATGAGCATGGAAGTACTGACCTTACTTTGAGTTTGATTCCATAAAAAGTGACAAAAACATTAGTGTCCGTTGTGCGTGGGAAGAAAACTTCTTTTTACAGCGAAAAACCCCCCCTAAACAAGCACCAAGTGCGCAATGACATAATGGGAAACTCACAGAGAAACTGCGGATTCTTCCACTGACCGCTGCGGCACACCTGCACCAGGGTAAACCTCCGCCTACCGCAGTCCTGCTTTACAGGTGAAAATAGAGCAAAAGGACCGCTGAGTCTTTGACTTTATTTATTTTCTGCTGTGTTTTACTTGCATCTATTTGAAAGACTGAGTGTAAACACAAAAAATATTTTATTTTATGTGCTGGAATGTGCAGAAAATAGGTTTAAATGTTAAACTAATTTATTCAAGTCAGAGAATGTTGCATATAATTAAATTTTTGCTTGATGCATAAAGTTAAAAGATTAAAACTGATAAAACAAGTAAAAAAAAGAGACTTTTCCATTTGATTACATTTTGTATGATGGATTATGCAGAAAAAGTAGAATTGGGCTGAAAGATCTATCGCTTTATCACCTCTTCAGGTTGTAAATCGTGTTTTTAAAAAGTAACTAAGTAACTAAGTAATTAATTACTTTTGAAAATAAGTAATCAGTAAAGTAACGGGATTATTTTTTTGGGGAAGTAATCAGTAATTAGTTACTGATTACTTTTTTCAAGTAACTTGACCAACACTGATCACTTCTCAGACCCACTAATCAATTGTCCTTGGAGGTCATAAGCAGTACTGAAGGATGCTGAGATCCTGTTGAGCAAATTCATTACGCTGGCTGTAAAGGAAGGTTGGCCATTACAGGTGTGGCAAACAACAGTTGGTTAAATGGTGTTAATGACTTTTAGAGGGCACTTCAGTTCTCACTGTGAAATAACACAGAGCAGCTTTAGAAGATTCTCAATGGTTGTTACATTTTTAAAAAATCCCAGGAGTTGTTTCTGTCTTCAACACAGGATCAATATAGAAGCTGGCTATTGATCAGCATGTGATGCCTTTGCAAACAAAATGAACGTTGTCATACTGGCTTAACTGCTGGCAAGATAATGTGATATCACCTGTTCACAGGGGAACGTGTAAAGCAACTTCAGCTGAGCACATGAGTTCATCTGGTAAGCTTTTACAAATTGGTGGACTAGCTGTTGTGTCCTGTTTTCAGTTCTAACGTTACACTATATTAGCAAAAGTAACCACTCGCTCATCCAAATTATTGAATTCACATTTTCTAATCACTTTCATGGCCACAGATGTATGATATCAAGCACCCAGGCATGCAGATTGCTTCACCAAGTGCAATGCAAAGCATTAGATGGTGTCTAACCAGATCCCTCCTCTGGATGGCATTTCCTTGGCCTCCAATTACACTGTGAGAAATCTTGGAGTCATTAATTTTGACCAGGATCTTTCCTTCAATGTGCATTTTAAACAATTATATAGGAATGCTTTCTTGCATTTGTGCAATATCACTAAAATTAGTCTAATTATTAGACAGTTTCAAATTAACACCATTCAGAGTGTGCTGAGACACCCTCCCTACTTTTAATATTAGGCTTTAAACTTTCCTTTTTGATAAAGCATTTGGCTAGGACTGGATCAGGTGACCCTTAATCTTCTCTTAGGATCCTGCAGTAGGTCAAGGCTGCTGGGGGTTTCCCATGATGCATTGAGTGTTTCTTCTCGACTCTCCTTTTGTTCATTCACTGTGTGTTTATAGACCGTTCTGTATTTAATCATTAGTTATTATTAATCTCTGGCTCTCTTCCTCACACGCCTGAATCCCAATTAGCAATTCCTGACTAAAACCAGGAAACGCTGGTTTATACTTGGGTTTAATATCGGCACATGCACATATGACAAAATAAATAGTTTCTCTCATTCCATTTCAAACAGGACAGTGGTAACAACAGCAGGCTATGGGCAATTTTAAGTTTTAGATTTTAAATAGGCTGTATGTATTTCAATGGGAGCAACAGGACGGTGTGATGTCGCAAATTTTACTACAGACTAGGACGGATTGTAGGGTAGCAAACATCGTCGGAAAACACGTTTTCAACACTGCAGGTTACCTGGGTGTAATGTTTTTCAGCTAAAAAGAAACATGGTGTGACTCCTACCTAACTAACAGTAACTGAAGGGTAAGCTAACATGTCCTGTTTTAAGCCAGGCACTCACCCCTCCGCTCCGCTGCGTCTCAGGCACCATCGCTCTGGCAGAAAGGGAGCTAGAGCCAGAGCAGGGGGGAGGCGAGCTGGAACATCTATGGTATCTATACTTTTGTTCTTAAAATATTGCGTCTCAACAAAGTACTGTATGGTTTTTATATTTTTAGTAGTGTGTCACACAAACAGCAAATGTTGTCAAAAAAAGTAAGAAATATTTGGGGATACTTTGATTCATTTTGGGGGTGCTTCAGCAAAGGTCATTTGGCAAAATTCCTACAAACTTCCCATCATGTACAGGTGGTAGGACAAAGAGTTGCACCTTGCACACAAGTTATGGAAGCCACAGCGATTCAGTTTATTTGTCAACGTATGTGCATGCAAGACACAAAAGAGTTATCAAGTCTCTACATTCTGTCTCCTTTGTTGCTTTATCTTTGTGTAAAAGGACTAAGACAAACCCACCCACAGAATGCCAGCGCTTCTCATCATTGTTGCTTTTATAAGGCAGACCTGCAGTTAGTCATAGATGAGATTTAATCTTGTTTATACGTTATTTCAGTATTCCCTTTAAAAGAAATGTAGGACAGACTTTTCACCGTGATGTACGTGGATGCCCTGGAGGTTTAATAGTTCCTATTAGGTTCTCTATTTTCTTTCCCCCTCAGGTGAAATTTGCCTCGAATGAACAAGAAAAACTTAATGTGGCAAAAGCAAAAAGTGCTTTATTTGTGTAGAAACCCCCAAATAACAAAGTGTGCACAGAAAAAGAAATAAAGACGCCCCCTTAACTTAACCCCACTCTGACGACATGTCTCCTTTCTGGGAAAAGTGATAGAATTAAAGTGGTGATGTCACCGCGTTCGTGACGTGCACTCCACTGCTATAACTGGATGGTGATGTCTCCCAGTTCAGCGCTGCCAGTGGTATTGTGCTGCCGTTATGTCATCATGTGCCTTCATCTTATTTTTCTTTTCCCACAACTGATATTCAATCAAAACTCTTTACATTGCTCTGCTGCAGCCTGCCACGATGCTTCCACCAGGGAGGCTAAGGCTCATTTAATGTCTGTAAACCTAAGCTTCCCCTATTTGGAGCTCTTTCTTTGTCCCTGTACGCCAATTAAGTCTTATTTGTTTTTCTGGCAATGTTTTAAAATATCAGCCCTCCTACACACACACACACACACACACACACACACACACACACACACACACGCACACTTTAAATGTCAAGACTGGGAATCAACTGGTTTCAAAAGATGAAAAACTGAAACTACACTGAAATATGAGCAATAAAAACCTCAAACTAAAATTTAAAAGAAAAGGAAAATACAAAATCATAAAAACTGATTATTACTACACTAACGATGCCTCAGTGCTCAGTGAATAGTCTTCACTGTGAACACAAAAGAAGTCTCTGTTCTGGCTTCCGGCTCTGCGTTTTGTTTGGTTTCTCTTCAAAATCCTCGTCTGTGAATCTTGTTTTGCAGTAGTTCAGAAAAAAGAAAAAGGATTGCAGTCATTATTTTCACAGGTGAAGTTCCCTAGCTTGTAAACTGAGGAGCAGGGTTTGATTAGTGACATGAAAATTCACTGATACACAATGAATTTCATAACATAACACTATTTACTGTTATTCAAGAGGAAATAAAAATACACTATACATATTACACATTTAAGTGACAAATTATTGGAATTGTTTAGCATAGAGAGGGAAAACAGAACTAGTGGGAATGTGTAACAGAGAACTGTGCTGATGATGGATGGAGTGCACCAGAGGGGACTGTTAGAGGGCACTGGAGACCAGCAAGGAGAATATTAGGAGAGGAGCTCCAAAGAAGATAAACTGAAGCTGGAGGCTGTTAGACTATTAAAGCAATATAACCTTATAATCACAGCAAGTCTCACTACCATCTTGTAAATGTTAACTTTGCTGTTATCTTTTTTCACCTCTCTTGTGCCTTGTCTGTTGCTTTGAACGGTTGACACCTTTTGGTACTTACTTAGTCACCTTTTCACCCGTCTCCCTCTCATTCACACTCGTATATTCTATTTTGCTTTTACTGACTTTCATTCCTCTTCTCTTTAGAGCACACCTCCATCTCTCCAGGCTCGCTTCCACCTGCTACTCTCACTACAGATCACAAAGTCATCTGCAACATCATTGTCCACAAAGACTCCTGCCTGACCTCATCCGTCTGGCTATCTATCAACTTTGGAAACAAGAAGGGACTGAAAGCAGATCTCTGATTTAATCCCACCTCGAAGTCGTCCTTCCATCTTCAACACACTCCCTCCACTCATTAGCACATTTCCATCTCCATCCTTAATCACCCTAATCTGCTGCACATCCTTTCCAGTCTCTCTCTAGCCAATTGATATAATCAACCCTTTACTCCTTCCTTACAGTCCAACCTCACAATTTACTGTAAGACTTTTCCTTTAGTCTTGCCACCTCTCTCTTTGATGTAGACCTAGCTTCCCAGCACTCCTGTCTACTTTCTTCATCATTCTGACTATCCCACTTTTTCTTTGCTAACCTCTTCGTTTCCTGTACTTGCTCATTCCGACCTAAAGTCTCCTTGCCCTCTTTCCTCTGTCCAGTAGACATACCAAACACCTTTTGGTACTTTCCCAGTCATCTGGTAACTCTTCCCTACCACCCAGAGTCTGTCTCAACTGCTCCCTGAACTCTGCATAACCTTGCATGTGTTTTCTCTTGCTTCTTCTTCTTGATCTGCCAGTTCATGAAAACAGACATTTGATACTGCCTAATATTATTCTTCCTCAATGCCACCCTGCAGCCTCATATCTCTTTGAGATTGCACCTCCATGAGATGTAGTCCACCTGTGTGCAGCTCCCTCCACTCTTATGTCACCTTGTGTTCCTTCCTCTTCTTGAAATATATGTTCTTTACAGCCATTTCCAACCTTCCAAAGTCCACTACCATCTGTCCATCTGCATTTCTCATCTCTCTACCCACTTAACACCCTCTCATCACCTCTTTTCCTTTCACCAGCATGTCCATTGGCATTGACATTGTCTCCCTCTCTCCTCCGTGGGAACACTCCCTACCACTTCATCCACTTACCGCAGAATTTCAGATGGCCTTCCTGATGCAACCTTCCCCATATGTAATCAAGACTTGGACCTTGCACTATGATTAGGTTGTTCTCTTAATGTCCCACCACAGAATTTAAATCAGGTTGAGGTCTGAACCCTGAGTGGACCATGACACAGAGTGTCACCCTGAATTGTGTTAACTGACTTCCTTTAACAGGTTTCCTGGCCAATCAGAGCAATCCCAAAGCTGTTTGGAAGAAAACAGACCTGCAGTGCTCCTAACAGCTACAAGGACATTTATAACATATGTACATAAGTAGAAACCACTTAGTATACGTAATGTAATACCATTTCAGGTGCAATTACATTATTTGAACAAAACAAAATGTGATAATGAAACAGGGTTACCTCCCCACCCTTACTGCCTGCAGGAGGGAGATGAAGCTCTGGTCTGTTTGCCTCCGCACTTCCGTTAACTCCATATTGATCTGGATCACCTTACGCCAACTCCTGGCCTGAAGGGTCAGAAAGTGGATAAATTGGCCAAACATCCATTAATGCTCTCAAGGAAATACGCAGAACAGAACCTGACTTGTGAACCGAATAGACAGTTTTGAAAAAAAGCAAGGTGTAGTAATGACTAATATGTGGACCAGACTCTCAGCATATAGTACATCGGAAAAAGTAACCAGTTTAAAGCACATAGAAATAACAGATTTTCCATCCAGTTTTAATTTCACTTACATAACGAAATGCATTTAATATTGAAATTGTAAGCCGGTTCCATAAACTACTAAGCAGTTCCATGATGGTCTGACCAGAAAGCAGAAGCTGGCTTTTTCCTTTCCCTTGGAAACTGGAGCCAGCTGAAGGAAGCTGGATACCTTCAAATGGCTCGGTAGACCTCGTCACTGGCATGCAAGATTTCAGGGAACTATGTATCACCAAAGGAAAACTATAGTAATGGACTATAAAATGAGAAAAGATGACCACATACAGTCATGTTAAAAGGAAAGTTTTCACAGGACTCAGTGGAAAAACAATGTATTCCATGTTCCTCATCAATAACTTGAGGTAATAATTTTCTCACCTTGCTGCCCAGTCTTCTTCAAGGTTCAAGGTTCTTTATTTGTCACATGCATAGTTATACAAGTATAACACACAGTGAAATGTAGCCTGACACGCTCCTCGACATGTGCAAAAGTTGGGGGGGGGGGGGGGGGGGTGTAGAGGATATATATATATATATATATATATATATATATATATATTATATACACTGGGTGAATGTGCAGTAGTAGCAGCAAGCAGGTGAATTCTGTACATTAATATGAATAGACATCTGACTATTTTACAGGATAGACAATATAAACATATTTAAAATTAAAGGAATTGAAATGTACATTGTGCCTTGGTTTAGAGTGTCTGGAAGAGAGTCCTGTCTCAGTCAATTATAGATGATGTGAGAGGGCGGGTGTGTGTGTTTAGGGCACGGATGGCTTGGGGATAGAAGCTCCTCTTGAGTCTCTCTGTCCTTGCCCGGAAGATGCGGAACCTTCTACCACATTTGAAGAAGTTGGAACAGTTTGTTGCCAGGATGGGACGGGTCCTTCAGTATCTGCGCTGCTCTAGTCCGGCATCTCCTGGTGTAGGTGTCCTGAAGCGGGGGGAGAGCAATCCTGCAGCAGCGTTCTGCTGTACGGATCACTCTCTGGAGAGCTTTTTGGTCCTTCACACAGCTGTTCCCAAACCACGATGTCATGTTCTGTGTGAGGATGCTCTCCACAGCGCCTGTATAGAAAATCCTGAGGATCTTTGGAGAGACCCTGAACTTCCTCAGTTGTCGTAGGTGATACAGGCGCTGCCTAGCCTTTTTGGTCTGGACCTGAATGTGGGCAGCCCATGTCAGGTCTGAGGAGATGTGGACACCAAGATACTTGAAGGACTGCACCCTCTCCACTGGAGCTCCATTGATGATAATGGGCTTGTAGTCTCTGTGCTGACCCCTTCTGAAGTCCACCACCAGCTCCTTGGTCTTGCTGACGTTCAGCTGGAGGTGGTTGTCCTGGCACCATGATGCCAGATTCTTCACTTCATCCATGTAGGCCGCCTCATCGTTGTTGGAGATAGCACCCAACACCACTGTGTCGTCAGCAAACTTCACAATGGTGTTGGAGCCATGGGTGGCCACACAGTCTGAAGTGTAGAGGGAGTAGAGCAGTGGCGAGAGGACACATCCCTGAGGTGCTCCTGTGTTGATGGTGATGCTGTTGGAGAAGCACCTGCCCACCCTCACCACCTGAGTTCTGCCAGTGAGGAAGTCCAACACCCATGCACACAGACGGCTGTTAAGTCCCAGATCCCTGAGCTTTGTGAACAGTCTGCAGGGCACTATTGTGTTAAACGCTGAACTGTAATCAACAAACAGCATTCGCACATAGTTACCCTGTTTCTTGTCCACGTGGCTGAGAGTGGTGTGTAGGACGTGGGCGATGGCATCCTCTGTGGATCTGTTGGATCTGTAGGCGAACTGCAGCGGATCTGTGGTGTCTGGGATGGAGGAGGAGATGATGTTCTTCAGCAGCCTCTCAAACACCTTCATTACTACCGAGGCCAGTGCAACTGGCCGGTAATCGTTCAGGGATGAGGGTTTGCTGTTCTTGGGCACAGGGATGATGGTGGATCTTTTGAAGCATGTGGGGACCACAGACTTCGCCAGGGACTCGTTGAAGATGTAAGTGAACACACCTGCTAGCTGGTCAGCACAGCAGCGCAGCAGACGGCCGGTGATGCCGTCTGGCCCCGCCGCTTTCCTTGTGTTCACTCTCCTCAGTGCCGCTCGGACGTCATGCTCCGCGATGCTGGTCACCGGTCTCTCGCTGATGACGTCACTGTCCTCGGTAGTCAGGCAGTAGATAGCATTAGCCGCCTGGCTAACCTCGAAACGGGCGTAGAACCGATTCAGCTCGTTGGTGAATGCAGAGTCGGCGTTGATCGGCGCAGTGTCCCTGGCTTTGTAGTCCGTAATGGTGCGTAGTCCGTGCCACATACTCCGTGTGTCGCCCTGGTGGAAGCGGGACTCCACACGTTCCCGGTACCGGCGTTTGGCATCTCTCACCGCGCGCCGTATGAGGCCGCTTTGTAGGCGCTCATATCGCCAGTGGCGAGACCCGCGTTGTAGGAGGCGGTCCTGGCGTTTACTGCAGTGCGGATCGATCTGTCCATCCACGGTTTCTGGTTTGGGAATGTGGTGACTCTCGCAGTGGGGATAATCTCCTCCGCTAGCATATTGACGAAGCATACTGCTACTTTACAGCATTGCTGCAGTTCACTGAGGCTCTCTTAAGGTCTTACGTCTGATGTTGACACTGGAACATCTTGATTCTTTTCTTTTTCAGACATTTTGTTGTAGATTTATAGGTGTGCTTGGGATCAGTGTCCTTTTGCATAACCTAGTCTGGGTCAAGCTCTAGCTGTCAGACAGGTGGCCTCACATTTGACTCTAGAATACTCTGGGATACAGAGGAGTTCATTATCAACTCAATGACTGCAAGGTGTCATTGAGTTGAGGTTAAGTCAGTTGTAACAGTTGTTACAATAAAACTATTTTTGGACTATAATTTATAAAAGTAGCTGAACAGTAAATGCTAACTAGGTAGGTTACCAAGTTTGCATCTGTTATTGACTTTGACTTTTAAAGGGATGCTAGCTTTGCCTTATGAAAACGATGACTAAAGCTAATTTTACCAGCTGAAAGATGTGAAAACACCTTTAAGTGTGTTGTAAATAGACTGAACACGCAAGGAGTTGATCTTACTCAGAAACAGAGGATGCTGCATTCATGTACTTTGTCACGGTTCTGGGTCTTTATGAACCAGTATTTTGAGTTCTTGTATTTTTATATTATGGTTTATGTTCCTTGGTTGTACTGTTTTGATTATTGTCATTTCCCTAGGTTTTAGTTATGGTTGTCAAGGGTTTAGTTCTTAGGTTTTGTGTGATGGCTTCCCTTTGTTCCGTGTTGTGTCTAGTGTGCCTTTCTGTCCCATGTTTCAGGTCCTTATGTTCTGTCTCCGCAGTCTGTTAGGTTTACATGTCTTGAGTTCAGTCAGTGTGTTTCCTGTTTTACTTTGAAGATCTTTGTCCCATGTCAGTGTTTCTAGTCTTGCTTCCCTTGTCTCGTTCAGTCTAATTACTCCCAGCTGTGCTCTCCTTCTGTGTCTCATTACCCTTGTTATCCCTCAGTGTATTTAAGCCCTGTGTTTCTTTCTGTCAGTGTCGTGTCCTCCCTCATAGCTGTGTGTGGTTCTCCCGTGTCTCCTGGTGTATTAGTTTCCCCCAGTTGAATTTGCATTGTTTTGTATCACCTTTACTTCTGCTCAGCAAATAAAGCTGCATTTTTGAGTCAAGTTCCCATTTTGGTGAGTTTGCGTTCTCCTGCTTGCACACAGCCGTTTTGTGACATACTTGCTTTCACAATGTCGTACTGTATTCAGAATAAGCAAACACCACCCTTTCTGTAACTCTCTGGCTGTTAAAAGCAAACGATTGTGGGAAGATTCACTTGCATTAAGTCCACCAAAGAGCAGTGGAAATTATGCTTTTCAGGGGTCAAATGTTGACTGAGTGACAAAGTTTGTGTGACTGCCGAAGGAAACTGCAGTGAGTTCACCGCAAAGAGGAATAATTGTGAAAGAAAAAATGGCTGCAGTGAAAGTTTTTTGTTTTTTTGTTTTTTTTAAATACTTATGACCAATGTGAAACCAAGAATAGCACAAACCTACACCTACGCAGTACCCATTAACGATTTTTCGATACGTTTTGACTGCCAACATGTCATCTGTGTGTGCAGAGCTCTATCCAGGAGAAAGGGACTGCTGCCAAGAGCACGATGAAAGGCTGCATAATTTTGTCTCCCGGGTTATAAACCACACCGCCTGGTAACTCCAAAGTTCTCTAATTTCCACAATGCGTCAGATGGCCTTTAGTCTTATTAATATCCTGGTTTTGTTCAGCTCGTGTTTGTGCAGCTTCACTGTGAGCAAAGCCACACTGAAATGTTCATCCACTGCAGTTCTTTAACAGCTTCAGGGGTGTTACTACTATTGTTTTCAGTGTGTGCATGTACCATCATACCCAAAACATAGCCATCATGGTCCCTCGTGCCCTGATACTTCTGCCTTTCCTTTGTTTTTCTCCCCTTTTCTTTGACTTTTCCTCACTTATCCTCCAACAGTTCCTTTGTCTCTCTTCCCTGAGGTCTGGTGTGTGAGCAGGTAAATCTTACTACAGCTATGAGGTCATGCAACCGGCTTCGACTGGATCTCTGGCTAGCACACCTGCTCTCCCTCGGCTTATCAGCCAGCTGCATATTTAAGAGTCGTTCACTCAACATCAGGTTATACTGCTTCAGTAGTGCTAACAGCTTCCAGCCCAGCTTAGCGTCTTTGCGTCTGGTCTCCTCTTTAATATTCTCCAGTGGGCTCAGCTCTGGAACAGCTCCCTCTGCTGCACTCCATCCATCATCAACAAAGTTCTCCCACTAGTTTTGTTCTTCATCTGTATGCTAAACGATTCCAGTAACTTGTCACGTAATTATTATAGGGTAACTGTCTGTTTATGACTTTGTAAATTATCTAAACCTTCACTGTCACATTTGCAGGTAGAAAAAAGCAATATCACCTGCTCTATAAGATTTTGCCACAAAATGTATTGCTATAATGTGTTAAGTGTATTTTTAATTCCTCTTGAAGATGTAGTGCTATCTCGTGAAATTCAGTGTGTATCGATTACATTTTTCATGTAAATTACCAAACCTTGCTCTTCAGTTTATGAGCTACGGAAGAATGTCCTTTTTTTTTTTTTTTTTTTTTTTTTTTTGTCTCTCATAAAATTCTCCAGTAAAAATATTGTTTGGCATCCTTGTTCCTTTTTCTGAATTATTGCAAAACAAGATTAATAAATGAGGATTTTGAATAGGAACCAAGCAAATTGCTCAGGACAATGAAGTTTAAATCAGTTCATATTTCTATTCACAGTGAAGACCATCCACTGAGCACTGAGGCCTCGTTAGAGCAGTAATCATTAAGGTTATTAGGAAATAAATCTCCTTGTCTTATCTTCAGTAAAAGTTTTCAAATAATATTAAATATTATCCCTGCGATCTACAGCGCTGAACCATTTAGTGTCAATGTCATTATAAGTATCACTTTCACACAATGCATATCTTATTATAGACAAAATTTTGATGAGCTGAAGGAGAAAACTTAATAAAACTTGCCTCATGATGGCCCAGTATTAGATTTCATATCACTGTGATAGCAGTGATAACAACATGAAACAGTCACGTCAGCTCTCACTGTGTGGAAAGAAAAAAGATGATCTGATGATCCGGGATACCAACATTAATTCCTGAAATAGGAGAGCTATGTAATGCAAAGACAATGCTGACACACACACGCGCACCCACACACACACACAGAAATACACAAACATGTTACATTTAGTGAAGTTGCGTGGACAGTGTGTGGGATGTCAGAACTGAAACCACACAGTCAACAGTTGCAGGCTATAAAATTTGAACTTTGAATTGTGTGTCTGTGTTAAGGTGAATGTGTGTGTGTGTTTGTGGCCATACAAAACACTCCACTGGAAAGATGTGAGAGGAACATTTCGTAACAGGAACATGCCATTATTCATCTAGATAACATATCTTGATATTGGGTGGCGCAGTGGTACCATTGCCTCAATCTAGATCTCATCTAGATTATCATATTAAGATTTGGGACACATCGTCAGTGGTGGACCTTGGATTCATCGGGTGTTTCAGCCATTATCACTAGACACCCTCATCCAAGGAGGCCCTGCCGGGGTTGATCAGGCCCTGGAGTGTGTCACTGGTTTATGTTAAATTCGTATTTCTCTTATTCTTTCTTCTGTTTAGTTTTCTACAGTTTATTTTCTCCTATCTATTCACTGCAACTGCAACGTCTTTAGCATTTATGGAACCTCACTTCTTCAGAGGGATAGAAAAGGTGATAAAGAGAAGTAAGACAAACGGGACAAGATAGGAGAGAGCAGAAAACAGAGTCGGAAGGGGCCAGCTCTGGCTTCCCACACCTTCCCGCCGGATCGGGCTGTACGCTCCACCTTCCAACTGCCTCCCAGAGAAGGGGAGAAGAGCAGAGGGGAGAAGAGCAGAATATTTTATTTTCTCTCCTGGTTAGCTGACTGCCTTAGCTGCCCAAGGGATGTCAGCCCTTTTTAACCATAGCCAGTGACTGGTCCTCTCAGCAGTGTTAGCTAATTCTCTTATAGCCTGCCGTTGTGCCTGTCCTCTGATCCCTATCTCTCAAAGCAGTGGAGAGCAGTGAGTAGTCAGATGTAAGGGGTCTGGAATTAGTTTTGAGGTCAGATTTTGAGAAAAATAATCTGGTGCCAGCAATGAAGGACTGAAATAATTGTCATTACACCAGAAAAATGCATGTCTGGGATAAAGGAGACACTTGGACATCTTGTTTTTGGCACAAACCTCTGTTAGACACCATGGTATAACCTTTGATTCTGGTTTTACTTTGGATGCACATGTCAATGTCTGTTGTTCATTCCTGTTTTCATCATCTAAGAAATATTGCTCCATTAAACTCCATTTTGTCACATTCTGAACTGGAAATTATTATTCATGCTTTTGTTTCGTCACAATTGAATTACTGCAATGCACTATATACATCTTAGCAAAACCTCCCTAGAACGGTTGCAGGTTGTTTAAAATGCTCCTGCAAAATCCTCCCAGTTTTGACATGTAACTCCAATCTTGATGCAGCTACATTGGCTTCTGGTTTATTTCAGAGCGCATGATTCTTTTACTGACTTGGAGAGCTTTTCACGGACAGGCACCAGGTTATATGAGAGGGTTTCTGCACCTATATTACTTATAAAACAAATGAAAGAATGTTTAAATAATTCTTTACTTAAAATAAAAAAAAAGAATCTACAGGAAAGATGTGGCATCTCGTATTGGTACAAGGCTGAGTGGCAGCTTCATACATAAAGAAAATTACAGTTGTCAAGGCAACAGAAAATTAAAAATTAAAGAAAGTTAAAAGTCTTTAATGTTTAATAGACACATTTAATAGGGCATAACTAACTAATTTGATTTCAGAGTCAAGAATGACTGTCACGACCTGCGGGGTCGGCAAGGCACTGATCAGCAATCTCTCTCCCCCTCCCCTGTTTTGCCGGGGCGGAACTCATGGCGGGTTCACGCCCTCGGCCCACGCCCTCCCGGATCATGCACACCTGGGCCTCATCAGACCAGCTGGTATATCAGAAGGAGGAGATCAGCTGTTCAACGCTGGATTGTTGTGAAGACTCCTGTCAGTACACGTCGAGCCCTAGTTTCCCACACTTCCGACTCAGAAAGTAACACTTGTCTCTCTGTTCTAGATTCCCCGGACCCGTCCCCGTGTTTCCCCGTGTGGAGCGTGTATGAGGTGGCTGGTCACTAGCGGAGAGAGGTTGGCGTGAGCGTGTGTGTGATCCCCTTGTTTTCCCTGGAGCCCTGGAACCCGTCCTCGCACATCTTGTATATAGCACTGTCCTCGCACTGCCTGTAAATACACTTGGTGAAGATATTTGTGAATAAACTGTCTCTGTTACAACACACTCCGGAGTCCTGCGAGTGGATCCTCAGAGCAACCCGTGACAATGACACCAATATTTATTGCATAAGGCTTTACATTCAGTGACAGAGAACCAAGGCAATTGATAATGCTGGGAAACTTTATCGAAGACTTATGGAGAGGCAAAAAGCGTGAAATGTACATGGTAGATTGGCGTGTCTATTACACATTTTTCTGTGATACTGGGTTGAAAAGACATATACAGCTGAAAGTCATCAGCCTAAAAAATATAAGAAATGTTTTTAAAAAAAAAATAATGTCAGCTAAAGGAAGCATGTAGAAAGAAAGTAATAATGGCCCCAAGATTGAACCTTGTGGAACCCCATAGGTTAGTGAGAAGATCCTATCAGATAAGTAAAAAGAAAACTAGTCTGACGCAGAGACAGAAAAAACAGTCAAAACCTTATGCCTATTAAGTAAGGTTTTATGGTCAGTGGTATCAAAAGCTGCACTAAGATCAAGTAAAATAATTACAGAACAATCTCCTGCATGAAAAGCCATTAACAGATCATCATAGACCTTCAAGAGAGTGGTCTCAGTGGAGTGCTGCTTTTGAAAGTCAGACTGAAAGGGGTAAAAAATCAGTCATTTCCATAATAAAGATCTGAAGTGATTTTCTACCATTTTTTTCTAATAATTTACTAGCAATTTTTAAATAGGGTGATAATTATTACTTGCGCTGGGTTTAAGATTAGTTTTCTTTAGTAGGGGAGTTACCTCAGCATGTTTAAAATAGGATGGAAAACAACATTGCCTCAGTGAGATGTTAATGATAGACAGCAATAAAGGACCAATGCTGACGAAACTCCCAGATAGGATAGAAGAAGGTAATTTGTCTAAGGAGCACTTCAATATTACTGAAGTTAAGTCATTAAGTGAAATTGGTGAAGAAGAAATAAATGACTCAGTGCACTGAGGACCATCTTCATAAGGTGAGCGACTTGAGGAGATTTTCGATCTCAGGTTCATCGCCTTATTTACACAGTGATTGAGAAATGTGTCACAGTCGTCATCAGAAAGTAGCGCGGCATGCTGATGTTGAAGAGAAACAATGTGGTTTATAGTATCAAATAATACCCTGGGATTAATCTTATGACAGTTCATAAGATTATAGAAATATAAGGATCTAGCCTTTTTGACTGCCTCATTTTAAGAGCAAAGGAGCTCTTTGAAGAATTCACAATGGTCAACAAAACCAGTGGACTTCCAAAGACGCTTTACTTTTTACAGGAAATTCAGAGGTTGATTATGTAACCAGGGTATGAGACTTATATGAGACATGTTAGCAACTGAGCAAGCATTACTTTGCATAATTTTAATAAAAACACCCACTGGGGCACGTGTAGAGTCCAGACAGAGAGGTACAGCTCACTGCTGTGCCTCTCTGTTGACGACCTCTGTCCAGAATTTTAACCAGAATTTTCAAATTTGAATTTATCACTCCATCAGACCTGTTGCCACTGATTTTTAGTCCAGTTCTTGTGTAATTTAGTACACTTCAGCCTTTTCTCTCTGTTTCCCTTACTTAAGAATGGTTTCCTGATTGACAGCTACCTTTCCAATGAGACCATTTCTGATTAGGCTTCAGTGAATACTAGATTGATAAACTGAAGGGTCTGTGGTGCCTGTGTCCTGTGTCAGGGTTTGATGTACTGCTTACTATTTCTTAAGGACATGACTTCCAACGAGTGTAGATAGTTTTGATAGTTTCTAGGCCTGCCACGTCTTCTTTCATCTTTGAGTTTCCAGAAGGAACGATCAATATGAATGCAGAAGAGGGTTCTAAAAGAATTAAGGTGGTCTAGCTTCCTGAGTTTGAGCACCGACACCGTCATCTCAGCCTAGATTCGCTATAGCCTCCATTACTTTATTTTTATATCATTTAAATGGCATTCCAAGCCACAGAAACATCATAAAAGAAATCAGTCTCATGAGCTAAGAGATTCACGGCTTCCATGACTTCAACCTGACTGCCTTCAGCTAATTTCATTTGCAGACAGAGTTGTATTGATCTTCTTATCTATGAAAACAAATAAGTGTATTTCCCAAAATGTACATAACACAGCACAATAATTCCAGTTTCCATTAAGCGGATAAGAGAGTAAACACTAAGGAAGTACCTGAATTACTAATTCTAAAAACAGATGACATGAAGATGAATGAAGAAAAATAAGAGAGACTGAGAGAGGGAGGCGGATGGATGTGGGAAGGACAGTTATTTAATCAGGAAGTGCAGAGGATTAGTGAGGAGAAGGTGAGGGCAACTAAGAAGAGGATGAAGAGTAGAAAAGCAGTTAGTCCTGATGACATACCTGTGGAGGTACAAAAATGTTTAGGAGATAAGGCAGTGGACGATTGTTTATATTGTTTAACACAATTCTGGAGAGTGTGAGGATACCTGAGGAATGGAGAAGAAGTGCACTGATACAGATTTTCAAGAACAGGGTTGATGTTGCCACCTGTAGCAACTACAGAAGGATAAAGCTGATGAGTCATACCAGGAAGATATGAGAAAGAATTGTTGAAGCTGTGTCAAGGAGAGCGGTGATGAACAGTGAGCAGCAATATGGCTTCCATGCTGAGAAAGAGCACTACAGATGTGGTGTTTGCTTTGAGAGTGTTGATGGAGAAGCTTGGAGAAGATCAGAAGTCGCTTCACTGTGTCTTTGTGGATCTAGAGAAAGTGATAAGGTGTTAAGAAAAGAAACATGGCACTGCAGGAGGAAGTCAGCTGTCACAGAGAATTATTATTGTTAATAGACATAACGCCCTGGGAACTGGGTGCATCCAGCAGGGTGATTGGTTTAAGCTACTTTAAGGGTTTCTTCAAAATAAGCATGTGTGTACTGCCAAAGCTGCATCAGAGACCATCTGTGTCGAGGTAGACCTGCAGTCTTGTGTTATAGATGTATTCTGGATTACTGGATGTGCAATGCAGGCTTGGGTTTGTGTCAGATGTCTACTGGCATTGGTAATGTTGCAAGGATCATCTCTTTAGGATTAGATCACCAAAAACAGATGCAATGAGGGGAAGTAGTTTTGACGTTTGCAGGTGTGCAGCAAAACAAACGAAATGGGAACATTTAAGTCATGTAATTCATATTACAAGCCAACAGTTTTCAATCCAAGGTAATTTTAAAAATGTTTTATGGCAACTGCTTTGAACCTTGGAGTGCAGATGCCAGTAATTCAAATTCTGCAGTATGTGCTGGTAGTTCTTTTTCTCCACAGTTTGAGAACAACTTTGGTGAAAATCAACTGGTAGAACAGCTGATCACTCACACCCACCACATTTCTGAATAAATGCCTTTATTTATTTTATGAGTGTCACATTAAATTTTATTTTTAATGATTCCACTGTGACTGCTGGGAGACAACATCAGCTTCTTCTTTCAGGGTCTTTTGATCCTTGTAGGGTCCAAAGGCAAACTTGTGCTGGGTGAGGGGCCAGACAAAGAATGAGTTACAAATACCAGGGCTTAGCTCATGGGGCCTGGTCGTGATCAGCCTGAAGGGGCAACATGGGCCTCTTGTGGGTTCACCACCTGCAGGAGACGCCGTATGGGTCTGGTGCAATGTTTGTCAGGCAGGTGTAAAGGAGCTCATGGAATAAGGAACACCACTTCTATGGTGGGGAAGGAGCCTGAGTTAGTGTGTGAGGTGACAGAAACGAGCCAGATATCGTCAGGTTAATTTCAATACATGGCTTGAGTTCTGGAACCATCCTCCCGGAGAGGGACTGGACTCTGATCCAATCTGGAAATGCCCATGGTGAAAGGAGCTGGGAACGGGTGGATGTACTGCGACCAAGAATAATTGGCAGAAAATGGATGGATGGATGGATATAAGCATCATCACAGTCAATTTTGATCATATTCAGCAGACTGACATTTAATTTTTCATCCCAAATATAACTTGCTTTTAATATCACCATAGGAAATCATGTAAATTCAATCTGACTTGATTCAGGCAACCTAAACATCTTTGCTCCTGTAAAAATATTTAGCAGAACAGTTTAGCGTTATTGTTTCAGTTATGGCCACATCATGAAATCTTCCCAACAGCAAAGAGTGAACATGAACTTTCACAGGCAATTAACAGCTGTTTAATCCATCTGTTGAAACAAGTGAGTCAGTAACCACAGAGAGGCAAAGATGTGGTGCCAGAGGCGAACTGATTAATTGATAGAAATGACTAGCTTAATTGTCATCACCGCCATGCAGTGTCATGATCTTTACCACAAAAGCTGCCAAACTCCACTAATTAGAATACGTTAACTGTGAAAACCACACAAACCACAGAGAGTGAAAGCAGAGACAACAGCTTGGTAATGTTTTTCCCACATTGCTTTCAGACGTCTCACAATTGTTCATCATTTAGTTTTCTGCCTCTCTTGTAGATAAAAGCCTGCAAACGTGGGGGTCTCATTAACCCTGACAGACTGTCAAATCTCTGCCAGCACCTGTGGCACTTCACTGACTGCTGAACATGTGATGTCACCACCATCAGTCTCAAATGTACAGAACAAGACAAGTGAGTTGTTTCTGCAATTTATTCATAACATTATGCATGAACAGTGGAAAAATATGTAGGTCTGCCTTTTTAATATGGCGATTAAAATTGATTTTTTTAACCTTCTATAAACTCGGGGCCCCACAAATCTTTGTTCAGCTCAGTAAACCCAAATGGCCAGATTTAATGAACAGCCATTATCTCCTATGTGTTATGTTTCCATGGTGATGGTTAGCTCAGAGCGGTTTTTAAACACTTTATCAAATAGGTGATCAATATATTTTTTTAAAAACTGTGTTAAAACATCAATTTTGCTGCAGTGCATGTTTTTTTCTGTTTTTTTCAAACATGTTTGAAGATGGAGTCATGGAGATTATTTCTTTAACTTAATTAAGTCTGCGAGATCTCTTTCTCGCTCCCTCCCTCCTGACCGTATCTCTGTCTGAACATTTAAAGTCGCCGCACACACAGTGAGGTCTGCAGGCGAAAGTCTGATGACCTTATCAGTTTATGAAGGCACAGCATTCAGTATGTGACGGATCCAGAGTTTAGGTTTTACTGTCCCACCTAATTTTTCATATTTAGGTTTTGCATTTGCCAAAGTTACAGCGTAAACCGTTACTTTAATTCAAATCAAATCAAATCACTTTTTATTGTCACATCACATGTGCAGGCACACTGGCACAGCACATGCGAGTGAAATTCTTGTGTGCGAGCCCCACAAGCAACAGAGATGTGCAAACACAACAACACAAACGAGCAAAATACAAGAATGGCCAACCTGAAACTAATAAATATATGTACAATATATAATAGTGTATGCATTTCTGGATGTGTATACTAAATATTATCCTACGTGTGTGTGTGTGTGTGTGTGTGTGTATACACATTTTTACAAATTAAATAGTAAAAAAATAAAATAAAATAATAATAATAATAATAATAATAATAATAATAATAATAAAATATATAAAATATACAGAGTTGAATATGTGCAAAACAAGTGGCATTTATATACAGTATGGAGTGCATAGTGTTGAAGTTCCAGTAGTGAAGCTGAGGTGTCTATGAAGTGTTCAGCAGTCTGATGGCCTGATGGAAAAAGCTGTCTCTCAGTCTGCTGGTACGGGACCGGATGCTGCAGAACCTCCTTCCTGATGGAAGCAGTCTGAACAGTTTATGGCTGGGGTGACTGGAGTCCTTGATGATCCTCCCCGCTTTCCTCAGGCACCGCTTCCTGTAGATGTCTTGGAGGGAGGGAAGCTCACCTCCAATTATCCGTTCAGAGCACCGCACTACTCGCTGGAGAGCTTTGCAGTTGTAGGCGGTGCTGTTGCCATACCAGGTGGTGATGCATCCAGTGAGGATGCTCTCAATGGCACAGCGATAGAAGGTCCTGAGGATGCGGGGGCTCATGCCGAATCTTTTCAGTCTCCTGAGAAAGAAGAGGCGCTGCTGCGCCTTCTTCACTGTTTTGTTTGTGTGTACTGACCACGTAAGATCCTCAGCCAGGTGTACGCCAAGGAACCGGAAGCTGCTCACTCTCTCCACAGCAGCGCCGTTGATGGTGATGGGGGTGTGTACTTCTCTGCACCTCCGGAAGTCCACTATCAACTCCTTTGTCTTTGCGACGTTGAGGGTGAGATGGTTGTCTTGACACCAGTGGGTCAGGGCGCTGACGACCTCCCTGTAAGCCGTCTCATCACCGTTGGTGATAAGACCCACCACTGTAGTGTCGTCCGCAAACTTCACAAACTAATTAAGGTGATTAGTTTGTTTTAGTATAGAATATGACATTACACTGTGTTGTAAATGTTGGTGCGCACATTTAGTTTGCATTGTTCTGTCAATGATTTATAACTCGCCTTACTTTTTTTTTCTCTTTTCTTGAGTTACCTGTCTGCTATTTGTTTGCTTTAAACAAAAGAGGCTGGAATTGCTTTAAATGGACTTAAGCATCTACTCAGACCATATAGGGGAGGGTGGAGCTTCCTTGCATTAGATTAATTTTTTCCCAGTGGTTTCTAACTTGGGGTGATTAGCAGTGTTGCCTCACAGCAAGAAGGTCTTGAGTTCAACTCCACCAGCTGGCCAGAGCCTTTCTGTGTTGAGTCTGTGTGTTCCCCCCTTTTCCTGCCACATTCAGTTGGTGGGGTTAGGTTAATTGGTGAATCCAAATTGGCCACAGATATCAAATCAAATCATATGATACGAACGTGAATGGTGTTGTTTGGGACCAACATTTGTGGTCATTTGTTCATGACCACCTTGAGCAATAATTTACATAATCATGTTTGTAGTTAAGCTAAGAAAAGCTGAGTAAAAGCGCCTGTTCAACAGCTGCTTTTACGTTTGCCTGGTTCTTAAAAGATTGACATAGCTGTGATGTGACCCTTGAGTTGAAGCCTCGTCCAACTGCAAACTCAAAGGGTATCAACATGTCACTCACAAGGTAGGCCATCCCTGAAGCATACCCTTCTTTATCATCCTTTTTGACTGGAATGAGGACCACTCCCCAGAAACCAAGTTTATGCGTACACCATCTATGCTGCATATCAACTAACTTTCCAACAAGGAAATTAGAAGAAGTGTGACTCTTATATAATAAGTGAGATGTTAGGATGAAAGGCCAGCTGGCTCAAGCACAGATATCATGACAGACTTTTTAGAAAAGTGGTGCAACAAGACTTTACTTTCTGATTTCAACACTGACTGACAGCAGTAGGATATTTTAATATTTCTGCTTCAGTTGCTTTTCAACTAACTTTCTCTGTTTATCTCTTTCACACAAAAAATTATTTTTGAATTGTTTTCCAATTTTTGGTGCCCTAGTGTTCGTGAGAAATATTAATTCCATTACTGGCATAACTCACAATGGTCTCCATTTATCATATTTACATTTAACAATAATTTGTTATCACTTTAGTTTAGTTTGTACCAACCCCCCTTTTGCCAAATTCAAATAAATGCAGCATAAAACCTGCTACTTTTCTTTTCTTAAATAAACCAGAGGAAATCGGTACCGCGACCACGTCTATACAACCCAAGTTATCAAGGCACCCATTATTATTATACCAGATTCAGTGTCACAGTCTGCATTTATATACTCACGTATACCAGGCTGCATAATAACCTATCCTTTCCAGCTCTGAAATAATGAACCACTATGAGAAGACCTTATCCTCTGATAGGCATTAATGGGATGTAGGACTTTATTGCTCTCATTACACTTCTCCCGGGATAAATTGCACAGTCAGAGCCGGCAGAGGACTTGGCAAGAGCAGGAAAAAGCAAAAAGGAAAGGCGAGTGCACGTCTCCCCGCCCCCCAAGCCAGGCCGAGAGAAGGCTTGAAAAAAAAGGACATTTATCATTTCTTCTTCAGCCAGCTGTTTTTCTCATGGTTTTTCCAAAGTACACAGCACAGCAGATTCTGCAATATTCTTACACACTAATTAAGCATTGGAAACCTACCTACTTCTTTGTTCATTGTAAACAATTGTACTTTCTGTAAAGTGGTTTGAATTAAAGAGAAAAGAAAAGTATGTTTTGTTTTGTTTTTTTTCTTCAAGATCTGTTCACATGTACTTAGCAAGAGTGAGTACACAGCGTTAAAAAATGGTACTTAGTGTAGTGAGGAAGGCGAAAAGCAAAGAGAGCATATGAAGGTAATATTGAAGTAGGCGCAGTTTTGAAGTGGTGAAAGGCAAAGGCATGAGTGCAAGCGTAATAAAAGGTAATAGGAGAGATGTCGAGCAGGCGGAGGACTTGGCTGGAGCAGGAAAAGGCAAAAGGGGAAACGCGAATGCGCATCCCCGCCCCCCAAGCTAGGGCCGTGGCAGCGAGATCGTGGGGGTTCGAACTGGCGGCGCTCTGTACTAGAGTGCTCTGCCACACATCATACGCCAAACGGCCAGCCGAGAGAACGGTTAAAAAAAAGGACATTTATCATTTCTTCTCCAGCCAGCCAGCCAGCCAGCCCTTCTCATGGTTTTTACAAAGTACACAGCACAGCAGATTCTGCAATATTCTTACACACTAATTAAGCATTGGAAACCTACCTACCTACTTCTGTCTTCATTCTAAACAATTACACTTTCTGGAAAGTGCTTTCAATAAAACACAAAACAAAACCATCTTTTCTTTGCTTTTTTTTATTCAACATCTCTTCACGGTGTAGTGAGGAAGGCCAAAAACAAAGAGAGCCTATCAAGGTAATATTCAAGTCGGCGCACTTTTGAAGTGGTGAAAGGCAAAGGCATGAGTGCAAGCGTAATAAAAGGTAATAGGAGAGATGTCGAGCAGGCGGAGGACTTGGCTGGAGCAGGAAAAGGCAAAAGGGGAAACGCGAATGCGCATCCCCGCCCCCCAAGCTAGGGCCGTGGCAGCGAGATCGTGGGGGTTCGAACTGGCGGCGCTCTGTACTAGAGTGCTCTGCCACACATCATACGCCAAACGGCCGGCTGAGAGAATGGTTAAAAAAAAGGACATTTATCATTTCTTCTCCAGCCAGCCAGCCAGCCAGCCCTTCTCATGGTTTTTCCAAAGTACACAGCACAGCAGATTCTGCAATATTCTTACACACTAATTAAGCATTGGAAACCTACCTACTTCTTTGTTCATTGTAAACAATTGTACTTTCTGTAAAGTGGTTTGAATTAAAGAGAAAAGAAAAGTATGTTTTGTTTTGTTTTTTTTCTTCAAGATCTGTTCACATGTACTTAGCAAGAGTGAGTACACAGCGTTAAAAAATGGTACTTAGTGTAGTGAGGAAGGCGAAAAGCAAAGAGAGCATATGAAGGTAATATTGAAGTAGGCGCAGTTTTGAAGTGGTGAAAGGCAAAGGCATGAGTGCAAGCGTAATAAAAGGTAATAGGAGAGATGTCGAGCAGGCGGAGGACTTGGCTGGAGCAGGAAAAGGCAAAAGGGGAAACGCGAATGCGCATCCCCGCCCCCCAAGCTAGGGCCGTGGCAGCGAGATCGTGGGGGTTCGAACTGGCGGCGCTCTGTACCAGAGTGCTCTGCCACACATCATACGCCAAACGGCCAGCCGAGAGAACGGTTAAAAAAAAGGACATTTATCATTTCTTCTCCAGCCAGCCAGCCAGCCAGCCCTTCTCATGGTTTTTACAAAGTACACAGCACAGCAGATTCTGCAATATTCTTACACACTAATTAAGCATTGGAAACCTACCTACCTACTTCTGTCTTCATTCTAAACAATTACACTTTCTGGAAAGTGCTTTCAATAAAACACAAAACAAAACCATCTTTTCTTTGCTTTTTTTTATTCAACATCTCTTCACGGTGTAGTGAGGAAGGCCAAAAACAAAGAGAGCCTATCAAGGTAATATTCAAGTCGGCGCACTTTTGAAGTGGTGAAAGGCAAAGGCATGAGTGCAAGCCTAATAAAAGCTAATAGGAGAGATGTAGAGCCGGCAGAGGACTTGGCAAGAGCAGGAAAAAGCAAAAGTCTCCCCGCCCCCCAAGCCAGGCCAAGAGAAGGCTTGAAAAAAAAGGACATTTATCATTTCTTCTTCAGCCAGCTGTTTTTCTCATGTTTTTTCGCTCTGTACCAGAGTGCTCTGCCACACATCATACGCCAAACGGCCGGCCGAGAGAACGGTTAAAAAAAAGGACATTTATCATTTCTTCTCCAGCCAGCCAGCCAGCCAGCCCTTCTCATGGTTTTTCCAAAGTACACAGCACAGCAGATTCTGCAATATTCTTACACACTAATTAAGCATTGGAAACCTACCTACTTCTTTGTTCATTGTAAACAATTGTACTTTCTGTAAAGTGGTTTGAATTAAAGAGAAAAGAAAAGTATGTTTTGTTTTGTTTTTTTTCTTCAAGATCTGTTCACATGTACTTAGCAAGAGTGAGTACACAGCGTTAAAAAATGGTACTTAGTGTAGTGAGGAAGGCGAAAAGCAAAGAGAGCATATGAAGGTAATATTGAAGTAGGCGCAGTTTTGAAGTGGTGAAAGGCAAAGGCATGAGTGCAAGCGTAATAAAAGGTAATAGGAGAGATGTCGAGCAGGCGGAGGACTTGGCTGGAGCAGGAAAAGGCAAAAGGGGAAACGCGAATGCGCATCCCCGCCCCCCAAGCTAGGGCCGTGGCAGCGAGATCGTGGGGGTTCGAACTGGCGGCGCTCTGTACTAGAGTGCTCTGCCACACATCATACGCCAAACGGCCAGCCGAGAGAATGGTTAAAAAAAAGGACATTTATCATTTCTTCTCCAGCCAGCCAGCCAGCCAGCCCTTCTCATGGTTTTTACAAAGTACACAGCACAGCAGATTCTGCAATATTCTTACACACTAATTAAGCATTGGAAACCTACCTACCTACTTCTGTCTTCATTCTAAACAATTACACTTTCTGGAAAGTGCTTTCAATAAAACACAAAACAAAACCATCTTTTCTTTGCTTTTTTTTATTCAACATCTCTTCACGGTGTAGTGAGGAAGGCCAAAAACAAAGAGAGCCTATCAAGGTAATATTCAAGTCGGCGCACTTTTGAAGTGGTGAAAGGCAAAGGCATGAGTGCAAGCCTAATAAAAGCTAATAGGAGAGATGTAGAGCCGGCAGAGGACTTGGCAAGAGCAGGAAAAAGCAAAAAGGAAAGGCGAGTGCACGTCTCCCCGCCCCCCAAGCCAGGCCAAGAGAAGGCTTGAAAAAAAAAGGACATTTATCATTTCTTCTTCAGCCAGCTGTTTTTCTCATGTTTTTTCGCTCTGTACCAGAGTGCTCTGCCACACATCATACGCCAAACGGCCGGCTGAGAGAACGGTTAAAAAAAAGGACATTTATCATTTCTTCTCCAGCCAGCCAGCCAGCCAGCCCTTCTCATGGTTTTTCCAAAGTACACAGCACAGCAGATTCTGCAATATTCTTACACACTAATTAAGCATTGGAAACCTACCTACTTCTTTGTTCATTGTAAACAATTGTACTTTCTGTAAAGTGGTTTGAATTAAAGAGAAAAGAAAAGTATGTTTTGTTTTGTTTTTTTTCTTCAAGATCTGTTCACATGTACTTAGCAAGAGTGAGTACACAGCGTTAAAAAATGGTACTTAGTGTAGTGAGGAAGGCGAAAAGCAAAGAGAGCATATGAAGGTAATATTGAAGTAGGCGCAGTTTTGAAGTGGTGAAAGGCAAAGGCATGAGTGCAAGCGTAATAAAAGGTAATAGGAGAGATGTCGAGCAGGCGGAGGACTTGGCTGGAGCAGGAAAAGGCAAAAGGGGAAACGCGAATGCGCATCCCCGCCCCCCAAGCTAGGGCCGTGGCAGCGAGATCGTGGGGGTTCGAACTGGCGGCGCTCTGTACCAGAGTGCTCTGCCACACATCATACGCCAAACGGCCAGCCGAGAGAATGGTTAAAAAAAAGGACATTTATCATTTCTTCTCCAGCCAGCCAGCCAGCCAGCCCTTCTCATGGTTTTTACAAAGTACACAGCACAGCAGATTCTGCAATATTCTTACACACTAATTAAGCATTGGAAACCTACCTACCTACTTCTGTCTTCATTCTAAACAATTACACTTTCTGGAAAGTGCTTTCAATAAAACACAAAACAAAACCATCTTTTCTTTGCTTTTTTTTATTCAACATCTCTTCACGGTGTAGTGAGGAAGGCCAAAAACAAAGAGAGCCTATCAAGGTAATATTCAAGTCGGCGCACTTTTGAAGTGGTGAAAGGCAAAGGCATGAGTGCAAGCCTAATAAAAGCTAATAGGAGAGATGTAGAGCCGGCAGAGGACTTGGCAAGAGCAGGAAAAAGCAAAAAGGAAAGGCGAGTGCACGTCTCCCCGCCCCCCAAGCCAGGCCAAGAGAAGGCTTGAAAAAAAAGGACATTTATCATTTCTTCTTCAGCCAGCTGTTTTTCTCATGTTTTTTCGCTCTGTACCAGAGTGCTCTGCCACACATCATACGCCAAACGGCCGGCCGAGAGAACGGTTAAAAAAAAGGACATTTATCATTTCTTCTCCAGCCAGCCAGCCAGCCAGCCCTTCTCATGGTTTTTCCAAAGTACACAGCACAGCAGATTCCGCAATATTCTTACACACTAATTAAGCATTGGAAACCTACCTACTTCTTTGTTCATTGTAAACAATTGTACTTTCTGTAAAGTGGTTTGAATTAAAGAGAAAAGAAAAGTATGTTTTGTTTTGTTTTTTTTCTTCAAGATCTGTTCACATGTACTTAGCAAGAGTGAGTACACAGCGTTAAAAAATGGTACTTAGTGTAGTGAGGAAGGCGAAAAGCAAAGAGAGCATATGAAGGTAATATTGAAGTAGGCGCAGTTTTGAAGTGGTGAAAGGCAAAGGCATGAGTGCAAGCGTAATAAAAGGTAATAGGAGAGATGTCGAGCAGGCGGAGGACTTGGCTGGAGCAGGAAAAGGCAAAAGGGGAAACGCGAATGCGCATCCCCGCCCCCCAAGCTAGGGCCGTGGCAGCGAGATCGTGGGGGTTCGAACTGGCGGCGCTCTGTACCAGAGTGCTCTGCCACACATCATACGCCAAACGGCCAGCCGAGAGAATGGTTAAAAAAAAGGACATTTATCATTTCTTCTCCAGCCAGCCAGCCAGCCAGCCCTTCTCATGGTTTTTACAAAGTACACAGCACAGCAGATTCTGCAATATTCTTACACACTAATTAAGCATTGGAAACCTACCTACCTACTTCTGTCTTCATTCTAAACAATTACACTTTCTGGAAAGTGCTTTCAATAAAACACAAAACAAAACCATCTTTTCTTTGCTTTTTTTTATTCAACATCTCTTCACGGTGTAGTGAGGAAGGCCAAAAATAAAGAGAGCCTATCAAGGTAATATTCAAGTAGGCGCACTTTTGAAGTGGTGAAAGGCAAAGGCATGAGTGCAAGCCTAATAAAAGCTAATAGGAGAGATGTAGAGCCGGCAGAGGACTTGGCAAGAGCAGGAAAAAGCAAAAGTCTCCCCGCCCCCCAAGCCAGGCCGAGAGAAGGCTTGAAAAAAAAGGACATTTATCATTTCTTCTTCAGCCAGCTGTTTTTCTCATGTTTTTTCGCTCTGTACCAGAGTGCTCTGCCACACATCATACGCCAAACGGCCGGCCGAGAGAACGGTTAAAAAAAAGGACATTTATCATTTCTTCTCCAGCCAGCCAGCCAGCCAGCCCTTCTCATGGTTTTTACAAAGTACACAGCACAGCAGATTCTGCAATATTCTTACACACTAATTAAGCATTGGAAACCTACCTACTTCTTTGTTCATTGTAAACAATTGTACTTTCTGTAAAGTGGTTTGAATTAAAGAGAAAAGAAAAGTATGTTTTGTTTTGTTTTTTTTCTTCAAGATCTGTTCACATGTACTTAGCAAGAGTGAGTACACAGCGTTAAAAAATGGTACTTAGTGTAGTGAGGAAGGCGAAAAGCAAAGAGAGCATATGAAGGTAATATTGAAGTAGGCGCAGTTTTGAAGTGGTGAAAGGCAAAGGCATGAGTGCAAGCGTAATAAAAGGTAATAGGAGAGATGTCGAGCAGGCGGAGGACTTGGCTGGAGCAGGAAAAGGCAAAAGGGGAAACGCGAATGCGCATCCCCGCCCCCCAAGCTAGGGCCGTGGCAGCGAGATCGTGGGGGTTCGAACTGGCGGCGCTCTGTACCAGAGTGCTCTGCCACACATCATACGCCAAACGGCCAGCCGAGAGAATGGTTAAAAAAAAGGACATTTATCATTTCTTCTCCAGCCAGCCAGCCAGCCAGCCCTTCTCATGGTTTTTACAAAGTACACAGCACAGCAGATTCTGCAATATTCTTACACACTAATTAAGCATTGGAAACCTACCTACCTACTTCTGTCTTCATTCTAAACAATTACACTTTCTGGAAAGTGCTTTCAATAAAACACAAAACAAAACCATCTTTTCTTTGCTTTTTTTTATTCAACATCTCTTCACGGTGTAGTGAGGAAGGCCAAAAATAAAGAGAGCCTATCAAGGTAATATTCAAGTAGGCGCACTTTTGAAGTGGTGAAAGGCAAAGGCATGAGTGCAAGCCTAATAAAAGCTAATAGGAGAGATGTAGAGCCGGCAGAGGACTTGGCAAGAGCAGGAAAAAGCAAAAAGGAAAGGCGAGTGCACGTCTCCCCGCCCCCCAAGCCAGGCCAAGAGAAGGCTTGAAAAAAAAGGACATTTATCATTTCTTCTTCAGCCAGCTGTTTTTCTCATGTTTTTTTGCTCTGTACCAGAGTGCTCTGCCACACATCATACGCCAAACGGCCGGCCGAGAGAACGGTTAAAAAAAAGGACATTTATCATTTCTTCTCCAGCCAGCCAGCCAGCCAGCCCTTCTCATGGTTTTTCCAAAGTACACAGCACAGCAGATTCTGCAATATTCTTACACACTAATTAAGCATTGGAAACCTACCTACTTCTTTGTTCATTGTAAACAATTGTACTTTCTGTAAAGTGGTTTGAATTAAAGAGAAAAGAAAAGTATGTTTTGTTTTGTTTTTTTTCTTCAAGATCTGTTCACATGTACTTAGCAAGAGTGAGTACACAGCGTTAAAAAATGGTACTTAGTGTAGTGAGGAAGGCGAAAAGCAAAGAGAGCATATGAAGGTAATATTGAAGTAGGCGCAGTTTTGAAGTGGTGAAAGGCAAAGGCATGAGTGCAAGCGTAATAAAAGGTAATAGGAGAGATGTCGAGCAGGCGGAGGACTTGGCTGGAGCAGGAAAAGGCAAAAGGGGAAACGCGAATGCGCATCCCCGCCCCCCAAGCTAGGGCCGTGGCAGCGAGATCGTGGGGGTTCGAACTGGCGGCGCTCTGTACCAGAGTGCTCTGCCACACATCATACGCCAAACGGCCAGCCGAGAGAATGGTTAAAAAAAAGGACATTTATCATTTCTTCTCCAGCCAGCCAGCCAGCCAGCCCTTCTCATGGTTTTTACAAAGTACACAGCACAGCAGATTCTGCAATATTCTTACACACTAATTAAGCATTGGAAACCTACCTACTTCTTTGTTCATTGTAAACAATTGTACTTTCTGTAAAGTGGTTTGAATTAAAGAGAAAAGAAAAGTATGTTTTGTTTTGTTTTTTTTCTTCAAGATCTGTTCACATGTACTTAGCAAGAGTGAGTACACAGCGTTAAAAAATGGTACTTAGTGTAGTGAGGAAGGCGAAAAGCAAAGAGAGCATATGAAGGTAATATTGAAGTAGGCGCAGTTTTGAAGTGGTGAAAGGCAAAGGCATGAGTGCAAGCGTAATAAAAGGTAATAGGAGAGATGTCGAGCAGGCGGAGGACTTGGCTGGAGCAGGAAAAGGCAAAAGGGGAAATGCGAATGCGCATCCCCGCCCCCCAAGCTAGGGCCGTGGCAGCGAGATCGTGGGGGTTCGAACTGGCGGCGCTCTGTACTAGAGTGCTCTGCCACACATCATACGCCAAACGGCCAGCCGAGAGAATGGTTAAAAAAAAGGACATTTATCATTTCTTCTCCAGCCAGCCAGCCAGCCAGCCCTTCTCATGGTTTTTACAAAGTACACAGCACAGCAGATTCTGCAATATTCTTACACACTAATTAAGCATTGGAAACCTACCTACCTACTTCTGTCTTCATTCTAAACAATTACACTTTCTGGAAAGTGCTTTCAATAAAACACAAAACAAAACCATCTTTTCTTTGCTTTTTTTTATTCAACATCTCTTCACGGTGTAGTGAGGAAGGCCAAAAACAAAGAGAGCCTATCAAGGTAATATTCAAGTCGGCGCACTTTTGAAGTGGTGAAAGGCAAAGGCATGAGTGCAAGCCTAATAAAAGCTAATAGGAGAGATGTAGAGCCGGCAGAGGACTTGGCAAGAGCAGGAAAAAGCAAAAGTCTCCCCGCCCCCCAAGCCAGGCCGAGAGAAGGCTTGAAAAAAAAGGACATTTATCATTTCTTCTTCAGCCAGCTGTTTTTCTCATGTTTTTTCGCTCTGTACCAGAGTGCTCTGCCACACGTCATACGCCAAACGGCCGGCCGAGAGAACGGTTAAAAAAAAGGACATTTATCATTTCTTCTCCAGCCAGCCAGCCAGCCAGCCCTTCTCATGGTTTTTCCAAAGTACACAGCACAGCAGATTCTGCAATATTCTTACACACTAATTAAGCATTGGAAACCTACCTACTTCTTTGTTCATTGTAAACAATTGTACTTTCTGTAAAGTGGTTTGAATTAAAGAGAAAAGAAAAGTATGTTTTGTTTTGTTTTTTTTCTTCAAGATCTGTTCACATGTACTTAGCAAGAGTGAGTACACAGCGTTAAAAAATGGTACTTAGTGTAGTGAGGAAGGCGAAAAGCAAAGAGAGCATATGAAGGTAATATTGAAGTAGGCGCAGTTTTGAAGTGGTGAAAGGCAAAGGCATGAGTGCAAGCGTAATAAAAGGTAATAGGAGAGATGTCGAGCAGGCGGAGGACTTGGCTGGAGCAGGAAAAGGCAAAAGGGGAAACGCGAATGCGCATCCCCCCCAAGCTAGGGCCGTGGCAGCGAGATCGTGGGGGTTCGAACTAGAGATGGACCGATCCGATATTACGTATCGGTATCGGTCCGATACTGACCTAAATTACTGGATCGGATATCGGAGAAAAATAAAAAATGTAATCCGATCCATTAAATATCACGAAAGCACCTCACAAAACTTGCAACACGCCGTAACTCGCCTCAGAACGTCGGAGCAGTATGCATCACGTGATAGAGCAGCTGTGGCATGCCGGACCTGTAGGTGGTCTGGATAGCATGTGGAGCTTCGCTAGCAACCTGGCATTTCATCTCCGACAAAGTTATCCCCGAGAGAAGTAAAGCAAGTGTGTAAGTCCATCTCTGAATGTTTGTAAAGCATTCCCACGTTAAGCTTAACGAGCGACTGCCTCTCGCTCTCCGGCTGCTACTTCAATCGTGAAACTGATCAGCTGATCGGCTTTTCTGTCACGAGTCCGTCTCTCTTGTTTGTTTTTGGTCCACTTTGCGCCAGAAAGAGCAAACCAGCGGCTGAACAACAGCAGCACGTTTAAGCTTGATAAGCTGTTGTTAGAATTTATTTAATATTTCTTTCTACTCCAGGATCTTTTTCTACGTAGCTGACGGCTGGTAACTGTGCAGGGGCGGATCTAGCAAAGTTTAGCCAGGGGGGCCGATAGGGCATTAACTGGGAAAAGGGGGCACAAAGACATACTTTTCTTTCTTATTCTCATTTAAAATCTCTAGCTTTTAATAAATAATTATCTAACACCCAAAGTTTTAATTTGATGTAAAATGAATAGAAGTCAATTACTGTATATAGTAACTATTAAGTCTAATATATACCCTAGTAAGCTATAGTACTTTTTCCTTTGGGAAGGTACCATCTGTGCAGTCTGCAATTTTGTTGAAGAAAGATGTTGAATCTATTTAATATTTCTTGAAAAATAATTGATTTCTGTGCATTTTTTTTCACACTGCATCAAATTAAGGTTGATTACGTCGATTAAGCATCATGAGGTGGAGCGTGAGGGGTGGTTCCCTATTTTTTATTTATTTATTTTTGTTGTTGCTGGGAGTTGGAACCCTATTAGTTAGGTTGCTTAATATTTACGCTAAGTACTCTTTAAAATACCAGAATAGGGAGGATGGTGTAGGTCTAAGTTTATTAGATTAATCAGTATTGCTGAACTATGAAATATTTTTTTTGTATACAGGTATAACAGAATAGCTTTAGTGTAGTTGTTGTTTTAAACTTGAGTATGAACTTGCAGACTTGCAAAATGCAGCAAGATATTTTAAAAAACAGTTTTGTTGATTAAAAAAACACTATATCGGATTCATATCGGTATCGGCAGATATCCAAATTTATGATATCGGTATCGGTATCGGACATAAAAAAGTGGTATCGTGCCATCTCTAGTTCGAACTGGCGGCGCTCTGTACTAGAGTGCTCTGCCACACATCATACGCCAAACGGCCAGCCGAGAGAATGGTTAAAAAAAAGGACATTTATCATTTCTTCTCCAGCCAGCCAGCCAGCCAGCCCTTCTCATGGTTTTTACAAAGTACACAGCACAGCAGATTCTGCAATATTCTTACACACTAATTAAGCATTGGAAACCTACCTACCTACTTCTGTCTTCATTCTAAACAATTACACTTTCTGGAAAGTGCTTTCAATAAAACACAAAACAAAACCATCTTTTCTTTGCTTTTTTTTATTCAACATCTCTTCACGGTGTAGTGAGGAAGGCCAAAAACAAAGAGAGCCTATCAAGGTAATATTCAAGTAGGCGCACTTTTGAAGTGGTGAAAGGCAAAGGCATGAGTGCAAGCCTAATAAAAGCTAATAGGAGAGATGTAGAGCCGGCAGAGGACTTGGCAAGAGCAGGAAAAAGCAAAAGTCTCCCCGCCCCCCAAGCCAGGCCGAGAGAAGGCTTGAAAAAAAAGGACATTTATCATTTCTTCTTCAGCCAGCTGTTTTTCTCATGTTTTTTCGCTCTGTACCAGAGTGCTCTGCCACACGTCATACGCCAAACGGCCGGCCGAGAGAACGGTTAAAAAAAAGGACATTTATCATTTCTTCTCCAGCCAGCCAGCCAGCCAGCCCTTCTCATGGTTTTTCCAAAGTACACAGCACAGCAGATTCTGCAATATTCTTACACACTAATTAAGCATTGGAAACCTACCTACTTCTTTGTTCATTGTAAACAATTGTACTTTCTGTAAAGTGGTTTGAATTAAAGAGAAAAGAAAAGTATGTTTTGTTTTGTTTTTTTTCTTCAAGATCTGTTCACATGTACTTAGCAAGAGTGAGTACACAGCGTTAAAAAATGGTACTTAGTGTAGTGAGGAAGGCGAAAAGCAAAGAGAGCATATGAAGGTAATATTGAAGTAGGCGCAGTTTTGAAGTGGTGAAAGGCAAAGGCATGAGTGCAAGCGTAATAAAAGGTAATAGGAGAGATGTCGAGCAGGCGGAGGACTTGGCTGGAGCAGGAAAAGGCAAAAGGGGAAACGCGAATGCGCATCCCCGCCCCCCAAGCTAGGGCCGTGGCAGCGAGATCGTGGGGGTTCGAACTGGCGGCGCTCTGTACCAGAGTGCTCTGCCACACATCATACGCCAAACGGCCAGCCGAGAGAATGGTTAAAAAAAAGGACATTTATCATTTCTTCTCCAGCCAGCCAGCCAGCCAGCCCTTCTCATGGTTTTTACAAAGTACACAGCACAGCAGATTCTGCAATATTCTTACACACTAATTAAGCATTGGAAACCTACCTACCTACTTCTGTCTTCATTCTAAACAATTACACTTTCTGGAAAGTGCTTTCAATAAAACACAAAACAAAACCATCTTTTCTTTGCTTTTTTTTATTCAACATCTCTTCACGGTGTAGTGAGGAAGGCCAAAAACAAAGAGAGCCTATCAAGGTAATATTCAAGTAGGCGCACTTTTGAAGTGGTGAAAGGCAAAGGCATGAGTGCAAGCCTAATAAAAGCTAATAGGAGAGATGTAGAGCCGGCAGAGGACTTGGCAAGAGCAGGAAAAAGCAAAAAGGAAAGGCGAGTGCACGTCTCCCCGCCCCCCAAGCCAGGCCAAGAGAAGGCTTGAAAAAAAAGGACATTTATCATTTCTTCTTCAGCCAGCTGTTTTTCTCATGTTTTTTCGCTCTGTACCAGAGTGCTCTGCCACACATCATACGCCAAACGGCCGGCTGAGAGAATGGTTAAAAAAAAGGACATTTATCATTTCTTCTCCAGCCAGCCAGCCAGCCAGCCCTTCTCATGGTTTTTCCAAAGTACACAGCACAGCAGATTCTGCAATATTCTTACACACTAATTAAGCATTGGAAACCTACCTACTTCTTTGTTCATTGTAAACAATTGTACTTTCTGTAAAGTGGTTTGAATTAAAGAGAAAAGAAAAGTATGTTTTGTTTTGTTTTTTTTCTTCAAGATCTGTTCACATGTACTTAGCAAGAGTGAGTACACAGCGTTAAAAAATGGTACTTAGTGTAGTGAGGAAGGCGAAAAGCAAAGAGAGCATATGAAGGTAATATTGAAGTAGGCGCAGTTTTGAAGTGGTGAAAGGCAAAGGCATGAGTGCAAGCGTAATAAAAGGTAATAGGAGAGATGTCGAGCAGGCGGAGGACTTGGCTGGAGCAGGAAAAGGCAAAAGGGGAAACGCGAATGCGCATCCCCGCCCCCCAAGCTAGGGCCGTGGCAGCGAGATCGTGGGGGTTCGAACTGGCGGCGCTCTGTACTAGAGTGCTCTGCCACACATCATACGCCAAACGGCCAGCCAAGAGAATGGTTAAAAAAAAGGACATTTATCATTTCTTCTCCAGCCAGCCAGCCAGCCAGCCCTTCTCATGGTTTTTACAAAGTACACAGCACAGCAGATTCTGCAATATTCTTACACACTAATTAAGCATTGGAAACCTACCTACCTACTTCTGTCTTCATTCTAAACAATTACACTTTCTGGAAAGTGCTTTCAATAAAACACAAAACAAAACCATCTTTTCTTTGCTTTTTTTTATTCAACATCTCTTCACGGTGTAGTGAGGAAGGCCAAAAACAAAGAGAGCCTATCAAGGTAATATTCAAGTAGGCGCACTTTTGAAGTGGTGAAAGGCAAAGGCATGAGTGCAAGCCTAATAAAAGCTAATAGGAGAGATGTAGAGCCGGCAGAGGACTTGGCAAGAGCAGGAAAAAGCAAAAGTCTCCCCGCCCCCCAAGCCAGGCCGAGAGAAGGCTTGAAAAAAAAGGACATTTATCATTTCTTCTTCAGCCAGCTGTTTTTCTCATGTTTTTTCGCTCTGTACCAGAGTGCTCTGCCACACGTCATACGCCAAACGGCCGGCCGAGAGAACGGTTAAAAAAAAGGACATTTATCATTTCTTCTCCAGCCAGCCAGCCAGCCAGCCCTTCTCATGGTTTTTCCAAAGTACACAGCACAGCAGATTCTGCAATATTCTTACACACTAATTAAGCATTGGAAACCTACCTACTTCTTTGTTCATTGTAAACAATTGTACTTTCTGTAAAGTGGTTTGAATTAAAGAGAAAAGAAAAGTATGTTTTGTTTTGTTTTTTTTCTTCAAGATCTGTTCACATGTACTTAGCAAGAGTGAGTACACAGCGTTAAAAAATGGTACTTAGTGTAGTGAGGAAGGCGAAAAGCAAAGAGAGCATATGAAGGTAATATTGAAGTAGGCGCAGTTTTGAAGTGGTGAAAGGCAAAGGCATGAGTGCAAGCGTAATAAAAGGTAATAGGAGAGATGTCGAGCAGGCGGAGGACTTGGCTGGAGCAGGAAAAGGCAAAAGGGGAAACGCGAATGCGCATCCCCGCCCCCCAAGCTAGGGCCGTGGCAGCGAGATCGTGGGGGTTCGAACTGGCGGCGCTCTGTACTAGAGTGCTCTGCCACACATCATACGCCAAACGGCCAGCCGAGAGAAAGGTTAAAAAAAAGGACATTTATCATTTCTTCTCCAGCCAGCCAGCCAGCCAGCCCTTCTCATGGTTTTTACAAAGTACACAGCACAGCAGATTCTGCAATATTCTTACACACTAATTAAGCATTGGAAACCTACCTACCTACTTCTGTCTTCATTCTAAACAATTACACTTTCTGGAAAGTGCTTTCAATAAAACACAAAACAAAACCATCTTTTCTTTGCTTTTTTTTATTCAACATCTCTTCACGGTGTAGTGAGGAAGGCCAAAAACAAAGAGAGCCTATCAAGGTAATATTCAAGTAGGCGCACTTTTGAAGTGGTGAAAGGCAAAGGCATGAGTGCAAGCCTAATAAAAGCTAATAGGAGAGATGTAGAGCCGGCAGAGGACTTGGCAAGAGCAGGAAAAAGCAAAAAGGAAAGGCGAGTGCACGTCTCCCCGCCCCCCAAGCCAGGCCAAGAGAAGGCTTGAAAAAAAAGGACATTTATCATTTCTTCTTCAGCCAGCTGTTTTTCTCATGTTTTTTCGCTCTGTACCAGAGTGCTCTGCCACACATCATACGCCAAACGGCCGGCTGAGAGAATGGTTAAAAAAAAGGACATTTATCATTTCTTCTCCAGCCAGCCAGCCAGCCAGCCCTTCTCATGGTTTTTCCAAAGTACACAGCACAGCAGATTCTGCAATATTCTTACACACTAATTAAGCATTGGAAACCTACCTACTTCTTTGTTCATTGTAAACAATTGTACTTTCTGTAAAGTGGTTTGAATTAAAGAGAAAAGAAAAGTATGTTTTGTTTTGTTTTTTTTCTTCAAGATCTGTTCACATGTACTTAGCAAGAGTGAGTACACAGCGTTAAAAAATGGTACTTAGTGTAGTGAGGAAGGCGAAAAGCAAAGAGAGCATATGAAGGTAATATTGAAGTAGGCGCAGTTTTGAAGTGGTGAAAGGCAAAGGCATGAGTGCAAGCGTAATAAAAGGTAATAGGAGAGATGTCGAGCAGGCGGAGGACTTGGCTGGAGCAGGAAAAGGCAAAAGGGGAAACGCGAATGCGCATCCCCGCCCCCCAAGCTAGGGCCGTGGCAGCGAGATCGTGGGGGTTCGAACTGGCGGCGCTCTGTACTAGAGTGCTCTGCCACACATCATACGCCAAACGGCCAGCCAAGAGAATGGTTAAAAAAAAGGACATTTATCATTTCTTCTCCAGCCAGCCAGCCAGCCAGCCCTTCTCATGGTTTTTACAAAGTACACAGCACAGCAGATTCTGCAATATTCTTACACACTAATTAAGCATTGGAAACCTACCTACCTACTTCTGTCTTCATTCTAAACAATTACACTTTCTGGAAAGTGCTTTCAATAAAACACAAAACAAAACCATCTTTTCTTTGCTTTTTTTTATTCAACATCTCTTCACGGTGTAGTGAGGAAGGCCAAAAACAAAGAGAGCCTATCAAGGTAATATTCAAGTAGGCGCACTTTTGAAGTGGTGAAAGGCAAAGGCATGAGTGCAAGCCTAATAAAAGCTAATAGGAGAGATGTAGAGCCGGCAGAGGACTTGGCAAGAGCAGGAAAAAGCAAAAGTCTCCCCGCCCCCCAAGCCAGGCCGAGAGAAGGCTTGAAAAAAAAGGACATTTATCATTTCTTCTTCAGCCAGCTGTTTTTCTCATGTTTTTTTCGCTCTGTACCAGAGTGCTCTGCCACACATCATACGCCAAACGGCCGGCCGAGAGAACGGTTAAAAAAAAGGACATTTATCATTTCTTCTCCAGCCAGCCAGCCAGCCAGCCCTTCTCATGGTTTTTCCAAAGTACACAGCACAGCAGATTCTGCAATATTCTTACACACTAATTAAGCATTGGAAACCTACCTACTTCTTTGTTCATTGTAAACAATTGTACTTTCTGTAAAGTGGTTTGAATTAAAGAGAAAAGAAAAGTATGTTTTGTTTTGTTTTTTTTCTTCAAGATCTGTTCACATGTACTTAGCAAGAGTGAGTACACAGCGTTAAAAAATGGTACTTAGTGTAGTGAGGAAGGCGAAAAGCAAAGAGAGCATATGAAGGTAATATTGAAGTAGGCGCAGTTTTGAAGTGGTGAAAGGCAAAGGCATGAGTGCAAGCGTAATAAAAGGTAATAGGAGAGATGTCGAGCAGGCGGAGGACTTGGCTGGAGCAGGAAAAGGCAAAAGGGGAAACGCGAATGCGCATCCCCGCCCCCCAAGCTAGGGCCGTGGCAGCGAGATCGTGGGGGTTCGAACTGGCGGCGCTCTGTACTAGAGTGCTCTGCCACACATCATACGCCAAACGGCCAGCCGAGAGAATGGTTAAAAAAAAGGACATTTATCATTTCTTCTCCAGCCAGCCAGCCAGCCAGCCCTTCTCATGGTTTTTACAAAGTACACAGCACAGCAGATTCTGCAATATTCTTACACACTAATTAAGCATTGGAAACCTACCTACCTACTTCTGTCTTCATTCTAAACAATTACACTTTCTGGAAAGTGCTTTCAATAAAACACAAAACAAAACCATCTTTTCTTTGCTTTTTTTTATTCAACATCTCTTCACGGTGTAGTGAGGAAGGCCAAAAACAAAGAGAGCCTATCAAGGTAATATTCAAGTAGGCGCACTTTTGAAGTGGTGAAAGGCAAAGGCATGAGTGCAAGCCTAATAAAAGCTAATAGGAGAGATGCAGCGACATTAAATACCATAACCAACTGTGGGGTTTGGATTCATCTTTAATTTAAGGAAATATCTGCACCATTTAAACACCAAGCAGGCTACACACCAAACGTTCATTCCTTTGTATTATTGTACAATATAAAGCACGTCAAGGAACCTCCATTGTTAAATAAAACAGCGCTACATACAGTGAGGTAAAAAAGTATTTAGTCAGCCACCGATTGTGCAAGTTCCCCCACCTAAAATGATGACAGAGGTCAGTAATTTGCACCAGAGGTACACTTCAACTGTGAGAGACAGAATGTGAAAAAAAAATCCATGAATCCACATGGTAGGATTTGTAAAGAATTTATTCGTAAATCAGGGTGGAAAATAAGTATTTGGTCAATAACAAAAATACAACTCAATACTTTGTAACATAACCTTTGTTGGCAATAACAGAGGTCAAACGTTTACTATAGGTCTTTACCAGGTTTGCACACACAGTAGCTGGTATTTTGGCCCATTCCTCCGTGCAGATCTTCTCGAGAGCAGTGATGTTTTGGGGCTGTCGCCGAGCAACACGGACTTTCAACTCCCGCCACAGATTTTCTATGGGGTTGAGGTCTGGAGACTGGCTAGGCCACTCCAGGACTTTCAAATGCTTCTTACGGAGCCACTCCTTTGTTGCCCGGGCGGTGTGTTTTGGATCATTGTCATGTTGGAAGACCCAGCCTCGTTTCATCTTCAAAGTTCTCACTGATGGAAGGAGGTTTTGGCTCAAAATCTCACGATACATGGCCCCATTCATTCTGTCCTTAACACAGATCAGTCGTCCTGTCCCCTTGGCAGAAAAACAGCCCCATAGCATGATGTTTCCACCCCCATGCTTCACAGTAGGTATGGTGTTCTTGGGATGCAACTCAGTATTCTTCTTCCTCCAAACACGACGAGTTGAGTTTATACCAAAAAGTTCTACTTTGGTTTCATCTGACCAAATGACATTCTCCCAATCCTCTGCTGTATCATCCATGTGCTCTCTGGCAAACTTCAGACGGGCCTGGACATGCACTGGCTTCAGCAGCGGAACACGTCTGGCACTGCGGGATTTGATTCCCTGCCGTTGTAGTGTGTTACTGATGGTGACCTTTGTTACTTTGGTCCCAGCTCTCTGCAGGTCATTCACCAGGTCCCCCCGTGTGGTTCTGGGATCTTTGCTCACCGTTCTCATGATCATTTTGACCCCACGGGATGAGAGCTTGCGTGGAGCCCCAGATCGAGGGAGATTATCAGTGGTCTTGTATGTCTTCCATTTTCTGATGATTGTGGACTGTGGCTGTGGACAGGTGTCTTTTATACAGATGATGAGTTCAAACAGGTGCCATTCATACAGGTAACGAGTGGGGGACAGAAAAGCTTCTTACAGAAGACGTTACAGGTCTGTGAGAGCCAGAGATTTTCCTTGTTTGAGGTGACCAAATACTTATTTTCCACCCTGGTTTACCAATAAATTCTTTACAAATCCTACCATGTGGATTCATGGATTTTTTTTTCACATTCTGTCTCTCACAGTTGAAGTGTACCTCTGGTGCAAATTACTGACCTCTGTCATCATTTTAGGTGGGGGAACTTGCACAATCGGTGGCTGACTAAATACTTTTTTGCCCCACTGTAAATACAACTCAATTGAACTGAATTTTCTCCATTAGCTTTATGCACTTTCAAAAAGCAGTAAACTGTGTGTACAAAAGATACAGAGATAATCTGTTTTTCTTTCAGTATACTCTCCTCGGACACTTTCTCAGGTACAGCATGACAGGGACCACTAAAATCCCTTCTGTGAGACCCTCATTTGCCTTCAGAACTGCCTTAAAATTCAACAAGATGCTGGAAACATTCCTCAGATATTTACAAAGCAAATTTGATTGAGATTAGGAGACTGTGAAGGCCATTTGAGTGCAGTGAACTTATGGTCATGTTCAAGAAACCAGTTTGAGATGATCTGAGCTTTGTGACATGGTGCGTTATCCTGCTGGAAGCAGCCATCAGGTACACCACGGTCACAAAGGCATGGACATGATCAGCGGCAATACTCAGGAAGGCTGTGGTAAATAAAACGATGTTCAGTTGGTGCTAAGGGACCCAACGTGTGCCAAGAAAGTATTGCCCGTGTCATTACTCCACCACCACCAGCCTGAAGCGCTGATACAAGGCAGGATGGATCAATGCTTTTATGTTGTTTACACCAAATTCTGACCCCACACCACCTGAAAGTTGTAGAAAAAACTGAGACTCATCAAACCAGACTATATTTATCTAGTCTTCTATTTTGGTGAGTCTGTGTGAAATTATAGTTTCCTGTTCTTCAGCTGACAGGAGTGGGACCTATTGTGGTCCTCTGCCTCTGCAGCCTGTCTGCTTCGAGGTTTGATATGCACATTCAGAGATGCTCGTCTGCGTAACTTAGTTGTAACAAGTGGTTATTTGGTGGTCATTCTCCTTTAAACTCTGACATTTTAGCGCAGACCATCATCTGCGGTAAAATCCCAGCAGATGAGCAATCTCCAAAATCCAAAGACCAGCCTGTCACAGCACTGGATCTGTGACCCAGTGTTTTGTGGTTGTGGATTAATTGATATTCCTTGATTATTGTTATTCATGGTTTTGATTCTCATTATTGTTTTCTGTTTATGTTATATTCTTAGTTCTAGTCCTTAGGTTTTGTTACCTTACCTTTCCAGTGTTCCACGTTTCATGTTAAGTTACTCTTGTCTCTGTGCGTAATGTTCGCTGTCTCTGCGTTCGTGTGTTTCCTGTTTCACTTTGATAGTTCCGTGTCCTTTGTTAAAGTTTTCAGTTTTGCTTCCCTTTGGTCTCGTCTTGTCTGGTCAGTTACAGCTGTGTTCCCCGCCTGTTGGCTGTTTCCTCATTATCCTCTGTGTATATATAGTGTGTGCTCTCCTTTACCCCCCGTCAGATTGTCTGTTCATTGTTGCCTCCTTGGTGTTTATGTCTCAAGCTCCTCACGCCTGCTGCTCAGGGGTTTTTTGGGTAATGTTTTCTACATTCCTCATGTTGTTTTGTTAGTTTAAGTCCCTACCATGATCCGCTTTTGTTTGCATTTTGTCTTTCACTATAAATAAAACTCACTCACAGCTACTCACTACCTGCACTTGGGTCTGCTCTCTCTTCTCTCCACACGGTCCGCCATGTCAGACTGACACAGCCAGTCTGGCACCAACAACCATATCACAGTCACCTAAGTTACCTTTCTTCCCCCATTCTGATGCTCAGTGTAAACTTCAGAAGGCGATCTAGACCACGCCTAAATACAATGAGTTGCTTTCATGTGATTGGCTGATTATATATTTGTTACGGCCGGGACCGTTTCAGACGAGTGACAGGACTCAAACGCAAGACGCCGAACAGCTCGTAAATATATTTTAAGAATAATGTTTAATGTGCACACAAAATATTCATAAACAAAAGGTGAGCGTAGACGTTAACTAAATAATGATCTGGTCCGGGTCCGGGGATTGGACTGGAAAGCAAGTCACAAAAGGTCCAGGGAAAGGTCGGGGTCACTGTAACAGAATGCAAATGTTCAAAACATAGATAAAGGAGGCATATGAATATGTTGTTTGGCTCAAAATCCTCCTTCGTACTGTGTACTTGCCAACGGAGGTCGGAGATAACATAGAGGGGGAGTAATCCGGGTGTGTAAATCCAAAAACTCCTGGCGTGGAGGCAGAGAGGCAGGTAGGTAGTTTTGGTGGTAGCCTGAGGGACTGCCAGAAGGTCCAGCATCCAAGTAGAAGCTCTTCGCCAGGGGTTTAACAGTTAGGTGTAGCTGAAAAAGGGAGGCGCACAAAAAACAAACATACAGTGAAGCAAAAGTGATTCACAAAAAAACACGTAAGGAAATTATGGTGGTGGCCTGCACTGACTGATGTTTAGCAGAGAATCTGGCGAAGAGAGATTGAGAACGCTGGCCTTATGAGTCCCCCGGCTAATTACCCACAGATGTCAACGATCAGCAAAAACCACTGAGGCCCCTCCCAGGGGTGGAGACGCCGGCTCGGAGGGAGACACACTGGCACACACCCGGACCATGACAATATTTGTGTTAATGATGAAGGTGTACCTAATAAAGCACTAAACAAACTTGCCTAAATGCTTTTAGTAATTGGTTATTTTCTCTCACTGGAGCCTTTTGACATTCTCTGTCTGTGGAAGTGAAAACAAACGGATAACGTGGAGAGCTTCGCTCACTGTGTGTCACAGTTGGTGTACAGGCTGTTTTTAATATTCTGTCTCATAACAAAAGAGCCACATAAAAAATACATACAACAATGGTGAGAAACTACACATTATTTATATGTGATTAGTGTGGGATTGTGAAAAGGCGCAATCAAGTGTCATCAGGCATATGTTTGGGTGGATGGGCTCTTTATTTTAACAGCGTACAAGTAAGATTTATTTCTGCCTGCTCTCTACTACTGTGGTGAAATGCCACAAAGGCAAAAAGGAAGAAGAGAAGAAACCTAGAAAGAAATAGCCTAAATATTATGTAAAAATTATGTCAAGTGTAATGCAGGCATCCACAAGTCAGTGCAAAATCTCACATGTATCTTATCAATCACTTTTATTTGGTTTATAATCTGATACAAACACATTTCCCACAGGTCGCCACCAGTAAATTAATTATGGGATTGTGGGAGATGTAAGCCACCTACAGTTACCATTTGCCCACCTAATGGCCAAAGTTAAAGGTCAGATGAAAATTGCATATACTGTCCTGGGGTTCCATCTCTTTATATAAAAGCAGACCGATCCCAGACCGTCACCTTTAATGAAAATGTGTTCTAATGCATCAACTGCTGAGGGAAAATGGGTCAAAATGCATTTAAATGATCGCATCTGCACTTAAGCTTTTAAACAGCCTCTTCTGAAATGCATATTTCCATCTCCTCATAATGCTGGGAAACCAGTATTGATGCTGCCGGCTTTCTGTTTGTCTAGAATACAAAGTCTTAAAACTTGTTTTTTCAACAGGGCCATGTGATGTGTTATGGTCACCATAGTATCTGCAGAAACATCAGAAGCCAGTGTTTACTATAAATGTACCACCGGTGCAGATGGTGAAGTCCATTGTCCGAAGGGAATGCAACACCTCTGATTACATTTTAAATGTTAAGCAGCTGAACTGTAAGAGAGCGCAGCCTGATGTACAACGTGCTGTTTTTCATAACAGGAACACTCTCACCCAAAAGAATGAGCTCTACAGTAAAACACGTTCAGAGCTTTAAATGTGGTTTGCTTTTGCTTGCAGAGCATCTAAAGTTCCTCTGACGTTATACAGCTTAAGGTCGAAACTCTAGCTGACTATCATTTTGCCTGCAGCAAGGTTAGCACAGTTGCAATTTCAATGGACATAATCCCAGCAGTGCTAAAATCAAAAGAACGTGTTCTGGTCGGGACCAGAAGCTTTACTTTTTTTTCTCCACAACATTAAATTTGGATTTTTATTATTACGCCACAAAAAGTTTGAAACAAAATGGGTGAAATGGAACTGACGGACAGATTAAATGTTAAGGGCAAATAGTGACCCCAGAAAAAAGGCTGCATTATTAGTTTTTTTGTGAAATGAATGAGTATTTATATATTTAAAAAACAACATTAAAGATGTTCCAGACAGACAGGGATTCAATGTAAGATGAATATATGGTACCTGTCTGCCGAGTAATTAAATAATACATTAATCATATATTTAAATACATGTCAAGGTTGAGTGTCTGACTTCTTAAAGCGATCAGACGCCCTGATATTGCCTTAAAAGCACACAGTGTTCCCTGACAGAAAGATCAGGGCATTCTGTTTGAAATTCATTGAGTCTGAACTGAGTTATCAGAGTTTTATGGGAGTGTGCAGACACACTGCATCTTTAAATCAAGTCTTGAATATCATCATTCGGCTAAGCCCTTCTCGTCCTTCTTTGCCACTCTCTCTCTCTTTGCTCTCAGGTGGAGTTTGGGTAGGGTTCTGGTTTTGTCCTGGACTTATGTGAGGTTACTGCTGTCTCTAGCTCCAGCTAGCACCGCTGCTTAACATCTGTTCATTATACTGAGATTCAAAGGGCCAGGTGAAACTTCCACTATTTCCCATAATTTGACTTTGCCTTCTCGTTCTCAAGGTTTGGCTGTTTCATGTAATAAGTAAAGACTTTCCTGAAAAACTACGATGGCTGCTGTTTGTCTCGCTTACCTGGAAATTCCCTGCATGTCTACCGTCCACTGTCACTGCTCCCCGCCTCACCCACCTGAGAGTAAACAAGGTAAGCACGAGTAAATAAGAGCAATAAAATCTCAATCAGACTTTCTCTCTGGTGTCCCGATGCTCAGCCTCTGCACTGTAATTTCATTCTCTAATTGTGTTTGAGCTCTTTTAATAAACTTGCATTGGTCTTCAGGGTTTTGAGTTTGAGTCCATTTATTCATGCAAATATGACACTGAGATACTTCATAAAATCTTTGATATGTTAACTAACATTGAAGACATGACAATGAAAGTTAGATGTCACATAAAGCAATGTAAAAAAAAAAAGAAAAAGAAAATTTGCACCATAATCACATCAATGTGGATGATCACAGCTAAGTGTAAGTGAAATGTTTAGCAAGACATTTTTTATTCACTTAAGTAAGCCTTTAAAAGTCAGAAGCAAAGGAAAATGGGAAAAATGTGCAGTGATTTATTGAAAGACGTGCAAACACACATGGAAACACAGTAGTAGCGGCAAAGATTGGGTTTTACGATTCTTCAACACAGCCTGAACTTGCTTGGGCAGCTTTATTGTAATTTCTCTGAGTAGTCTTTAGGAATAGTTCTGCAGGGTTCTCAAAGGACATTCAATGCTCATCTTTGGATGTTGGCTGCCTTTGTTCCATTTACCGTCAAGATGATCCCACACTGCTTCATTAACATTGAGGTCCTGGCTCTGGGGAGACAGGTCATTTTATGAATCACAAGTGGACTTCATCCTGCTATCCCGCTTTGACTTTTCATTTTCACTCACATTTCTTAAAAGGCCGTTTCCAAAGGAAGCGACTCAGATGCACAGAGAACGAGACTGGCAGCAAAAAGATTGAAGAGTAAAACTGAGATTTAAACACACAAAGGGAATATCTTCATTCTCTGCCAAGGACTCATTACTCCACATTTATTCTATATGCACACTGCAAACTGGTGCTCTTACTATAGTAAAGTGAGAAAGTGATATTACTATAACTAATGTGATATGATTAAATATGTGATTAATACATGAGAAAAGAAATCTGCCTCCACAATAGTCATAATGTCAAGAGAAATACTATTAATGACTAAAAGAAATCAAAAGAAGAGAAGGACATTTCTTTTTCCAGATTCAAGTACTGGTTTGTTTCATTTATTTTCCTTTTTTTAGAATTATTTTACCAAAAAAAAAAGAAGTCTGATTATTAAAAGAATTTAATGTAATGATTTACCAACTGGCTTTGTAGAAACAGTGTTGCCTCTACACATTACAGACAACTGAGTTAAAAAAAAAAAAACCCAACAACACAGTTTTAAATTGTTTCTTTAAACACTTTGTTGCTTGTGCAGTGTGTTGAGGAGAACTGAGGAAACAAATCACCGTCAGTATGGACAGAGGAGGTCAGGAGAGTGTCTACATCCATCTTTAAAAGACACTGGAGGCTTTGTCATCGTTTGGGGCTGCATGTCAGCCAGCAGTGTTAATGATCTTGTCAAAATCAATGGAATAGTAAACGCAAAAAGTATGGCCATATTTTAATCCACTGTGTAATATCATCTGGAAAGTGTGTGATTAGCAAGAGTTACATCTTTCAGCACGACCGTGATCCTAAACACACTGCCAACGATTCATCCATGAAAAGAAAAACACACCTTTGACACTATCAGTCATGGCATCCCCAGACCTCAACATTACTGAAGCAATACAGGATTAACAGAGCAGAACAAAAGGCAGCCAATATCCACATACTGTATTTCCACGTGTATTTCACTCAGTCATTAATCTCTGCACCTAGTTCCCATTTCCTAGTAACATATAAAATATAAAAATATTAAGAAACGACGTGTGATTCAGGACTTTTGCACAGTACTTTGTCTTTGTGGTTTCTTGCTAACTGTAGCGTGTCTTATCACAAAAATATTTACGAATTTATACATTGAAGATAATATTCAATCAGAATTGATCAGAATACATTAATAATTCCTAAGGGCATTATGTGACAAACACCCCATGACTTACTTTGTCAAAGTAAAAGACAAAGAAATAAGTAAGAAAAAAGTTGAAGAAAAAAAGGAGGAACAACTGGTTGACGCATGCGCACTTAAGGTAGACTACAAATGCTTCCGAAGGACTCAAAAACAATCTGTTAAATGTGTTTTCTGTTAAATTTGAAGTGAGAATAGCTGCTTTGTTGAGATCTCACCGGACTGATTTGTCTGCCTTCATTGTAATTTCCGGATAGCCATGTGTATTTCACTCAAAAGTCAACGTCACGACAACGGGCTCACTGATTGGTCGCAGGAAGCAAGGGGGCGTCATTTGTCATCTCCCATTGGTTGTAATGTTAAATCTCCTCTCTCTGATTGGCCGGGAGCATCGCTTTGCTATTGGCTGATCTCACGCACCGACAATTTGAAAATCGGCGTTCAGAAGTGCAGGAGCAGCTGACACACAAAGGTTAGCACAAATGTATTTTAAAACAGTGTTAAGAGGTTGATTTTAAACCCGGATCGCATATTTAGCTTTGTTGTTTGTTTAGGTTGAGTAGTACAAGCACGGCTGCTTTTGAATTCAGACTTTCTTAAACCATAGTAGCGTTTCCTCTTTGTAAGATTCATGCACTCTGGCAGCTACAGTGTTATTAGTTTTACTGTTAATTCATGTTAAGTATGTTTTTGTGCTCAGAGTCGCTGTGATGTTATCGGGAGAGGACGGCGCACAGCTTCAGTGCACTGTGACGGTGGAGCAGCTCAACAGCTCGGGACAGGCCACCCGGAGGAAGGTCATCCGCAAAGCCTCAGTAATTCTGGGCCGGAATGAGTACCAGGAGATCATCCTGCGAGTCCACGACGGCAAAGTGCCCCAAAGCTACCATCTGAAAGAGTTCAAACTTTTCACCAAGTTTGCCAGAGATGGGAAGTGCACCGTGAAACTGGTCCCTGAAAACATCCAGGTCCTCATGTCAAACTGTCCAACTGACCAGCTTAGCCTCTTTCTCAAAACCCTGAGCATCAAACACCAGGCCTGGCAGGTCAGCAAGCCTCTGAGCAACCGAGAGAAGCTCAAGGCCGGCCTGCCCCGCAGCTTCGAGGCCATCAGCCCCCTGCAGCAAAAAGACATCCAGAAAGTCAAGGAGCTGAGAAGCAAAGTGGCTCCTAACGGACTGACGGACCGCAGTAATAGGATGACCGCTGCAGGTACAGGACAGCAGGTCAAACGCTCCAGGAGTGACTGTAACTTCAGCCCAGTGAGTTGTACACACAGCACTCTCTCCCATTTACATTCAGGTTGCGTCACAGCAAACTGCAGGACTGTTTCCCACAGGAGGCACTGGTGTCCTGAACACATTCTCTCTGTTCACACTGTGGGTTACACTTAAACAAAGATGACAGCAGATATTGTCATTGTTCCAGGTAAAGGCCAACCCGAGTAAGAAGCCAATCCTCTCCTTACCATCACGCAAGCTTAACAAAGAGCAGGCTGCTGTTCTCAGTGCAGTGCTGAGTGGCAAGAATGTCTTTTTCACCGGAAGTGCAGGTAAAAAGTGCACAAAGATAAAGCTTCACAGTGATGACACTGAGAAACTACTTGTTTTGTCTGACTGTTCTGCTAAATTACAGGCTGCATCTTGCTTATAAAATCCCTCTTGTGACATTTTCATCAACACAGCTTGGTGTAAATATTGCTCGGTTGTGTTTTCAGGTACAGGGAAGTCCTTCTTGCTCAAGAGAATCATGGGATCTCTTCCACCAAAGAGCACTTTTGCCACAGCCAGCACAGGAGTGGCTGCGTGTCACATCGGAGGAACAACGTTACACAACTTTGCTGGTCAGTCAATTATCTGAAGTGTGTTAATATAATCACTGTGACTATCTGGAGCTCAATTTATTTCCCACAGCATCAACAAGATGACACAAATAATTGGTCAATTTACAGGTATCATTTTTTTTAAAGCTTGTTCTAAAACTGAAATGGGAAAATTGGTTATAAGCACAAACATAATTATTCTGCTGATCCTTTTCTTGGAGTCAACTGTTAGAGCAGCTCCTTTTCTAATCAGAAGGTCTGAAGATCCTTGGCTCCCCAGCCTGCATGTATTAAATTGTGAATACATCAAGATGCTGAACCTTGATTTGCTTCCATTGGAGTGTGAGGTTAAGTGCTTAGCCTTAAGCAAACAAAAAAGCACTCAGATTAATGTGCGTGTGGCAAGAACACACTCAAATTGGATAGAAAATGTAGAAAAACTTTATATAAGTACAGACTGCTTAAAATTACAGGTTTTAGTGGATATAGCTGATAAATATGGATAATCATTTTAGCTGTCCTTATAATTGGCCCCTTCTTTGTTTCTTTACTCGGTTAATTAAAACCACATCCTTGGACTCATTTCAATGTCTGCTTGATGCCCCATTTCACTTTATGAATCTTTAAATCTTTGAGGCGGGCTCCTCGGATATCTTTTCACTTTTTAACAGACCTTTTTAATTAAATCTTAATATACAGTAGGATGTGAGCTGAGTATTTGCAAGGGTGTTAATCATTTTTGTTCTTCCTGGCTATCTTCTTTCCATTCTCTGAATCGTTGCTCTTTCCAGGTATTGGCTCAGGCTCTGCCCCAGTGGAGCAGTGCATCGAGCTGGCTCAGAGGCCCGGGGTGCTCCAGCACTGGACTAGCTGTCGACACCTTATCATTGATGAGATTTCCATGGTGGAGGCTCAGTTCTTTGACAAGCTCGAGGCAGTAGCTAGGTGAGGATGGTGATTCAAAGATGGGCTCCTGGACTGAGATCGAAAATGACTTTGTAATGTTAATTTATTCCAAAATGTAAATGTACATACTAGCATAGTCCATAGCAAGTGTTTGCTTAAAGTTTGGTTTTGTTAGAGCTGAAGTCAAGAAGATCTTTTATTTTGTTAAATATTATTTTACTTCTTTATTTTGATGGCAGTAACAAGTCAGTTTAAATTAGATCTGCAGTATTGTAAAAATTGCCTTAAAACAACGCACACATGTGGACCAAGAATTAAATACACTAAGAAAATCTCTGAAAAGAGAAATTTAAAGCAGTTCTATCTAAACAAACCACAAGGCTTGTGAAACAATGTTCTTTGGACAGATGAGACTAAAGTGGAGATGTTTGCTCATAACACACAGCACCACACAAACACAGCATGTCAGCACAAACGCATCATAAAAACTGGTGGTGTGCTGATTTGAGCTTGGTTTGGAGCCACAGGACGTGGACACTCTGGTGTCACTGATTCTACCACAAACTCCTCTCTGAGTCGAAGTATTCTAGAGTCAAATTTGTCTGACAGACAAATGCTTGGCTAAAACTCTTTGAAATCTTGCAGGTCGGTGAGGAGGTCTACCGAGCCATTTGGAGGGATCCAGCTGATCGTTTGTGGTGACTTTCTTCAGCTGCCTCCAGTTTCTAAGGGAAAAGAAAAAGCCAGCTTCTGTTTTCAGGTCAGATCATAGTGGAGCCTCTTAGAAGTTGAGGTAATGCTTTATAATACAGTTTGTAACTAAGGGTCTAACTTCCCACTTTTTAAAATTTTAAATGACAATGTAAAAATATTTACCTACAAATAAAACAAAGACGTAGGTACATTAGAATACGGCGGTAACAAGTCAGGAAAAAGCATTATTAATTATCATGCAAGTAAATTTAAGTGTGCTTAAAGAATTGGACGTAATGTGCAAGTACTTTTGAAGTGTTGCATAACTTTGGGTGTTTTATAGAAAAGGAAACCCATATTACTCTGTTATTCATTTTAAGTAATTTTAAATGGTGCCCAACTTCCAGGTATTTTACAGGATAAGAGACGGTCTTTTCCTGTACACTCGATTTGAAAGTTATGTTTGAACAGTGACTGTGAAAGGAAACATACGCTTGCAAATTTTGATGGTATTTACTTTTTTTTCTTGTAAGTTGCTAATGGAAAATGGCCCATATTGCATTTAATTTGCTAAAATAAAAGGACATTTCAATAATAGAACATCCATTATGCACGTCCACATATGTGATGTAAAAAGGTGAGACTGATCCACTCCATGCTACGCCTGTGTCCTGAAAAGTACAGCGTATTTGTGATGCACTATAAGGAAATATTGTTGGTTTTTTTTCTGCAAAATTATCATAAAATTGCCATAACTTAAATTTTCTTAGAGTACAGGTTGCTGTAAAAGTCTAACCCCCTTACGCGCTTATTCTAGTATTTGTATGTAAATAAACTTGCATTGTAATTTCAAATAAAATAGTGAAAATCCATTTAATTACAGAGTGATTAGGCCCTTAGTTCCAGGCCTATTATTTAAAGTAAAAGAAGTTTGGAAAGAAACTGGCTTACTTAGAAGAGCAATTTTTAAAAGATGACAATATCATATTTAATGCATTTATTTGTGTAAACTAGATGTTAAGGCTGTGATTTCTATGCATTGTTAAGCATTTACTTTTCTGGTGCTGAGAGACTGCACTGAGTCGTTGCATTTTTCAACACGTCTATTCTGTTCTGCGTATTTCCTCGAGAGCATTAATGCATTTTTGGGGAAGATGAACTTTTCCACTTTCTGACCCTTCAGGCCAGGAGTTGGCGTAAGGTGATCCAGATCAATATGGAGTTAACGGAAGTGCGGAGGCAAACAGACCAGAGCTTCATCTCCCTCCTGCAGGCAGTGAGGGTGGGGAGGTAACCCTGTTTCATTATCACATTTTGTTTTGTTCAACTAATGCAATCTCACCTGAAATTGTATTACACCATGTTGTTTCCACTTATGTACGTATGTTATAAATGTCCTCGAGGCTGTTAAGGTTTTTGAATTGGTCTGATTGGGCAGGAAAAGTTTTAAAGGAAGGTTGTGGTTTGTTTGTTTGTTTGTTTTTGTCAATTAACACAATTCAGGGTGACGGAGGAAGTCACAGCCAAGCTGATCAAAAGTGCCAACCATCAGATTGAAAGGGACGGTATCCTAGCGACCAGGCTGTGCACACACAAAGATGACGTGGATCTCACCAACGAGAACAAACTCCAGCAATTACCAGGTCTGAATTCTTCTGATTGCCCCGCCCACAAAAAAAAGAAACACGTGTTACTTTGTTTGGTTTGGATCCAATTGAAAATGGACAACCTTGTTATAATCCATTTCCTCTCAAGAGTGTGGTCTGTCCTGCCTGGCAATTTGAGAAATGTTTTATTTATTTATTTTCCAAACTGTTTCATTAACTGGCATAGACATTTCTGATCGTCTGAACAAAAAACCATAACTTTGTGAAAAGCTCAACTCTGACTCTTTTTCCTGCTGTTTCTATACATTCAAGTTGTGTTTACATGTTTCTGCCTCCCCAAATGCCCAGTTTCACCCAAGATGAACCCAAACAGGTGCTTTCAGTCTCAACAAGGTGCTGATTTTGTCATTTCCTGTAGTGGTGTACCAGTATTTTCATGGACACAACTATTCCGGAAACTTTGGAGTGTATTTGGCCGACAGTAGCAACAGATTTTTATATGTATGTTTAAGGTCTTCCCTTTCATTTCCCCCATCACATTTACTGTCTGTTTACACATTCCTTTAAGAAGTACCACTAGTTTTCAGTTGAATTAATCTCTCACTGCTCCTTAGGGTCAGCGCGTCTGTTTGAGGCACTAGACAGCGACCCAGTGCTGGTCAACACTATAGATGCTCACAGTCCTGTCGGCAGGCTGATCCAACTCAAAGTGGGAGCTCAGGTGTGTGTGCACGTACGTGTGTGTGTGTGTTCCCAGAGAAACCATTTTATTTTACACAAACCCTTTTTAACACCTGCTTTACTGCTGCTTGCTTGTATTTTTAAGGTCATGCTAACAAAGAACTTGGATGTTGCTCGAGGTCTGGTGAATGGAGCACGAGGTGTCGTGGTTGATTTTGAGTCTGGAAAACATGGTCCGTACCTAGCTGTGAAAATATATTTGTTAAAAATCCTACGGAAGCAATGGCAAGACAGGATTGCATATTAGTTTGACTTTTTTAGGAAACACACTTGTCTACATCCTTGGCATCTTGTCCAATGCTGTTTGTTTCCACAGGACTCCCACGTGTGCGTTTCCTGTGCGGCGTCACAGAGGTGCTGAAGCCAGAGCGCTGGGTGTTTAAGTCCGGTGGTGGGATCCACCTGAGCCGACAGCAGCTGCCACTCAAATTGGCCTGGGCCATCTCCATCCACAAGAGCCAGGTCAGTAAACATTCGGTGCTCACTTCCCGATGATGACCTTATATTTTCTTTGTAGAGCACGTTGTTTGGTGTTGTCATGGGACACCAGTGTTTTATGTGCGTTTGTCTTTGATAAACTGTTTACATGATTATTTAAAAAGTTAAAATTAAAAAATGAAAAATTAGTTCAAAACTGTGAAGCACGGTGGTGCACTGTTGCCTCACAGCAACAAAACAAACAACAAAAAAATGGCATGATTAGGTCTAATTCCAGCATCATATTATTCACTTTGCCTCCTGGTTAACATGAGAGTGAGAGGAAGACAGAAGGCAATTTCAGAGGTGCAGATGGTGCTCATTTTTGTATTTTTCTTTTTAAAAAGAAAGCTTGAGTATGTTTATATTTGGATTGTCTTGCATGCCAAATTATGTTCAATGGTCCACCGCCTTGCAACAGCTATAAAATGGATTGTATTGAAATGTTGTACAAGCAGAGCCTGTTAGTTGCCTTAAACTCTTTGGACATGTTTGCACTTGTTACTGGAAACATATTTCTCTCCTTTTGTAACTATAAAAATATTGTTTTAAACTTGATCTAGTCACATGGTTTGCAGATGGTGAACATTATACCTGCTAAACATCTTTTTCTCTCTGTCACCAACTTTGAAAAGCTGCACTTTGTCAGTGTTCAGTGTAATAAATTAAAAATGTGGGATAAAAAATTAGAAAAAGGAATATATGGAATATAATGAATATTTAATTTACTCTATGTTCCACTACATGGAAATATTTGCCATCCAATATATTTATTGCTTTTATCTTTATTAGTTTGGACCAGTTACAAAAATGGAACAGTGGTGGCTATGCAGTAAAAACTACATAACCTAATCGCTACAATTGCTGACTTTATTTAAAAAAATAAAATAAAATAAAATAATTCACATTGTGATCAATTTAAAAATCAGTTAATCGCAGATTCCTGTTTGTCACTATGAGCGAAGTACAGAGTTCCTCTGTTTAACATGTTCTGAATGTTCAGCTTGATTTCAAAGGCTTTTTATTGTCTATAGCTGACATTAGCAAACATATTGTAAAAGTAACAAGTTGTTTTGGCTTGTTGGACACACCACTAATTTAGTTTTCTTTTCACATCTTAAAATATACCAGAATAATATCTTTATAAATGTAAGATTTTTTTGATTTTTTTTAAATTTATTTATTTTTAATTATCTCTTCATTTTCTGAGATTTTAACACAAATTTACTTGACTGGCTCTCTGTTAAAGAGTTGGCCAGACCAGGGTCTGTCCTCTTCCTCTCTCTTGTTTTCTCCCTTCCTCACTGTTCTAATGCCACCTAGAAAGCACAAAAACAACAATATCACATAGAAAGTCCCACTGGCCATTTTAAATCTTATAATGAACGTATAACAGGCAGGGAAAACTAAGTGCAACAATTCAATTTGAAGGAAAATTGCTATAGAGGCCCAATCTAACCACAAGCTGTAACTCAACAATTGGCAATCTTCCGCTCTGCTGCACCAACACACTCAATATCCTAACCTCCATCTGAGAATCTAGCTAAAGGTAAAAGGGTCATCTCTGGATAATTGGGTTAATTGGTAATGACCAATGAGTGCAAAGGGGTGATCTACAGCAGACATGTCAGGGCACAAGGATGTAAAAATTAGATTCCATACCAATGTCCTCATAGTGTGACCTGAATAAATTATAATTTCAGGTTGGAGGTGTATACGCTGGTCAGGTGAATCTGAAAGTTGATGCTCCTGGCCTGTCACAAATCTTATACTGTAGACTAAACAATTACCCTTTGTTTGTTTCCCTCCAGCTAACAAAAAGCTGGGATCTTGTAAAATTTAAAAATGCAATGATTTTATTCACAACAAAACAAAAATACACATCAGATGTTTAAACTGAGACATTTTACCATGTCCTGAAAAATATTAGCTCGTGATGAATTTGATGGGGGCGGCAAATGTCTCAAAAAATGGGGGCGACAAAGGCTGGAAAAGTGGTATTAAAAAGAAACAGCTGGATGAACATCAGGTCAGAAACATTATTGGGTTTTAAAAGAATAATAATAATAATTTTCTCCAAAGTCCAGCAGCTGGTTTTCTCAGTGTTTAGATGTTTATGGACTGTTGCTAAAAGAAGAGTGGACGCTACACCCTGTCCCAACTTTTTTGTTTTAAGAGCTGTTGCTGCCATTAGATTCAAAATGAGCGAATGTTTTCTTTAAATGGTACATTGTGTTTTTATTTGCAATTTAAGCAGCAACATAACAATTTTCTAATTGGGGTTTGTAGTTGAATCCTAGAATCGAGTAGTCAGCTTTTTGGGTTTTTCAAACACTGGACTTCCATCAGTACATGTTGTTTTTATGTAACAATGATGGTTATCATGTTATGGTTTTATGCTTTTGTTTTGAAGGGAATGACGCTGGACTGTGTGGAAATATCTTTGGCTCGTGTGTTTGAGAGTGGCCAGGCTTACGTGGCCCTGTCTCGGGCTCGGAGCCTCGAGGGTCTAAGGGTCATGGACTTTGACCCCCGCGTGGTCCGGGCAGACCCAGAAGTCCTCCTCTTCTACAGAAAACTGAGGAAGGAAAGGTTGCTCATGCAGGTGAGGGCAAATATTACCTCAGCCTGTAGAAAATGTTTATTCGTATCTCACATTTTCATTTTTTTTTCAGTTTCTCATTTTCATTTTTATATAGTTCAATGTTAAGTTTATGTTAAGCAGAACAAAATGAGACCAAATCTCTCAGGTAATATTTTGGAAAGCTCCTTTTTCCCTAGAGTTGGTGAGATGGATCAAACTACACTGGAGTGCTGTGGATGAAAAACTTCATTCACCAGCTGTACTTATGATCTTCTTTGTCCTCATTTTTCTCTGCAGGCCTCCATGGATGATTTTGTTAGCAACAATAAAGAAAATGCATGGTGAGGCTGGCTCTAAATCCACTCTAATGATATGCACTATGTGCATGAGCTATTTCACCATTTAACCTTATTTTCTTGAGACTTCAATCTCTACTTGGAGTCACACTGCCACCATCTGCTCATCACTATACTTTTTTTTTTTTCAGAGGTTATTTTTTTAAATTATTTTTTTACATGTATTCAAATAAAATTTTAGCCAAATTATTTGTGTGAAGTTTTTTATCAGTCCTTAATATTTAAGGGAGGAAAAACACTCAAACAATGACGCTCCTTGGCTTTAGAGGTCTCGGGGAGAAAATAAAATCTATAGCTGCCTTTAGTCACCGAGTGGCAGCATCCACTCCTAACATTCTCCCACCCGTTTGGGATGATGTAAGGGAATTAACCGTGTCTGTGTTAAAGCTGTGGGGAGAGAAAAAATGCTCTGATCTAATTAACTTTACCTCAACTGCTTTTCAAAAATTGCAAACGTGGGACAAGTGTTCCAGTGCATGTGCCATTAAATAGAAATGCCAGAGACCAATTTTGTGTCATCGTAAACATCAGTGAGACCATTTAGCGTTAGTGGCTGGATAAAACTAATTAAACCATCAGTCATGGAGTCCTCCCGAGAACGCGGATGCTCTGAAAAGAAGCAGCTCAGACTAAGTGGAATCCAAAGACAACCTTTATTTTCTGGTCAGCAGAGTGAAGTCATGACCAAACCTGAGCCGGTTTCCATTACTGTAGCAGCATATTTGCTCCAACATTCCACCTCATCACATTTTCATTACAGCCAATCCCTTCTTGACACAAATTTTTAAAGTGTATGCTCCAATATGTTATTAGTGACTCTTGATGTCGATACTGCTATCAGCTATATTAGTATGCACTGCATACAAACAGGTGTCAGGAACGTAGTCAAAGGGAATTCAGGAGAACAACAACAGGCTTCATTTGTAGATTATTTTACATTATCAGAAATTATATCGGGTCTACTGGACGGGTTGTCATTTCACATTGTGGAACAGCTTGTGTGCGACCTGTAGACAGAAAGTGGCACAATGAGCATCTTCACTAGGAGAATAATCTTTCCTTTGTCTAGCGCACACTTACACAATGGTCCCGCGCATGCAGGAAGTCAAAGAGTTCTTCTGTACACTCCTCATCAGTGTTGGACCTTGAACTGACCCGGGTTTCACAGAGCTCCAGACGCTCCTTGTAGTGCACACAGTGTTCAGTCTCCTCACACTTGGCTCTTATCGCTTCTAGAGGATCCTAAAAAGAAAGGAAGCCATGCTAATCATCAGGAAAATGATGGCAAAAACTCTGGTAGGAAAACAACAACTCTCAAACCATGAAGGTGATTTTATAATGAAGTTAGAGGTTTAATAAGCCAGGCTTTCTGTGTGCTCAAAATGGGGCATTTTATTCAATTCAATTTTATTTATATAGCGCCAAATCACAACAACAGTTGCTTCAAGGCGCTTCATATTGTAAGGTAGACCTACAATAAATACATACAGAGAAAAACCCAACAATCATATGACCCCCTATGAGCAAGCACTTTAGCAACAGTGGGAAGGAAAAACTCCCTTTTAACAGGAAGAAACCTCAGGCAGAACCAGGGTCAGGGAGGGGCGGCCATCTGCTGCGACCGGTTGGGGTGAGAGAAGGAAGACAGGACAAAAGACATGCTGTGGAAGCATCATATTACTCAAAATGATCCCTACGAGTGCCCTTTGGAGTGCTGTTTATTATTTCTGTAGAAAAATGTTAATCAAGTGATTTACTCTACCGAGCAATAAAACAAACCTTTTAAGCTAATTATTTTAACACTTGGGTGCTCTCAGTGCTGCCGTTTATCTCTAACATCATGGCTGCGCTCAGAAATTTTAAACTGGATCCATTTAAACATTGAAGGTTACTGTCCCACAGCCTAATGTGGAAACTGCATTATTATTTTAGCAGATCAAAGTGAAATTAATTTGAATGATTGAACAGGTATTCTGCTGTCCGTTCTGTTTTCTAGTAGGTGCAATACTAGCAGTACAAAAGAGACTTAATAGCAGATTAAAACAAAATATAAAACATTTATACATGTTTTTCATCACCAAATGAATACACGCACATGAGTCAGTGAAAATACTTCCAACTGATTTTAACTCACAACTCTGAAGATCACCTCCAGACTAGGTTATATGTTTTCAGCGTAAGTTACCAGGTACACAGAGAGCTGATTTCCTAAAATATAAAACTATGATGTTAAGCTTGAGATCCGTCACTAAGCCACTAAACTTACCTTGTTGTGCACCACTATGCTCATTCCTAGCTCTTCCAGTAAATATTTTAAGACCTATACTATATCTAGTGATGTAAAAATCTGGTATTTTGATACATTTCTTTTCCTTTCAAACACAGAAAACAAACTGATTTCTCCAATATCCATTACTGGCATTTTGTTTTCTTTAATCAACTTATTTACACTGTTCAGATCAGCTGGTTATTGGGTTTGTTGTGCATCAAACAAGTTTTGCAAGCAGGGAAGCTGCAGAGTGCCCTCTGGCGGACAAAATATTCATCAACACTTATACCATAGAAGAAGGGTGTTTCTTTTGTTTGTCTTTTTTAAATATATAATTCGTTATATAGAAATGCTGATACCAATACACAGACACATAGGTAATATCGGCTGATAATACTGGCCCGCCGATAAATCAGTCAGACTTTAACCCATCCGGTATGAGGGTTTTTTTCAACCTTTCGTCCTACATAAAAAGCTGTTTGTGACCAGAATACATGTTGTTATAATAAGTATTAATAAATAAACAATTACCACCAACTCTTCCTCCTCTTCTTCCTCCTCCTCCTCCTCAGCAGGGGCATCTTCCTCCTATTCAGAGACATTTATATCAATGTTTTAAAATCCAGTTACAACCCAGCACAGCTTACAGATTTATAGGGCTTTTTTTAAGTTTTGTGTACATTTTTATTAATTACGTTAAAGAATGTCCAGATATTGTAATCACCTAATAAAACTGTGCCGTATGAAACGCACTGAATCAGTCACAGTTAAAATAAGCAGTCTCTCAGGGTAACACCGTCAGCTGCCAGCCTCGTTTAATGGCGATAATTATATTAAAGGGTCTTAAAAGGAGCTGACAGTAAACTCGCAGGTTACACCGCTAAACTGAGCAGCAGATTTGGGTAACTTCGTCAAACACACACACAGACCAGTCTATAAAGACACAATACGATATTTTTCGGTACCTCATCGTCGGGGTCCCCGTGTGTGAGCATTTTTTTCTCGAAAACCATGGTTATGTCTGACAATTTTACAAAATAAAACTCAGAAAGCTGAAACTCCTCGGTTTCACTACTTCTGTTCGAGGACGCGAGGTCGGTCACACGCCGGAAACTACTAGAAGGATAACCGGATAACGTTTCCTATTGGTTGACTGAAATTATTGATGTCCATGTGAACCAATAACAGATCTCCATTTTGTATAAGGCCCTACCCCATTCAAATATTCAATGCGTGCGGAACCATTGTTTAACTGTCAGCGCAAAGTCGGACGAAAAAAAAGCAGGGGCACGGCAAGATGGCGCTGCTCTGGGACACCAGCCTGCTGTTAAGAAAAGTTAAAGATTTAAGATGTTTGACACCCAGACGACACCGAGTGAAAGAGAAATGGGTACGTGCTCAACATTAATAATGCCAGACAGTATTTGCATTTAGATCTCGTGTGGCTGCTAAACACAGTGAAAAAGAGAAAAAATGGTAAACTCTGTAACATATTGTATTAGTTAAATCGTTTCGTCTGTTACTGTCTTGGAGCAACTGTAACCCACATCATTTCCTTAGGGATTAATGAAGTATTCTCACTCTGATTCTGATATAAGGTAAAGACAGAGGTTGTACAGGTCTAAATACCTTGAAAGTTAATATTTGCCTTGACCACATTTATTCTTCAGCACAGCAGGAACTCTCTTATTAGTGAGATTGAGATCCTAATCTTTATTCAAGCTTATTGTCATTTCTTTAAGTAATCTTCAGAAATAGTTATTCGGGCTTCTTGAAGGACATTCAGAGCTCATCTTTGGATGTTGGCTGCCTTTTGTTTTGTTATCTGTCAAGATGACCCCACACTGTTTCAGGAACGTCGAAATCCGGGCTCTGGGGAGGTCCAATCCATGACTGATAGTGTTTCACTTTGTGTTTTTGTATCCAGATTTACTTGTATTATCCTGTTGCCAGTCAGACACTTCCTAGATGTGTTGCAAAGTGGATTGAAATTTGACCATACATTTCTGTGTTTATAGTTTCATCCATTTTGACGAGATCCCCAACACCCAACATGACTTTCAGATGCTGTTCATATTGTAGATAGTTTGGGGGTTTTAGCCCCTTTTTTTTCTCGATTCGTCTGGTTTCTTTGGTCAAATCAGTCCAAAAATGATGTTTTTTGTCTATCAAACTGTTTTATCTTTGGCATTTTTTTACATTCATTTTACATTCAATTAAAGAAATTGGAAGAGATGATGTGTTTTGTGACAGCCTGGTAGTAACAAAGTGCCTAAAGATACAATTTAAAACTGGTTCTTTGTTAAGTTGTTAAGTTGTTTGTTAAGACACAACCCTGGTTCATCATCATTTGTTCTGAAATGATTCATAGGTCAGTGTTGTGTGGCTTTACAAAAAGAAAACTTGCCTCTGAAAATGGTCAGGTACATATATTTGTACACAGATGTACATTATAGGTCTACTCTAATTTTACACGTATTAAAGCCAGCTTTCCACTCTCCTGGGCATTTAAATTTTATATTGAAATTGGCACAAAGAGAGCATTGATAAAAATGAATTAACATTTATATTAAATGTCCTCCTCCTTTGCTCTCTGACAGGCTGCTACACGTCCCAAGCTCCCACCCACCAGATTGGCCGTGCATCACTTTGACGCCACCTATAGCACTCAGCTGGGGCAGCTGTGGCCCTCAGTGCGACTCGCCATGCTGTCAGAGAGAAAATATGGAGCCCTGCTCAATAATTTCTCCCATAACGCTGCTCTGACAGAGCTCAAAGCTCAGGGATGCGTAGATTTCATCAGTGAAAGAGAGAAAGACGGTAAGTGCGCTAGCCTCAGTCACAGTTATGGTTATTGCTTATTACTGATGCAGGAAATGCTGTGCTGTGGCAATCTCTGATGCTCTGAAGAGTTCAGAAAATTTTATGAAGCTAGCGCTGGAGTGTGAATGATTTGATTTAAATTCATTCAATAGACTATTTACTAAAACATTTCACTGGGAAAAGTCAATATCTTAGTAATTAACACTATTAAAAACTCACTTACTGTATATCATCTATTGACTGGCATGTAATTTGCAGTTCCTTCTTGCTTGGAGGAAAAATCAGAGGAACCTAGTGATGTTTCCATGAAGAGCTCTGACGCTGATGGCGAGCAGCTATCTCTAAGCCCAAACATCAAGTGTTTAGTGTTTCCGAGAGGCGACGTGACACGATTCAAGCCTGCAAGGTGAGCAATATTTCCTATCCTGCTACTAACAACAGCATCTTCTAGCAGCGTGCAGTCTGATCCTCAGTTCTCTTTTCTCCTCTTCAGGCCAGACAAGAACGGCCTGTTGGGTTACTACCTGATGGACGCAGCATCTCTGCTGCCCTGTCTTGCACTGGATGTTCAAGAAGGTCACAGCGTGCTTGACCTCTGTGCTGCTCCAGGAGGCAAGACCCTGGCTTTGCTTCAGACCCAGGCCATCAGTAAGTCAAAGTACTTTTACCCTTTTTCAGTTTGTTTTTTGAATCGCCGGGCCAAAAGTCTTTATCACCTATGCTCTATTTGCTGTTCTGCTGTTAACCGTCCACCTGTTTGTGTTTACGTCAAAGGGTTTTTGTGCATAAATGACAGCTCAGTGTCTCGAACACTACGACTGAGGAAGGTCCTCCACAGCTATGTTCCTAAGCATTTTTTGACAAATGAGAACCTGCGCATCACCTCTTTCGATGGCACCAAATGGGGGGAAATTGAAAGCAACACTTTTGACAGAGTAAGCCAGTGCCACATTGTCACAGTCATCCTTTTCACGTTTTGCTCTTTGTCGTTATGTTTTTATTCAAAAACTTTGTTTTGTTCAGCCTTTCCTTTTTTTTTCCCTCTAAATTCAGGTCCTTGTTGACGTTCCCTGCACCACAGACAGACATTCACTCATGGAGGACGACAACAACATATTCAGTAAGAATCGGACTGGGGAGAGACGCAGGCTCCCGCAGCTACAGCTGGAGCTGCTGCTGTAAGTTTGGAGGAAATGTGAACAAAATGGGCTTTGAGGCTGTTAAAGTTTGCATGGTTTCATATAAATATGCGCACAATTAAGCAAAATAACAGCTGGTAGTGAGAACTTTTATTTAGATGTTATGTAAATCGAACCCTCTGTGTTTCCTGCAGAGCGGGAATCCAGGCTGCTTGTCCTGGTGGGGAGATCCTCTACTCCACCTGCACGCTCTCACAGAACCAGAACCTCAGTGTGGTTGAACAGGCTATCTACCAAGCTCGAGAGAAAGATGGCATCCATCTACAGGTTAGTGAGAGACTTTTTTTGTATCAATAAGAAACACGTCAAAGTTGTGGGAGATATAAAACGCACAGAAACTGAAATCAGACCTCGAATAACTGCCCATTTTTCTTTTATTTCCTCATATCTCGATCACATTCAGGTTGTGGATCTGAGGCCCCTGATGCGCATGTTCGGGAACACCTTTCACTTCGCTCCGGACCTCCACCTGGGCGAGATGGTCATCCCGCACCTAGCAGCTAACTTTGGACCCATTTACATGTGCAAGTTAAAGAGGCTGACGTAGGACGTGGACTCTTGCACAAGTTCGCCTGAGACTTTCAAATACTGAGCAACTCTGCTGCCAGATTTGGAGTCAGCTGGATTTGCAAACTGCTTCTGGTGGACCCGGGCTTTCATCATAACTGTTTTCCGGAGCTTTTTGAAGCCTTCTAAGCCAACCATGACTCTCAGAGACGTTTCTCCTTTTTCCTCTGTTTTCTCAGTCCTATATGATTACTAAGCCTTAACACTGGGTCACCTTTGCAGGCTACACAGCACATGTAAATAATATCAGTTTTAGATTGTGCAGGTAAAGCATGAGACAAACAGGAAAGAGATTTTTCCTCAGTGCAGAATTGGATCAGTCAATTCACCAGACACGAGGACAGGTGACTCTGAGCGCACAATATCCCATCCAAATCCTAACACTTTTTTTTTTTTTTGCAGCTTTCTAGTAGGGTCCTTATGCTTTAAAACTAGCTGCACGAGCTGATGAATGACCTCTTTTTAGTTTCAAAGGGATGTGAGGAGTACTTCCTAAAGTCTGGCCTGCACTGACCCGTCCTGTCAGTGTCCTCATCATTCATGCTGGTCATCATGATTGATGCGGAAGCACTTATTGACGATGTGGATGTTTAGGTTTTTATCAGTAAACCATTCAAATTAATGTAAGTTAAATTTACATTATCACTAGAAATCACCCGAGGGCACACTGTGCACCAGAGTGTTCTTTGCACAGATCTTTTCTACTGTGACATATTAAAGAGATGTGACACACAACCAGGATATGCATATGCATAGAAGAAGTCAAATAGTCATTCAATAAGTTGTTAGTCAGCACTTTACGTTCTTATCACATTTTGAGTGTGATTAAATGTTAATATTTAAGTGGTGCTCGTAAGTTACAGGCGATAGCTACAAGAAAACAATGGACAGAGGATTAAGATTACAATTAGGAAGGATGTGTCATTTTCTTTAAAGGTCTCCTCCACTCATATATAGCTATTTATGAGTTGCTGTTTAATTTTTGCCCTCTAGGTGTCAACAGTAGATCAAGATTACAAGTGTCCTGTATCTTCCTTGTCCACTAGAGGACACTGAGCGTTTATATGTGGAAATGCTACTGTAATTCCACTATGTGTGTTTGTCTTGCTGTACTTTGTCAGCTGCACAGGGATGATGTTTGTGGTTTGGGGAAAAAAACACAAATTTCCATCAGAATTACCTGCTCTCTTTAGCTCGGCAATGAAAATGGGCTTGTCTTGTTCTTTGCTTATTCATCAGGTTTGATGGCTTTGCCTAATAATGCGATATATGGCTGTGTGAGAGGAGGGCGTAATGAAAAGGCAGGTAATGACTTCTTTGACCATTTGGCTTCTCACATCTGAATCTGCGCAGCTTTCATTACTATAGCTGGATTGAGTCCGTTTTTGCATCGGCATCACTCAGAGGTGAAATGGTTCCTCTTATCACAGCCTAATGTGAGCGCAGAGGTGCCTCTTTTTCTTTTTTTTTCCATCACACCGCCGATGACCCTTTATGTTGTCCTGGCCCAGGCAATGTAGCATGAAAAAAGGTGTGTGTCTCTGTGTGTGCGTGTTTCTTAACGAGTCCACCATCCACATCCCACTGTCATTAAGCTGCTCCGGAGCTGACTCCCATCCCCGTGCCGGGATGGACGTCAGCCATGCGGCTCCCAGATGAACATTAAAGAGGCAGCAGAGAGCTAAAATGGGACGACTCGCCCCGTTTTGCCCCTCCGCTTTTTTTTGTTCCACAGATGAGTGCAGATAATTTTCTGTGCGATTGTGAGTGATTACTGTATTACTGCGGTAAAAGGGGGATGTATCGGGGAATGCAGGGGGAATTAATGACACATAAAAACTATTTTTGTATTGACTGCGTTCGTCCCCAGGGCCTCGAATGCCTCCTCGCATATCTTGTGATTACCTAAACGTATTGTAAATATGTGTTTCCTATGGGCTCCTACATAAATTTACATGTTTTAACACTCAGGAGACGGCAGACTGTTAGAGATGAGTTACTCTCTATTCTGCCTGTCTATAGACTCGACTGGCTGCCTGCTTTATTATTGAATTAGCCAATGAAGCGCTGTGCGTTTGTGTCCCTATGTGTAAGCCTGTGTTAGGGAGACATGCTGTGTATTAGAAAGATGAATATTATGGATTTAACTACACACCCACATGCTTCCGCTGTGTTTTCTAGTACAATTTTTGTTAATAAACCTGCAAAAACACTAATGGTTTGATGTTTTCACCTTGTGCCTCACGAGCTCGGAATGAATGTTAAAACTGAGCATCTACAGCAGGTTGTTTTAATAGTTAAATCGGTGTTTGTGCCGTCAGTGGTTCAAAGTAAACTTTAAGGTGTCTGTTTGGTAAAGACACACATGGAGGAATGTTGCAGGTTGTAGTAGTTAAGCTGCTCTTCCTGCTGTGGAGATTCCAGCCCAGAGGTGAAGTTCAGACTCGTGTCCCAGCTAGCAGCGGGGCAGAAGATCTCAGCAGTGGGGGTCTTTGTTGCAGATACATTAATGTAGACTTGAGCCCAGCAGGATGTGCTCTCTGCTGTTCTCAACCACAGAGTGCACAGAAATGCTATAGAGTGTGTGTGTGTGTGTGTGTGTGTGTGTGTGTGTGTGTGTGTGTGTGTGTGTGTGTGTGTGTGTGTGTGTGTGTGTGTGTGCGCGTTTTTCCTTCTTCATTTTCAGAGTGCAGCTGTTCGTCTCTTTACTGTTCAGCTCCACAGCTCGCTCATATTTACAGGCATCCAGTCGTCTATTTACATTTTACCAAAAGATCATTTGCACGTTGTGTTTTTTTGATGCTTGTGTGGAAATGTTAGAAACTTGAGAGAGGTGGAGACGGACTGAGAGCAGTTGACCTGCCTTTTTCTTTAATTTTCAGACTTTTCCACTTTGAATAATTTATAATTACTCAACGGTTACACTGGAACAGTAGATCTACAGCCACAGCAGTGAAGCAAACCTCACCAATAGACACAAGGTTTTATACACACTGAATGTACTTGTTTTATTTGTTTTCAATGTGGTAAATAAAGATACTTTTTAAAATAAATAATAAAAAGAATTTGTGGTGGATTTTCTACACACGTACAGGGGTCTGTTTTACCTGTTGAGTTTATCATGCAAAGGTTTTATCCATATCACGAGCCACTAATCTGTGACTTAAATATTTCACATGGACCTTACAGTTTGATCCAACAGGCCCATACCAACACCGTACCATTTAACGGTTTTCATAAAATGAGGTTCATATACTAGACGTGTTTTCACTGTGTAATCTAAGCATCCGTCGACAGACTCGATGCTCCGTGAAGTGGCTGGGAGAGCTCCCGTTTGGTTTAGTGACGCCCACATTGGAAATGCACCCCAAGGTTTAGACTGCAGCCAGATTAAGAAGAGAGAGAATTGGGGTTTTCTTCTCTTTAAGAAGATTACCCAGGAAGGGGCGAGATGGCAGTCAGAGTGTTTAAGAGAAAAAGGGCAAGAAGAAAATGGAAGATGAAGTGGAACTAAAGGAGGGTGGCCCTGGATACACAGTTTAGCCACCTGTTGTCGGCCTCTTGATATCACTCTCTTCTTTGTTTCTCTGTCCACGTAACCCATTTCCCTCTGTTTATGTCTGTGAAAGGTGTTAGGGAAAGTGGCAACGATTGTTTCCACTTTTCGGCAGAAAATGTGAGTTAAATGACGAAGCCTTTTTTTTTTCCTGGGCAGCTGTGAGTCTGATTGTACTTGTGCTTCCCTCTCCCTTAAGTTCGTGCTGGTGGTTTCCAGGAGAGCTTTGATGTGTATCTGGGCAATGCACTATTAGAGGGATTTCCCCGGGTCTGACAGCTCAGAGAATATGCTGCGAAATGGCAATGCCACTGGGCTAAAAGAATGCTGGAAACAGGATTAGGATCATATTCTGGCAGACCCTGTCACCTACTCAATGGGCCGAGATTTCCAACACTGGCAGTTTTCATTCTCGCCATGGTTTAAACCTTTGAGAGAACCATGGAGAGGAGGGAGAAAAAGCACTGATTGAATGGTACACTGTGATTTTTGTGTGGGGGTCTTGCTCCGAGGGGCTGTGTGTGTGTGTGTGTGTGTGTGTGTGTGTGTGTGTGTGTGTGTGTGTGTGTGTGAGAGAAGCAGAAGCATATTTTCATGCTTTTTACAAACTAAAAGTTTGCAAGACTGGATGGATTTTTTTACAGATACACACACAGGACACACATCGCCATCACTTGCTTTAAGGAAAGTAAATGAGCATCTCTAACTGCCTACAAATAAGTGGCTATGGCCTCAGTGAAGCCCTGAGTGTTAGAGATGGAAGCGCCTGATCCAGCATCAAGGGCTCAACACACTTGACCCTGAAGCAGTACAATCAAGCAATCCCTGTTCAGCCCCCAGGGTGTGTGTGTGTTGGGGGAGGAATGGGTGTTAAGGGGGGGGGGAGTGAACATTTGGAACAAGACTATTGTTATGTTCTCTGGTCCAAAGCCCCATGGGAGGAAATCCTGCCATGTACCTGGACAGATTCCTCCTCTGGATAACAAGGACATTCACTTTGGATGCAGACATATCAGTCACACATCGGCGTGCCCTTGGCCGAGGACACGCGCGTGTATGTGGTGTAATAAAACACAACAAGGTTTAGGGTGAGGTGTTACACCCACATTAACGCTGCTAATCTGGTGAGATCATTATCCCCGTCTGTCCAAATTTTGGGAAGCGGTCGTTCATAACTGCAGCCGAGGTGCATTAGTTATTTACACACACGTATACACACACACACTGAGAGGGACATATGTATATTCAAGGCTAATTCATTTAAGAGCAGAACAATGTCACATACAATACATGTAAAGTTTACTGTGAGAGGAGCAAGGGCGTGCTTTAGAGGATGTGGCAGAGATGCCCAGTTGCCCTGAGTGTGTGTGTGTGTGTGTGTGTGTGTGTGTGTGTGTGTGTGTGTGTGTGTGCGTGTGTGTGTGTGAGAGAGAGAGTACGGTTGGGTGGGGGTCTGCATTTTGACAAACCATGCTGTTAAAGATATAATAGCAGCATAATCACCGCCCCAGGCTGTCATTCTTCAGGATAATGGCCTGCTTATTCATTGGGGATGCCGTATGTCCCCACGCTGCTTTTTATTTCCCAGATATTTCAGATTACGTGTTTCTTTCGTTGCTCCTGTACCCTTTGTCTTGTTACAAATTCTCATGTATTTGTGTTTGTATTTTTAGTGTTCTTTAAATTTGACCTTCCCTCCGCTCTTTCATCGTCCCCGTGCCTTTTCTTTGCTTTGCTCGTTCTCTCTTCTCATCATCCATGTCTTCAGACTAAACTGATATATTAAATATGTACTTGCTTATATTAATTGCAGGACTTTGAGGTCCTTCACTCAGTCAGTTGGTTTTATGTTTTGCTTACCTGAAAAATGGTGTAACAATATTACAAATATAAAGCTTGATCATATGCTCGTCATATCTTTAACTTCATGCTGTTTAATGACTTTTTTTCAAGGTTTGTCCGTGAACACCCGTCCCGTCTAAATCTTCAGCAAAAATCAAGAAGTCTTCATTGTAAAGATCTTCAGGCAATGTTTTTATTTGAAGTTATTTTACAACAACACAAGTTCAAGTCTACATTATTGAGAGGAGCAAAGAAAACAACACTGCTGATGGTCCGGTCGCTCTCCTCCACCTTTACATTTCTATTTAGCACCGGACCAAGTAGTTTGACAGAAACAGTCGGGGAACAGCATTAGAAACAACAACAGAACTCAAATAGAGTTGAGACAGCAGAACACAGAGGACTCAGGTCAATTATTCACTGAGATGTCTTCTCCTTCTTTTGCTTTTACACCTGGATTGATTGAAAAACACGGAGGGTGGTAGTTCTCCAGAAAATTTAAATGTGCTCAGGTTCTTCTTTTAAATTAATTCTCGAAGAAGGAAAAAAACGTAAAATTTTAAATATCAGTTCAATCCAGGAGTGTTAAAATGACAACCAAGACAGGAGGGGGTGGACAGGGCTGTCGGTGAGCTCAGTAAATACAATCTTACAATCTGACAAGGAATTTTATCTGAGACAGAGTCCATTATTATTAATTATACAACATAATAGGAACTTTACAATTACTTTACCAGTAAACATTAATAGATAGACTTTTTTTGTATTTTACATATTAAAATAATGTGCTTTTTTTTTTATTTGAAGACATTATCTTCCAAAACACATTAACGGAAAACATCAGAGACGTGTGTGATTCTCATCAAGTGCTGACGGTGTGGCTTTCAATGAAAAGCTGCATGTTTCCTCGAGAGACTATTAAGGCGGGAATAATACAAGTCAAGACGATCTTTAACCGAGTCCTAATATGTTTACCATCGTTCTGTATTCACAGAAGATGAACAAGTCATTGCAAAGTCGTGCGTCTGCCTCAGTCAACAGTTTTGGCATACGGACTCTTTGAATCTAAAAATGCTGCATTAAGTGTTACGCGTGTTTGTAATTGCGCTCGCCCCAGCTCCCTCAGCCCAGGGCAAAATGTAATTAAAACCTCTGAGAATTTAGTCACTGAAATCATTTGCTCATTATCAAGCCAGCCTCTGTACAAAGTGGCATATTAGTGGCTATTAAACTAGTGAATTAGTCACTTATAATTATGGTGTTGAGGACAACATGACTCGGGTTTATTTTTATTTATGTGCTGTTGTGTTTTACGTGGTATGTACATAACCACACGGCTTCACTGAAATGTCTCTTTGCTGCACGAGTGATTCCTTCCAAAGTGCCTCATTTATTCACATTGTTCTTGTAAACATTATTTGCATTGTTATTTTTCTTGTTTTGCTTTGTTTAAGTGAGCGCGTCCAGCCGTTCACACCATTTTTCATGATTCTTTTTCATTTATTTAGGAAGGTCCAGCATTGCATGACTGTTGGAAGTATTTTCATTTTATGGAGTGTTGCATCTTACAGCAGTGCTGTCCATTATCTTGGGGGTTTTCTCTTTTCCAACGATACGCTGAGCTGCAACAGAAGCTATGAGAAGTCGAGCAGGTGGTCGACATGTGGTGCGTTTTGAAGAGATGTTAAATGGAGATCTGTAGGTCCAAAGCATTTTGGCGTGTTTTATTTACGAACATCTCTGTATGTTCTGTGCCCATCTGCTGGAGGAGTCCTTGTATGCTTCCTAAAGAGCTATCACAGCCACACGTATGGTAGGGTATGGTAATGTGCAGGCTCTGGCCTAGTTTACGCCATCTTTCACCCCTTCTGATTCTCAGTTAGACATTGTGTCCAGTCCCAGCGAGGCGGCGTGCTGCTTGGCCCTCAGACGCAGGTTCTCAATGCTGGTGGTCTTGCTGTTGTGGCTGGTGAGGCCGCCTGCAGTTGATGCCTGCAGCAGCGGGCTGTTCCACACCTGCTGTGCGTGATGGGACAGGGACTGATAGTAGGACTGGCAGGGCAGAGAGCCCAGTGGCGCAGGGGGCATGTTAACATTCATTCCCAGGTAGGGAAGTGAAGACGGGGCAGCGAGGTCAAAAGCGGGGTAGTGCACCAGGTTGTTGGTGGCGGCCATGTGCTGGCGGAACTGCTCCTGCAGACGAAACAGACTGAGGGGGGACGAAGAGTAAGAGTGGCTCTGAGAGAGAGGACCGGTGCTGGCCAGGCTGCTGCTGGAGGACGAAGGTGTCACTGACGGAGAGACCAGGGGGGAATCTGTACAGGGACAAGGAGGGTTAAGAAAGTTTTATATATATGCTTTAGTAGTCAGCTGATTTAATGCATTAAGTTTGCCAAGGATAAAAGGACTTGTACTTAGTATTCTTACCTGGTTTAGGGCTGAGTCTTTTACAAGCTGGAGAGTCGTCCCCAGGTGTCACCGCCCTTTCACACTTCATTTCCTCTTTCTGGGATTTGCTCTCGTCCTCCTTATCGGTGGCATTATCCTCTGTTGCCGACTCGCTGCCTGAATGTTCTGCTGACGTGACGTTCAGCTCCATGTCCAGCGGAACAGGACGAACCACAGGACCCTCTGTCTCCGGGGAGGAGGAGGAGGAGGAGGATGAAGGTGGAAGCTGGGTATCAGAAAGGATAGTGGTGGAGGGAGGCATGTCCTCCTTCTCGCTTCCTCCTTCCCCGGACACCTCCTTCTGCTTCTGAAGCTGCTCCTTCTGGAGGCTGCGCTGCTTCTTACGAAACTTTGCTCTGCGGTTTTTGAACCAAACCTGGAGGATAAAGATTATTATAGACCGTTAATAGGAAACTGGGGTAGAGACTTTAGTGCATTGCGATAAGTGATCCTCTATGTTCCAGAAGTTTTTTGTTTTTATTAATTTGTTGTGTTCTTAATTTTGATCTTGTTGGGGGGGGGGGGTTTAAATCAAAAAATAAAATATAATATGCTCAAGTGCCCACGCTTTAAATTCACAATCAAGCTTCAAAAATGTTATACTTATTAGCTGGCAGTTTTTTTACAACTTTTTTTAGGTTGTTTTTAGGTTGTTCAGATGAACAATCTTTTGTGGATGATAATGCAAAACTTCACAATCTACAAAAGCCATAGCACTGCTTATAAATATCGTTTAGATACTGTTTTTATCACTGCTAATCACGTTTTTATTGAAGTGTTTCAAGCTGTGTTTTTGTGAAATGAAGACAGAAGTTTTGTTTGTTTTACTTAAAACTGTCTCCCATCTTTTATAAAATCTCTATCTCTAACGTCATAAACCCAACACTAATATAAAATAATATATTTTTATATTATATTTTTATTCTTCTTCTTCGGACGTGCCTACCTGCACGCGGGCCTCGGGCAAATTGGTGCACATGGCAAGTCGCTCCCTCATCACCACATCCGGGTAATGGGTCTTCTGGAAAGTCTTCTCCAGCGCTTCCAGCTGCTGCGCAGTGAAGGCCGTGCGGCTCCGGCGCTGTTTGCGGTGCTGAGAGCCGTAGCGAGCCTCCAGGATGATGTCTTGAAATGTGCAGCCGTTGGAAGAGAAAACACACGGCAAGTTTTATTTCACTGAACAGGGTGGGTTTGTGTGGCACTTTCATACTTGGGGCAGCTTATTTGTTAATTTAATTAATTTACTTATTGCTTAAAAAAAAAGCTTGAGGGCTTAGACACGTTTTAATATTATCCACTCTCTTCTTTTGCTTTTCCAAAAAGGAAAAAAAGATTTTTGTGATGGCTAATTGTAAAAAATAATAATAAAAAAAAGTCTAATACGTCACTAAATGTCTTTGTGGCCTACCACAGCACATATTTCACTTGTTTATTTAGTCTGATCCCAGCTATATCCCTTCACGGTGTAAGATGATTAATCGTGAAAGCGAATATTAACACCTAATTAAAAATATTCTAGAACAATCACAGACGCGAATTTTGGCTCTATGTATACTCTTTTTTTTCTTTTTACAAAAAACAAACAAACAAATTCAAGCTCGTTTCTATAAACACTGTCTCCTGCTTGTGTGTGTGAGCGTGCATTCAATTACCAGCTAGTCTCTCAGCCAACGTAAGCGCGTGCACGGACGGCCGGTAGTCGGGCGCGTGCTGCGCCTGTTGTGCGGCCTGCTGGTGCAGGTTGTACATGGCGCTGAGGGAGTTCATGGCGTGCAGAGAGTAGCCGTTCACCCCGTAGTGCTGCATGGTGAGAGGTCGCTACCTGCGGAAGGGAAGAGAAGGATGGGCATCTGGCGTTAGGGGAGGGCGCGTGACTGCTGATTGGCAGGCAACATTGTTGAACACGTGATCTAAAACCTTTTTTATTAGAAGAACAAATGGTTTCGAGACATCCAGTTCAGATGAACTGTGACACACACACACAGCGTATTTATTAGTAAGTGACAGTAGGCCCACGCACTCAGGGGCCAATAGATTTTAATGTTTTCAGTCAGACTAAAGTGTTATCCATTAACATCCAATTACCGCTCTATTCAATCCATTAATTATACAAAAGACTTTTAATTGGGGTAATTATCACTCTTCGCCATAATGAACCGTGACGGATGCCTTATTCATGAATTTATTCCCGGCGTTTGTGTGTTCAAGAGAACCTAAATCCCCACTGAAAACGTTGCTTTGACAGATCAACGCGCTCATGAAATGTGTTAGGACATAATACAAGCTGATTGTTAAGAGTGTCGGTGGTAAAAGGTGCAGCCAGATAGCAGGATTATAATTAGTAGTAGTAGTATTAAGTCATGAATAATCCGGTCAAGTGATGTTAATTTTCAAGGCTATATTTTTCTTTTTTGTCCCCATATTTAACAGCAAAGGTAGTCATTTGCTGGTAGTCTTCTGCTATTAATAATAAGTCTTACAGGCCTGAACACTTGCAGCTTTAAAGGCAGGAAACTCATCGAAGGGAAATCGTCCACCAGGCAGCAATTTCCAAAAACTCTATTTTGTAGTTCTCCTTCACGACCGAGATTTTCATAGATGAGACCGCTTGAGGACACGATTAGATATGTATTAGCACCAAGGAGGCTGACAGAAGGGGCTATCTCCGAGGCCCAAACAGTTATTATAACTATAACAGAGGGACCACAGGGAGAAGATATAAATCTTCCTGCTGGATGACAGCTTTGTAAGTGGCTGTAAGTTCTTGCGCTTAAACGGAGAACTCAAATAATATCATCAATTAAAACTTTAAGGGCGTGATTTAATTTCTTAACTGCTTTGTTTAACTAGATGAATTTGACTTCTTCGTGTAACAAATCAGAATATGCAGTAATACTAAGGGGCCAGTAACTCAGTACATGTTAGTGTGAAGAGTTTAAATTGTTCAATGCTGTGATGGATAACAGTAATTTATGACTTTGTTGTTAATTTGATTGCGACTATGATAAACATGTGATTCATTTCAGTTAGGTAACTTCTGTGTCTCCTCATTATTATTATTATTGATAATAACATGTAAACCATTTAGGATGTTGAGCCAGTTTTAGCACACACGGGTTGCCGTCGTTGTAAAAGGCGTTTCTTTCTGTTCCTCTCTTGGCTTTTTAGTGCCGTGTGCGTGCGTGCGTGCTCTGGCGTGTGCGCGCGACGCCCGCAGTGCCCGTTCCCAGCCTATTAAGTGGCTCCGGCGGCTGATGAATGTGATCAGAGGGCAGTGGGGAATAGTTTAATTCGCGGGGACAGAAGGTGCTTCGCTAAACATTTACTTTACTCCCCCAAGTATTTGAGTTGAATGGGTACCCCCTCCCTCCCCTTCACACACACACACACACACCTCCCCTTCCCTTCTCTGGCGGCCTCTTATCCCATCGCCCCGGGGCAACGTTTTGGCTGAGATGTATGGCTGCTCCGCGGGTAAAAATATGCATGTTGATCCCCATTTGGCTCCCCGTCTAATGGAAGTGCAAATAGGTTTCGACTGCGAGGCCCTCCATTTATCATCACCGCTGACATGGACGGACGTACAGTGGGACCCAGCGCTTAGCTCTGCGGCGGAGCTCCCTCGTGTGCGCGTGCGTGCGTGCATGCGAGCGCGTTCAGGCAGACTTCGGTTCTCCTCAGCTACCTTTTTCTGCATTACATCTTCTGAAATTAAATTAAATTAAGCCTCTAGTCGCAAAAGATTTAAGAAAATAAATAAATAAAAAAAGAATCACCATCCAGCGGAGTGAGAGCAGAAAGTACATGTTTGTATTTGTTTTAACCTGCATGCCTGCAGAGATAGAATAAAACCCATCTGTCATTGGTTTTAATCCACCAAAGCTGCAAATAAGCGTAGCGTGAGCTCGTCTGCATGCTTTTCCCGTGTTTAGTGGGCAGGTAAACTTTTACTTTATACCCGACTTCCCGTTGTTTCCAGCTTTAAAATACTAGTTGTAGCCTGTATCTCCTGTCCCTATCAGATTCTGCACAATAGCCCGTCGCTGTGAGCCGTGTCCGCGGTGTTATTGTCATTCATAAGTCTCTCGTTGCTCCAGGCGCTGGGCCCTCCTGGCTGCCCTGCTCAGTGCTTCAATAATGAAACCGTCATTATGTAAATTGGCATGTACAGTGCAACTCTTTGATCCGACTAAATTAGGAAAAATGTTATTTGCTAACAGCCCTCCGGGGACTGAGTCGACCTGACAATCTGCTCTTTGCTGTGTCACTAGTGTAAAACTGTCAGAGGGCGAGGAACATCTGTAATTTTTCCCGGAGCTGCTGTTATGAATGATATTTGTTACGTTCAGACCAGATTTAAATTTAGGTGTTTCACTGTCTATATATATTTAATTGTCAGCATTTAATTAACATTTTAAGCCATTTTAATCACACTGAAATGAAACTTTTGTTATTTTGTTTTTTTAAGAAACTGTTTTTGAAAAATTACAGTGGAGTTCATAAAAGTAAAAGAAGACAATAAGTGAGACGCTGTCAAAAAATCAGGAGGCCTTTAATTTTGAGGTTATATTAATTTTGCGCACAAATAAATATGTACGCATATTTTTTTCTACGTTATCCTGTTAATTGTTTTCTTATGTGAATAGTATGGGGTGTATTTTCGTTCGCATTCAGACGATTACAAAAAATAAATAACTAAAACAAAATTTAAAAAAATCACCCAAAGCTCTGCTTTCATTTTCATCAAGTGCAAAAATAAACATGCAATTTGCAAATAGCTAATAGCACAACAGCATCTAATAACCTGCAGTTCGTTTCATACAAACTTTACAAACATTATAAACTTCATATGACTCGCTGCTGCTCTGTAGGAGTCTGCCGTTTTTCTTCATATATATACACACAGCTAAACAGACAGACACGACTAGATAAATAAGAGAAAGTTAAAGACTTTTTTCTGTTTTAAGGTTTGTTTGTTTTTTACCTCCTGCGCCGGTAGTTTTCTTCGTTGTCACCTCCTCCACAAACAGAAAGAACCCAAGCTCCTTCGTTTCCTCTTCCTCTTCTTTTCGGATCTTTTAGCGGCTCTGTCGGGTGTGTTTTTGCCCTCTTTACCGTCCTTTTTGTCCGCCAGTGAGATGACAAGTCAGCTCAATGGAAAAAGTCCTCTCCGAGTGCTGCTTCGCTCAAAGCCCGTCCGCTCGCGCTCCTCTTGCTCTCTCTCTCTCTCTCTCTGCGTCTCGCGCACAAGTGGGAAGCCGCCATCTGCTGGAGCGCGAGATCCCCGAGCTGGGATTTTAAGTAGAGCCTCGCTGGGGTCGTACGAGCTTTCTATTGGCTCTCGGTGCTGCCAGTTAAGGGAGCGACACAGCTGAGGGTCTAGTGGCGTGTCGGTGCACTGACGTCTGGAGTTATTTTTCAAATATGATCAATTTAAGCACATTACGCCCGCTGAAATCCACCCGTGACCGTGGACACATTTTTTCCCTTCTTATTCTGGAGTTGATAAACAAACCTGAAACGTGACAAGTGAAGGTTTATATTGGATACTTTACGGGAATGTAGGCTATGTTGTTTTACTATCGTGATGGAGTGGTATGAATTACATTACTATGCGAATATATGAGGTGTAATTTAACACAGTAATTATTTTTTATTTTTTATTTTTATTTTATTAAGCTTAAACCTTGAATCGGTGAGTAAAGCTATTCTCCCACGATAAGGCATACAGAAAACACAACTATGGAGAAAAAAAGAAATATATTTAGTATTTTTTTTTCCTCAAATCTGTCTTCAGACAGATTGTCTGCACTTCGTTCACGAATCCGATTGTCTTTCGTTAGTTTTAGAGAGCACAAGCATCCGACCCATAGTTTGTTTGCTTTTCGGCTTTTTGCCGTGGAGGAGAGAGAGACTTTAGAGAGATGGCTAATAGATGCCAGGGTGCTGCCTTTAGCCTCTCTCCCGGCCTGGAAGGATTTGGGATGGGATAGGAAAGACAAGACGCCATCTCAGCCTCCAAAAACCCCTGTCTTAAAATGACTGCGGGTAAGAGGATTAGGGCAATAATGCCCTTCTCTTCTTGAAGGGTTTTCAGAGAAGATTTCTTCTCCCGGAGCAAAACCGTTTAGGTAGCGAATTAAGGGCAGCGCAAAGTATCCTTTTAATGTAAAGCTTGCATATTTTGTTGGGAGATTCTTTGGGAAAGTGCTTGGCCTATAACGCTTTTATTTCTTCCTTTTTTTAAAAAATAATCTCTGACCATGTTTTTCACTCTAACAAATCTGAACGGTAGACAAAAGATTTCACGGAATAAAGAATATTAATGTTAACGCGTGCTGGCACGTAGAAAACACATCTGCCTCTGAGCGCGTCACTCACAGGAGCAACCAGCGGTGTGCGCGCCTGTATCAGAAAAAGTTTGCGTGGGTCATCTGAAAGTTAAACGTGTGTGTGTGTGTGTGTGTGTGTGTGTGTGTGTGTGTGTGTGTGTGTGTGTGTGTGTGTGAGTGAGAGAGAGAGAGAGAGAGAGAGAGAGAGAGGGTAAAGGTGAGGGTCCACACGTATTTTTATTTATTTATTTGAAAGCAAAAATGGCGTTAGATGTGTATAAACAAAGCCTAACAATAAAGAAATAGTGGTATGTTTCAGAAGTTATAAAATTAATAATTGTAAGGCTGTCAAATAATAAAATTATATTATTATTATTATTATTATTATTGTTATTATTATTATTATTATTATTATTATTATTATTATTATTATTATTATTATTATTATTATGTCATCTTTCTTTTTCAGTCTTTTTTATAACAACCTAAAACCTTTTCATGTGTTCTTCAAAGTCTTTTTTTTTTCTTTCCCCTCGCCTGAAAAAAATAATAAATAAAAAATAAATACTCGTGTGCCTCTCTGGTTGTGTCTCCTTGGTAGGCTCCTATCACTCCGGTTTTCTCCGAGGTCTGAGAAAGAAAGAGGATTAACTTGTGAACCAATGGAAATAAGAACTTAAACGGGAGGTAAATCTGGCCACTGTCTCTTTGTGAGGACCGTCTCTAAAGCAATTAAAGCGAGAAAGAGTTTCTTCTCAGCGCCTCTCCACCTAAAGCTCCTTAGAGCGGCTAGAGCTGTCCAGCGCATCTGAGGGGCTTAAACGCCATAAAACAGCTCCCCTTACCCCTGCATCCAGCCATGCACCGCTGAAAGCGAGGTGGGCGAACAATGACCTCCACACGATGAGCAACGCCAAATTTGAAAATGTTCCTTTTATATGGAGAGAAAAAACGAAAGAAAACTCAGGAGGGCTCAGGATGAGTTATTGATTTTCTTTTCGGGTTTTACCCTCCACCTTTATCACATAATATTTAGCCTATTTGCATAACTAACAAATCAAGCTTTTTATTTGACAAAGAACAAAACTATCTTTAATGCGCTCACTTCTGCCAGCTAATTAATACTCTTAATGATGTTTCTGCAACTTCATGAATACATTAGGTGTGCAATCCAGCAAGCCTCAGCCTCTCCTGCACCATTCAAGGGTATTTCAGCATCTGTTCATCCCAGAGCAATTAATCATTTTGATGTGTAGTTTAAAACCGACTTCTTGCGGGAGACCTTTTTTTTGACAAGAATAACAAAGCAATTTGCCAGGAGGAGCCACCTCTTACACACAATATTATAGGAGCACTTCCACAGTAAGAGCTGCTTTCCATATATATATATAAATCTTTTTTTAAAAATTGATATATGAATTTAAAGAGACAGCAACAATTTTGCGGTTTATTGTCAGCACCACACCTCTGAATCCTCCTGAAATCCCTTTTATTTGTGACAAGATCTCAGGATCTCCTCGGCAAATCCCTCCTCTAAAAGTTTTCAACCTGTCAGTTTCCTCTAAAAGCTGGATAATTCCCCCTCTTTTTTCCTCTGTCCATCCCCATCTCTCTTTCTTATTGCCCTCTTTTCCTCCCTTGTCTCAATCCCTCTGTCTCGTTTATTTTCCTTGCCTTCTCTGCTCTCTCCCTCTCTCTGTCTCTCTCTGGCTCGGATCCCTCTGCACAAGGGGCCCCATTGTATAGTCCTAATCCAGAGGCAACACAGCTTTAGGGACATGCAGGGATAAAAGGCCCATCAAGCCCACAACTTTATGGGGGCAAATCTCTCCCTAATCCTTTGCTTTATCTAAACAAAAGCCCCTCTGCCTTAATCCACCTATGTGTTGAAAAGAAAGAGAGGAAGAAACTGGAGAGTGGCAGAGAATGGGAGAGGGGGAGAAAAAAGAGAGAAAACAAGAGATGTTGGAGAGAGAGAGAGAGAAAAATCTCACGCGCTCTCGGGTTGAACAGGAGATCACACGGAGGAGGTAGAAGTTTTCAGGAAGAGGTAAGTCATACTGACAAGCTCTCACCTGCGGGTAAGCTTCAAGTGTTAAGTGCTGCCAAACTGTAGCGCATCTCTCACTTAAAGACCCCAGCTCGAAATGAAGGAGGCTGGTGTGTTCATTAAGCAGGACGTTATTTTAAGAGATGCATTTGTCAAGAAAACACGAGGATCTCTTTATGCTGACAAGTGAAGATAACACCAAAGTGGACGTGGGCACAAATGTGTTAATGCTGTGTCCAATTTGGCCATGACTGAAAATAAAAGTGTGTTGATCAATGTAAACAAAAGATGAGAAAACGTTGTTTAACAGGGTTGGGCGATGTTCTAAAAAAGCCTTTCAGTCAGTCTGATTAATATGTGGCTTGATTTTGAGGCTAAAACCTGCAGCATCGGCTCACACTTAACATTAAATGTGTATTCATTAATGCAAGCACCGCTGACTGTGCAGTTTAAGAGTCCCAACAGTGTTTATGGGTTAGTATTATTTGTTTCCTGAGAAGCTGCCTGCATACTGTGGTTTGGTATTGTCTTGCTGAAATAAGCAAAGATGTCTGGATGGCAGCGCATTCTGGTGAAAAAGCCTTTGCATATTATAAATATTACTATTCAGCAGTCCTGCTGTGTACATTAGTGCCCACTGTCAGCCTCACCCCCACCAGGGGGTTATTACAAGCTGGACAGTCCCTCTCCTCTTTAGCCTCGAGGACATGGCATCTAACATTTACAAAAAGGAATTTCTGATTGAATTCTTTAGACTAAATAATGATTTTCCACTTCGCCCAGAGAAGTCTTAGATTTTCATATTTTTTCATTACATGGCAGCGTTTTGGCTGTTTTTTTTTTTGTTTGTTGCTTGCTTTTTGTCTTTTTGGGTGCAGTTTGCAAATCCATGAACATTTCCATAGAATCATGTTGCTTTTAATGCAGTGGTGCAAATATCCCAGTGATTCAGTGTTGGTTTTCAGCCTCACTTTCTGAATAGTTTAATGATTTCCATGTGCCAAAGAAACCCAGAATTCTTTGCAATTTTATGTTTAAAACAGTTCTTCTTAAATTGTTTCTAAATCACTGCCCATCGTGTTACCCCTGTTTCAGCTGTTCTGCTTTGGGTTATATTCTCTAACTAGCCACCTGTTATTTTACAGGCTAAAGAAGATCAATTTTTAATTCTCAGTTTTTCTCAGGTGTGGCTCCTTATGACACCACCTGCTTTGCCCCAGGTTGTTCTTGCAGTAAAAGAAATGTGTCCACCTGTACAGCTATGACTTATCTAAAGCCTCTCGTGCAGCCTGAATCCCTTCACTTCCTCTCAAACATCTGTCTTTACCAAAGAAAATCTCACTGTATCGGCTCCACTTTGGACAATCAAGCTTTAATCTGGAGCTGGATTTATCTGACTGAGTGCTCACAGAGTTTAAGTCATAGCTCTGAGGGACAGGTGGTGGGAGAAGCGAGATATCTGCAGCATTTTATGGAGCAAATTGCTGTTAAAATAATGAATTTTTGCTTAGTTAAATTTGTTTAACTATCTTCCTTTTTTTTTAGCTAAATCTCAACTATTTACTCTTTAAATATGTATTTAATTCAAGACCCTTTCAGAATAAAATGCCCCAACACTCTGTCAAAGTTGTCAAAATCATCTCCGCTTGTCTCCCCACTTCTTTTACTTTTAGGCACATTCAGCATGGCACTCATATTACATTCATTAACACCCTCAATTACCTTCTCCTCTTTGGCTTCATTCCTTCCTAATAGAGCTAGCATACGGCTAATGAAGCAAATAGTTGGGACAATTTAGTCATTAGAGACAATTAAGACAATCCATTGCAATCCATCTCAGACCAGGAGACACGGAGAGAAATCAGGGAGAGATCCAGTGAGCAGCCACCCAAACCAAACATCGCTCTGTGCAAGCAGTCAGCCAGTGTAGAGAAAATGCTTTAGACTGGATTGAAGTAATTTTCCCTCCGGTGGCATCGCTCGTAATACTTGAACCATTATAAGTTGGCTGAAGGCATCTTGCTTTCCTTCATGCAGGGATTACACCTGGCCTCAGGAGGAGGAAAATGGTTCCCAAAGAGGCAGGCAGACGCAGAAGGAGGCAGAAAGCAGCCTTGATGCATTCCACCACAATAAAGTATAAATCCTCTTCTTCACAGCGTATTACAGGAATGAACATAAGGGATTGTGTCATTGTTGGCCTATAATCTGGCTTTAAACTCCTTGTTTTACAAATGGTCTTCTTTAAAAAGCTCTTTCTTTTTGCCGGGCGCTTCTTTTTTTTCATTCTTTTCATCCCGTATTAACCTGCCGTTCCCTCATCAGCACTTTTTAATTTTTTTTGTTCACTTGCCTGTCACGTTTGTGGATCGTCTATTATAAGAGTCTATATTTACACAATTCCCTTCTTTGATGCATACATGTAACGTGCAAATGAGCTGTCTAATTAGACACAAGGAATGTGCATCCATAATGCTCACATTGCAAAGCAAGAGTGCACTTTCCGCTTGTTACCTAGTTGTAATCGTAAGTGTCACCAAAACAGATAAAGCACACGCAGGAATGTGTGAATTTCCCAATGCTTTTCTATGTGTCCTTGCCCTCCGAGGCTAAGGGTAATGTCCTATCCTGCTTTGGATGTGGAGATGGTGGCGGTGGTTTTTTTTTTTTCTGCCTGCTGAACAGGCAGTCTGCATGAAATAACTCCTGATAGAAATGTTCAAGTTGTCACCCTCTCCTTTGTCTCCAGTGCTGTCTTTACTGAGCATGACGATTGCACGTGTTACACCTGAAAAATTCAAGAAATGACACGAATCAGGTGTCGATCATTGTGAAGCACATAAAACATAACAAATGTGTATAAAGCAGAATTCAATTTATGGTTGAATTGTGGTTGTTAAAGTGATTTACTAATGCAGTAAATGAAATACAAGTTATCATGCATTTAGCTATAGCACTTATTGAGTCTATTCTGCACTGTTATAATTTATTTTTTAACAGATTATTTAAAATAAATGCACAGATAAATCATTCAGTAATAATATCTCTTTCAGTCACAACTCATGCATGCTTACTAATTTAGCTTTTTGGTTACACTTTAGGACACAAATTAAGATGCAGGATATTTAAAAGGTTTTAGTTAAAATGCACTCTTTCTCAACATTAAGCCAAGAGCTAATAGCTCTTCGGGGTTTCCAGGTAGACAAGTTTAGCCCCAACACCAGACCACATTTTACTAATTTATTCACAGGATCACAAGAGGTTGCAGAAGGGCAGTCTCTCTTATAGCTGCCACCTGAGACCGCTAACCCGGTAATGTCACGTGGCCTTGATGAGATTCAGTCATATTTCCCATACAAACACATTTTTAAAGTGTAGGTTTACACGAGCTTTTTCCATGTAACAGAGCATCCTGTTTGTCTTGACTAACAGGGAGTATTCATGCTTCTTTTTTTTAAACAGAGAAGGACATTATTGGGTTTTTATTAACGTGAATTAGCTGCGTTGATTGAGTTGTCACAGACAGATAGATTAGAGATACAATCAGCTGAGTCTGATGGGGGATGTGGATTGAAGTGATTTATGGAATATCAATATTTTGGCAAATTCAAATATCTGAGCAGAAAATTACTTCTTTTTTTCCAGACACCCAGTCAGATTTAGCAGTTTTTTTAGCATAGCAATAAATAAGTTCATGACTAATAAGTTCATCACTAATGAAACATTTGATTGGTCTTCGTCTTTTCTGAGAGACGTGATCTCTTGCTCTTAGAAAGTCGCAGACAGGTTAGGGTGAGACGAGGCAGCACATCTGGCTCCAGCCTTCTGTCCTCTGGCAGCGTCTCCTGTTTCCTCCTTCCTTCCTTATTTGCCCCTTATTTGAGTCTCACAGGCCCTGTCACCCCCCCCCCCCCCCCCCTCCTCTTCCTCCCCCTCCTCTGCTCTCTCCATTGCCTCTGAAAGGAACCTTGCTGGGCCCAACTGCCTGTGTAACAAGCTGGGCTGGGCAGTCACAGTGGGGTATGCTATTGTGAGTGTCTATGTGTTTACATTTGTGTATATGTGTTTGCAAGGGATCACCTTGTACTTTTTTTCAGGGAGCCTCCCCCATGAAAACACACTTGAAGCGGTACTGGCTGCGTCACCCTTACTTCTACTCATCTCGTGTGCAAACACACAGACGCACACCATCGTCACTCTTCTCAGTGATCCTCCAGCTCCCTTCCACAGCAGGGAGCAGAGAGAGGAGGTGGAGCAGGAGGCTAATGGATATGTTTGTTTACCTATTTGTCCTTGACATGATCAATTGATCAGCAGGCTAATTCACTGCCACCATGGACTCATTACATTTCCATTTAAATTGCTAATGGATTTCTTCGAGGCTTCATCTTTGCTTCCCATTTGCCCTGCACGTGCAGAGCGTGGAGGTACGGTAGAGGTGCGCGTCTGCGGAAGAAAGCACTCACCTGCATAAATCTGTTTGTAAGCATCAAGCAAAAGTTTCACTCCAGAAGGGAAAATCCAACACGAGTCACACTTTGTATCATTTGCGTCTCAGTAACAAGTGAAGTACGACAGGGATAATTACCTGTATCGTGGAGCTTGTTTCGGTCATTGTTAAATAGATGTCATCAAGTCACACCCTCTCACATAATATACACACACAATCCCCTGGGAGAGATGTGAGCTAATTCCTGGGTGTTGAAAGCCTCTGATTATGGGTGGCTGGGAAGATTGCTGTTAACAACGACTGATGTGGAATTAAATAAAGCAACAGCAGGACGTCCTAAGCTAAGCACTTATTAACAATATGCTCTGATAACGTGGGGTCTTCTTTAGTTTGAATGCATTTTAACAGCACATCTGGATATCTGAAGATTATGAAGTGGTTTTTTTTCTTCACATGGGTGCCAGTTCAAAAGATTAGCTTGGGAAGCATTTCCTGCATTTCTTTAATATAGGAAACAAAAAGAGAAACACTGCAAAATTTTAATTTCATTCTTAACGGATGGAAAAATTTGAATCTTTATTCCATACAATCACAAAAGTGTAGAAAGTTTATGACATGTGAATTTAGCAGAATCATCAGGGTGTCTCCTGTTTGTTCCAGTCTTTAAAATAACCCATAGATGGTTTGTTTTTGTAAAACATTGGCTTTTAGTTTTTGACCTGCTTGTGAGGGAGAAATAGATGCAAGTAATGTGCGTTTCAATCACATGATTCATACTGTAGATACATGTATCCTATTAACCATTTATTGTTAGCTTCTCACTTAGCTTGTTTTTTGCATTTTTGCAGCATTTTTTCTGTTTGCGTTGTTTTCCATTGTCTTTTATTCCACTTTTGTTGTGTTTCTTTTTCTATTTCTGTTTTGTTTTGTGTGCTTTTATAATACTTTTTATTTGATAGTGTTTTGTTTTTGGGGTTTTTTTTGTTTTTTTACCTGTCCAGTCAAACAGTTGTGACAAGCAGAATCGTGGTCTGAAGGCTTTGTTGTTTGTTGTGCTAGTGTATTTAACCTCTCAGGACCTGCGTGCCCAGAATGGTGCACAGAGTTTTTAGTAACAAGGTTTAGTAACACCTTAAATCATAGCCTCTTTGTAAGTTCATTAGCTCCAAATGACACCACAATTTAGTAAAATAACTTGGTGTTCTATTAAATAAGGCTTTAAACTAGCAATTAAGACCACAAACTCTTCAATATAGTGTTTACTGTGATAATAAATTAAGTGAGACGTAGGGTTATTTTCTCAATGAGGGGTGGCCCTCTGATGATCATGAATGCAGAGGTCGGGGATGTAAGTTCTCCATCTCATTTGTGGATTCAGGAATCCAGTTACATACAAATGCAATGTCCACTGTCTGCATGCACATCCTCAGCCGTTTGAATAAGCTTTTAAAGAAAGGTACACCTCAGTGACATTATTTGCATCATTAGTTATGTTATATATAGTTATATTAGATATGTTTTTTCTACTGAGTTCAGGCTGTCTGGACAAATGGACAGATGAACAGACGGACATGTGACTGACAGGTGCTTCAGTGGGACCTCTCATGGGATTCATTTGTTTCATTGGCTATAATGAGCTTTATATGATGACTCCTCACCCCTGTCAGATTCCACCACGATCAAAAAAACACACATTCATCGCCATCCAATTGCACACACATACACACACGTGCACACACGTGCACAGCTTCAATCAGTGGTCATAAATTTAATCTTTGACAAGCCTGACATTTGCGCCCACGAGGGCTTTGGTCACTCTGTTTCTCTTGACCACTCCTTATGTAACACACACTCACACACGTACAGATATTTTCTCTCTCTCTCTCTTTCTCTCTCACTGCTTCCTTCCCCTGACACAGTTGTCAAGGACCTCTTTGACCTCTGACCCCGTCCCACTTGGCACCGTTATTGATTTTTCCTCCGACCCTCTCAATCTGGGATGAAGAAGGGTGAGAATGGGGGAATTAGTCGCCATAGTCAGGTATAGCGGAGGGGACGCTGAGGATGAAGGAGAGCGATCAATGTGTGCTGATGGCTGAGCTTGCATTAGCAGAAACAACAGTCAGCCATGGAGAAAATCAAGAGGGCTTGAGGCAAGATGTGTGAGCAACACTGATGCGGGTGTGAGAGCGGATGGAGGAGGTTGGAGGAAAGGGAGGAGAGGTCTTGTTATGTTTCAGATGCTTGAGAATTTGCCAGAACCACAAAGCCAGGTGATATGTGAGAAACAGATCTATACCAACTCGCTACAAAATCAGAATCAGGATGCTTTATTAATCCCAGAGGAAATGATAAATCATCAACCCTCAAGTTAACTGAACATCTACAACCTACATCAGTTAACGGATGACATTTTTATGTTCCCACACCAATAATCTGGTAGTGACTCTTTCTCACTTCCGTCTTAAATTTCCATTAGCTGCAAATCTCTGCTCATTTGATTTCATGCAACTTTTTTACTGTGCAAGTCTTGACCCACCCTTCATTTCTTTACATTTTGCTTCTGAGGACAGTGTGAAATTATGCATGCTGGTTCATGATGCTTTGTTTATGCTTGAAATTGCTGCATACCTTTAAAGGTGGCATGTAGGTTATGTGTACAGGACTATTTTAAATGTGCAAATAATTTAAAATAGTGTGACTCCAAGCACCAAGTGCACATAAGAGATTGTCTAGATATGCTTCATAAATTTTAAATAGGTAATTGTTAAAACTCATGAATAGAAATATTAGCTATAGAGAGAACAACTGTAAATATGCCGGTTTCTGCTTTTAAGTTGGCAGCTGTGACAGGAGAGTGTCGAGGAACAGACTCACCAAAAGCTCTTGGCTTCATTTTTCAAATGCTGCTGCGGTCATACCTAAGCTATTGAACTTCCAGATGTGCTGCATGTAATGTTGCTTCCTATTTTCCAAAATTCATCCATTTCAAACTCCCCTTGGGTTTTCCCATAAAGCATATATTACATCTGTGGGCCTACACCTTTCCTAGAGGATCTATAAATGGAGTATGTTTGTGTTTATCAGATAAAGTCTGATTTTCAATAAGATGAAACTCCCCTCACGTTATCGCCCTTTGTCTGTGCTTGTTTTTCCCAGTTTCTGTCACACCCACTGTTCTCTCAGTGGTGAGTAAATGGCATTTCAAGCAATCATACCCCCCCCCCCCCCCCTTTTTTTTTTTTTTAAACACAGCTTGCAATAATCCGTTCTCGCTCCTCCACTCTTCATGGATCAGGTTAGAGATTTCACAGCAGTGTTTGGAGGTGACACACTTATACATAATCTTTTTTTTTCTTATTTAATTTCTCACCATCCTCTCAGCTGATTCTCCCCCTGTCACTTTAGACGCAGCTGAGAGACTGATTTGGCTTCCATAATCTTTTCTTGCGTCGCCCCCTTCCTCTACTTGAGGAAACCTCGAAATATCATAAGGAGATTATTTCATTCGTAATTGATTGAGTGGCTCCTCACCACAGACCAAGATACTTCAAAGTGTATGAATTAAGACTTGGGATGGGGTGACTGAGGCGGGGAAGGGTGCGAGGAGGCAACGTGGCTCCATTAGGCTACTGCCGGGGGTCGAGCAGCTGAGCCTCTTTGGCTGGCAAATAAGAGCTGAGTCTGATCCTGCGATGGCAGCTAATTGGCTAAAGGGAAGACCTATTGGTCAGGGGAACATTTAGATGAGGGTCTTTGGCCGCACTGGATGACTGGTTGTTCAGCTCCAACTTGGTTTACAAAGGCAGATGGAGAAGAAGTTTGTAAACTTCACCTTTAGCTACTTTCTGGTGCACAAGTTTCGATGCAGTTTTTGGTCTGTTGGCACACATTTTCTGAGCCTTTTGCTGTCATTCAAGTTATTGGCAAGAATTAGATGATAGACAAAACTGCCACTCTCCTGTGAATCTAGAGCCTGGAGATGTTACCTTAGTCTAGTATAAAGACTTGAAACAGGGAGAACAACCTGGCTGTTGTAGCTTAATAAGGCTGAATTCTACTTTCCAGCACAAGATGCAATGTGGCGTTTGTTTAATCTGTGCAGAAATGAAAATGTAAAACTTGCAATGACTCTGTCATTTTGTTTTTACATTTTGACAGTACTGGCTTCGTGTTTAGCTCCCCTGGTTGAGCAAATGTAATCTGGCAACACAATGCTATAAAGGCACAATGTGACAGCCCAGGTTTGAGTCTTCCCTCACTCTCTTTCCCTGCTCTCCTGTCTGGTTTTCACTGTTTTGTCAAATAAAGGCAAAACAAAAGCCCCAAAAACATTAACTGACAACACCAAGCTCGTGTTTCCTCATGTAGTCATTATAATCAGTGCTAATTCTGACAGCATTTGCATTCTTTTAGTTTTAGATGAAAGCAGACTAAATCTAAAGTTGATTTAGATAACTAAAATGTAAAATGCAAAAGTTTGACATGTTTTTACCAGTGAGAGTTGCTCCACACAGTTTGCAAAGTGCCAATTTTCCTTGATGTCAAATGCAAAATGTGTCCAAACGTCTACTCTTCTCTTCCATGCAAACACTGACATTTTGTCACGTTTTCATAAGGCTGCATGGGAACTGGCTGAATGCCCCGTTTGTCGAGACAGGTCAAATTGTGCATGTCTAACCTTACTGCACAAGGAGATAACTTGGACTTCTAACTTGGACTTCACACTCATTTTTATTATTATTATTAGTCCTTTATTTATCCAGGTAAAAAAAATCTCATTGAGATTAAAAATCTCATTTCCAAGAGAGACATGGCATCATGGCAACAAAAGTCAAAATACACATACCACATGAGTATATAACATTTAAAACAAATACAATATCCCATACCAACATGTGAAAAATATACAATAACAGATCAAATGAAGAGTGCATTAAAAACAATCACACTGAGTAAAAGAGCTATTCTCTCGTTCCTTTAAGACAGACTTAAACTCTCCCAAAGTAACAATTCTGATAGTTTCAGTTCCTTCTGCAGATTATTCCAGGAAGCAGGGGCAGTGTATTTAAAAGCCTTTTCCCCCAATTCTGTTCTGATTTTTGGGACAATCAATTGTATGATATTGTGAGAACGAAGGCTGTATTGGTTGTGGTTTTTACACATATAAACACATAAATAAGATGGAACCAGCCCAAGGAGAAATTTATAGATAAAGATCAACCAATGGGAGAGTCTGCGAATATGAAAGATGGACATTTAGCAGCAGCATACAAAGAACAATGATGTACACGATTTCCATAGCCAGTAATAAAACGTAAAGCACAGTGGTACACAGTATCCAACCTCTTCAGGCAGTGGGCAGGTGCATTCATAAAAAGCAGGTCACCATAATCCAATAAAGGTAAAAAAGTTGCATGAATTAAGTGTTTTCTCACTTGGAGGGAGAAACAGGATTGATTTCTAAAAAGGTAACTTAGTTTTAGTTTTAACTTCGACACAAGCCTTTAAATGTGAGTTTTAAATGACAAATTCTGATCTATAATGATCCCTAGATACTTGTAAGATGTGACCATTTCAATTTCAGTTCCTTGAATTGTTTTAATCTTAGGAGACGTAGCTAACAACTCTTTGCCATTTGAGAATAACATAAACTTTGATTTCTCTGGATTTAACACTAACTTAAGTTGAATTAAATGGGACTGAACTACATCACAAGCAGACTGCAGAAATTGCAGGGTTTGTGCTACTGACGGAGATGAACAATAAATAATTGTATCATCTGCATAAAGATGAAATGCTGCATTTGACAAATTCTCACAAAGGTTGTTTATGTAAAGAGAAAATAGCAATGGCCCTAATATGGAGCCCTGCGGAACTCCTTTGGATGCTAGGAGAAAAGAGGAAGAAGACCCAGCAGCATGGACACACTGTTTTCTTGCTGACAAGTAATTTGACGTCTATAAAAGCTATCCTGCAGCTCCACTCTGAAACGTGCCGGTCTCCACATGCCTTCCTGCTAGATCCAAGCTCGTCACTTGGCCGCAGAGCTACTTTCGGCCCCTGGTTGTCTCCAAAGCCAGTTCAGGTATCCGGTTTTGCATTATCCTGCTGCTCCCTGTCGGGGGCACACATAGATCTCATATGATCACGTATGAAACTGAAGCAAGTCTTTGGGCTGTGAAAGAGAGCGGATGACAAGAAGAGTTTCTCCATCCTCCATTTCACATCTTTTCACTCCAAATTGCCCACTTCTGTCCATTTCCACTTTCCCTTCTTTCAGCTCCCTTCTTTCCCCTTTTCCTTTCTTTTCCAATCATCCTTTTGTCCTCCAATCAGCCCATACTTCCCTATCAGTCCTGACTCAATGCCAATCTTAATCCTCTTACCTCACGGCTCCATTACCCACTTCAGCCATTTTTGCATTTACACCAAAGAAAGAGGGGCTCCTCTCTTCTTCCTCAAACCCCCCCAAAAAGCTCAGACCTCCAATCCCACCAAATATAGATCCCTCCACAGACTATCTCTCCATGCATATGATTTCATTTTCAATCAATGTGAAATTTCTAAATCTGAATGCGAGAGGGGGCAATGAGGCTTTGGAGGGAAGGTGGTAAAATACCGGACCTCTTTGGAAGCCTTCATCCAAAATGAAAATAGCGTAAGTCCCCAGTTCCCAGGCGGGTGTGTCCGAGCCGCAGGATTATCTCCTGTTTTGTGTTGATTTTTAATCCCTAAATGCCACTTCTGCTCCCTTCAGTGCTGGTAATGAAATGCTAATGTAGCGCTGCACTGCTCATTTTCTTTAAGTGTATTTGTCACATCGTAATTGATAATATAAGCGAAGAAGAAGTCCTCCACAGGCAGTTCCTTTTATTTATGTCAAACAGGGTTTTTCATGCTTACTAAATTATCGTGCCAGCCGTTTCCTGTTTAACAAGTCAATTTATGATCTCTTCTTTTCCTCCCCTTTCTTTCCTTTCTAATTTACTGCCACTCTCTCATGGGAGAGATTAACCCCTAATCCCCTCATGTCCCATGGTTAATTGATATGATTTAACTATTACGAGGCCCTGGGTGGTTCCACACTGCTACCTCAGAGAGAGCATTCCCTGCGCTTAAAACCATGACCCTCGTTCCCCCCATCCGACCCTCCTCTCACCTCCCCCTACAGTCTCCCTTTCTCAGTTTTTTTCTGTAGTTTTTTTTTCTCTCGTACCTGTTTCATCTCCCATTTTGCTGCACTTTTCCTCGTGTTTTCCCTTGACACCACCCTCACTTGCTCCCATCGGTCGCCACTCAGTAGCAGTTAGCAGTGCACTCTGGGATGTGGCCCTCGCCGTGAGACCATAAGTTCATCTGAAACACTGCCAGGACTTAGAGTCTTAAGTGGTTTGGGACAGATTGCATTATAAGCTGGACATGCTCTAAATTAAGCTTGGAAAAATGTTTAAAAAGACTTTAGAAACAGTTTTCCCTTCATCCTCTTTTTTTGTTTGTTTTTTGTTTTGCTCACTACTGCGTAGAAGATGATGTGGAAAGCTCCCTCTGTACAATGTTAAATGTGTGCATAGACTAATAAGCAATTAAGTGATTGCAACATGCCTGGAAAATAACTTTTTTCCACCCTCTATTTAAAAACCCTAAGCATAATGGCGTTGAGGGTACCATAGTTTTATTTTGTGAGTTTTGTGAGGATAGCTGTAGATCTTTCACTGAGAGTATTGCCCCATGTTGTCAAAACACTTGTAAAGGCAAGAGGTCATAAAGGCAAAATGTTGAACTACTATGTACCACTGTGTATAGTGGATTTAAAACTAAACCACAGTGGAAAATCCTGGGCTTTTCAGGCATTTACTACGACAAATCCAGCGATTAGTCTGCATCTCTGTTGCTCATAATCTCCAAATCTTGTTTGTGCAGGAGCACGATGCCAGCGAAATCCCATTTTAAAAAGACATTACAGTTTTTAATGTTTAATACTGTTTGTGTTAAATAAATAATGTAATTGTCTGCTTCCTTATGACACTGTTCATGTGCCATGTGTCACCATTTTGGCCTTAAGCACTAATCATCCAAGGCCTCCCACAATATTGCTTGAAGAGTTCATCACTGATGAGAATTGCAAGAAGAATTTTGGTTCACCAGTGGGCTCATATTCAGGTAGTTTTTCTTTTAGTAGAACCCTTCCTAAAGAACATTCATTTAAAGTAAGTGTACATGAAAATACAAAACTCTTTTTTGTAATTTGGACCTGAATAATGACTAATACCACTGTTGTTTATATTGTAAATATTAGGCCACAAACCAACAAAGCTAGCTTAGCATAATGAATGGAAACCTACTAATTAATAAACATTTGTTAATTAATTACTAATTAACAAATTAACATAATGCTACATTAACATGCTATGTTAATGCTAGGTACCTGTGCTCCTTCACACTGTTGCCAAGTGCTTGCTCACACGTAATCATCAGATTATATTATTGTAGTCTTTACCTTACAATATAAAGCACCTTGAGGTCACTGAATTGAAAGTTATTGCTAACTACTTAGCTTCTGTCCTAAAATATGAACTTTATAGCTTTAGTTCCCAAGTTTCCAGGGTTTATTAAACCTGTAGCATAATAGTTAACTTTCAGACATGCAAGATATGCAAAGTTGTATTTTCTGGTCACTCCAGGGATTAATGGTGTATTGTAGATTTTCTAGAAACTAGATGGTTTGTCTCCTCCTTGAATCGCTACCTTATCGTGGTGGAGGGGTTTGTGTGTCCCAGGGATCCCAGGGGCTATGTTGTCTGGGGGCTTTTGCCCCCTGGTAGGGTCTCCCATGGCAAACCGGTCCTGGGTGAGGGACCAGACAAAGAGCGATTCAGAAGACCCCCATGAAAAGAATATCGAGGGAACAGTTTACCCTGCCCGGGATAGGGTTACCGGGGCCCCGCCCTGGAGCCAGGCCCGGGGAGGGTGCCCGAGGGCGAGCGTCTGGTGGCCGGGCCTTAGTCCATGGGGCCCGGCCGGGCACAGCCCGAAGAGGAGACATGGGCCCATCCTCCCGCAGGCCCACCACCCGCAGGAGGCGCCATAGGGGTCGGGTGCATTGTGAGCCGGGTGGCGGCCAGGAGCGGAGGCCCTGGCGGACCGACCCCCGGCTGCCAAGACTGGCAATAGGGACATGGAATGTCACCTCTCTGGTGGGGAAGGAGCCTGAGTTGGTGCGTGAGGTTGAGAGGTACCGGCTAGATATAGTTGGGCTCACCTCTACGCATTGTCTGGGCTCTGGAACCAGTCTCCTGGAGAGGGGCTGGACTCTGTCTCAGTCTGGAGTTGCCCCTGGTGAGAGGCGGCGGGCTGGGGTGGGTATTCTTATATCCCCTCGGCTTGCTGCCGGTACGTTGGGGTTTTTCCCGGTGGACGAGAGGGTTTGTTCCCTGCGCCTTAGGGTCGGGGAACGGGTCCTGACTGTCATCTGCGCTTATGCGCCGAGTGGCAGTTCGGAGTACCCAGCCTTCTTAGAGTCCCTGGGGGGGGTGCTGGAAGGTGCTCCACCTGGAGACTCTGTTGTCCTGCTGGGAGACTTCAATGCTCACGTGGGTAACGACAGCGAGACCTGGAGGGGCGTGATTGGGAGGAACGGCCTCCCTGATCTGAACCCGAGCGGTGCTTTGTTATTGGACTTCTGTGCTAATCACAGTTTGGCCATAACGAACACCCTGTTCGAACATAAGAGTGTCCATAAGTGCACGTGGCACCAGGATGCTCTAGGCCGTAGGTCGATGATCGATTTTGTAATCGTATCACCAGACCTGCGACCATATGTTCTGGACACTCGGGTAAAGAGAGGGGCTGAGCTGTCAACTGATCACCACCTGGTGGTGAGTTGGATCAGGTGGCGGGGGAGGACGCTGGACAGACCTGGTGCACCTAAACGCGTAGTGAGGGTGTGCTGGGAACGTCTAGCAGAGGCCCCAGTCCGCGAGATCTTCAACGCACACCTCCGGCAGAGCTTCAACAGCATTCCGAGGGAGACTGGGGACATTGAGTCCGAATGGACCATGTTCAGCGTCTCCATTGCCGAAGCTGCTGCATTGAGCTGCGGCCGCAAGGTGGTTGGTGCCTGCCGTGGTGGTAATCCCCGAACCAAATGGTGGACACCAGAGGTGAAGGGAGCCACCAGGCTGAAGAAGGAGGCCTATCGGGCTTGGTTAGCCTGTGGGACTCCGGAGGCAGCCGACAGGTATCGACAGGCCAAGCGGAATGCGGCTCGGGCAGTGGCTGAAGCAAAAACTCGGGTGTGGGAGGAGTTCGGAGAGGCCATGGAAAAAGACTTTCGGACTGCCTCGAAGAGATTCTGGCAAACCGTCAGGCGTCTCAGGAGGGGAAAGCGGTGCTCTACCTGCACTGTGTATAGTGCTGGCGGAGCGCTGTTGACGTCGACTGAGAAAATTGTCGGGCGGTGGAAGGAATACTTCGAGGACCTCCTTAATCCCACTGACACGTCTTCCGGGGAGGAAGCAGAGTCTGGGGATGAGGGGTGTGACCCACCGATTTCCGGGGGCGAGGTCACTGAGGCAGTTAAACAACTCCTTGGTGGCAGAGCCCCTGGTGTCGATGAGGTCCGCCCCGAGTTCCTGAAGGCTCTGGACGTTGTAGGGCTGTCTTGGTTGACACGTCTCTGCAATGTTGCGTGGAGATCAGGGGCAGTACCTGTGGACTGGCAGACCGGGGTGGTGGTCCCCATCTTCAAGAAGGGGGACCGGAGGGTGTGTTCCAACTACAGGGGGATCACACTCCTCAGCCTCCCCGGGAAAGTCTATGCCAGGGTGCTGGAGAGGAGGGTTCGTCCGCTAGTCGAACCTCGGATACAGGAGGAACAATGCGGTTTTCGTCCTGGTCGCGGAACACTGGACCAGCTCTTTGTCCTCTCGAGGATACTTGAGGGTGCATGGGAGTTTGCCCAACCAGTCTACATGTGTTTTGTGGACCTGGAGAAGGCATTCGACCGTGTCCCTCGGGGCGTCCTGTGGGAGGTGTTGCGCGAGTATGGGGTGTCTGGCCCATTGCTACGGGCCATTCAATCCCTATACAACCGTTGCAAGAGCTTGGTTCGCATTGCCGGCAATAAGTCGGACTCGTTCCTGGTGGGTGATGGGCTCCGCCAAGGCTGCCCTTTGTCTCCGGTTCTGTTCATAATTTTTATGGACAGGATTTCTAGGCGCAGCCAAGTGGCGGAGGGCTTTCGCTTTGGTGGCCTCAGAATCTCATCTCTGATTTTTGCGGATGATGTGGTTCTGTTGGCTTCATCGGGTGAGGGCCTCCAGCTCGCACTGGAGCGGTTCGCAGCCGAGTGTAACGCAGCGGGAATGAGGATCAGCACCTCCAAATCTGAGGCCATGGTTCTCAGCCGGAAAAGGGTGGAGTGCCCACTCCGGGTCGGGGATGAGTTCCTGCCCCAAGTGGAGGAGTTCAAGTATCTCGGGGTCTTGTTCGCGAGTGATGGGAGAAGGGAGCTGGAGATCGACAGACGGATTGGGGCTGCGGCTGCAGTAATGCGGACGCTGCACCGGTCAGTCGTGGTGAAGAGGGAGCTGAGTGTAAAAGCGAAGCTCTCAATTTACCGGTCGATCTACGTCCCTACCCTCACCTATGGCCACGAGCTGTGGGTAGTGACCGAAAGAACGAGATCGCGGATACAAGCGGCGGAAATGAGCTTCCTCCGAAGGGTGGCTGGCCTCTCCCTTAGAGATAGGGTGAGAAGTTCGGCCATCCGGGAGGGGCTTAGAGTAGAGCAGCTGCTGCTCCACATCGAAAGGAGCCAGCTGAGGTGGTTCGGGCATCTGGCAAGGATGCCCCCTGGGCGCCTCCTGGGCGAGGTGTTCCAGGCATGTCCCACCGGGAGGAGGCCCCGGGGCAGACCCAGGACACGCTGGAGAGATTATATCTCTCGGCTGGCCTGGGAACGCCTTGGTATTCCCCCGGACAAGCTGGAGGAGGTGGCTGGGGAGAGGGAGGTCTGGACCTCTTTGCTTAGGCTGCTACCCCCGCGACCCGACCTCGGATAAGCGGATGAAGATGGATGGATGGATAGATGGTTTGTGACTCAAACTAATGTTTCTAATTATTTGTGAATCATGCTTATGGGCAGTGAATAAAACTGAGGTTGTGGTTGAGTCTGTTAACTGACTAGGAAAACTATGCAAAAGTCAGTGTGTATCAGTCTATGGGGTAAAAATATATATATTTGTCTTGCATTCCTCATATACATCATTCTAGCCCTAAACCTGCACAGAGCATGTTGACTCCATTATCAGTCCAGTGCTGAAATGTTACACCTCAGCTGCAACTTTCACCGCGTCTCTCCTTTTTCTCTCATCTCTTTTTTCCTTCTTCCTCTGTTCTCGCCCATCTCCTTCCTTTTTCACTACGAACATGTGACTCATGCATATCCAACACACACACACGCACACTTTCCTGCCTACCTGCAATGAAACCTGAGAGCACGTCGGTGAAATCACTGTCATATTTCTCAAGCTGATGGAACATTCTGCCCGGGCCTGAAAACATAATAAATAGAGGGCCGCACTGTCTGCTCTCAGCTTTAGCATGTATTTGTAATGTGATCATTCTCAAAACCACAGCCTCCTCATGTGCTTTAATGCCGGGTTGAGATCACAACATCCTTCTCAAAGGGTTTAAAAGGGTTGTAATAATAATATGTGGCAAATGCATGGTCCTGTTACAATACCGCTGCATAATAAAAGAAAATAGGTTTCAAAGCTGCCTGCATTCTTAACAAAATCCATATTTTTTAGAGGGGGGTTGTGTCTTGTTTTTAGATCTGCGTTTAACTTGTTTGTCACTCAGTAAGCTCTGCTGAGGGAATGTGTCATCAGAGGAATCGAGGTGTTTGGGGTTTGGAGCGTTAATGTGAGGACGGCTAACAGGGATCAGTGTGTCTGTCCATGTGTGTACTGAGGATTATGTGTGTGCACTGCCCTGCAGTTTACCTTTTGGCTCACCTAAATGTCTGCATCCACTCATCTTTCTTCTCCTCCCACTCATCCTACTGCCCTGCTCCCCATAGCCCCTCTAAGTCACTGAGGTATTTCCACAGCACTGTGTCAGGGTTAATATTTACTCTGATCTCATGGCCCAACTGGCCCGCATACACCTCTCATACCTCATTTGCCATGTTTACAACGCTGAATGCCAAAAAAATGAAACAAAATAACATTAAACTCCTGTGAATCATTGTTTTATTCTTATCACCAAAATTTCTGTCACAGAGGTCTTTACATTACATCCCCGAGACCCGGCGTTGTCATATGGCGAGATTAAGATAAGATAAGATAAGATAAGATAAGATAAGATAAGATAAGATAAGATAAGATAAGATAGAACTTTATTAATCCCTTGGGTGGGTTCCTCTGGGAAATTCGATTTCCAAAAAAGCACAGCACCGACAGAAGTTACAGAGTTACAGAATATTATATATATACACACACACACACACACACACACACACACACACACACACACACACACACACACACACATATATATATAAATACAGAGACAATATAAATAAAATATACGAAGGGGATAAATAGAATAAATAGGAATAAAAAATAAAAAATAAAAATACAAGTGAATTGCACATTTCAGGTATTGAGGTCTATTGCACTGTTGACTATTTACAAATGTATTGCACAAAAGGTATTGCACAGTGAGGTGAAGAGGCACTACAGCTTAGTTGTTCCCCCCTCCTTTGTCCTCCTGTCTCCCCTCCCTCTCCCCTCCAGAGAGGAGTTAAACAGTTTGATGGCGTGTGGGACAAAGGAGTTTTTAAGTCTGTTAGTTCTTGTCTTGGGGAGAAGCAACCTGTCACTGAACAGACTCCTCTGATTGTTTATGGCCGTGTGCAGAGGATGCCTGGCATTGTCCATAATGTCCATCAGTTTCTTTAATGTCCTTTTCTCTGCCACTGTCACCAGAGTGTCCAGCTTCATGCCGACCACAGAGCTAGCCTTCCTGATCAGTTTCTCCAGCCTGGATGAGTCCTTCTTTGCTGTGCTGCTCCCCCAGCACACCACAGCATAGAAAAGTACTCCAGCAACCACCGACTGGTAAAACATCCTCAGGAGCTTCCTGCAGATGTTAAAAGACCTCAGCCTCCTGAGGAAGTACAGTCAGCTTTGTGCTTTTTTATACAGGTGCTCTGTGTTGCATGACCAGTCCAGTTTATTGTCCACCCACAGCCCGAGGTACTTGTACTTGTTGACCACCTCCACCTCCTCCCCCTCTATCTGAACCGGCAGTGGACCTTCTCTGGACCTCCCGAAATCCACAACCAGTTCCTTAGTCTTTGAGGTGTTGAGTTGCAGGTGGTTTGTGTGACTCCATGCGACAAAGTTCCTCACCAGACTTCTGTACTCCTCTTCCTGATCATCCCAGATACACCCCATGATGGCTGTGTCGTCTGCAAACTTCTGAATATGGCATAATTCAGAGTTGTAGCAGAAGTCAGAGGTGTACAGGGTGAAGAGAAGAGGGGACAGCACAGTTCCCTGTGGTGCTCCTGTGCTGCTGACCACAGTGTCAGACGTGATGTCCTTCAGCCTGACGTACTGTGGTCTGTCGGTGAGGTAGTCGGAGATCCAAGCGACCAGGCAGGGGTCCACCTCCATCCTGTTCAGTTTTTCCTGAAGCATACAGGGCCGGATGGTATTAAAGGCACTGGAAAAGTCAAGAAACAGGATCCTGACCGTGCCTTTTCCCCCATCCAGGTGTGAGTGGGCTCTGTGTAGGAGGTACAGGATGGCATCCTCCACTCCGACACCCGCCTTGTATGCAAACTGTAGTGGGTCCTGGGGATGTTGTACCTGTGGTCGGAGGAGGTTGAGGAAGAGCCGCTCTAGAGTCTTCATAAGATGTGACGTCAGTGCCACCGGTCGGAAGTCATTCAGCTCATTGGGCCGGTTCTTTTTGGGGACCGGGACGATGCAGGATGTCTTCCATAGGGCGGGCACTCTCCCCAGTCGCAGACTGAGGTTGAAGACTCGTTGTAGCGGCTCCCCAAGTTCAGCAGCACACGCCTTTAGCCTTTAGATTACGTTTTGGCTTTTCAGCATGTTATACGATTTATATCAATCAAGTACAAATATAGCATAATGTTTTGCTGTAAGATACAACCCGTCGTCCCCATATGAGGGCATACTTCTAAATATAAAGATGATGCTTAGTTTACAGCTAGAAAACATATGTTGGAGTTTCATGAGGTTAACTGCATTAGCTGTGGTGTAGTGACATTGATGTTGTTCATGCATCGTCATAATATTAATAATAAAGGATCAGCATTTCTACTGACCAATCACGTTCTTCTTTGAACGCTCTTATGAAATAAATGGTAAGCGTTTTAAATATTTTCTTTATTAATTTATGCACTACACCAAATATATTGGATATGGGGTTAAGGTGGGTTGCAAAGCAGCTTGCAGACATGCAATAACTGTTGGCTAAACAGCTGCCGTCTATGAGATTTACTAATTGGCAGTATAAAAGAGTGTCGACTGAGCCATGAGTTGGTGTGGGCTTGACTTCATGGCTTTCCTAAACTAAGGTTTGTTTGTTTGTTTGTTGCCCAAATTTGCCAAGTCCCCAATATGTTGATCTCTGAAATTAAATGCTATTAAATCCAAGATGATATCTGACTCAAAAATAAAATAAAATAAAATAAAATAGTGGAGTTTATGTTTAGCACAGTGAAGTTGAATTAATGAAGGACATTGCAGTTTGGACTAGTCTTTCCACCTCTGTCTGAATAATTACTGTTATTTTTATGCACCCATCAAATGCAAAGCGATGGACCCTGGACTTTGTAGCAGAAAGTTTTATTGCCCATCTACTAAAATAGTGGCTGGTTAATGTAATGCACTGGGCAGCAAATGCTACACAGTTCAGACAGAGTTTGAGGTCAGAGGCTCACAGAGGCTCACAGAGGCTCACAGAGAACTAGCACATAAAGCAGGTTAAAAATGGATAAGAAAGAAGTGTGTGGGTTTTAATTTATCTAAAAATAAATGCTTCTTTATTCTGAGGGACTTTTCTTGTGTCTTGTGAAGTGTTAAAAGACAGAAGACAGTGATGACATTTTTTATTGACCTATAAATGTATAAACTTCAGCAAAATATGACATCAGTTCCACACGAACGACTCAAACTCACATCGCAGAACATGCACGTGCATTTTTGTGTTCAGGCTCTCTGTCATGTGTACGTGTCGATGTGCATCCTTGTGAGGTGGTGTGTGTGATGTTAGAGTGTTTATCTTTTCAATGCAGCGTCTCCATGGTGCTGAGCTGTTTCGGTCAAACCTCTGGGTCATAGGGTCGTGAACCCTGGGTAAACTTAAAGCTGCTGCCTCCCAGCATGAGAGAAAGGCTCAGTCAGCCTGTTCTCCAGGTCAGCTGCAGATCAACAATAAGGATGTTCCCTGAACATTAGGGAACATATTAGAAAATGACTGCATCACTCAAAAAATGGGCTCTGCACTGCAGTAATAAGAGTGACATAGGCACAACTTACTGCTTTTGTTCCAGCTAAACCTTTATCGGAAATAGTTTAGAAGTCCTAAACTTTGATTGTTTTGTGTGTTTTTTCCAGATTCATCATTTTCTTTGCTATTACAACAGACTCTCCTATCAGACTCTTAATTTGCCCCTGGCAGCAATTTGACAGTCAATAGAGCAACGACCCTCATTAAACACCTATTTTACATCCATTTAGTATCAACAGATAGAGAAAAAAAAACAATCAGCACAGTCTGACTGTTGATTGAGAACAATGATGATTTAGTTAAACTGAAAATCCAATGTCTGCCTCCCTCAGCCCTGTGATCAGCAAAGAAAAACACCTTATCCAGTCGATCCTACGAGGGGGGAAAAAAGAAAAAGAAAAGCCGGCTCTTTTTCTTTATCCCCAAAGCAGGATAACAGCCTGCGTTAGGGGAATATCCACGCCTGCCAATTGCAGTAATGGCCCCTAATTCCAAATTAATTCAGTCTAAATGAACTGTCAGAGGGAGATTGATTTGTTGAAGCTGCTGTCTTGATGAGTGGTGTCGTGGGAGGGGGTGATTAGGTGCTGAGGCCTGCGTCACCCTCCCACAGCCTCGGGCCATGAGGCTTAATTTTTTTTTTCCTTTTTTTTAAGCAGACCTGGACCTGAGCTGGCAACGCCAGCTGTTTCTGGGATGACAGGTAGGGGGACATGTGGCCGCTTGGGGCCGACGTCCACTGAGCGAGTAGAAGTGGGGACCAGGGGATCAGGGGTAAATTTTCTATCTGAATTGGTTGGACAAGCTGACGCTTAGGGGGAGGTTGATGAGGTTTCTAGATAGTCCGCAATGCACCTTGGAAATACCACATCCATCCAGTCCATCTCATTTTTTATTATTTCCACACTTCTGTCTGGCGTATCGCTTTGTGTTTCAACCATAAATTTAATCCCAAACCAAAAAGTTCCTCCTGCATATAGTTCCGGGCTTTTTCCATGAAGACAACCTTATTAATGGGCTCTCTTCAAAGTTAATTAGCTGTGGAAACGAGGCCAGGGGCACTGGCGTTTCTACCCCAGAGGACTTTGCTATCCCTGCTGATTCCCGGGCTAGGCTAATTATTTCCCAATAACCTTACTTACTGGCCATGCTCCCTCCTCTGGGCCTGAGCCTAACAAGCGTCACCCTGTGAGTCGAGAGGCTGTTCTGCTTGGAAGTTTTTAGCCGCCTGCCTCCCTGCATGCCCGCCATCCAAGAGATGATTTTCTCCTCTTCCTCCTTCTGAGAGGAAGCGAGTTCAGACGCTCTGGAAGCCCCAAACATGTGGAGGCGAGAGGGTGGTGGCTTTCTAAAGGCGCTGCTGTTTGATGTCGAAAATTAAATTCCTTCAAATTCGCCATTAACGCTATTACTTAAAGTATTGGACACACTCCTAAGTATCCCAATGGCATTATGCTTGCTGTCATTAATTTCCCCCCTCCTGTAGCTCTCCCTGCAAATATCAATATATATATAAAATTAAAAAAAACCAACAGCTAACCTTATTACTTTGGCTATTTAATTTGACTGTTTATTTACTTTCTTATTTATATTTTTATTTCTTCTTCCCGCAGCCAAAGCAGAATTGTGTGCCCTCATATATCGCACGTATGAATAAATATGGGCCACATACATATTCTGAGGGCTGAAAAGCTGTTTATCATGCAAAGAGGGAACATCAGAGGCTAAGAGGGGAGGTGGCTAAAATAGGGTGAGCTATCAGAATAGATATTAGAATATATTAGAATATTGGAAACTAAGTGTGAACTTATGATCCTTTGACATACTTGAAGATGAAAGGAGAAAGTAATGTTTTTAAGAGAACCATTTGAGGTAGCAGTTGTAACCATGTAAAATTGCATTTTTCCAGGTGAAAGTCATGATATTTATCTACTGTTTGCTATAGACTCCAATAAATCCTGACTTATATCATATCTGGTCATTTATACTATCGTTGTCTATTGATTAGTGCATGTTTTTGCTTCTGCAGGAAGTGTTTTTCTCATCTGATAGCGCTGCATTAATCCACCCCGCCCCAAAGCTGTCACATCCCAATCCTCACTAAGCACACGGCCTCATGGCACTGCTCTGCATGTACATGTTAATGGTCAGAGAAACATGTTTTTCTCCTTCAGCGATACTGATCATAACAGATTAGAGCTGAGGTTTCTTCATAATAACTGAAGGGTGCATGATACGTATCTTTGGTAAGTTGCTTGTTGTCAGACATAGCGCTTTAAGTGCTGCTAATTCCTCTTAGGATCCAGAACAACACAAGCTAAGAGATGTTTTGTGTGTGTGTTTTGATATGAAAAATATTTGATATGCTTTGGTGCTCCTTTAATCTCTGACTATCACGAATATCTTTGTCAGACCAAGCACAAAGTTCTCAAATATACACCAGATACTAGAACGTACAGCAGATATTCAGAGAAAAACACATTGAAATGATGGAGTTATGTGTGTGAGCACAAGTAATCCTTTGAAGAGCTGAAACTTTGAAGGAAGTGGACCATCTCCAGTGTTCATTTAAAAACATATATAAACATACAAAGCATTTTATTTTAGAGAAATTAATATCGCCTTAGACACAATCAGAGCAACAGTAGTGTGTTTGCAGATAACCAGTGTTTTTGTTTAGCCTCTACAATCTGTCTTCATCAAATTTACGCAATTATTTTAATATTTAATTTGAAAAAATATCCATGTTAAATATACCTGTGTGACCCTGGTGATTAAAGGCTAATTAAATAATATGAATTGTGACCTCTGTATTCGATCGGTCTTTTTGGTTCTCTTCAGTGTTGTGGTTCACTATCACAATATTAACTTACTGGATTTTTAACATTTCTTGGAAGGCTTTTTTTGGCTTTATTGTGATAGGACAGTAGGGAGGGGACAGGAAAGCTGGGAGAACACAGGTCAGCTTTTCAGCATATGGATCACCTGCCACCCTGTTTGTTTGACTTTGTGGATTTTGAGTTGCAGTCTCACGTCAAACCTGCTGTTAGCACACAGAACTTTACATTCGCTTGTCTTTATTGTTCAGAAACACTTGTCTTAAACTTTGCTTATTGTTGCACAAAAAAAGTTTTTTTTAATATCATCTGATTGTTTGTAGATGTATTTAATTAAATGTGTTTTTCCTTTGCATGAATTAGAACAACTCTGTATATCACAGAAGGGGAGAAAAAAGGTTTATGGCATTAACATAGAACTTATCAGAGGGTTTTTTTTTCTGAGCATCTATAAAAGTCTGATTAATGTAGGAGATGCAGCAGCAGGAATCACCGTCAGCTGCATTTAACCGCCAATAAATTAGATACATTTTTAAAACATCAAATGTTTCTTTTTAAAATATCTCGTTCTTTTATCAGACTGAAGCAAATAAAACTCTTGAGCAGATACAGCAGGACTTGTAATTGGTCCGTGCTCTTACTTTAAAGCCAGAGGCGATCACAGTTCTGAGGTTATGACACCCAAACTTGGCCATCGGGTCAGCTGTATCTGTAATTTGTGTTAAATGACTGAAGAAAAAATTAGTATGAGCTGAATTTCCATTAATCTTAGTGTACATCTTTTTACCTGTATGCAAGTGTGTATGTTGGAACGAATGTGGGATCCTGTAGTTGACTGTGTGTCTGTATGTTGGAACATGTATGCTTATCTTTAATGTGTGGCGTCTTGATGCACTCTCAATCATCCAGGTAAGTAAATCTCCAAAAGTTGATTCTGTTCATCTGGACGTGAAACGTTTCGTCACTCATCCGAGTGACTTCTTCAGTCTCAGCTGACTGCAGGTTTCCCCAAATCTTATAAACAGTACATTTGCATAATGACTGATGACTTTAATGTGCGGCATTTTAAACTGTGAAGCACGTTACTATGCAAATAAATGTATTAATATTATTATTAATATTAGTGTTAAATGATCACAATTACAGCTACAACTGTTTATCCATAGAAATACAGAAGAGACAAAAATAAAAATCTCGTCTTTCACGGATTGAAAATAAAACCCACACGTGAGTTCCCCTCTGCTCCTTTTCATTGTCTGTAATCTATTTCCACCAAAGTTTTCTTTTGTCCTCCCATAATGCACCTGGGGCCATAATAGAACCCAGTGTTCTCATTTCCCCTGATGGACCGCTGCTCTGCCTGACACCGCTGTCCACACACTCGTTAACAACTTTACTCCTCCTGCTGCCCCCGGCCATGCAGCGGATGGATGGACGGCCCCAGACGTCTCCTTGTCTAACTCTCACTCCATCTCTCTGCTCATCATCCCTCTTCCCGTACTTCCCGCACCACGAAAATCACCTTCTTTCCTCTCTGACTTATCACTCCACCCTGCCATTGTTCTGCTTCCTTGAGGGTTTTTTTTTGTTTGTTTGTTTTTTCTTGTTGTTGTTTTTTTTTCTCCACCCTCCTGACTTGTTCACAAAGTCTGAGCTGTTCTGCTTTAAGCCCATTTTTCACCCACTCAATATAGAGTGGGAGCTCGCTGACTGCATACATCCTGCACCGTGGCAGCTTAGCCTATCAATACTATTTAAATTCTCCTCGTGGCCCCAAACAAGCCGCTGCATTATTTATCAGGCGTGTGGTCAATCGCACATTATCAACACAACATTAGCAGGTAAATGGCGTTCGTGCAGCTGTTGAGTGATGTGGAGAGCGGCACGTTTGTCACACCGGACAGTCACTACAGAAGGTTTAGTCTCTGAATCCATTAAGCAGATCTCTTTACCTGTCTATAAGATATGTTTAAATTTTCTTAATTCAGTGCAAGACAAAGAGATAGCTGCGTATATAACAAACAAGAGTCCAGCTATTAGGGAGATAAAAGCCATCTACAACACACCCAGACACACTGCAGAGACACGGTAACACTTTTTTTCTTTTTGCCTCAGTTTCTTTTGTTGCTCCTGACAAAATGGAACAAGCTTGTTCAATCCAAAGCAGCAGCAGCACGACCATAAGTGTAATGTACTTCTAGATGTAGGAAAGAATGGGCTGCAATAATAGCCAGGTCCTCATTTAGTGTGGAAATGTTTTCCCATCTCCTGAGTTGAAAGGGGAAATATTCATTAAGGAATAAATCAAATGAGCCATGACTGCTACAAGGTTGCAGTGAAAATTCAATTTGTATTCATAAACAGCCACGAGCAAGGAGGTGATAATTCAGAAGAGTTGGGGTTACTGAAGCTGTTTTTTCGACTTGTTATTTAAAAAGGCCCGTGTTGTGTGCGAGTGTGTGCGTCTACGTCCAGCACGTACATATGTGTTTCATGCACTCGATCCCCTCATAAACTAATGAAGTCTTTTGGATCTATTAGCAACAACCTTTCTTTTTTTTTTGTTCCCGAGCGTTGTTTAAAATCTAAACTCAATCACGCTAAACAAGCAGCGGAGCTAACGCCGGTTCATTAACGTAACGAGATACAGCGAGTCTTCATTAATGACACAAACTGAACAGTGACTTCATCATTAAAACTATTGTTAAACTGGTTTAAGTGAAAGCTCATCACATACGGCTCATCGTTCATAAAAAAATAATACCAGAAAATACTGGTGAGAGTTTCGGTGTGGACTGAGTTGTCTAAGCAAGACTGTGAAGACCCTGCGTCCTCTCTGGACTCAGTTGGTGTCCCCAAAGGGATTTAATGCATAATTTTAAATTCATAATCTCATTAATTGCTGAGTTACAGACACCCAAGAGTATCTGGGCAGGTTTTAATCTGCCTTACTTTAAGCCCACATACATACAGTTGTTGTGCTGAAAAACAAAGTCACTGACATCTATCAGTCTGGGAAGTGTTACAGACTCATTTCTGAGGCTTTGGGCCTCCAGTGAACCACAGTGAGAGCCATTATACACAAACAGAGAAAAACTGGAACAGTGATGAAACTTCCCAGGAGTGAACGGCCAACCAAAATTCTTCCAAGAGCTAATCGACGACTCCACAAGGTCACATTAAAGAACTGCAGGCCTCACACGTCTCAGCTAAGATCATAGTTCATGATTAATAAGAAAGAGACTAGCCAAGGATGGAATCCATGGGAGAGTTCAAGGAGAAAACCACTGCTGACCAAAAAGAACACAAAGGATCTTCTCACATTTGCCAAAAAGGGGCCCAAAAGTTCGGACAAAAGCTGAACTTTCTGGGAGGTGTGCGTCCCATTACATCTGGTGTAAAAGTAACACAGCGTTTCAGAAAAGGAGCATCATACCAACAGTAAAATATGGTGGTGTGATGGTCTGGGGCTGTTTGCTGTCCAGGACCTGAAAGACTTGCTGTGATAAATGGAACCATGACTTCTGTCTACCAAAACATCCTGAAGCAAACTCAAGCTCTACGGCAGGACAATGATCCAAAACATACCTGTAAGTCTCCCTTTGAATAGCATAAAAAAAACAAATAAAATGAAGACTTTGGACCTAGTCAAAGTCCTGACCTGAATCCGATTGAGATCCTGTGGCATGACCTCAAAAAGGTGGTTCATGCTCGAAAACCCTCCAATGTGGCTGAATTACAACAATTCTGCAACAATGAGTGGGTCAAAATTCCCCCCACAGCGATGTGAAACACTCATTGCAAATTATTGAAAATGTTTAATTGCAGTTGTTGCCTGGTAAGGCTGACCCAACCAGTTATTATCACTTTTTCAGAGAGGGTTATGCACGTTTTGGATTTTTTCCCCCTTCCTCAATAATAAACATTTAGAAACTGCATTTTGTGTTTACTTGTGTTATCTTTGTCTAATTTTAATGGTTAGAGAATGTAGCAGTAGTTTTGTTATTATTAATCTATGCAGCAGGGCCTTGTAAATAAAAACCCTGCAGAACTTCTCTTTTTGATTCAATTTGCCACATAAGATACAATGGTGATTCAGAAAACATATGTATGTTTAAACCTAAAAGGAAAACCAACATAAACTATTTTAGTAAGCCACAATGTGCTGTCACAATAGCCTCAGTGCACCTTTCTTTATCTGTTCTCCAACTCCCTGGAGCTCTGCTGGAGGCCTGAACAAATTCTTCTAAAAGAGATTTACTTATTTGTTTTGATGATGGTGGTGAAGTCAACAGATCTCCTTTAAGATCTCCCACTATCACTCTTCTGCACATGTCCAAACCATCTTTGTCTCCCAAATGCTCAACCTGAGCTGTCCCTCTGATGTAATCATTTCTAATCTCATCTATGCTGGCTCCTCCCAAAGATCTTAATCTTAACATTTTCATCTCTGCCACCTCCAGCTCAGTTAATGACTTTTAATGACTAGCACAGTAAATTATATCAATACCATCTTCTACAACTTCTTTTCACCCTTGCTCTTGCTCTCTTGTGCACTGTCCGTTGCTTTGGATTTTTAATTGATTTTCTTCATTTGGGGAGAAAGCCTGTGTTCTGTGGACAAGCAAAGCATTTAATTAAATAAGTTTAAAAAATCTAACTGGTCAGTATTTTGTAAGAGAAGCATCACAGCCATCAAAGAAGAGTTGGGCTTAGTATCATCTTCTAAATATTTTTAACATTGTCATTTTATTTTATTTTTTTGTGTGTGTTTTCAACACCTATGAAACCCAACTTACAGTTGGGAAAGATCAAAGGGGAACATCTGGTTAGTGCACAACTCTTTTTTACTTTTTATCTGCCACTGGCAAGTAAATCCCTCCAGCTTCACAAAAACCTGAAGTCCTTTTATCTTCTCAGAGGGAAAAAAACAAAACAAAAAAACAACAAACATATTTAGAGCAAAGAGAAAGGAGGAGAGATAAGAGATGGAAAGAGGATGACTACTCCGCTGCGCTGGAGAGGCCGCCAAAATCCATTACCTAAGTGTTCTTTATCTTTTCCATATGCTTTTGTTGTCTAATCTATCTCTGCAAATCCTGGATTCAGAAAACAAGCTAATGGATCAGTTCCAAGCCCAAGCACACTACTTCAAATGTGCATAGAGAGGAACTGTTGCAGTGCCACCCAGTGGTCGGAGGGCAGAAGTGCAGGTGTGGCTGCACGGACCAATAGATGACAAATAACAGAATTAAAGGATGGCAGACAGAGTTGCTAACTCTACTGTCTGGTCTGTCAGAGCCACTGCTTTGGCCGTCACATCCTTGATCCTCTCAGCTTTCTGTCCCCGCCACCGCCCCTCCCCCCAGATCTCTTCTTTTAAGGAGGATTGGAGTTTATTCCAGACAATCCACTCCAGTTCAAGAAGTGGAACGAGGAGGACTCAGGGAAATGCGGGATCATGGACGGGCTTCCAAAGGGGAAAATCGTATCACAATAGCGCTGTGGCTCTTATCAGATTTAGAGGAACGGGTGTGGGGTTTATGAAGCCAAGAGCTCGGGCTCAGTGGTAAACTTTTAAGTTGTTGGAGGTGGTGTACTGAATATTGAAATTGGTTTGTGAGGCCCTTACAGGCTTCTAAGTTTCTCGAAAGGACGGGAAACGTAGAGGCAAATTATGCATCCCTGCGGCCTGATCGGTTTTTAGTTAACAGAGAAACAAGATGCTCTCAGCTAGATTCAGACTCCACATAAACATCAGAGGAGGACACATTATTATGAATGCTTCTACGGATTTAGGTGAACGTCATGCTCAGAACCATCTGCTAACTTTATGTGAAAAGCAGGAATTTTTTTTAGAGGGTTGATACTTTTGTTTTTCTGCTGTAACATAGGCAGGACACAGTCTGTTCATGTAACCGGGAGGAAACAGGGGGAAACAGTTAATCTGGATCTGTAAGTTAGCCAAACCTACCTAACAGCACCCCTGTTTGGCTCTGATTAACTTGTTTAAACCTTACAATGACACCATAAACAACATTTTTAATCTCAGCCTTCTAGGTTAGCACTGATGGGATTCATGATTTTTCAATGCATAAATGTCTCAGGTGTAAGGTGTCAAAAGAGCCTAAAGATGCTCTTCTTCCTGTGTTTAATATCAGTTAACTGCAGATAAATGACTTTCTGGAACACAGCCACACTGCTGTACACTTCTTTCATGCTCCAGCCCTCCACCACACCGTCGTCACGCCGTAGGCTAAACTAGCTGGTGATCAGTCCCAGTCATTAAGCCCAGCAGCAGCAGCATGCTGTGTGAACAAACATCCCTAATCACAGCCTCTTAAAGACTCCTAATGAGCCTCTGCTAATTAGGCCTCTCTCTCCAAGTCAATCTTTTCTCTCTCTGCCCCAGTCTGTTAGCCCAGCCTCATTTGTCTGCTATAGATTAGTGGACACAGGGGCCTATGTGCATGCGTGTGTGTGTGTGTGTGTGTGTGTGTGTGTGTGTGTGTGTGTGTGTGTGTGTGTGTGTCACATTGGCCCACATCAAGCTATTGAAAATCATCAGTAGTTAAGGTAAGGGTTTTGGATGGAAAGTCATCAATGATTAAAGAAGAGCTTTAATCTTTTTCAAGATCTATTGTCCTGAGTTCATCTAAAATAAAATAATAGAACAGATGACCAAATATCTTACTTTTAGGTTGTTGTTTTATGACATTGTTGTTACTTTAATTCAATTATTAGCTACATGTTTGTGCAAGGTGATTAGCTTTTATTACATGGAGAAAAGTTTAACAAACTGGGTTAAATTAAAAACAACATTAAAACATCCAACTTCTGTCTCTGTCTTCATGTCTCTTATGTCTTTCAGATGAGTTTCCATGGAGGACAGATTGTTGTAAATCACTTTGTCTCCTCACCATTGCTCAAACATTCTCCATATCACAATAAAGCGCTTGTTTGATTTTTTTCACTGTAATTTTTTCTGGAACCCTAAATGTGTGGGAAATTGTGCACTGATTTTAAAAAATGCCTAATTTTAAGGGAGTGAACGGTGCATCTAACAATCCTACATAATATACAGGTACTTATGTCAGTCTGTGTTTCATTTGGACATTTTTCGGGAAGCTTAACTGGGTCATCAGCAGCTCTTCCTCCACAGTGGGAGCACTCACTGCAAAAGCCCTGAATTCACATTCAGACTAAACGATACAAATCCTGGCCAGAAGACACTGGAAGGAAACCTCATTTTCTAACCTGTGTACCCCATGTGTTCGTGTGTGTGTGTGTGTGTGTCTCTGTGTGTCTGTGTGTGTGTCTGTGTACAAAAGAACAGATCTCAGAGAATAAGTCAGAAGATGAAAATTTGCCTTGGGATGGCACTGACCTCACACACCGGTTTCTCTTTTTTTCCTGTTTCAAATCTGTGCTCTTCTGTGCTCTGCAGCAGCTTACCTGGGGCTCAATGAGACCAAAGAAGTGTGCGAACCACATACTTGGTAACAAGGCTGTAAAACATCTTTCAGAAGAGCAGGAAAAACCTTCAAGTTTCATGAATGACGATGCTAGGTAATGCAAGGAACTATCTTCCAGGGATTGCGTTGCTGTCGTTCAGTCACACTCTGAAATTCCCTGACAGACTGTAGCTCCAAGCACATAACCCACATCAGGTTGTTTATGTCTAACATATCGTTGTTATTAGAACCGATCTCCATGTGCCACTTCAAGTTGATCTAAAAGAAGTCTGAGGTGAAATCAAACAAAGTGGCGTTAACTCTGGATGATGAGCATTAAGCCATAGGTCCAGGGCAGCAGGCCGTGACAGAGCACAGATCAGCTGCTAGACCAACAGCAGAATTTGTCACCTTCTGCAGCAGCAGATCAATGATAATTACCCAGCTGACATGAGTACAGCTATACCTTTACAGGATCAGGAACAGGGGGAGTGGGAGATGAAGAAGGAAGGGCGAAGGGATGAAGGGCTCTGGGCCACACTTAGCTCTGAGCTGATCGATACCGTGTGAGATATGGCTGTGACCGGCCCCGAGGCCCGGCCTTATAGAAGCTCAACAAGCCATTACTGTCGTCTCTCACAGGGCCTGGTAGCACCACGCCAGGGGTTGTGTGGACTAATGCATTATAGCAGCCAAAAACAACTTGGCAGGCAACACGTCACCATCAAAATGCCATTTCGGCCATTCACCTCCGACAGAAGAACTTTTACATTATGATTGCTACAACCAGGTCATTTTCCCTTGTGTACTAAATGCGTGACACAGGGTGCCACCCTGTTGGTGGCTTCCTTCAGCACCACGGACAGCACTGACTGCCCTCTGCCCTAATGAGTGGTCACAGATTAGAGCGTTTTATGCATCAGACTGAAAAACAAAGGAGAGAAAGTGGTTCCTGTTATTTTATAGTGATAATGAAAATCAGCTTAAAAGGATAAAAGTACATTAAATGGTCCAAAATAAATATGGGACGACTGAGGCTTCTGTCATGATTGAGTGTTAAGGTTAGGGAGACAAGGACAGGGAGACAAAAGGTATTAGGGCAATTTAAGCATAGATTTTGCGGCAGCTGTGGTTCAGGAGGTACAGTTGAGTTGGTCTTTAGTTAATCAGAAGGTCAGTAGTTCAATCTCAGCTCCTTTAGTCTGCATCCAAAAGTTTTTTTGGGCAGGATACTGAACCCCAGGTTGTCCCCAGAGAGTGTGAGTTTGTGCACGAACGCCAAAGGTGCTTATCCATAGAATAAAGTGCTGCATAAATGTGTGTGTGACTAAGTGTTTCAATGGGTCTTGTAGCACTTTGAGCGCTCCATTAGAGTACTATATAAATACCATTTAAAGTTCAAGTAAATATCTGACCCTGTCCAACCAAGAAATTAAAAAAATAACACTTTAAGTAAACTGACATTTTAGATAAATAGTCAATTAGATTTTAAAAGCGAGATAAAATTAATCAGAAATGCTAAAAGCTGTATTTCTGAACTTTTAACCTATCAAGTTTATGCTAAGCTAAGCTAATAACTTTCAACCCAACAAAAAGACACTGAAGAAACAGCTAGCAGCAAACTTTTAGAAATCACTCTGGATATTAGATTCATTTGGTGAAACTTGTTTTTAAAGTGCATTAGTTACATTTAAATTATAATGGGGGTATCTCAACCTTTTCTGAATTCCATCACTCAGGAAAATGTAAGCGATTCACTGGTATCCCGACATTTTCATCCCACTTACCTGCTGGTACACGCGAGCAGCAAGTTCATCATCATAGGAAAGACGCTGTCACATCGTAACAAATTAGGCGGACAGGGCAACAGGGCAGCAGATTGGTACATTCATCACGGGAGAAATAGATCATGTCACGGCCGTCTGTTCTGCGGAGGCCTATCTGCTGCTCCTGTGGGCCTACAGACGTGCACTACATCAAACCCAACTGTAGGAAATGAGGCCTTCATGACAAGTAATAGGTTTTACTGAGTGGATGATGAGCATGTCTAAAGTATTTCAGGACATTCTCAGCTCTGATGGCACACTTTTTTACTTTCTCGCAGAAAAACACAAAGTTCCTCGTGCTCGTGAGCAGTTGTCAAAGTTGTCGGGAAAGCTCGACTACGCTCAGCGAGTTATCTGTGGCTTTGAAGGAAGGCTGAAAAGTTTGGTGGTGCACGTGTTGGAGCATTCTAAGTAATTCCCATTTTAATCTGACTTTTCTGTCTTTTGAAATGTATTCTCTCGGTTTTCATTTAAGCAAAACAAAACCTATCAGCGTTCTCTAATCAAAGTCCATTATACGGAGGGGAATGGCACTGCGCTCGTCTCAGTGTTCCTACATCCTTTTGTAAAGCGCAACTGATAAATTCTCTTTTTGTAACCTCTGCAGGGTTCAGTGGCCACATTCAATGACTGTGAGAGAGAAAGAGACAGGGAGAGGAAGAGCGACAGGCAATCATTTCTCTGTGCGAGCGGCAGAGCGGGTAGGCGAGCAGATGAAAGCCCATTTTCCTCTGATTAAGTCCTCTGAAAATATTCCATTTGTCAGTGCCACAGCAGCTGAGACAGGCCCTGGCCTGCACAGCCAGCCGACTGTATCTGTTGACTATGTAGCTGCCGTGATTTACATCGCTCACTGACAACATCATCATTTCCTCCTTTAATGTCCTCCTTCACTTCTGTCTATACCTCCATCCCATCCCTCTATCCCTCCCCTTGTCCCGCCACCTTGGCCACCACTTTCCCTCCTTCGTTCGCGCCCCCCCCATCCCATCGGCAGTGCTTAGCGCCTGCCGCCCCCTCTGCCCCCTTAACAGCCTATTTTTGTTTGATCTGCCCCCATTGCAAGGTTGACTGCTACCAAAGAGGGGAGAGCAAAGAGGGACCTGCCTCTGTCTCTGTCATAGTCATTTTCAATGTCATAAATTTCAATTTCCAATCTTTCTGCTCCCCCCGCCCTCCTCCTCCCCCCTCTCATGGCATACCCATCATGGGAATTTGTCAATTCTGTTTCTCTCTGTCTTTTCTCTCTCATTCATTCTGACTCCCTCTCTCCAAACACCTATTGGCTATTATCCTGTCTCATGTCTTCCCCAGACTTCTGCCACACAGAATGCAATTTTCTCCCAGCCGCATCTGTGATGAGATCCAAATGAAAGATCATTAATATTTTGTTCAAAAAGAAATGGAGTTGTGTCTCCTATTTTAAATATTGCCATTTTCCCTCCCTGTGCTCGCCTGCCGCTGAGGTGCTCTTCTCCACCTCCAACACATAAGGGCGATGCAGATGATCACTTTTTCTTTTTTTCTTTTTTTTTACTCTGCACCCTCTTTCCCAGCTGATGATTGCATATGTGAGCATGTGTGTGAGTGTGAGCATGTGTGTGTGTGTATCCCTCTGTAAAAGCTGCAGGAAACCCGACAGGCATAACAAAGGTATTTGCTCTTTGTCTCTCAGAAGGTCTTTAACTTGGAGACACTGACAGGAGCAAATGAAGCAGCTGTGATTGTTGCTGTGTGAGAAAAGATGGAGTGGCACCATTAGCAGTGACTGGGGTACATCTTCTTGACAGACTGTAGTGTAAAAAGGAAGAAGGGGTGGAATAAACACTTTAAGATTTTTTGAAGGTGCTTGTGAACAGCAGAGACTTTTTTTAGTTACTTAACTGAAACTAAAATGATTAACTTACACAAAGAGCTTCAGATTAGATCGTGATTACTTTTTGTTGCGAAGCAATTGTAAGCTTTTCTTAAGAGTTTGTTTCTGTGCTGCGAAAGTTTGCACTGCTTTTGCCCAAGGACTCCAAAATCTGTTCAGGAGGTGTAATATTTCTAATCTTACTTCCTGTTTAGTATTTATTTTCCCACATATGAAATTTGGGTTGCAGCAAGTCAAGAACGGTCGATTCTTTAGAATCTTATGTTACAGATTTATAGTGAATATCTGTCTTAGAGTTTTCCTCATAAAAACAATTTAATAAACAGCAGTTCAATTTAGCTCAATTTTTGTTAAAAGCACCAGCTCTCGTCTAGGTATTTATCTCAAGGTGCTTTCTGTTGTCTAGAACCCAACAGTGTTATAGACCCATCTGAATCCTTACCACATAACCTGCATGTACTGCCCTCAAAACTTAACTCCACATGGTATCTTTTGCCATTTGCCTGTTCATTCCTCCTGTGCATGTCCAGCTGTTTTTTGTTTTGTCTTTTTTGCCAAAGTCTTTGAATTCATTAGTGATTACATAACAACCAGTGTCTATGAGGAATAATAATTATAGCATCAATACTCACAAATTTCAGTAAATTCCTAGAAGGAGCCACTTACCTAAGTTACGTCCCTGGCCTACAAAGACTCCCTGCAGAAGTCTAAATCAGTCTGCAGCTCTTCATCTCCTCAGCTCTACTCTTCAGGCCTGAAACCCGTTTGATTTGGCTGCGCTGTTTCTGTTTCAAGCTACTACACGCAGTCACAAACCCAGTTCTTCATGTGTCTGTAATCCGCTTTTCCATGGCTTATTTTTCCATCCATGAACCAGCAAACCTGCAATAATTATTTACCTTTTATCTAACTACAGTCCATTAGCCTTTATATTAATGATAACAGGTGGCTAACGTGGCTGTTGTGTATTTGTGAATAGTAAACTGCTAATGGCAACATATTATGCTAGCATGGCTAAAGATGCTAACTTCAGGGGATTTTTGAAACGTCCTACTGCTCTTTGGGTGAAGATCTTTTTCTTATGTTCTCAAAACTCCAGAAAGCTTCACTAATCTTCATTTCCACTTGTAATTATTTAATATTTAAGGTTAGGGCTGCATGATTATGACCAAAATGCTGATCATGATTATTTTAGTCAGCATTGAGATCACCATTATTTGTCCTGATTGTTCATTGAATTTACTGGCAACAATGTTTTTTTTATCGCATTTTCATGTAAAGTAAACACTACTTTCACATGTGTATGAATTGCTGCATCAAAACAAAATTGGTTCTCATTATTCACCTAAAATCACTTTTAAAAAGCGCAACTAGAAGCTAAAACAAAATTACATCGACAGGACTCTGATTTCACCTTTAAATTGTTGCTACATTCATATAATGTGCTAATTACACATTATATTTGCAGACAAATAATATAAAGTCTCTCTGATCATTGCACCTGCATGGTGGCTATAAATAAAATTTGAAGCAAAGTATTCAACAGCTGTGAAATCCTTTCCCCCAAGAATGCACCAGGGGATAACATTTACTTTGACCGAGTATTTCACGTTTTTTTGGAAATCTTTGTTACTCCCCAGGACAAAGATACAACTGCCTTGGTGACTTCAGCATATCTTTGTGCGCTGTATTGTGCAGCCACCAGAAGAGGGATACACTGTGGTCACTGCATGGTCACCAACAATACTCTGGTCGGCTGTTGTGTTTAAGTTATGCTCAGTTGTTACTAAGGAGCTCAAATTTTCCCAAGCAAATACCGCCCACAGCAGCCTAAAGCACAGATAGAACACAGGGTGGTTACATGCTTTCATGTCGTTTACTCTAAATTCTGATCCTACCATCTGATCTTTGCAATTATACTTAAGACCCATTAGACCAGGCAACATTTGTCCAATCGGCCATTGTCCAATATTGGTGAGTCAGTGTCAATTGGGGCCTCAGTTTTCTGTTCTTAGCTGAAAGGAGTGGAACCCAGTGTGGTCTGCTGTATCCGATCTGCTTCAAGGTTTAAAGTACTGTGAATTCAGAGTTGTTCTTCTGCAGTTGTAACAAAAGATCATATGAGTTGCTGTTGCCTTTCTATCACCTCAAACGAGTCTGGCTATTCTCCTCTGACAGCTGACATCAACAAGGCCTGCAGAAAATTCCACGCACTGGATATTTTGTCTTTTTCAGACCATTCTCTGTGAACTCTAGAGATGGTTGTGTAGAAAAATCCCAGTAGTTTCAGCAGTTTCTGAAATACTCAGACAAGCCTGTATGTAACTAACACCCATGCCACATTCAAAGTCTCTTAAATCACCATTCTTCCCCCTTCTGCTCAGTTTGAACTTCAGCAGGTCATCTCAACCATGCTGCAATGTGATTGGCTGAGTAGACACAAGTAGACATAAATGAACAGTTGTAAAGGTGGTTAGTAAAAGTGTTATTAGAGTCTAATGTAACACTAAAGTTCAGTTAGCTAACACAGTGAAAATATTTTTGCACAGATCAGTAGATACTTGAAAAGAGTCACTATCTTTGCCAAATTGCATTGCACAGCATTCAGCATCAAAGTCTTTGAGTTAAAAAAAAAAAACATTGAAGGACCTCAAGCTTTCTGAGCGCACAAGACCGCAAAGACAAACAGATTTCCTTTTCTGAATAGCTGTCTCTGCAGTGCGACTGCGTGACTTCAGCTTCAGATGGCTTTAAAGACAAGTTTAATGGGGCTTTTAAAGACAAGAGACTACAAATTAATAAGCAAAGAATACACATGATTTCAAAGACAGAGAGGTGGCTTTAATGGGGAATGTGCACCAGAGGAAAAAAAGGGAACCAATAAAGTTGTGAAATGTAATTTGGAAATTAATCAGCATTCATTAGCCCACGGGGCCTTTTCTCCAAGTCTCTTTCTCTCCCCATCTCTCCGTCTTTCGGTCGCTTAATGGTCCTTCTCTTATCGAGGCATCATGGGTAGCCCGCTCACTGCTCACCCAAGCGTTGCCCATTTGCCTGCTGTCTCGCCAGCTCGCTCTCTAACCAAACTTTACCTCCTACCTGACACCTCCCTCCCTCCCCTCGCTCATTAGCATGCCATTAGCATTTCATTTGCATGATTTCAATCAGGATTCAATTCACTCCGCTCTTTTTCTGACACTCTTGTTTTCCTTCTCATTCCTTAGCACTTATGACAAGTTCTCGATTTGTGCTGTGAGTTGTCCTCCTGAACTTTTACTTTTCGTGATTTTGTCTCATAGTCACTTTAAAGATCCATTAGGTTGGGTTTTTAGACATAAAATTATATAACCATGACATTACTTTTATTATCACCGTTTGTTTGCAAGACAGTGGTGAAACTCTCAGGGAGTAGAATAGATCACTAGAAGGACAAATCTTCTCTACTGTACTGTATTATGACAATGTCAGTAGTCTCACTTTGAATGGAGTTGAATTCATTTCGATCTCTTGGCTGGAAAGACACAGTAATTAGCCAGTTGAGCAGAGCGGGGCGAGGTCAGGCTCAGGCAATTAAGAAAGTGACAGCCCATCCAGCACGGTGACAGGCCGAAGCCTCACACGCAGGCGCATTCACAGAAATACAAATGTATGCACAATACAGCGTCAGTATCCATGTGATGGCCTGCTTTTAAGAAAGCCTCCCACAAGCAGCCTAATTAATACAAAGTCACTGGCTCTTCTGTCCGTCTCTGAAAGAAGAGTGAAACAAATGTGAAAGCAGGCAATTCACACTGACCACTAATGAGGATCAGTTTTATCATTTTTAGTTATTGCTCAGAACTTCTAAAACAATATCTCTTTCTCACATTTAAATCTGGAAAGAGCAGCGTGGATGTCCAGATGATGGTTCACTGCTTTGGCTCACTGACTTAATGGCTAATGTTATTAATTATGGTTCCATGCACCTGTATTTTCCATGAAAATGCCTTGGAGTCTTTATCTGTATCCATACAATAGCATTCTTAAAACTGGGGAAAAAAAGAAATACAGCAACATTTTTATTGTGCTCATGTTAAAACTCAGTTGGTTTGTTGGCCCATAATGCGAATCAAAAATGTGAAAGAGACCATAAAATGATTAGATGACTATTTTCCTTCTAAAGCTATGGCGTCACTTTGCATCAAGCTGTTCAAAGGATTAAATCCAGTCTGGAGCCTTTCTGTGTGGAGTTTGTATGTTGTATGGCTTCCTCCCACAGTCAAAATGTTTGTCTCTATGTGTCACTGCCTTCTTTTGTTGGAATTAAAGGAGTTGCCCCCTACTGGCCATTAGAAAAAATGCAAGGTTAAGAAGCTCCATAATAGCTTCACTTTTAGAACTGGAAGTTATGTCCATCTTCTATACATGTATCCCAAAATCATGCAAGAGATCTGCTGTTTGGATGTGACATGACAGTTTTGCACAGAGCTCATCTGTGCGGTTAAATGTGTGTGTGTGTGTGTGTGTGTGTGTGTGTGTGTGTGTGTGTGTGTGTGTGTGTGTGTGACATTATTCAGTACTCTCTTTGTCTCCTATCTCTGTTGCAACCCCATTGCTAAACTCTCAATAGTGTGTGTGTGTGTGTGTGTGTGTGTGTGTGTGTGTGTGTGTGTGTGTGTGTGTGTGTGTGTGTGTGCACGTGTACGTAAGACATTGTGAGGTGTTCTGATACAGCGTGAGGCAGTTATAAATGGCCATCATTTCCCAAACCACTCTGTTCTCCATTGTGGAGCGCATGTCGCCGCGGGGTGGGAGGGAGATGATGTGTGCGTGAGAGTGTGTGTAGGAGGATGTAAGGGTGTGTGAGGGGGTAATAGAGGAAGTGACGGGGCTGATAGTCCCAGAGGAAAACTGTGAGTGCGGAGAATAGCAGAGATGTACCACCGTGCAGTGTGGAAACTCGTACTGAAATCAGTGTGTGCAGAGGAAGAGACATTCGTCTACAGCATCATGAGAGGCAGAATACACATTCAGAGTCAGGACTTATGTATCAATGTTAGGAAATACTAGAGACCAAATTTATTTCAGGTCCTTTTAAGAAACTGCATTTTTATTGCGTCTATTAACCCTAAATTTCTGTTGTCCTTCAGTTTTATCCTCCTCCACAAAAGTATAAAAACCAAGGAGTTCTCCACACTATGATGCTGATACTGAAAAACATTGCCATCTCTAACAAAAACCCTACATCACCATCACCAACTCCTTGTGCGATAGTCCCAGGGTTGTGTGGATTTGAGTTTTGGATTCCCTTAAACCTAAAAGAGATTTAATTCTGGTGAAGTTGATGATATGATTTATATTATAATTGTCAGACAGTATTCAGTATGCCTCTTTTTGTTACTTACTGTTTTACTGTTAGAGCAGGTCATCTGCTGGCAGGAAGGTCAGTGGATTGATGCCTGACAGCATGTCCACATGCTGAAGTATCCTTGGGAAAGATACTGCACTCAGAGTTGCTCCTGATGTTTCCAACATACTGTGAGTGTGTGCGTGTGTGTGTGTGAATGTTAGAAAGCACTTAGGTATTGATTTTGACTTGCAGTACAAAACACTTTGAGTGCTCAAATGGAGAAAAAGGTACTATATAAATACCAGAACATTTACTTAGAAAATTCGTTTTTAGTTGTGTCTCATGCAAATTTTACATTCTATTTAACTCTTTGGTTATTGCCCGCCTCACCCAAATGTAATCTCCTGTGTTAATTACATGTAATATTATTTACAATATGCATAGCAAACACACTGTGTGGTTGCTATGTTTGTTGAGTTTCCCTTTATGCTCGCTCTTTGCCTTCGGTGGGGCTATAGCTAGACGCAGCCACAACTTGTTCTGGTGTTGTGCTCAAAAATTAAATAAATAACAAAGCAAGCCCACTTTAATCCCTGATTATGGCTCACGGTTTTGTCTCTTTCATCTCTTTTAAACAACATCTCCTGGCGATTAATACAGGAACAGGACTGGCTTTTCCCTTCAGGCTCAAATTGTTTTTGTTTTTTTGCTTGAAAGTGACATGAAATGACTCCAAAAAAAAAATCATTTAAGCAAAACTAACGAGCCTGTTTTGAAAATGTCGAAAGTGCAGATATTTGTTTAAAAATGTTCGGAGTAAAGGTAAAAAGTTTTCCGAAAAATAAATACTAAAGTAAAGTACAGATATCTGAAAATTCTACTTAAGTACTTCGTTACTTCCCACCTCTGCAAATAACAAGCTGTAACATATAATAAAGCATTGAATATAAGCTAAAATGTCTTTGTGAGAGTAATAAACTAATAAACTGTCTCCTGAGTATATCATTTAAATGCAAAGCACTGTATTTTTGCTGTATTCTTAGTGTTTTTGTGAAGGTTGTGTTGCTGTGTTTAGATTTTTCTGGACTTGGTGTTAATGGTTCATATCAAGCGTTACCCTCATAACAGTCTTTGCAGAGGCCAGTCGTTCGGTGCTAAACATTAGCGTATAACTGTCTTTTGTTTTATTCTTATATCCCTCTTTTCTATTTCACTGGGAACTCTCTCCAGCTTTAACACACACTCTCCATCTTAACTCGTTCTTGTAACTTAAGAATCTTTTGTTAATGGTAATTTGTTTTGGCAGCCAGAAAGTTTAGGATTTAAAACCGTTAATGACATTTGGCTCTGCTTGCCCGTTTTGAGTTTATATCATCCTCTTTTCTTTTCTTGTCTTTTCAATTTTCAGTTTCCTTACACAGTGAGTCCAACTATTGTGATTAAATTGGTCTATCGAAAGCAACTTTAGGAAAGATAATAGTTGCACACAGTCAGTCTACGGATATAATTATTTTATAGTGAGTGTCTTCAGCTACCTAAAGTGCGACAGTTCAGTGAAATCTTCTCGTCTTTGCTCAGTGCTGCAGTTTACTTTCTTCCATTTCACAGCTGAGTGTCTAATCTTTCCTTACTGGTGCTGTATGTAAAATGCAAACGAGCAGAAGCCATAGTGATTCCTGCTAAGGTTACTGCTTAAGTGCTCGCTGCTGGATTTACCAGCACGCAAACCATCCCTTTACACTGTGGCTACTGTAATCTGCAATAAAGGTTTCTTCCTGTAAAAAATGTATATATATGAATAGAAGCTTTAAATTTTAGTTTTAAATTCCTGTAAATCTGTATCTTTGAAAGCATAATTGTTCATGCTGACCTCTCAAGCTCTCAGCATTTTTGTGATTCGGTTTCATCTCACAGTTACAGTTGTGCATCTTTAATTAAAGTTTATTCAAACCAGCCTTAAAATGAAAGCTGTCTTGACTTGAGTATTTGCTTTAGCTGTTTTGATCACTGTGGCACACGGATGTATCTAAAACTTAACAACAATCACTGAGAACCACATAGCACGTTCACAAAAATCAAAGTCTAAGTGACATTTGGCTTTGCTTGCCCATTTTGAGCTTATATCATCCTCTTTTCTTTTCTCGCCTCAAAGCAACAAACTAAACACAAATGTTTTGGTGTTTTTTTTAATTGAGCACATCACTACTAAATTCAATTTAAAAATATATATGTAGTGTATCATTGTACAGTATTCAATTGTAAAGGTTGAATACTGTATTTTTCCTGTATTCTTACAGCAATTTGTTACAGTGTGTGATCAGCGCACCTTTCCTCTTGTTCTCAAAAATATTAGATCCCAGCAGCACTCGATCTTACCCTCTCCCCTCTAAAACAGGTTAGCAATTAAATGGCAAAAACAGCAGGGGACACTGTGTGTGTACACCTATTTCAGTACATTACAAATGTCTTCCACTTATTTCAACTGGGGGCCCGATATGGTTCTGATACAAGAGACAAGTGAGGAAAAGAGAGGGTCACTTATGGAGGGGAAATAGCTGGTGTTTGACAGGAGGCCTTTCTAAATCCCACACTCATCCATCATAAGTGGCATTTGTGTACTCTGAAGGCCTGATAATAGCCTTTTGCATTTTCACACTGCACTTTGCCTTTTGGATTTGATCGGGGAGAGAGGGAATGGATGGAAATAGGTGAGGAGGGTGGACTGGGACACACACACACACACACACACATATAGCAGTTTCATTCGTTCTCTTTATTTTCCAGCCCTCATCATCCCGCTCTCACTCCTTCAAGGCTGCTTCTCCTCTCTTCCCTTCTACATTTTAGGAAAATCACTCTGAATTGGAAAAGGGACCCCGGGGCCACAGGCACAGGGTCCATGTTTCTTTTTTTTTTCTTTCTTTCTTCTTTGGATAATTGACTCCCATTGCCTGGTAATTCATCGCTTGCATATGCCAGCTAATTCATCAGGAGAAGAGAAGCTGCCGACCTCACAACCTTGCAAGCCCCACAAGCCCACACACCCCGATAGCGCGCGCACATACACACACTTCATATCTTAAGAGTTTTCATATCTCACCCCACCAACACCTCCCCGTTTTTGCTAAATCGCATATATGCACACAGACAAACACATCACCACCAGGGTGTGAGTTTAGCTCCGTCCGCCTCCTCCACCCGCCCCACAAGAGCCAGCAGCCTGGAATGAGAGGAGGGAGCAAGCGGCAAGTTAGTGGATGGAAAACCTGAGATGATAGATGGGGTGCATTGTGGCATTATGAATGAATTATACCTCCCAAATACCTTGAGCAGCGCAGACTGTCAGCGTGTATCTATACTAATCTGGGAGAAAATATAGCTGTTTCCACATTAAAGGGGGCCGGCAAAGAGCGAGCCACAGAATTAATTGAGCAATCAGGCCATTAGAGGGAAACATCATACTGAGCCGCGTTTCCTGATGTAGTAACATTTATCACTGCTGACCAGAAATCTGCTTTCCAGGCTGTGTTTCTTTCTTTCTTTTTTTCTCCTCTCTTCCTTTCTCTCTCGTTCCCTCTAATGTGGCCCATCTTCAAACAGATTAGGATTATTGTGACAAGACAAAGGTATCTTTTGTCTATTTCCATAGCTGTGTCAGTGGGTGCTGCATTTATCACGGCTGTCACGCAGTCTTAAGGCTTTCAGTTTGCACACCTTGTCCCATTTTTCTCCCAGTGGTGGGTCCATGTTAAATCTGCAAAAAAGTGCACGACTTGGAAATGTCCCCTGATGAATGGTAGGGTGGACTGTCAGGTACATAGGAGGATTTGTTTGCATTTTCCTCCCTGTTGAGTTTAGTTTTATGTTTATCAGGTGGATCTTAACAAAACATCGTCATGTTTTTCTGTCTTTTCTTTTTTCTTTCTTTTTTGCTCCTGAAACGTGCTCGAATATCTCAACTCTGAAGATGAGATGAGATGTTATCGGTTGTGAGTGCTCAACAATATTTAAAATACCAGATTAATAATGTATTTTCACTGTTGGAAATTTAATACAGCTGATTTCCAAAATCAGCTGTATTATCTATCAAACTAGGTTAGATTCATATCATTATATTTCACTGTTATATTTAACAATAAATCTCCTATTCTCATATACCATCATCAAATATGTATCATTGCCGATATTAGAAAATCATACTAGTGGTTGAAAGTACTTTTTTTAGTCTTCTTCCCAGCATTGTTTATCTAAATTTGTGGTTAGATAGAGCCAAGCACATGAGCTAAATTAAAATATAAACTTATTGCAAGGATACTGAACAATTTCCAGTCAGCAGATTTTACTCACGGGTTCAAAGTAGCATAGTGCGAGTTGACCCACTGTCATTTTTACATTTCTGTGCATTTATCTGAAAGGTCTGCATATAATTAACACAGCAGAACATCCGGTTTGGAGGACCATTCAATCAAAATACTCAGCTAGTACAGTAATATGAAAACATACTGTGTTCATCTGTGATAAGGATGATGTAGTCCTGGAAACTTTGAGGCGCTGCCTTGGTGATCCAACATCTGACATCTATCCCCCTCTACTGGACAAATCGGAGAACTGCATTAAGCCCAGTTCAAGTTGAGTTAGAGTTTTCACTGCTTGTGTTGGTGAAATACATATATAGAATAACTTATATGTGTTTTCACCATGACGCACTGTACAGGACACTGACATTAGTTTTGAGTACATTGAACTTATTGTCATGTTCCAGATACCAGTTCGATTTTATCAGAGTTTTATGATATGGTGTGCTATTTTTTCAGTCTTCTCTTGTCCAATTTTGGTGACCTTGTGCAAAATGCAGCCTCAGTTTTCTGTTTTAAGCTAACAGGAGTTGTCTTCCGCTTCTATAGTCCACCAAGGTTCAACAGAGGTTCAGAGACGCTCTTCTGCATACCTTTGCTGTAACAAGTTTCTGAGTTCCTGTTGCCATTCTCATTTCACCTCTGACATCAACAAGGTATTTTCACCAAGAGAACTGCTGCTTACTGGACAGTTTCTATTTCTCACACTATTCTCTGGGAAAATCCCAGCAGATCATAAACCATCTCTAGGGTTTCTGAGATACTCAGAGCAGCCTGTCTGACACCTACAGCCATGTCACATTCAAAGTCATTTAAATAACCTTTCATCCCCATTCTGATGCTCAGGTTGAACTTCAGCAGGTTGCCTGGACCATGTCTACAGGACTAAATGCATTGAGTTGTTGCGATATGATTGGCTGATTAGATAGTTATATTAACAAGCAGTCAAACTGGTGTACCTGTGTATGACATCGGTCCCTTTTGTGGTTGATGATATCACAGGAACACTAACAGAAAATGCTTATTTGCTATATTATTGCACCTATTATGAATTTTATCTCATGCTTTTAAGCATACTGCTACAAAACCATTAAAATATTTAACAATTATCAGTATGTTTACATTACAATTGCTGTGCTCTAAAGATCTGTGGTGATGATGTTGATCTGTGGTTTGACCTCTGACGTACCTTAGCACCAAAAAAGGTTGAAACCAGTATCCAAGTTAGGAGGCAGATATCAGTCACAGATATCAGATATCGTGCTTCATTCTTGGAGATGGTCTTTATGTGTAGCAGACAGTGATGGAAGAATGATAGATTTCTTCAGTATGAATTATTTATACTTTTTGACCTTCATGGCTTTGAGCCATTACACTGTAGGTCAGGAAAGCCGATTAGTTTTGTATGTTTCTGCAAATAAAACATGTTTCTAGTAGAGCTGTGCGATATTTCAAATTTTGGTTTGACCAAACCAAGTAAATACAGGGCCAGCATTGCCGATGCTTTTATTCTACAAAGGCAGCTTATGGCCGAGCAGTGTGTCATGACTGATGAGATGAGTCATTATTTATTTACACATTGAGAACATATTTTAATGACTGCTAAATCACAGGGATTTTTACTTTCTTACATAATGAGTTAATTCAACAAAACACACCTTTCAGCTTTTCATGTATTGTGAAACTGTTCCTGTCTCTGTAGTACTTTGTGTCAGCTTCTGTTGTTTAAATGTGCTATAGGCTATAAATAAAATAGACATGACAATCAACACCAAAAGGTTCAGATATTTTTCAACATGCATGTGTGAAAAAATATCTCTACATATTTATATATACTGTACTTAGAGGATAGAAACAAAGAATTGATCCTATCGCTACCACTAGAATCGATCTGATATCAATACAAGCACTGGCATTGATTCTATTGATATTTGGATCGACCCCCCCACTCTTGTTTCTAGTTAAGTCTTGTTCATTGGATACACCTGATGTCTTTGTTAAGCAGTAAAGTAGCTTAACCATTTTCTTAATGTGATAAAAATTATTAATTGCTACCTTAAATAAAAACAATAGGACAAGAATACATTTTTAAGCTTGATACTCCAAGCAAAACACATTTAACCATAAAGTAATCGTGGACTATGGTATGTTGAGAAATGTGCAACCTATCCGAGCTGTCACAGAGCGAAGATATTTCCACAGTAATTTTTGTCTGCAGCCACCAAGGGGCAGCATAACACCCCCTACCATCTGCAGAATGGTTTCCTTTAACTTTTTTTTTTTATATTTTCCATGTGTTGTCCAGGAGTAACTTGCCACTTGTCACAATGCGACCACTGTTGTTTAAGCTACCCTGAATATATAACTGTCCAGGTATCAGTAAGTAAGCTATGTACACACTGGTAGACTGTACCAGTGTTGTGTGTATCCTGTATCCAAGTGTCAGAAAACTGTGTAAGCTCTTTATCCTGCTCTTGAGAAACCTGGAAATGCTCAGTGGAGGGAGAGAAACTGGGAAACTGTGGTATGAAGAAGCCATCTGATCATCCGATGTTTGCACAGAGGTGAGTTACTGAGATGTTGAACAATCAAAACACAAGTGCATACAGGATATGGGATATGAATAGCAGCTTTCTTTTATTAATGTAAAGTCTGTATTCAGGATAACAGCAAGGCCAAGATAAGGCTCAAAAAAGTAGATGCTGGTCAGGAACATTTACATGAAACTAGGAATAAAAATGCATTCAGGTAAAATAGTTTTATTTATTTAGGAAATAGATTTTAAACTACACTAACCAACAACAGAATACAAAATCACACCAAATTACCCTACTTTAAGTAGCTAATATTGCTAATTCTATCCATAAGATACTTTAACTTTAGCCACGGACAGGAATGATCTATTGTGTCATTCAGTGGTGCGTTTGGATAACCTCAGTCTCTCACTGAATGTGCTCCTGTGACAGGCCAGCACATCATGTTATGTCATTATATTATATTTAGCTTTATTCAGTGACTAATGGTTTTACTGGGACAGAAAAGAGAAGACTTCCAAATATACTAACTTTGAGAATTCGAAGTATTTATACAGCGCTTTTCACAGACATAAAACTCACAATGACAATTAAAACACGAATATTAGAACCATATTCAAACAGAATAAAAATTAAAATTAAAAAACATAAATAACAAAGGAAAATTAAAAACGGAAGGCCTGATTAAACAGAAAGATTTAGCCTACACTGTAAAGTCTAATTAGTTCCCAGAACTTTAAAAAAAATTACATAAACTCATTTCCTGAAAAAAACTAAGTAAAGCGTACTTAAGAGTAAGTTAGGATAACTTATTTATTGTGAGTACACAGTACTAAAAATCATTTTTCTGAGTGAGCAATACTTAATGTTTATCTACTGACATAAACATTTCTTAATGGGTTAACTTAATCACATTACATTATCATCCTTGAGCTTAAGCAATTTCTAGTGCAACACTTAATCAATATAAACACAGTGTGTAAGTATGATTACAAAATAATAATTATAAACATTTCTTTTGAGGCAATGAAAAATCAGCCCAACTTTTATTTTCAGATGCAATAAAGTATATCAGCCAATATGCTGGATACTGTTCTAGTGAACAGAAGCCTCCCATAAATTTGTATTGCAAGTTACATCGTTGATATAATCAATATCAAATGTATTTATTGTTCAGCAACAACTGCAGTCTCAAGGAGGCTCAAACAGCGTATCTGTTTTGCATTCAGACCCAGAAGCTTGGTACGTTGTAATATTTTTGAGGATGTTTTAGGCATTACTCCCTGAATGACTGTCATGGATTTGGGTGATCTAAATGTAGGTGCAGCAGAAAGTCTTTAACATTGCCCCAACTTTCTTAATTTGAGAAGCAGTTGATGTGGTTTGGAGATCCAATAACCTTCACCCTGCAGGTGACCATCCTCACTGACTGCACCATCTATGAAGGAGAGCTCATCTCTCCTGCTGCAAGGAAACAACTATATTCTTTAGAACACCAACTTGTATTTGCTCTTCTTAAAACTTTTTATACATTTGCTATAAAACAGACCTCAAGATAGACAATCAAGCTACATTATTACACTGTTACCAAAAACTGTACATGTGATATAAACAATTATGTCATCCACCCATCCATTTTCTTCCACTTATCGGCGGCCGGGTCACAGGGGCAGCAGGGACTCCTCCTGGTGGTACATGCCTGGAACGTCTCACCTGGGAGACGCCTAAAGTTAGAAGCCTGAACCACCTCAACTGGCTCCTTTTGATGAGTAGCAGTTCTAGTCTGAGCCGCTCTTGAATGATTGAACTTCTCACCCTCTCTCTAAGGGAGAGGCCAGCCACCCTTTGGAGTGGCTCTCTGCTCACTTGTGAACAAGACCCTGAGATACCTAAACTCCTCCACCTGGAGCAGCAACGATGCTCAGGTGGAGCATCGTTGCTGCTCCTAAATATCAACATCATTAAAATAAATGACACTGAAGATTACAAATATATTGAAAAACCAATGGAAAAGCTAAATTATTTTATTTTCAACTATAATACAAACCCAGATTTTAAACATTTAACAGGATATTAATCTGGTTTAAGGGTTTCTTACATTTGGCTTTAAATTTCACAACAAAACTTGAATCTGAATACAATTTTTAATCAAATAAATACTACTGTTGTTGGTTTGGAAAAGTGATGTAAAGGTGAGCTTAGCTACTACTAGCTTACTACATTTAACTACATTTAACCAACCAAAGTTTCTCTGTAATTACATTTTAAATAATAGTGGTCATAGTAAGGTTACACTGACAATCATCTCTTTCCCATATACAATTAGTCCAAAATGCTGCAGCCAGATTACTGACTGGAACGAAAAAGAGAGCTCTGTGTTAGGAGCCATATTTGTGTGTAAAGCCTTTAAAAAGTCTTGCAACTGTATATGTAGTATGCTGTGGCCATATATTCCCTCAAGACCATTAAGGTCTGCTCCTCAGTCACTTCTGATCATCCTGTGGTCATAGCTTATTTCAAAACTCTGGAATGACATCTGTTCTCTGTCAAGCTATATGAGAAACTGATGTCTGGAACTGTGATTGGAGGATTGGTTGCTTTCAGGTTATTTCATTTAAACATTGTGAAAGTGTGTAGCATAAACCCATTTATACTATTTTGTTTTACTGTAAAGCACTTTAGTTTTAAATTTGCTTTAGAAAAATAAATATACCTACTTACTTTTAAACTGCTGTAATATCTCAAATATTGGGAAAATTGTAGGCAACCAAATCTTATTTATTCTTTTATTTTATTTTTATTTTATTTAGTTATTTATTTATTTACTTTTGTCTCTCCATGATAAAAAGAAAATTCTTACTTTGGAATCAAAGCTTAAATCTAAATGAAACAGGAAGGGATGGGCAGTGCTGTTTTGTAAAGGAACCGTTGCTTTAGTAGCTCAGGTGATGTAAGTGGGTCACAAGAGTCTTGCCTCCACTCGCTGGTCTTTCTCGCGCCAGTCCTTTTTAGATCTCGCGCGCGGTTTCGGTGTGTTTTCGCACGCTCTACTGTCGACCAATCAGAGGGCAGCTTTCCTAAGCGGCGTCCCGTTGCCATGCAGTTGTCCTGATGTCCGCTGTGTCCTGTCCGGGAGTGAGGGTGAGTTCTGCAGCAGATTTTTCACACTTTATTTTATTAAACACTCGCTTTCAGTGATGAAGTTTCAAACATAGCGTGTTGTTTCGTGTCGGGCTGCTCTAACGTTGCTTTACGTCATTGTATCATCATAAAATCATACCTGTGCTGGACAAGGTTTGGCTTCAGTAGTGGGTCACCGGCAACATTAAGGCTAAAGCTTTGTACATACACACATACATAGCTGCAGTCAGGTTAGTGAGGAAATATGAGTGAATAGTAGTTTTGTGTAACTGTTGGGAGGTCAGCAGACAGCTACAGTTGCGGTAGTAACCCGACAAGAGACAGACACGCCTGCTGTCCTATGTGTCCAATCCCACAGCAGGAGAATTAGCATACCACCAATGGAGAGAGCCGGGCTTTCTCTCGGACTCTTATAATGTGAAGTTGCCAGATTTATCTCTCAGTTGCAGCACAGTGGAGTAAAGATAAAAAAAGTGTGTCAAGTCGAGAAGACACTAGGATACCTCACCAGCACTGTACTGTTTGCGCTAAAGGTGGATTTGGATTTTATGTACAACATGACATTTGAGGAACTAAATGCGGATTATTCTCAGGAAAGGTAAATAATTTGGATTATTTGTATTTTAAAGGTTGATGTGGTTTATGTGCAGCTAATCGCATGCATTAATTAGATAAGTGCACGATAAAGATAAATCCAGGTTTGTGGGGGGGTTTGCCTGTAGCTGCTGTGTGGACGGTGTTTCTCAGCGAGCTGTCGGTGCTACAGTCCGGTGTCTTTTCAGTTAACCGCTCCGGTCGCGAGCCCCGGTCTCCACTTAGCTAACGTAGCTGCTGCTGTGTGCTTTTAGGTGACCGAAAAACACCAGATTTCTCACTGGAGAGCTAATTAAAGCTAGTCAAAGGGACTCAAACCGCAAAACTGACAAGAGTTAGCTTGTTTTTATTTTTATTTTTAGTGGTTAAACAAACCTTGCACGGCTGTCAGTTGTGCTCGAAGTCAGGCAATACCGGCTGGTTAGCTAGGAGTCCGATTAGCTAACGCTACCCAGACAGAGTACGGTGGGGGTTTTCCTTGGGTTTATGTGTGTGTGTTAAAACTGCTGTTGCAACGTTTGTTAAAGTGAAACTGTGTGTTGCAGAATGGACACGGTGGCCAAAGCTTTGGAGGAAGTCCTCACCTCTGCGCTGCCACAGGGAGGCATTACAGTCGGCGTCTACGAGGCTGCCAAGTCGCTCAATGTGTAAGTGCAACGTATCTGTCCTGAAGTTTGCAACAAGTTGCCCCTGTGTGAAAGCAGCCCATGCAGCATGTACATGCATGACCTCATAGACTAACAGCGCCTCTCTCTCTTTCCCGCAGAGACCCTGATAATGTGGTTCTGTGCGTCCTGGCTGCAGATGAAGAGGACGTTAAAGACGTGGCCCTGCAGATCCACTTTACTCTCATTCAGGCTTTTTGCTGCGAGAATGACATCAACATCCTGAAAGTCAACAACACCAGGCGCCTGGCACAAATATTGGGTGGTGGGGGAGGTGGAAAACAGAGCGGGGGCGAACCTTTGGACCTCCACTGTGTCCTTGTCACTGTAAGTGTCTCTTCCTCTATCTATGTGGTTTTATAGCTAAAACCATAAGAATTTTGTGCACATGCCTGAAACTCTTACTCACATGGGAAACATGTCAGTACTTGTTCTTGTGAATTTAGTAAACATGAATATGACTCCTCCCTCATGACTTCTGAGGAATCACGGTGGAGGAAAATACCTTGAATCTACCAGCACATACAGGAACTATCTGTACTTTGAAGTAAACAAATGAACAGGCATTTACATACTTTTGTTTATATACATTTTTAGAGCCCACATTCTACATCATGGAAGGACCCAGCTCTGAGCAAACTGAGCAGATTCTGCAGAGAGAGCCGCTGCATGGACCAGTGGGTACCCATCATCAACTTGCCTGAACGATGAACTTTGACCAGCGACAAAAATGTGTCCAGAGACGAATTTTATCTGCACACAAAGAGAGGCGTGAACCCCGATGGACACAGATTACCATCCAAAGATCAAATTCCAAAGCACTGCTGATTTGGGGGGGAAGAAAATTCCTGGAAGAAAAGAGGGGGAAAAAACCTTGCTGTCTGTATGAGATGATGTATTTAAAGGATGAGGAGGGGAAAAAAAGCAGGGGTTGGATTTTCACAGGACTGTTTGGAGTTGCATCTGTCAGCCTTGGCAATCGAGATGAGACGGCGAGGTTCTTGTATCATCACACGGTGGAAATGGCATTGTTTTGTTGTTTTTTTTCTTCTTTTCTTTCTTTAAATGTGACACTGGCTGGACACAGTACAGACGGATACTATCATGTGTTTGTTTGGTAAAGGACTCTGTGACGGAGAAGTCAGAAAAGTGTGGGGAAACCAGAACGTGGAGCCGTTGAGTGGACCAAGGCCTCGGCCTCTCTCTGCAGAAACAAAGCACTCGTTGAAACACTGGACCTACTGCAGTTTCACTTGTTTGATTAAAAACTGTTAATGTTCACTTTGCTGTTGTGATAATTTATATTTAAAAAAGAGAGAAAAAAGGGAAGGGCTACACATCCAGTGAAGACATTCTGTGTATCTAGTGTTTCTAATACCAGCTGGCTTCTTGCCACAAGTGAAATAGTTCTTTTGTTACAATTTAAATTATTTCTAATTATATTTAAGTGTATTTATGTTTCTTTTTTTCCTTTTTTTTTTTTTTTTTTTTTTTATATATATAAAAAAATATTTGTAATATCTGAATACGAGACACTTATCTGTATTGGTGTCAATAAAAGTATTTTGTTTTTGGAACAAGAACTGCGTTTGTTGATCTCTCCTTTGCATTTCTGGAAATTTTAGCAAAGCTGAGCTGAAATGGGACCTTTAGCAAGTGGATCACATGTGGATCACAGGGGTCATGTTGGCCTCAGTGCCATCTCTGAGCTGAAGAGAACAATAATCCTCGCAGCTCTCTCTGCTCCAGCTTCTGCCTCGGTCAGCAGGACCTTGCTCATTCATCCAAACAGGTTCCCGTTTCACCAATACTCTGATTTGTTGTTGGCAGTTTGCATTTTCACTAGCTGACTTCCTCAGGAGGGGGGGAACATGTACCACACCATTTAAAAAAAAAAAAAAATTTAAATAAAATATTGAGAACTAGTGCAGGTCTCTTGAGGGTTTGCTCAGAATACGCTGGCTTCTCCCCTCAGGACCAATAATGTGCAGAGAGTCCTTACTGGAAACAGGAGTGGAAAAAAACTTGGAGCATATTCTAAACAAGGTTTTGGCACGCAACCTCGTGCAAGATGATCTGGAGCGCTCCCGCCACCCCCTCACCCTTTCCCTTCCCAGCTATGTCACATGCAGGTGATCTCTCTGGAGTTGAGTTTCGATGATGTCACAGGGCTGGAGTCAGGCGGGCAATCCCCTTCTAAAAGTGCACAGTCATAATCACGAGAAGGGCAGAAGCCTGTCCTTGAGTTGCACAATCCAGTTCAGCCTCTGTGTGAATTATTTACTGCTGCTCAACTTGACTGACTTGCTTCTCTGTAGTCAGAATGAATTTACTAATTCTTTGCCAGTTTGGTGGGTTTTGTGCTCTACTTAAATCTCACAGTTTGAGCTGCATATAGCAGAGGACTGGACTTCAAAACAAAACCCAGTGCCTCAGTAATGCTTCAGCTGGTCTCTGTTTTTACTACATCACCCAGAAGCCTCCACTGCACTCAGAAATGCAAAGTGCACTTAAAGCCACTCCTAAGTGCTACCTAGATCAGAATGTTCCCCTGCCCTAGAAAATTTCCCACAGGCCCTGTGGTTTTACAGTTTTAGCTGGCACCGTGTGAAAGGTCGCCCGGCTTGTGACTGCAGGAAGTGACGCTGACTGATGTAACGTGGCATCTCTGTGATGTAAAGAAAGGTTATTTTAAGATGTGAGCAGCGGAGGGCTGATATAAGCCCTGTAATACTACTTTTGACTTCCTTTGAAGTTTATGCTGGATGTTTTTCCCTTTTCGTGATCGTCACCTGGTGGTCGTGTGCTACTGCAGGGAAAAGTTCACTGTTGTTTAAACACAGAGCAAAGTTCAGTTAGCTGCTGAGTCACTCCGAACATCGAATATTTGGCTTGTATTAACCTAATATCCTGAGGTAGTAATATAATGAATTGAGATTTGAACGCACTGTGCGCTGTCAAGATCAATTATAATTTTAATAGGTGCATCTAGCCAAAAATCAGTGCTGTTTAACCCAGACTCAGAGAGGTGTTGGTTCTTCTTTATGGCTATTTAAGGCTTTTTGATTAGGCTGCGTTATACTGAGATGCTATCCTAATGGCAAACAAATTAATATCAACAAGAGGACACACCTGTCACAACAATACATATCAGCTGCACAACCGTATGAATTTGACCCGTGACACATTTATCAGCACTGTTTAAACATTGCAGGGATGTTGCACAAGACTTGATTTACTCCAGCCAGTAAAGTGCTGTCCTGCTCTAAGGATTTTGCATCACAGGGGACGACTATCTCCTCGAGATGAAGTGTCAGAATATAGACGGGATGGACGATTACACCCTAAGTATTTAGGAGTTGTTTCACTAACTGTGTGGGCTCGTGGAGCTTTTAAGCTGGTGGGTGCATGACAGCCAGAGCAACAAGTGAATCGGAAAAATTAGGCCACATCTATGGAAATGGTAAATATTGATAAGGTACATTTCACCAGTCGCACCTGTCAAATTTCATGCTAGTTTGGCGTTTCGCTTAGGTTTCATGAGCTCAGCTATAAGCAGTGGTGGAAACTTACATGACAGTCCCAGTTACATCGGCATGACCAGTTTAAACATGGTTTTCAAAATAAAAGCCACAGAGAGTTCTAGGAATGTAACAGATGCTTTGAAGTCTGATTTATTTAAAAAAATAAAAGCCTTCTATTTCAGTTTTCCAATGTTTTGTTATATAACTTTAAATGCCATCTCAATCCATCTTTTTTAGTGAAAAAGTTGTGCAGCTTTTATAGTAGCAACAACCCCACCGTAATATTTCCAGAAATTGCATACTCTAAATCACTAAAACTAATAGATCACATCAGGAGTTTCAGCATCATCATTTTTATTGTCACATGGGGCCCTCATGAAAGTTCCTGCAGAGTTTTACACAGCTTTGGTGTCAGTATGCTGAATCATACTGACTGAGAATGCCTATTAGTTTATAAGGGCATACTGGGCCTTTAATCATGTTTGTATATTCTAATGTTATCATTGTGAAACTGAAGCTGTTATATAAATGAAGCCAATTAGAAGTTTCTGAAATGTTCCAAAGTAGGAGTGTTGATAACACAAATAATAAAGTCACTGACATACAGGCAGCACTAGCGTGAAAGTACTCTATTATTTGCAGCACTGTTTATGGGTGAGTTGTGCATTACATATTGTAACTTAAACAGGAAAAGTACAGATTAGCTGGCAATGGAGAGATAAACATGCAGCTGGGACTACCAGAGGAACTGAGGTGCAACTGCACTCCACACCCTCCATCATCCAGCCTCACCCACACATCAGCACATTCCTACACACTGACACTGTAACTGCCAGGACAGATTTTCACAGTGGGGCACATGGTCAGTGAGCTACCCTGCCAGCCGCTACCCCCCACTCCCAACTCTCACATTGCTGCACAATGACAAACTGGGATTACTGCAGTGGCCTTCAGGGGCATTCATGTCTACAGATGTCTGTAAAACATCTTTAATGGATGCTTTTACATGCCACAAGTTTTTAATCTTATCATAGCTTTGTCAACTTGAAATGGGCCTGTTTTTATTTGTCATATGTGTAATGTTACAATGGCAGATGCTAACTGTAATAAGGTCAGGCTTCAGAGTCCAACGGTCATCTCAAGCACACAACCCTGGCTGTAAGTACATAAGCCTCTGACACTTTGTTTGTTTATGAGGGCCAGCCAATCAGAGGAAAGCCCACAAATTTTTTTTTTGTTTGTAAAAAAAAAAAAAAGCACTATTTTCAGCTGCAAATCTGCAAAGGTACTTTAGTAGAGTCGGTTAATAAAAACATGGAGTTAGAAATGAGAACAGGTCCCCTCTAAAGTTTCCATTACAAGTCTCTATTTTTAATAGTCTGTACAATACTAACAACGCTCATGTTTCCTGCAGTGACATTTGATCTCTGAGGGACGAGCACCGTGAGAAAACAAGAGGAGAGTTTCGCCTGTGTAGCTTTTGAACAATAATAGGTGACATTGTTTTGGGTTTTTTTTTTTTTTTTCCATCACTACGTGGCTGTATGTGTGAGAACTGTCACATCCAGCCCTGTATTTCTGTAGTTTTTACAATAGCTGACAATATGCCATTCCTGTATGATCTTCCCATTGTGTGGAGCAGAAAACGTAAAAAGCTCTGTACCCACCAGCTGCCATGAAACAAGGTCAGAGAGACCCAAGAGGCCACCAGCAGAGAAGAAAAACAGACTCTCAGGCTAAGCAGGCTGTGCCCCAAAATAGTTACTATCCAAGAGTGGTGGAAATCAGAGTGTTGCACTTTCTATATTTAGCTTTGCACACGGTTTTTAAACTGCCCTGGTGAGAGGCCCGAGGTCTCTTCTCTCCCAAGTAAGAAATACATACATGTCTAATGAGAGGAAGTAGCCCCAGATAACACTATGGACATGAGAGGCCAGCATCGGGTTTCTATTCTGCATAAATCTCAGCATGGATAGTAGCAAGGCTATGCAGCACGGCACGTTTTTATTGAGATATTAGTACAGTATTGGACTGTAGGAATGCTTCACTTTATTAATTTCAGTTAAGTCTTCATACAAATGTTGGAATATTAATAAAGACAGTTATCAAAATGCAGATTTTGACAATTAAATTAATCTATAAATGGTACAATAAGGCTGTTACAGAGTCACTGTGAATGGACAGAAATTAGGACATGGCAGTGGTCATCTGAATTTTTTCCTTAGGAGGCATACAGGACTCGTTTATTGCAAGTAAGAAGAACTGACAGCTTAGACAAAAATCATAAAAAATAACAATACCATTGATAGTAACACTAGATCTTGCTGATTTGAAGACCTGAAAGTACCCTTTGGAGAAGACAACAATACCAAAACTGCTGAAAAGCGGAGCACCTGGTAAGTGAAACACAATTTTAACAAGTTCTGCTCGTGACATGTAGACAAAACCCGATGGCACAATATTGTTACAAATCACTTTCATCCCACAGATAAAAATTGATAGAAACATCTTTAAAGAAAGTACTCCCAAGTTAGAATGTTCTTCATCATACAAGGCAAACATAAGTAAGGCTTTAGAGTGAAGAAGATTTGAATTAATACTATCTATTCTGTCTTTTTTTTTTCTTATTGTAAAATTCACCATAGCAGATATTTTTCTCCCAGCAAATCACAACATACAGCACATGCCAGACCGACACCCTCCATCCCCACAAACACAAAAGTGGAAAACTAGAGCAGTTTTAAGAGAGTGGTTTAAAAAAAATAAAAAGTAAAAATAAATCAATGCACACACATTACGCCCACCTGGTGCCAAAACACTTAAAGATAATGATGTGCACGTTCACTTGACTAAGACACTTGTGATGAGCGAGCAGGCGGGGCTGACACTGAGTAAAGATCGCTAGCACGTTTTGTCGTGAGCATCCTAAAAATAACGTACCGCAGAAAGTTTTTACAAAGGACGGCTAAAACAGTCAAATTCAGACACCATTAAAAATATTTCTAATATGCAGTGTCATTGGTTTTCTTGGTCCCGGCTTTTCATTACACAGTGTTGCTTCATGTAAATCTGAATCTGAGCACTGATTATCTTTGACCAAAGGTGTTCATATGGAATGAATATCAACATGACGGTTCATTAAATCAGCTAAAGGAAACACTATACAAGGTAATTATACTGCAAGGAGATTTTACACTATCAGATTACAGCTGTAGTACCAGAGAGGAACAGACTGAACTGAGCTGGATGCAGATTACGCAGAAGCAGCTGGGGGCTGCTGCAGCTGGGATGGGTTGTAAAATACTTTGCGTTACTGGAATTTAACACTAAGTGTTACTGCTCCAATCCAAAATACATCACGGTAACATCTGAGCAGAACCCGCCCCTGAATTTAGTAATCAAAACCGTACAATACCGGTGGCACCTCTTTCTGAAGCTCTCACTGTTCTCCTTGGATGACACACTTTAAAGGGCAGGAGGGACACTTTGGCTGCATGAACCCATTTAAGGCAAACCAGGGAGATGAGTAACAGTCGCTGCCCACCGGAGATGACGTTGTGCACATATCAGGAAAGACCAAAATCCATCACTGAGGATTGCAAGTGCTGTTGGGACATTTCGACAAGGATATCTGCTTTGATATTACGTACTTGGAAGCAACGTTTTGTTAGTGGTTAGAGCTCAAACTGAAGAATGGGTCAATATTTTCAGTGAATAATACAGGGCTGCTGGAACAGGCACACAACACATGGTTTCTGAACACATGGTAATGATTCGATCCCAGTCCACTCCTCCAATTTCTCCCAACACAAAGAAATACAGGAACATTAATAAGCCAAAACAAACAAACAAACACACAAAAGAAAAAAAAAAAACAGATAAAGGCTAGGTGACATCCACTACAATATAGTGCAGGGTTTTTTTTCCTTGAAGGGGTTGTCTGAAGCAGGGATGCCCGTAAGGAGAGGGTCATTTCTGGCGTGTTCGGTGCAGTAGTTCATAAGGTCTGCAGAGGCCTTGGATACCTGTGGAAACAATAAAAAATAAGTAAATAAAAAAAACATCACATACGAATGGAGAGAGCTTTTAATGGATGTCTTTGTTGCAATGCGCAAGCACACAAAGTCAATCCATTTGTAAACACAACACATATTTATGTACTGCTCAACAATTATATGTTCAAAAGCTTTGGATCTTTAGACTGGTTTTAGAGTACGGCATCACATCTATTTGAGATGAACATGTGAAATAAGGATATCCTTAAAAACTCCAAGCACCACTGTATCTAAACATGTGACCATCGTGTCTGTCTCTGCCAGGTTTGATGGAGTAAAGACTCTGAAAAAGGAATACAAATCACTAAACAAATTGTAATTTGTATTCCACAAAGTGGCTCAAATTCACGAGTTATCATCCAATGCTATTGCTTGTGTAGAAGCAACAACTTTTAAGAGAAGCAGTTGTGTGATTGGCTGGTTAATCCCATGTACACACCTCACATTTGGCCAAAAACAACCATTTTTCCCCACACTCCATTCATGTTATTCTGCAGAACATAAACATGTTTTTAAATGTGTATTTTATTTGTTAAGGTATCTCGTAACATTGAACATGAGCAGTTCACTACACTTTGAGCCATTAATTCTATTTTATTTTATTTATATAGTGACAAATCATATGTAAAGAGAACATTACACCCCCCAGAGCAAGCACCCCTGGACCATATGTTGTTGGTGGAACAGATACATAACATAGAACAGGAGAGGTGGCTTGAATGAGGCACTGTACCTTTATCCTCTCAATGCTCGCCTCTATTCTCAGCTGGTTCACCGTCCGTCGGGCATGGGCGATGTTATTGGAAGGGTGAAGCTTTGAAGACATCCTGGGCGATGCAACACTGCAAGGAAGAATGGAAGATGACTGGATGAGGAGGAAGAAACAGATAAAGAATGCAAATATGTTTTTGGTAAGAATGCACTGATGTAAGAGGCCAATAAAATCTAGTTTTGTTTTCAGTTCCTGCACTTCTATCGAAATGATGATTCCAATTATTGGCACTGAATGTGTCTCAGGTGTTCATCACAAGCTATTAAATGATTTGACCTTATGTAATGCATGTAATGTGTTGCATACCAACAGCTCTATAGCACACAGACAGGCCAAACATCCACATTTCCTTTGAAATATGCAAATTTTGTTTTGCCAGTGCATACTTGCAGCAAAAGTATGTGAGCTGCACACACTCTGCTACCTAAGACAGTTAATGAAGATCAGAATATGCATGATGTGTGTGTTTGCACCAAAGGCCACAAAGAGTTCAGAGTTTTTCTGATAATCATTAACACACAGAGCGAACAAGCCCGGACATAATTCACAATCCAGCTCCGATGTCGCTCTTGTGCTCTCTTGCTTCCTTTTATTGCCACGTGTCTGTGTTTCCCATAAAAACAGACTTATTTCCTGTAACATCTTTGCATAACACACAAATGCCTTCTTGTGACACACCTTGCTTTGACCAAAACCTTTCTCAGCAGAGAACAGGAAGCCTAAAGTACAGCTTCTCAGAAGTTTGTGTCGAAAGTTTGTGCAAACTGTGACGTTTAATTTAAATTAACAAACAGTGTGCGTGAAATATATAAATCAATCAACCTGTATGCAGTTACAAAAAGGCAATGCTTTTTCATTCAGGCCTTTTAAAAGTTGCCTTAGAGCGTATTTTTGGTTTTTATACTCTAGTTTTAGCTAAATACCTACAGGGCTCTATTTTCTGCTTTGCAGAGATACCCTGGCGTTAAAGCAAAATCTTTACTGATTTAGAAACATGCAAACAGAAAAATACAAACAAGTATATTATTATTACTATTACTACTGTGTTTATGTTTTGGTGCACAAATGCTCCAATTACTGCATCCGCTCTGAATGGGCACAGGATTGTGTAACGAGGCCTCGGTCACAGTAACTGTAAATGATACAGGAAGGTGCTGTAAACGAGACACACATGAACTTGCAACAGCCACAGACAGTCCTAAAGCCAGTTTTAGTCCAATGCAAACATATTGCAGAAAATGTTTATTTTATTAGACCCTGTCTGCAGGATGTAGTCAGTCCAGACAGCGTCTGATGCTGTAGCCAAATCACACTGCTTTTCATTTCAAGAACAAAGAGCGAGGGAGGAATAAAGACAAAAAACGGAAACATGAAGGGACGGAAGAGTTCTCCTGGGAAGTGCCTGATTGGAGTTTTATTTCCATCCAATGACAAGTAAAGACTTCAAAAGAGTGAGTTTGAGAGATGACTCAAAGTGCTGAAATGTTATTGATATCTTGTGAGACATCAAAGAGTCTTGCGTCACAATCTGAGAGGGTAGAGACATCCTCATCTTCCTCATAAAGGCGAGCCACCAAAAGGTGAAGAGGACAAAAAAATCCTTTTATCTAAACATTTTGAGTCCAAGTCTTTGTTTTTTTCTTCTTTTCAATGTGTGGAGGAATTTTGTGCAAGGGACATGCCCAGGCTTAGATTTTTTTCTTTTATTATTATACTGAAAGAAGCAAAGATTTTGTTCCTCACTTCTTGACACTAAAAATCTCCACAGGTATAAAGTTCCAGACTGCACTTTTACTTCACCTGCTCCAGATGGGCTAGCATTTTCCTGCTTCCAGATAAAATATTCTGGTATCTTGGCACTATCAAGCAAAACCGACTGCATAGTGCAATATGCAAACACGGCCCAACAACTGCTGATCAAGTACTACAAAGAAATACTGCGATAGAATGAGAAATGCAAACAAGCTTCACACGGCAGGTCTGAAGTAAAAAAAAACAACAAAACTTGGGCTGGTCCTTTCTCTCAAAAACCTCTTCCTGCAGAGAGGCTAATCATCCATGTCTTGAGTTAAAGACTGCTATTTCAGGTTCAGCAGCAATTACACATTCTGCAAAAGAGAATAAAAGGGCTCTTAATCACAGATCAGAGGTGCAAGTAAAACCAAAGCAGATTTAAAAAGGTACCACATTTTATTTTGCTGCCAGACAAATTAATTTAAAGGGTTTAAAGGGAGATTTATTCTGAAATTTTACCAAGTTTTTCTCTTTTCTGTATAAATGATGCTGTGCTATGTTAAGTGATCGTAACTTCTCACTTTTCTATGTGCACACTGTGTCTTAAATAAGAAAACTTCCATCATTCTGCTCACAAGTATGCAGTCATTCAGGTGTGTTTTAAAGATATTTCCAGGATTGGACGTCCTAGCTAATTCACCCCAAGATCAGAAGAACTGCAAACAACCCAAGAGCTAAATCTCAAATACAAAGTCTATGTCTGAACACACCACAAGCCTTCTAAATGATGCCCTTTCGATGTACAGAGTGTTGATCCTTGGCCATAATGTTTGGCCATAATGCATGCTGTGTTTGATGAAAACCATCAGGACAAACAACTCCTCCCAGCTGTCAAGCACGGTGGTGGAGGCATAATGATTTGTGCTTGTTTTGCAGCCACAGATCCTGGGCACCTTGAGGTCGACCATGAACTCCTCTGTCCATCAAAGTATTTTACAGAAAAATATGCATAACGACACAAAAGGATATCTGTGTAGCTTCTCAGTCATCCAGGTCATGGTAATCTAAGGAGCTTGGAAAGAAAAGAACAGTTCCTTAGAGCTTCTTCAGAACTGAAGAAGCTTCTCAGATGAAAGGTGAAATGTCTTCAAGAAACTTAAAGATGTCCAGTTGTTTTTCTTTTCAAGCTTCAAGATTACACAAAAGGATACAAAAAGAATTTTTCTGTAATGTTATATCTGTCTCACAGAAAAGATAGCACCCAGATTCGTTGGCCTAATGAAAGATGTCGACTATAAAAATTTGTTGATGCAGAATTTTATTGTCGATGCATCATATCACGTAAATCTGTTTATGTAACTGCAATACACTGCAGGAAACTATGTGGGCAACTATGCGCCTATATTGTCTGCCAAGGCAGACAATATAATTCTGTTTTGTTCTGTTTCACTAGTACTAAGCACAGGCGTTGAGTTCGTCTTTTAATGAGGCTCATGCACCTCTCAAATGGCTGAAGTCATGACAGAGAGCGACTTTTCCATTGTTCTCAGCTGCTGGGAACATCATCTCAAAAATAAGCGAAAGCCCCACTGCAGAGCTTGTCCACTGCAACTGTGAATCCATGATGAATTCATCTGTTAACGTTGGTAACTTGTTATTTTGGAGTGGAAACTAAATCTTTTGGATTTAATGTGAAAATTTATTTGAACTTATGGACAGAAGCCATTTTAGTTTCCTATTTTTAGTTGTTTTTTTGTTTTTGTTTGTTTGTTTAAATACTACTAGCACTTTAATTTGTGTTACTTAATACACTGATTATTTTAAAATTAATTTCCTGAGTCGTTATCTTAATTTGCTGGTGATTCACAGGTGGAAGGAATAAGGTGGGGAAAGGTACCTGGAGCCTGGAAGAAGAGATCTGCTCACAGGAAGTGGAGATAAGAGTTGTTGAAATAATCGTTGCATAATCAAATAATCAAAGAAAAACTTGCCGATTAGTCGACTACCAAAGTAATCTTTGCTTGCAGGTCTAATACCAACCCATTATTTAAATATTAGTTGCTGTCAGTAACCCTCAAGTGTAATAAGTATTTAGACTGAGACACTTTTAAAGCTTTGGCTCTCCACATCTGAAGCCTGGCATGTGAAGGGAACTAAAGAGACCTCCACGAATGTTATTTAAGATGAAATTAAGACAGAATTGAAAGTTTACTACTTTGTGTAGATTATTTTAATCAGCATGTGTGGTAGAAGAAAGAGGCAGGACTCCCATTGGGACTCAGAAGTGATTTCTGTAGGTAAAATGAGTCAAACAGTGCAGCCCCTGTGATGTGATGCCAGCTACCACCAGCAGCAGCCGGGCTGAAACTCTATGGGAGAGCACTGTGAGCATGAGTGTGTGGCATTAACCACCACCATGTACATACAGAAGCTGGGCAAAAAAAATTTACCTTCAAGGATCAGAAAAAGACCACCTCTTTTACAGCACAACACACATGCATACAAGCAGGCAGGACCACCTACTGCACAGAGCAGCATGGGCCCGCCACTCTGCTGTATCTTACACACACAAACCTACCCGCACACATGCCATTCATTAGCACGGTGTTCAAAGTACCAAGAACAGGGAACCATTATGAGTCAATGCTATTAACAGCAACACTCAGAGATGAAAAACTGTGTGTCTCACACTATTACTACACTGCAGCTTAAACCCAAAAAACCCTCTTAAAATCGGCTGACGAATACAAATAACATACATTAAAGGCTAAAAGAAGAGTCAGTCTGTGTGGTCTCTTCAGTGAGTGAGTATCTCGGGCTTTTTAGATTGGAGCAGCTTTTGTAATAAAGTAACACTGCTTTAGGGCTTAAGTATTGACAGCTGTACTTCACACTTTAACTGACATAAGGTGATGAGAGGCAGGCAAGGATCAGCCTTTTACGCATGGAAAGCTCTACATCTAGTTGACCCAAAAATGACAGATTGGTAATTGCAGACTGCGTTCTTCTGCAGATACACCAACTGGTACTGTCTTCGGTAAATGATCGGTAGGACCTTTTCAGAATGGGTGTTATTATTTGGGTTGTGGAGGAGCTGGAGGAAAAAATGTCACAGTAACCTAAATGCTCCAAAAGCTTGGATTATCTCACTCCTGCGCGCATGCAAATTTGATGCAAAAAACGAATGCTCACAAAAAGAAACTCTAAATAAAATTCAGACATAAAAATACAGAGCTAAGCAAACCCATGCAGGCCAGGCCATCTGAGCATGGAGTTTATAGCATAGCGGTGAGAATATAGTAAAAGACTTGGAGGCAACTATGTCTTTGATGATTGAGAATGGATGTTTGTAGTGAAGGCTTTTGAGGTCCTTTTAAAGTCAGAATCCTTTAAATTTTTATCAAAGCAAGCTCAGCTTTCTGACGCCACTCCTGCAGCCACAGTGATCCATTCACTTTACACTGAGCAGTTGCAGTTACTGAATGTAGTTGTTTTACCAAGGGCAGATTCGACCTTCACAATACCTCCTGTATTTTTAGTCTCTGCTGATGCTAATACAACATTTCATTCTGACACAGGGAAACACATTTCATAAATTATTTTTTTTCCTGCAAGTACAGAACATGAAGGACATTACTGAACTGTCAGATGAAGAGCTGCAACCTAATCTCAAGTAAGGAAACAAACTGTACCGTGTCTTGCTGCCGTGTGGGAGCTACTTGTTTGTTAAATCAGATTGATCCTGCAATTACTTCTTCACTCATGCAACAATTTTTACTAAAGAAAAAAGAAAAGCATAGACCATGCGCTCTGATGTCGTGTTTCTGACAAATTGGCTGCACGACGAGTGCTTTCTGCAGTATTAAACTACATCTGCTGACATTATGCATGTGCAAGCTGCACATACATGATTATGCACAAGAGCCTCTTTTTTTATCTGCAAAAATATAAATCACATTTGATATGTGATTATTTTAAAAATACTTGAAAATCTACTGTCCAGACTGTAAGTGTTAGCGCTTTGGGGTCCTTAGGGACTAGTAAAGCGCTATATAAATACAGGCCATTTACCATTTTCCAAATAAAGCAGTGAATTGTGAAAATGCAACATACAGACAGATGTCTGCAGCTTTGAAAAGAGTTTAAAGGACTCCAGCCACACGTCATTATACTAGCTGTTCCCCTTTCCATACAAACACACACACACACACACGCGCACTTAATCGTGGTATCTTTCTCAACTACAACCTTCCCCCTGCCAGTAGGAGTTTCCTAGTCTGCAGGCAAAGCTAAAAGTAGATCTCTCATACTTTGTGCTGCAACTCAGCACTTTTCCAGCTGAGTGAAAAACCGTCTCCTGCTGTACCTAAAACATGTCCCTCAGAACTACTCTGCAGCCTGCTTTACTATAAACACTTCCCTGTTCTCATAAGGTAACAGTGCTTATCAACCTTACTAATACTCAGTCATCAGTCCTGATGCTGAGTAAAGCGTGATTGTGTTTATAAACTAGAAGGGAGACTCTGGCTGCAGAGTTTCTCAGTCTGTGAAAAAGAAGGGGTGAGGCACAACACAGACGTGGTGAGCTTATACTTGTTTTATACTGTGAGAACCACAAGCCTGACATCACTACTTTCCCACCAGAAAAAAGAAAGAGGTACTTATTAGGCTCTGGTTTGTCTGTCAGCTGCTGTTTGGCAGTTAAAACAGCAATGATTTTGTCTGCCAAAGAGACATTAGAGACTTGGGACCTTTAACACAATTTATGCAAATTAACTGCACAACAAACTTCTTCTTCAGAAATGCTCATTAGCATTACTGTGTTACTGTAACATTTTGCAGGCCCTGACAACACACAATTTTGCCATTCTTGATAAGACTTATCATACGCAACAGCTGGTACACGAGCACCAGGGCATCTGCCATCCTCATTTATGAGCTTTGTTGAAACAACACATTGAGTCAGCAAGTCGCTTTGCAGAAATGTTCATCAATAATTTAGCATCGCAGGCTTAGGGTTAGGTAACTTTTTAGCCACATGCTAATGTAAAACATTTTATTTAAAAAAAGAAAAAGCTTCCTTTGTCATTGAGTTTCATACATTCAATTGTGCCCAACATATTCATTTTTTATAAGCTCTCCATTTGTGTATGCCAAATGGTTGAAAACTACACTTCCTATAATGCCATATTCAGTTTGCCTCTCAAAGACACCCATGTTAAAATGCCCAACTCTACAGCAGAATTAAACATGTTTACAGTTTGGTATTAAGAAAGGTTTCTTTTCTTTCCCTCCTTTATTACAACTGCATGAGACTGAATTTACCTATAATTCACCTGTTGAAATTATATAAAAGCATAAACGTATTATGGGTTGCATTAATAGAGACTTTGCATGACAAGGAGTTGATGTATAGGCCATAAGGTATCAGCTACGGGTTGTTTCATCTTAAGCTTCAGTCACAGGACCAAAGACTGATCAGTGATCATCTGGAATCCACTGGTCAACCAACAATCTGCAGTGATTGCTAGCCAATCAGCGGGGAACTACATACTTTTTTCCTTAGCAGCTAGAGGTTGCTAGGGGGCCACCACCACTTTCTACGTCTGTGCGATTGAGGCCTAATTTGATTCACTGTAATGAACCCTTCAAGCATCTTTGCCCTTGGGTTTCTTAGAGTATTGGTAATTCTTGGACTAATAAAATGCAGGTAATCAGATTAAAGACCAGTAAGTCTTTGTTTCAGACTTGATGGGTGAAATATTTACATTTTTCTTAGTTTAGAAAAATCTTAGTTCAGCATAATAGCCGTCTTCCATTATACTAAAATTATCAAAGAGAAACTCAAACCAATTGATGACATCACATTGGTTATATCCATCTTTTATACACAGTATGCAATGGATCGATAAAAAGAGAAGGATGTTAATCTAAACCTAAGCTTAACTCTAAATGCTGGTGATGCTGGTGACTTGATCGATGTTAAGAAATTAAGCATTTAAAGCACTTTGGATGTAGAAGGTCTGAACAAAAAAATAATTGATAAAAAAATTGAAGATATGCCCAAATTACTAAATTTGGGAGGGTGGCTGCTGCTTAGTCACTAGTGATAAATGTATATAAGGGTTCCAGGTTTAGCATTTGCACATACATTGACAAGACACAGAGCTGCAGCACCACCCCCAGAGCTGCAGGTTTGGCTGCTAAGATAAGTGAAGCTGACTGACCCCACCCAGCATACTGGCTGCACACTCTGTCCACAGGGAATACTCGGAAGTTCAGTGTTCCTTATGATTACCAAGACTGCTTGATTGAGATCAGCTAACAGTCATTTCTATCCCTGAGCAATCAGATAGTTTCCAGGAAAAGCAGCAGGACCGTTCAAAGATTAATGGAAAGTTGTTCACATAAGACATGTGGTGCTAAACATAACACAGTATATTTCATGATACAGTTAAGTTCAAACCCACATACTATGGCTTCTCAGAACTAACTGCACAATCCTGTAACTTCTGCTGCAGACTGACTGGATCAACTAGTCTAATCACCTTGCAGTGTCTCCACCAGCAATTCAAGTTGCGCCTTACATCCATGTCTGCATAATAAATGTAATGAGGGCTTTTAATTAACTTAAAAGAAAAAAAAGGGTATCAAGTATATTTATCTTTGGCCAGTAAAGTTGATTTCGATTAATAGTTTCAGCCATGACAGTAGACACTGTGTTATATATACACATACATCTGAATGCTAGCAATGCAGAAATTCCACATAATCATCACTACTTCACATTTCAGGTGTCCTGAGACATCAGCATTCACGTGACTGCCACGAAAAGATGTAAACCTTCAAAGAAAAAGACAAACAACCTGAAAATATGATGCCTCCAGCCACAGCTGTTGCCAGTAAGGAGGCATAAATAACAATCCAGCACACCGGAGCAACCTGCAACACAGTCCCACAGTGTCTAGACAGAAGACTAGACTGGACTCATTTCTCCAGGGTTTCTAAATCCTGAATTCATGCACAATTACTCGAGGCTCATTCTTGTCCAAATAAAGTATGAATGATTCCTTGTTTCAAGCACAGACTGAATGGCTGAGAAGTTTTGCTGCAGAAATTGCAACTCAGCCCAGTTTTTCTACAAAGTCAATTCAAAAGCACTAGAAGCTACAAAGGTGCAAGGAAAAGCTGCACATGAAGTCAGATAAGTTGGGTACATCCATGAAACGGCAAGTAAGAGAATCAGTGTCCTTAAACATGATGTTATTTAGGTCAGGACTGTGTGAACATAGCTGCTGTACAGAGAGTGGCTGATACAGCGCACAAGAGGAGCGGCATTTGTGTCAGCGTCTCTGACTGCCTGACATAATGACAGATAACAATGATAATTGAGAGGACAAGCAGGACCGGTATGTAAAAACTAAGCAGGGCCAAGAACTCACATGACGAAAGAAGGCAATCTCAACCTAATTAGATTCCACTCCAGACACAGCTCACAGCCCAGAGAGCTGTGTTCACACACTCACTACTTGATGTGAGTGTGTGAAAAAAATCTTTTTTTAAAATTACTTTTGTTCTTGTTTCCTTTTCTGTGAACTACGATTTTTCATCACGATTAAAACAATGGCCCAAATTCTGTCTTTGAGTTATTTGTCTTTCTCACACACACACATCACTGAGTCATGTGGCAAAATCTGGCTCCCAAACTGCTGAATGGGCTATTTTCAGCAGGCAAGGTCAGCCATGTGGTGGCCCGTGGCTATTGTTGACATCGCAAATTATCAGTTGTGCAATTCTAAATGTGGGTGTATGTGGTTTAAAGATTAGGGCTGAATGTCGACTAAGTGTAGCATAGGCAAGTGAAGGTTTAATAGGTACCTGCAGCAGGTGTGGTGGGAGTTGTGTTTGTGAATCCCAGGATACAGAAAAAAAAATCTGTGACCTCCTTAACTGCAGCAACAAACATGGGTAACATAAAACAGTATAGTGCATTATAGCATCTCAATTCAGATCAAACAGTTCTTGGGGAACAGCTGGAGGCAAGTATCCAATGGGAATCTTCCAAGGATTTTTTTCTGTTTGCATTTGCACTGCTAATAGGAAATAAGATGCAATAGTGTAGCTAGCAGCTGATAACGTAACATCCTTTTATTTTCTTGTGATACCCTTTCAACCAAGTCATTTTCTCTCTTTGCATTGCTTTCTTTTTGCAGTAGATGCATATTAGCAAGTTCAAGTAAAATGAAGCCCAATACAGCCTGGAGTTCATTAACAGTAATTTCTTCTGGGTATTGTTCAACTACTTTAATATTTTACTGATATTTACACTTTTTCCATAATAAAGGATACCTGTGCTGCATTCATGTGTTCAGCCTAACACCCTACACTTAATCTGGGCATATGTATGTCACTCAAAGTTCCTGTTATCCTCAGAAAGAATAAAAACCTACCTTTTTTATGCAAACACCAAAGATTGGGGGTACTATGCCTGAAGGTTCCTGGAACTAATAAAAGTTTCCTATATTAGACAATAAGTAGAGACAGCCTTGGGCTGTAACTTCAAGCAACCTTTCATATCAAAAGTGCAGTAGATAGTGATGTGCAGTATGGGTTGAAACAGATAAAACGATTAAAGGGAAGATCCAAAAAGATCACAAGTGGCTAACATGAGGGCCTCGAGAAAGAGTCTGCAATCTGCAATACGCTGAACGTAAGAGCAAAGAATGAGAGATATTTGGTCTTTCCATTGATGTAACTGTCAAATGGCTCCTTGCATTCCTTCCACAGGAGGGGCCAGAAATAATGAAATAACTATGTAAACGACTTTGTTGATGCTCAACAGCCTTTCAGACAGGACTCCTGGCTTTACATGCATGATGTCAAAATGCTAATAGCAGGACTTAAACTGACGCAGAAAGTTGCCCCAGTGATATTGTTAGCAGCTAGAGGGTATTCTAAAAATAGCCAGCAGCTCTTTGTTGGTACTGGCTGGTTGCAATTGGTTCAAGTTAAAAATGACACCCAACTGTAGCTGAATATGACCAATTTGGGCACCATCCAGATTAGCAAGGACTCGACAGCTTCCATGTAGTTGCCCGTGAGCCTCTGGTTCCCCAGTAATGGGTCATTATCGAGCCTGGAGCAGCCCAAAACAAACAGAGGCCTGTGGCAGATAATGCCCTCCGGACGTCATTGCAGACGCACAGAGAGTGACATGCAGGAGACATGGGCGACCTAGGCAGCGTCTCTCTCTGCGCTGCCCTCGGAAAACAAACAACATTGTTCTCCAAAAACTGAACAAAAGAAAGCTTAGTGCAAGCCGAGTGGAGTTTGCTGGAAATGGATGCAGGGAAGGAATGAATGGCGGGGCAGAGAGTTGTGTGCTTGCGACCGAGACTGAGGGAGAGATAAGAGTTTGTATGTGTGCAGGGGAGAGAGAGTTCAGCTGGAGAAAGCAAGCTGTGCAGCTGTGTGTATGTTGCATTTGGTCCTGTGCCAAATATCTGCTGCTAGAGACTGCTATAAAACTTAAAGCTATTGTGAGTGCTTTGCCTCTCGCCTCAGTCCCCCTTGCCTCTGAAAGCTACTATTCATGACGAAGGCAGAGAGATACTACACAATGGTGCTCCATTTCTGCCCCAACACTGCCTTGCCTATATGGAACAATAAACAGACGTATTCGGCCTTTCCAGGCGCCACCCCTGAGCTCAACAGACAACATTTATGTCGCTACTGCACCGATGGTGAAAAAGAAAAGGGCAAAGGTGTGTAGTTAGTTATGCCGCAGATTATGCCTGATCCCAGCTGGAGCCGATGCAGGAAGCGTTAAGCAACAGCATGCATGCATGGAATAATTGATAATGGCATAGACGTCACAAAGCTTATTAGAATACAACATAAAGGTTGTAAAGGAGATTGCTTTTTGAGCAAAGAGGAAATGGGATTAGTCAGCTGGTGACATAAATGGGGATGAGTGTGTGTGTGTGTGTGTAACAAAGATTAGGTGTGTAAGGAGGGGCAAAGTCCATTTATACAAGTGTATATCTGTAATGCCCCCTGTATGGCATTCAGGTATACACGTATATTATTTTAAAGCAAATTACTACAGAATCTGTTCTGAGGAAAGTTAAGCAAAATATAATATTCAAGTACTAAATCTTTTGTTGTTGATCAACAGCAGCCAACAGCCATGTAGATCAGGACAAAGGGAACAGTGGTGGAAAATGTGTGCGTTTGTTTTTCAGGATGCTCAGGTCAGAGAGAGAAAGAGAGAGGAAAAGAGAGAAAGAGGTTGAGAGAGAGGAGGGGAGCAAGGGAGGGCGAGCGCAAAAGAAAAGGGGACAAAGACAGAGAGATAGGAAAAGACAGAGGGAGATAAAAAGACAGACACATACAAAAAAGAAAAGAAGTAAGAAGAGAGGAAAAAGAAAAGATACATGGTAAATTACTTGGTTCTTCTTTCTACTCAAAGCGCTTTACCTCTCATCCACATTGTACAGGCATTCTTTTTCTGTGTAGAAGTGCTTTCTATCTAATATTCACACAGTCCTACGAGTTGCTCTCGATGCATTCTATATTGAATGCATCGAGAGCTCAGTATCCTTGGCATGCAGACTGGAGCAGCCAGTGATCGAATCACCAACCATCCTTGATGACCTGCTCTACTTCCTGAGCCACAGCTGCTCCTGCAACACACCTAGGCCCACCCAATAAACTGTAAAGACAGATATATATATCTATCTCTATATCTCTCTCTCTCTCTCTCTCTATATCTCTCTCTCTCTATATATATATATATATATATATATATATATATATATATATATATATATATATATATATATATATATATATATATATATATATATATATATATATACACACATACATACATACATATACATGCATGTGAGCAGGCTGGTGCATGGATATTCATAGGTGTTCCCTTTGCTTCTACTGTACTTTACCTTTATCATTTCTGCTGAATCACTGTATACATTGGCATGCCTTAGCCTTTATTACTCTGTTTGCTTTTCTAACAAATGTTATGAGCCATAAATGCAACTGGAACACAGCTCCAGGGGAACAGTGAGCACCTGCATCTACATTTAAGAACACTTGTATTTCCCATTAAAACTGACATGAGCCACTGTTGTGCCAGTGCCTCATTAATTCAGCAGATCCCCGAGAAGCCATGCTCACATGGTGAAATTTATTTGTGTGCAAACTTCTCACCTTTGTCATTACAGATCAGAAGTCACGAGGCCACATGGCTGTGGACTGTGGATGTTTTGAACTGCTTCCCTTACAAAAAACCTAGATAAGTGAAAAATAATCCAGAGGGCTATAGAAATCACAGAGAGGAGACGAAACCTTAAACACTTTAGAAGTGAAAGGAATCAGGCTCTTATGAAAATTTATAAACTATACCCAGGACACCAGTTTTTGCACAGTTTAAAAAACAAAACAAAACCTGAGCAACACCACCTGAGCATCAGCCTTCCTCCAGCTTACAAAAAGTGTGGGATGACTTTACGTGTCATGAAGAAGTCATGTGGGCTCATGTTTTATCTATTAGCAGTGACTGTACATGATTCAGAACCCAATGATCCCCATTATCTGCTGGTAAGAAGGGACATTACTGCACACGCAGGGACAGGAATGACAGGCATGTGGATAGCAGACAGATATCTCCACATGACCACTCAAGTTAAGTTGCATGAGAAGGCGACACACACACACACACACGCATACAGAAAAGAAAACAGAAACAAGCTCATAGAAAGTGTCAGCAGAGACAAGAGAAGTGCTGATCCCTGAGTTATTATTGGAAAATGCAGCAGTCACTCTGATAAATGCATACTCCTTATTGTGCTGACGTTAAAAACCTTATTAGACTTGATGCATACCAATATATTTCCTATTCCAAAGTGATTAGGACTATGGGGGCATAAGTACTTATTACAGTAAGCTCTGCATGCATTTACTGTGCCACTGTTTCAAAGTCCAGGTAAATGATTTTATCATCACTTTATGACAGCAGTGGAGGCCTCTGATAGGGTTGAGCGGGAAGAGGCGCAAGGTCAGGAGGACAAATGTTTATGATCAGGAATAATACACACGTCAGCACACAGCTATGTAAAGTCAAAGACCAAAATTGGACATGAATCTTGCAAGTTAAAGTTCCTTTCTGCTTTCTCTTCTGATTTTCATGCTATTGTTAAAACATACAAAAACTCATATTAGCATATATAGAAAACTTGCAGCGATATAAAGGACACAACTGCTGCATCTGAAAAATAAAGCATTGCAGTAAACCTGTATTCTTTTCAATGGCCAAGAAGTGGTTACAGCTGCAGTTTGCAATTACACTCCTGGTCCTATAGAAATTATGCGTATCGGACTTGACCTATACACTATGTTGTGATGAGTTTATGGTCTCATTTCATGTCACACTGAATAAAACATTTATTCAGCTTGGTCAGTTTATTTTTACACGACCATTATCTCTGTTAGGCTCAATGTCTAACGTCTTTGGATTGACAAGTTGCTAGCCAATAGGAGTGCAGTTTTACATTAAGCTCCACCCTTCACTTGTCAAAACAATGGCAATAGTGACTTTTACAGCATATTTTAGACTAGGAAACACTAGAGCCAGCATTTGCCGCAAATGTACCACAAATAACCATGTTGCATCTTGTGATGAGTCTACAAACCCACGCACACACAAAAAGGAACAAGTAACCATTTGAGATTCAGAAACTTGCAAGTGTGAAAAAATGTCATCACTGCATAAAATCCCACAAAAAACACCCAAAAGATAATGAAACACTAATGACATTCAGTAGGCATGTTGTCACTTTAAATTCCCCAAGTGCAACAGCCTCAAATTCCAGTAACGCCACAGAAAAAAAAATGGTGGTTTTGCTTTTGAAATGTCTTTCTTGTTCCTCTAATTACTTTTCAGACACTCAGATATAGATTCACCATGATTACAAGACATTTAGGCAGCAGGAACAAAAGTTTAAATTATGACGGTTAAAATCCAGAAAAAGAGGCAGACAGGATCTCAGACAGCCCGTTGACTTATAGTTAGATTGACTTACAATCACCCCCCTACTACACATACACACAAAGGAGCCCGAGTTACTATTAATCAGGGGCCACATGAATGGCTGCTCCTCCCTCCAACCACCGTGACTCTGTTCATCTAACAGTTTCAAAGACATGTCAGGTGCAGGAAGAGGCTCACACTGTGGGTCACAGTGAGGCCACTTCCTCTGCAGCCCACCCCAAATCCCCTCAAAAATTATGTTTGCCTCCTCCTCATCCTCCCTTCGTCTCCCTTTACTTCCTCTCTCTTCATGCTCCATCCACTTCTCAGCACTACAAGGTCACTAAGTTCACCCGGCTCATTCATGCGAGTAGTTTTGTTTATTTTTTAAAATGGACTATAGTCATTTAAAGAGACTCCAGTGGTGGACAAAAAAAAGAATTAGTCAAGACAATACACAGAAAATTGTGTGCCATAAGGTCATCGTAGAGCAACACACAGGAAATCAACAGAGCGAGAAGTGCTTCTGCAAATAGAGCTATACACAGAAATGTATGTGTGTGTGTGTGTTAATCAGATAGACTAACTGCAGTAACCGTTCATGAATGTTTAAATTGCTTATCCTGCAAATGATTTCTCCACTGAGAAAAATAAAATCTCCACATGATCAGATAACGGTGTGGTCTTTTGCAACAAGAAGTGCAGCGAGAGGGAACACTGCCTATTGGGAACAGTTCAAAAAGGTAGCTGCACAAGGAGTCGCTGTACAAGAAGCATTCCTGGACCAAATGTGAGGTCTTGCTGCACCACGAAGGAGCGAGTAACTCTATAAATCACAGCCAAACAAAGCCTTGATGTTGGTTTAAAAGAAAGTGAATTTGACAAGAGTGTGAATGAGACACCTGATCTGAGCGAATGAGAAGACACTGAGAATGTGGACAAGAAGATAGACAGCGACTGTGCATCTCACAGACACCTGCTTCTGCTCCAAACAGAAACTGAGCATAACAGACAAAAACTGTGGGGCCCGAAGAGTTTTTAAAAGTGAATAAAGGGTGCGGGTTTTTCTCTCAAACACAGCGAGGACGCTTGTGGATGCAGAGCCCTCTGCTACAGGTGTCGAGGAGGGGTCCCAGCCAGGCCTCTGTGAGGAAGGACACACACTGGCCTTTGTTTGGGATGCCAGCAAACTTCCCCATAGACTCAGAAAGGCCCCCAAAGCAATGAAAGAATCCATCAAAGTGACACTGTTTTTCCAGCCCACTCGCACACGCCCAGACAGCTGAATTTAAAATGCTGATTGGACTGTGAGGATTATGAATGATTCATTTGTCATTGGACCCTTTAAGATAGGCTGCATGCTTCTGGTGCATCCTGAACTTTCCTTCAGTTAGTTAAAAATGGCATGCTGCTGACAGAGCACTGAACCCTACCCATATGTACATATTTAGGAGTTGCTATTACACCATTAATGCAATAAAGGTAGTCATAGCCAGCATTCCTTACTGCTGCCAGGCTGGCCTACCCACACGATCCTACAACAGGAAATGCCCATATTTGGGCCTCGGCCTTAAGAAATCCTGTGCATGTCAGAGGAAATAATTTGAGGAGTGTTTGTGAAGTAAAAAAAAAAAAAAAAAAAAAAAGGTATACCTTCCTGTGAGTGGGAGAACTTCAAAGCATTTTATATCCAGTCCAACCAGACAGAAGTTTACATGTTTCTACAGGAAACTCTACATTTTTTATGTACTTGCCAATCACAAGTGGAACAGCCCAAATGGTCATTATGCTTCCTATCACGGTGACATTAATCCATGGTCATGGGGTTGCATATAAGACTATGCATGAAGAAATCACAAGTCAAAAATATAAAAATAAACTCTGAAATAAGGTATTGCTCCTCTGACCTTTGTTATAAGATTAGAAATCCTTTACTGAGCCATGATCTTAACTGTATTACCAGCAAACAGTACATTACAAAGAGACTAAGGCTCGTCTGTCGGCCTTTGCGTTAATGGCGCTCTGCTTGTGTTGGTTACTATAGAGTCCTTCCAGTAAACAGTGCTGATACATAATCACAGTGCACACACGCACGCACCCATGCTATCTGAGCCGTCTAACAAGACAAATAAACGATCCCTGATTCACGTCAGAGGTGCAACATATGCAAAACAGACAATGCATGCTCACCTTGCAGGAAAAATTCCCTCACATACCCTTATGAGGAAAAAAAAGAAAGGAGGAAAGAAATGTAAAGGACAATAGGCAGGCATACACAGTGACATGAGGAGTGTGTGCGAGAAAGCAATCAAGATAAATGGCCTAGTTGTCACACAGAGCTGGACTCATAAAGGTAAAGAATAAAATATAAAATAATTAGCATAGCTGCTGGAAAAATGATGCTTTGAATTAAAACATATTTTGGCAAATGCTTGCTTTTGCTGGGGTGGCACCAGCAGTAGGAGCACCAATGAAAATGACGGGCCTCTCAAGAGAGGCAGAAAAGCAGTCAGAGTGCACCACCTTGTGGCAGGAAGAAAGTACTGACAGCTGAACAACAGACCTCTTTAAGATCCAAAAAGTCTGAAGAGTTGTTTCGGGCCTGTTTCCAATGACTGTGACAGTATTTACTTTTGCTTTGATCTACTTTAAAGTGGTAAAAGCAATCCACAGAGAACCTGTGCTCTCTGTTATTTATCCTCGCCATTACAGAAGGAACTGGCTTCAAATTATGTGAAGTATTCAAAACACACACACTGGGCTCTCAAGCAAAACCCACATAATGCGCTTTAAGGCCAACTCTTCTGTGAGAGAGACACTGTTTATTTGTTCTTAAAGAGGCCTGCTGATTGTTACGATGCTGCCAAACATCATCCGCTCCTGTGACATTACCACTGGGGAGGAAGCAGAGCATCACACAATAAAGCCAGAGAGGAACCCACATGGTGATAGTTTTGTTTTTTAAATACGTATATTTTTGTTTATGACACACACATCCCATCCTGGGAATGAAGCCAATGAATACTTCTGTGTCCTCCCTCATTTACACATTGTTCCCCTACCCTTACAAGAATAATCTGTCTTCTCTCCATTCTCTTCTATTCACTGACAATAACATACAGACATGTTTTTTTAAAGAAGAAAAGAAAAAAAAAAGCCTGAAGTAAGCGAGGCAAACAAAGTATTTACTTAATTTGTTAAATAAGTATTTATTAAATTAGTATTTGTCAGACAAGTTATTGTGAGAGTAGACCGAGGAGAATCCACCTTTGGTAACAGTATAACACACAGATTAGTTATGTGAAAACATCATTAATAAATGTGGGCAAAACAGAAACTACCTTGTTTTTATAACTATGTTATGAATACTATGTTGTTTACAGTAAGTCGGGGTTTCTAAATTAGCTAAAACTCTCTAATCTATCCTACATTAGTTGACGTTTTAGAGAAAAAATTTAAATAGGAACGAATTTTTAAAGACACGGCAGTGACCTTGCATTATCAGAACAGTTTGCACTTTTGCTTGTTAATGTTTGAGGTAAACTGTTTTTAAATCTGCACCACTGAGCTGTGTCTCTTCATCTTCTTAACGTCAATTCTTTATCAATTACAAGCCTCGCTGCTGAAGCATCCAGTGCCCATGTGTGTGCACTGTAACATCAGGACATGAAAAACACTGCACATTTACACGTTTTTCCTGGAACCTGTACCGTTTCCAATAGACAGTTTGGCAGAATATAAAGAAGATGATGTCAGATTATAGTAAAATATATTACTATTACTAGTATTACTATAGTTGTCTTTTTAGGGCTGCTAAGATTACATTTAGGGGTCCTTAAGCATCCATAAAAAGACTCTAAGCTCGACCGTGATGTCTGCAAATCAAGTGAGACCCAAACTGTAAACTTTTTAATAGTAATTTTCATATTGTAAATGAGTTATAGATAGAGTTAAAAACTAATAATTATTGATTGAATAAATCTACTAGAATAATCAATAGATCCATGAACTGTTGCAATTGTTTGACTCACTAATGTCCAAGAACACAACTCAACTGGACTGTCAGGCAGAACACTGACTGTATTATAGATACACTCACTGGACACTTCATTAGGTACAGCTTGCTAAGGGTTAGAAGGGTTGGACTTTAATTTCAGAACTGCCTTAATTCTTTGTGGCACAGATCCAACAAGGTATGGAAACATTCCTTAGTTTGGTCCATGATGGGTTACGGTGATGACATGATGATGACCTCACACAGTTGGTGCAGATTTGTCGACTAACACATCCATGATGTGAATTACCACCACATCCCAAAGGTGCTCTAATAGATTGAAATCTGGTGAGTGTGGAGGTCATTTGACTACAGTGACCTCATTGTCGTGTTCAAGAAACCAGTTTGAGAGAATTTGAACTTTGTGATATGGCACAATGTCTATACTGTGGGCATAAAGTATTGGACATAGCCAGCAATACTCAGGTAGGCTGTGGCAGGGGTTAAAGGGTCCAACGTGTGCCAAGAAAATATCCCCAACACCATTAAACCTCCACCGAACTATTGATACGAGGCAGGATGGACTGCTTTCATGTTTCTTACATCTAACTGTGACCCTACTATCTGAATGTTGCAGCAGAAATTAAGTCATCACATATGATAACTAGGGGTGCAACGATACACAAAATTCACGGTTCGGTTCGGTTCGATACTTTGGTGTCACGGTTCGATATTTTTTCGATACAAAAAAAATGTTCATGCCTTTTTAATTTGTCATTTATTAAAATTATAAATATATATTTTAACTCAAAAGTACAGTTTTTAAATTGAATGTTGCTGAAACAAAAGTAATAAAAATAAATAAATATATCTCAGGGTTCTCAAAATTTCAAAATCCCTGGTAGCCCTTCGAGCAGGGACTCTTCAGTTTTTGGTAGCCCAAAATAAATGTAAGTAGCCCGAATAAAAAAGAGAGTAATTTTTTGATTGATGTTTTGTTTCCTTTACAATGTTATACATTAAAGTATAATATTGTAAAGGAAACAAAACATTAATCAAAAAAATTGTTGAAAAACAAATTACAACATTGTATAAAAATTACAATCATCAACTCAAATACTTGGTTCTAATTGAACAGAAATTTCTATGAACTTGTAAGAACTGTGTAGGACATGAATCAGTCTGTGTCAGATCCTGAATTTGAAATTTCCGCTGAAGTCACGGGTAAGAGACAAGTGGAACCAAGATCTAGGCCATTTGCTTTTTGAAGTTTGCAAAGACTGCTAAATTTTGCCAGTGGTAGTTCACTCTTTGCAACATAGTACGCTGTTCTAAACAGATTTTTCAGGTTTATTTTTAGTATGTTATTTGTAATTGGTGTTTGTTCTGGGAAAGATATTGCAGACTGAGCAATAATGCATTTCTTGCATTTCTCATGGGTTCTAATGGGGGCCTTTCTTAAAATGACTGGTCCCAGTAACAAAGGTGCTTGTCGACTCAGAAATCGATAGAAAACCAACAACACACCCGGCAGAACATTATGTTATTTACACAGGTGCACATAAGTGGTCCGCATGTGCGCATTCGCTGTCAAAATAAAAGACGCGCACCAGATAAGAAGTTGCAACGCGCGTTTGCATCCATATAAAAAGCACTGTTTTTGTCCGCTAGAGTGGGATTTTCACGGCACATTCCGCACCACATCTCTGTGCGTTCATCATTTGTTTGAAGCCAGCTCACCTCCTGCAACCACTTTTCCGAGAATACGTGCTTCTTTTGTGGTTCGGACTCCTTCTGACATTTGTTTGGAGGTGGAGGAACACCAAAGTAATTGCTTAAAGGAGCTTCTTCGACATCTTTTAGAGTTCTAAACAAATGTCTGTCCTCCTCCAGAAAATCTTATGTATGCAAACACGCGTTGCAACTTCATATCTTGTGCGCGTTTTTTTATTTATTTTGACCACTTATGTGCAGCCCTGGTTATATAGTTCGTCATATTGCAGCCACAGAAATTATTTTGTCCATGAAACCATAAAGCTGCACTTTCTTTTCGCCTTATAGTCTGATTTGTCATAACTTTTCCATTTTGTGGTAAGCTTTTCTTTGGCTGTCACTTCTTCACTCTGACCTGTCTTATTTGGCTCAGCAGAACTAAAATATATATCCTGCTGCTTTTACACACACACACACACACATAACGGTCAGCGATTCTCTGCGCGATCAACCTCTCATATGTTTAAGCTTGCTGCGGGAGATTTCACTTGTCATGTTTGCATAGTAAGCTAACGATTAATAAGACGATGTCAGAGAAATTGGTGCGCAAATTATCATCACTCACCAATCAGTGCTGTCGCTCTCTATAGACAGTTCGCGCGATTGCAAAGTGAAAGCAAACGCGATTTCAATATGTCACATATTGACAGTGGCTCATCGATGCCAATGACATAATTACCCAGCTACATTTCCGAAAGAATGCAAAAGCATTGACATATATTTTTCCTTCCTACAATAGCCCGACGGGCAGAGCAGAGATAGATTTTGGTAGCCCGACTGGAAAAATCGCTAGCTCCGGGACGTCGGGCTAGCGATTTTGTGAGCCCTGTATCTGATTGAGGAATCACTCATCTTTGGAAGAGAGTTTATTACAGAGAAATGGCTCTTTCCAAAATAACAGCTATACTATACGCTTCTTCTGGGCTATATTCTCAGCAGCATATTGTAGCGGGTCAGGGCTGTTTGGGGTTCTGTTTGTACAGTTATGTTTTGTTTATGTTGCCATAGTGACGGATGACGCCCTCTCGCTGCGACGGTGTGTCCTTCCGGGGTCAGAGGGCGCCCTGTGTGTTGTTGTTGTTGCTGTGCTGTTGCCGCGCTGAGCAGTTAGCTAGCGGCAGTGTTCTTCTGCAGATGTCAATAAACGGCTGTGCTCCCTGGCTAGCTCACGGGAAGCAAGACCAAACGACACCTCCGTCTCCTCCTTGTCTAAGCTCGCCACATTGGTGTCAGAAGTGGGATGATGGTGGCACCCCATGTTCTGACCCGAGTGACTTTTCCCCCGCCGGTCGTGACCGGCCGGTGCGCCAAAAGAGGGCACCTGGACATTTGCAGGACTTTGTGTGGGGTAATGGGGTCGTCGGGGACGACTGACCCCTTAGGTGGGGGCTATGTAGCGGGTCAGTGCTGTTCGGGGTTCTGTTTGTACAGTTATGTTTTGTTTATGTTGCCATAGTGACGGGTGACGCCCTCTCTCTGCGACGGTGTGTCCTTCCGGGGTCAGAGGGCGCCCTGTGTGTTGTTGTTGCTGTGCTGTTGCCGCGCTGAGCAGTTAGCTAGCGGCAGTGTTCTTCTGCAGATGTCAATAAACGGCTGTGCTCCCTGGCTAGCTCACGGGAAGCAAGACCAAACGACACCTCCGTCTCCAACTTGTCTGAGCTCGCCACAATATTAAACATATCAGGTCCCCATAAGGAGAATCATGTGCTAACGGCAATCTAAATGACTCGGGTAAAGTTTGTAGCATGCATGCTTGTTGTTTTTGTCTGCTTCCACTTGTCTTTGCACTAGGATGATGTCGGCGTAAACACGCAGTCATATTCGTTGTGTTCCCACTAGTGCTGTCAGCATTAATCTCGTTGAAATGATGTTAACGCCACAACACGGCAAATCTCCGTTAATGAGCTACCCCTGATCGCCCAGAGTGTGGGGCTAGACGGCCAACACGTTAACGAGCTAACTGCGCTAACACACTAGTTCCCACCCATGTAATTGAGCATTGCATGGCACATCCAACATACTGTTTTACTTTAGTCCATGACGCGCTTACCTTCAGGGTCATACCTCACATGAAAACCAAAATAATTCCAAACGCCAGATCTGAATGAGGGTGGGAGAGGTTCAATTTGCCATGTTGCAAGGAGAGCTTAACTTCTGTCTCGCTAGCTTGCCCTGCGCTCTTCCTTCTGACGATGCTGTCTGTGTTGAGTGCTCAGTGGATCTGCGCTTGACAGTACAGCCTAGGCGGAGTAGTCGAACGCAGATTCACTGAGTGCTCAACACAGACAGCATCGTCAGAAGGAAAGTTGATAAAATAAATTACAAATTTTGTATTGTTCGATACATATGCGTACCGAACCGAAAGCACTGTATCGAACGGTTCAATATCGATATGAGTATCGTTGCACCCTTAATGATAACATGTACAGTTTGGTTAAACTTGTTTAAATTGTAGTCTTAGTTTCTAAGTTGACAGGAGTGGTACCTGGTGTGGTGTTCTGCTGTTGTAGCCCATCAGCTTCAAGGTTCCATGTGATTTGTGCTCAGAGTCAGTTATGCTTTCCTATCAACTCAAAGCAGTCTGCTCATTCTCCTGTGGCATCAACAAGGCATTTTCACCCAGGAAACTGCTGCTCACTGGATATTTTAGGACCCTGTAAACCCTAGAGATGGTTATGTGGGAAAATCCCATCAGCTCAGCAGTTTCTGAAATACTCAGGCCAGCCTGTCTGACACCAACAACCATGCTACATTCAAAGTCACTTAAATCACCTTTTTTCCCCTCATTCTGATGCTCAGTTAAACTTTAGCAGGCGGTGTTTACCGTGTCTACATGCCTAAATGTATTATATTGCTGCCACGTGATTGACTAATAACATATGTGTGTTAACGACTAGTTGCAAAGGTATACCCAGTAAAGTGTCTGGTGAATGTACATATGTGTGCATTTAATCTGCACACAGAATCAAAAAATAGTAAAAACAAAATGTCCACTGCATTTATACAAATTTGAACTAGCAAAAATAAATGAATAAATAAGACTAAAATACACAAAACATTATTTACAAGGTCACATAGGAAACTGCTCATTAATAATGGCCCAAATGGATTTAATTGCTTCAGTTTCAATGTCTTGGTTTTAGTATTGAGACACTGTAGCAGTGTAGTACAAAGCCACCATTAATGCCGTCACCTGTGCTTTTCCCACTGTATGAAAAAGGCCTACTGAGAAAGCAATCCTCAAATCTAGGAAGCTAGAAGCATTTAACCCTTATAATTATGCAATTATTGGTTATAAGAAGTTTTGGCAACTCTTTTGTAGAGAGGTTCCTCCCAAATACTGCAGAGCATTGAGCTCCCTAGCCCATCGACTAACCTTTACACTTTGTGGGACAGCTACAAATCTAACCTCACATTAAAGTGAGGTTACAAGGAACTTCAACCTTGGACATAGTTTACACTCCAAACACACCTATCTTATCTGCTTTCCCTCTCCTGTCCAACCAGAGATCGGGATGAACAGCTATGTACTGGCAACAAACTGAGGCCTGCTCACCAACCTCAACACAAAAAGGGCTCATATGTCAATGTGTGCACTTACAGCATCAGTTTTAAGGTATTACTCAACAGTTAAAGAAAACAAAACTTTAACCTGAAGCTATAAGGAAAAGAACAGACTCAAGATGGCATTGTTGAGTTGACTTGTTAAATCACTCTCACTATAGGCTGGTTTTGTGCAGACTTTCATACACCAACAAAAATATTCGTTCAAAATCTAGTTTTGGCTTACAGAGGCATGTTATTACAAGCCCGAAGCGCTTTGCAGGTACCATCAGTCACGGCATACCAAGAACTCTCATAAGTCACTGCCTAAAATTTCCTTTTTAGAACAAAAGTCAGTAAAAAACAACCTAAAGTGGTTTTCACTGTTTTTACCGGAACAAATGCAAAAATTGAGTCAAGCAAAATCTAAATTGTGCAACTCAGTATGCATTTAAATGATAAAGTAAGCTGGTGATTTCAGTCTCTGAGGTTGGAAGTGTTAGGCAATTAATCAAAGAGTCCGAAGCCAGAGGCATAAATCAATAATAACCATTTAGGCCAGGGGTGTCAAACTCAAATACACAGTGGGCCAAAATTCAAAATGGAACAAAGTCGCGGGCTAACATTAATATTTATTGGAAAAAAAAACTTCCTCCAGATATAAGAATGAATTTTTTCTTATGGACTCAAACAAGTTTAGTTGAAAAACTGAATATGGAACAGCAAAGCTTAATACTAAACAATATATATATTAGCTGTATAATACCAGTAGGCCAGCTCTAATAGTAATTTGGTATGGCTTCGCGGGCCAAATGACACCTATGATTTAGGCAATTTATCAAAAAACAAAATAGCAAAAAACAAAAAACAAAACACATGCTAATTCAAGTTTCTTGTTTTAATCTAGATGAGTTTTTTATTTTTTAAGTCTATTTTGAAGAGTTTTCATCATTATTTTGGACAGGGCAGTACAGAATGACATCCAGCAAGTGGCCCAGGACAGACTTGAACCTGAGGATCTGCAGTAGTGTGAGTTATATCATTGCTTCTTCTACAATTTTATATGACTGCTGACTCAATGTTTTGCTGCTGAGCTTCTGTGTATTTCTTACACTTGAAAAAAAATACCAAGAAAACCTAAAAGATATTTAAAACAACTTCTGTATATAAAACACTGGCAATACAGGGAGTGCAGAATTATTAGGCAAATGAGTATTTTGTCCACATCATCCTCTTCATGCATGTTGTCTTACTCCAAGCTGTATAGGCTCAAAAGCCTACTACCAATTAAGCATATTAGGTGATGTGCATCTCTGTAATGAGAAGGGGTGTGGTCTAATGACATCAACACCCTATATCAGGTGTGCATAATTATTAGGCAACTTCCTTTCCTTTGGCAAAATGGGTCAAGAGAAGGACTTGACAGGCTCAGAAAAGTCAAAAATAGTGAGATATCTTGCAGAGGGATGCAGCAGTCTCAAAATTGCAAAGCTTCTGAAGCGTGATCATCGAACAATCAAGCGTTTCATTCAAAATAGTCAACAGGGTCGCAAGAAGTGTGTGGAAAAACCAAGGCGCAAAATAACTGCCCATGAACTGAGAAAAGTCAAGCGTGCAGCTGCCAAGATGCCACTTGCCACCAGTTTGGCCATATTTCAGAGCTGCAACATCACTGGAGTGCCCAAAAGCACAAGGTGTGCAATACTCAGAGACATGGCCAAGGTAAGAAAGGCTGAAAGACGACCACCACTGAACAAGACACACAAGCTGAAACGTCAAGACTGGGCCAAGAAATATCTCAAGACTGGTTTTTCTAAGGTTTTATGGACTGATGAAATGAGAGTGAGTCTTGATGGGCCAGATGGATGGGCCCATGGCTGGATTGGTAAAGGGCAGAGAGCTCCAGTCCGACTCAGACGCCAGCAAGGTGGAGGTGGAGTACTGGTTTGGGCTGGTATCATCAAAGATGAGCTTGTGGGGCCTTTTCGGGTTGAGGATGGAGTCAAGCTCAACTCCCAGTCCTACTGCCAGTTTCTGGAAGACACCTTCTTCAAGCAGTGGTACAGGAAGAAGTCTGCATCCTTCAAGAAAAACATGATTTTCAAGCAGGACAATGCTCCATCACACGCGTCCAAGTACTCCACAGCGTGGCTGGCAAGAAAGGGTATAAAAGAAGAAAAACGAATGACATGGCCTCCTTGTTCACCTGATCTGAACCCCATTGAGAACCTGTGGTCCATCATCAAATGTGAGATTTACAAGGAGGGAAAACAGTACACCTCTCTGAACAGTGTCTGGGAGGCTGTGGTTGCTGCTGCACGCAATGTTGATGGTGAACAGATCAAAACACTGACAGAATCCATGGATGGCAGGCTTTTGAGTGTCCTTGCAAAGAAAGGTGGCTATATTGGTCGCTGATTTGTTTTTGTTTTGTTTTTGAATGTCAGAAATGTATATTTGTGAATGTGGAGATGTTATATTGGTTTCACTGGTAAACATACATAATTGAAATGGGTATATATTTGTTTTATGTTAAGTTGCCTAATAATTATGCACAGTAATAGTCACCTGCACACACAGATATCCCCCTAAAATAGCTAAAATTAAAAACAAACTAAAAACTACTTCCACAAACATTCAGCTTTGATATTAATGAGTTTTTTGGGGTTCATTGAGAACATGGTTGTTGTTCAATAATAAAATTATTCCTCAAAAATACAACTTGCCTAATAATTCTGCACTCCCTGTAAGTCTGGGCAAGGGATGTCAATCTATTATTAGATCCATGAACAGTTGAAAATCTACATAAATTCTGATACTTCTATACACTGGAACAGAGAAAAATTTAAATATGTCGCTGAATAGAAACAGATCGACTTCATTCAGTATTATTGATGTCGAAGTAAGCATTTCTGCTTCATGTCTGATTGCACACCCTGTTTTTTGTTTGAGTCAATATTGTCTACACTGCTAAATAAGGCTTATTTTAAAGAAAATATGAGCTGTGTCACTGAGCAGAAAGCTGCAGAGGTAAAGAAATCCGTGGCTTTTCCTCTCACATGGATGTTAGATGCTCCGTGTTTGGCACTAGTTTTACCTTTGTGTCTGTCGCCTGTGTCCTCCACTCAGACTGACAAACACAATAATAGGATCTCTACAGCTTGAACCCAGCTTCAGGGACCAGTGTATCCTTGAAACAACAAGCAGACAGAGTCAGCAAAGGCTGAGACACGGCGGTGAATCAGAATCAGAAAGCCTTGACACATTTACTGAAACGGGGGGAAATTAGGTCTGCGCGCTACCTTTCTTACCTATCTGAGATGGTTGCTATGACAACACTTCCTGCTTAGCAAATGTGTACATGTCAGGCTGATGTCAACCTGATTAGTACATGAGCACACAGAGCGCCTCACTTCCTGAAGGCAGCAGTGAATAAACCACTTTCATCTACAACCACCTTTGAAACACACAAAACAAAAAAAATTATTAATTAATAAAACAGCATCTTAGAAAACACTTCGGCTATAAAGTACGTGTTTCACCAAGTTGGCCCATTTTTAGCCAATAAGAAAGGACTGAGTTATGCCTGGGATTTCATAAAAGCAAGTGACTGTGCTGCCAAACCAACACATGGGTGTGACTGTATATCCGCAGTGTCACCACCACTCCTCTGAGTACATCTGCTGCTGGGTAGGGTGAATTTCAAGCAAACCAGACACTGTAGGCTCAGCCTTGTGACTACCAACTTACACAATGCAGTGCATACACAGACACACACCGCAAACATCAAGCTGGAGCAGCCTTTGAGGCTCAGAGTGTATCTTTGCATACTGTATAGCTGAAGTGGAAGAAAATCATCACTGAAAAGACAACGTTGTGGAGTTCTTAGTGAAACAAAAGAGAGGAAAAACTGCATAAAACCCTAACATGAGTGACATTTTTCAGTCTTGTAAAATTAGAATAAATATATTTCTTCATATACATGGCGCATGACAACCCAGAAAACAGTTTTATTTTTTTATATATATAAACATATATATATTAGGGGTGCAACGATACACAAAATTCACGGTTCGGTTCGGTTCGATACTTTGGTGTCACGGTTCGATATTTTTTCGATACAAAAAAAATGTTCATGCATTTTTAATTTGTCATTTATTAAAATTATAAATATATATATATTAACTCAAAAGTACAGTTTTTAAATTTAACCCTAACCCTTGTGCATGTTTTTTATTTTGACAGCGAATGCGCACCTGCGGACCACTTATGTGCAGCCCTGGTTATTTAGCTCGTCATATTGCAGCCACAGAAATTCTTTTGTCCATGAAACCATAAAGCTGCACTTTCTTTTTGCCTTATAGTCTGATTTGTCATAACTTCTCCGTTTTGTGGTAAGCTTTTCTTTGGCTGTCACTTCTTCACCCTGACCTGTCTTATTTGGCTCAGCAGAACTGAAATGCTTTTACACACGCACTCACATAAGCTCAGCGATTCTCTGCGCGATCAACCTCTCACATGTTTAAGCTGCGGGAGATTTCACTTGTCATGTTTGCATAGTAAGCTAACGATTAATAAGACGATGTCAGAGGAATTGGTGCACAAATTATCATCACTCACAGATCAGTGCTGTCGCTCTCTATACACAGTTCGCACGATTGCAAAGTGAAAGCAAAAAAACAAGCGCAAATTCAAACGCGACTTCAATATGTCACATATTGACAGTGGCTCACCGATGCCAATGACATAATTACCCAGCTACATTTCTGAAAGAATGCAAAAGCATTGACATATATTTTTCCTACAATAGCCCGACGGGCAGGGAAGAGATAGATTTTGGTAGCCCGACTGAAAAAAATCGCTAGCTCCGGGACTTCGGGCTAGCGATATTGCAAGCCCTGTATCTGATTGAGGAATCACTCATCTTTGGAAAAGAGAGTTTATTACAGAGAAATGGCTCTTTCCAAAATAAAAGCTATACTATCCGCTTCTTCTGGGCTATATTCTCAGCAGCATAAGGAGAATCATGTGCTAACGGCGGTCTAAATGACTCGGCTAAAGTTAGTAGCATGCTTGCTTGTTTTTTGTCTGCTTCCACTTGTCTTTGCACTAGGATGATGTCGGCGTAAATGTGCAGTCATATTCGTTGTGTTCCCGCTAGTGCTTTCAGGTTAATCTCGTTGAAATGACCTTAACGCCACAACACGGCAAATCTCCTTAACGAGCTACCGCCGATCGCTCCGTGCATGGGGCTAGACGGCCAACACGTTAACGAGCTAACTGCGCTAACACACTAGTTCACACCAATGTAATTGAGCATTGCATGGCACATCCAACATACTGTTTTACTTTAGTCCATGACTCGCTTACCTTCAGGGTCATACGTCACATGAAAACCAAAATAATTCCAAACGCCAGATCTGAATGAGGTTCAATTTGCCTGTTGCAAGGAGAGCTTAACTTCTGTCTCGCTAGCTTGCCCTGCGCTCTTCCTTCTGACTATGCTGTCTTTGTTGAGCGCTCAGTGGATCTGCGCTCGACAGTGCAGCCTAGGCGGAGTAGTCGAACACAGATTCACTGAGCGCTCAACACAGACAGCATCGTCAGAAGGAAAATTGATAAAATAAATTACAAATGTTGTATTGTTCGATACATATGCGTACCGAACCGAAAGCACTGTATCGAACGGTTCAATATCGATACGAATATCGTTGCACCCCTAATATATATATATACACACACTATGATAACCTTTGTCATCCTAATAACAAATCTTGGCAGCCATCAAAGATCTTGGCCTTTTACCAAAGGAAAATCACCTGGACTGTGATAAAAACCATCAACCATTATGTTTTTAAGTACAGCTTAAGTTACTTAAACAAAGGCTCTTTGTCTTCACTATATGCTGGCCAGTCATGCTTACACGTACATGTATAGGGACCCCGTAAATAGATATGACACCAGGCTCATAAAAAAAAACAAAATAACAATAAAGAATAGTCTTCATGTACACAAAAAAGGAAGAGAGAGAAGATTCATGTCCAGGAATGTGAATCAAAAGAGTTGTATAGACTCCTGTGAGACTGTTTAGACTTTTTTTTTTTAAGTTCTGGATTTTGACCTTCAGCGTAAGAGCAGAGATAAGAGACTGCCAAATAAGAGTGGACAACACACATAAAACTATCTGTACATTTTATAGAAGATCCATCAGGAATGTATTAATGAAATCTGCCATTTCACAATATTGACAGAACACAGAGTCTTTCTGTTTAAGCTGATATCAAACACCTCATCACCTTGTTTATTTGATTTCTTCAGTATAAATGTTGCCAGTTTTACACCATTTTACCAAGACATTTAATAAAGTTTTCCTTTAATCTAAGGACTGTTTTGAGTTATTTATTAATAAAATGCTGCGGCTTTGCAGAGTAAACTATGCAACATTTTCGGTGTCTGACGATGATGTCAGGACCAGCTAATGTTTGGTTTTTTTCAACACTTTCAACACTCAACAATGATTACTTCCGTGAAGACACGAAAGCAACTATCTGGCAATTGCTGACTAATGATTTCAAAGTTTGTTATAGATTGTGAATAATCAGTAATCAGATGATTATTACTATTTGTCAGTGATCAGAGAAAGAAAATTAGGACTTAAGTAGGAGAGAATTACTCATTTATACCACTGATGAAGGTTGCTTACTTCTTTAAAATGTCACATGGCGAGAAATGCATTTTTACTTCTCAGAAATGATGGTTTGAATAACTCTTAATATTCATTTTAGCCAACAAAAAAAGCCTTTAAAAAAGTGTGAAGAATCAGAAACAGCAAATTCCTCATACAGTACTGATCCAAAGTCTTTATCCACCCCTCATTTCTTTATATTTTGGTAGGAAAATTAGAAATAACTGTGTGATGTTTTTGAAGCAGCTGCAAACATCTATAAAAATACAGTATACAAGGCAAAAACAGAGCTTCTACAATTCTAACAAGCTTAAAAGTCAGTATTTGGTATGACCATTCTCTAACACAGGCTAAACTCTCTGAGGCAGCTTTCCTTTCATTTTAATTCAAATCAATTTTATTTATATAGTGACAAATCATAACAGCTGTTTCCTCAAGCTCCTTTATACTGTAACCAAAAGACCGTACAAAACACCAAAAATCACACGACCCCCTACGAGCAAGCACTTGGCAACAGGGTGAAGGAAAACCTCCTCTTTAACAGGAAGAAACCTCTGGCAAAACCAGGCTCAGTGGGGCAGCCATCTGCAGCGACCAATTGGTGTTGAGAGGAATAGTTTTCCAGGCTTCTTCAGGGACATCCTCGTCTTCAATTTAAACACTTAACAGCTGGTATGGCATGGTTGATCAAAAATCTGACCGGCTACTTTCAGTACTGGCTGAAATGCAGCCCCAAATGATGACAATCCTGCCCCCCAGCTATAGATACTCTCCTGACCTCCTCTGTACTCACTGAAAATTATTTGAACCAAATATTTAAAATTTAGATTTATCAATCCATAAGACCTGTTGCCAACAATTTTCGGTCCATTTCTTGTGCAATTTTGCATATGTTGGCCTTTTGTTTCTGTTTACCTTCATTAAGAATAGCCTCTTAACAGCTACCCTTCCAAGGAAACCATTTCTGGTGAGGCTTCAGGGAACAGTAGATAGATCAGCTGAATGACCACATGTATATCTCAGGCCCTGTATCAGGTCTTTCCTGAATTTTTCCCCCTATTCCTAAGGACATGACTTTCAGATAATGTTTATCTGCTAAAGATAGGTTTTTTTTTCTTCTTTATTTTCAGATCTGCCACTTCTTTTTTGTCTCCGACTTGTCCAGATTCCTCACATTTTTAAGGGACATGCTGCACAATATGTTGATAAATCCCATGTTTTTGAATAATATTTCTTTGGGAATTATTATATTGGTGGAAAAAATATTTTATACCTGTCAAACTGTGTTATCCATGGCATTTTTCGAGGATTCAACTAAAGTCGGAGAAGAAGAAATGGAAGCATGTGTTTTTGTCACAGGCTGCTAGTAACAAAGTACTTAGAAATACTTTTTAAAATTGGTTCTTTGCTATCACTGGTTTATCTCTTGAGTTAGATACATTTTTTATTGACCCATAGGTCTGTGTTAAGTGAATCATTCAAAGATCACTTTGTGTTGACTGTACTATCAAACAAATAAGATTCCTCTGAAAATGGTCATATACGGGGACTGGACTGGAAATGAGTGCGATAGCAGTTAATGACCAAAGAACAACTTTGAATGGCTTTCACAGAGCCTGGAGAAATATTGCTCAAGTCCATTTTAAAATTTTACGAGAACATCTGGCTCCCAGGAAGCAAAGTATAAAGAAATGAGGGGTGACTCAAGACTTTTTCTGAGCATTGAATCGGTGCCTGCTAAAGTGATTAACTTTCTCTGACTAATTATTCCAGCGCTGAAAGAAATATCAGTGTTTCCATGAGGTTGTTGTCACGTTACTTAAAGGACTCAGGAATTGAGAGGAGAAAGGGTGTGAATGTAATAACATGTACTTTAGCACAAATACTTTTAGAAACATATAATTTACTCAGTAGCCTGTAAGTCATGCCGGTTTCTGCGTGTGAATAACATGTTGAGAAAAATATGTGAATCTCAGCCCACTAAGGAAGTAGTGAGATCACTGAAAAGACACGAAAGCAGGCACACACAGGCACGTACACACATACCGCCTCCTACTTCAACAAAACTCTCCACTGCGGGGAATCACAGAGAGCTCTATGAGGAAACAGATCCTGGTCTTAGACGGTGGTCACCGCTGCATTTTCCTCCTGCTTGTCAAAAACTCGCTGCCAATCGAGTCAAGCAGCATTCTGTGTCGGAGGAGGAGATGCACGCCATTCACAGATAAAGGATTACAGCATTGGTGACAGCTGCATGTGCGGCCACATCCCACAACTTGGCTCAGATGGGGAAGGAGGAAGGAAACAAAACAAAAGTGATCCTCCATTCAGTCTTGCAGCTTACAAGGAGTTCCCCTCCCCGTTCCTCTCTCATCCAACCGCTGCGTTAAGCAGGACATGGTTCCCATCTCGATCACATAGCCCCCTTCCTCTGTTACTAATCAATTTACATGCATCACACGTCATACTAAATCCTGCCAGCTATCCAGCTAACCTACTCACACAACTACAAATGCAGCGGGTGCCGCTAAAAAAGAATCAATGTTTTTTTTTTTAGGTGATAACACGTTGAAACCATCCCAAATCTCATCTGAGGAGCTGTTCTGTCATTTTTTTTTTTTAAAGAGCTGAAAATAAGTTTTTTTTTTTTTTTAAAGAGTCTGTTCCATGTAATAGCATAATAGCAGCCTTATGACTGGACCCAGCACTGTAGGGCTGTCAGTTCCTTCATTAATGAAACAGTAAACTTAAAAGCTTCTATAATGGGATAAAGCAGTGGCACAGATTCGGTCACTTCATCTCTTCTGACTTCTGAGGCAGTTCACTCCTTCAAAATAAAACTTCATGGCATGTCAGGAACGTGAAGACAGGAAATGTATGCTCCTGGGCTTCCACTGTGTGCGGTGTGATCCACTCATGTCGAGAGGAAGCTTTGATGGCAGTGAATGGGGTACTAATGAGTTGGGCTTATCAATGGCTGGTCTGTATTCTGTCCTCCTAATGGCCTGAACTGTTGATGCCCCATGTAAACATCTCAGCCACTTCCCAGGCTCAGAACTGGTTCGTGGTGGGCTTACACTAGTAATGTCCCTACCCATTATACATCTGATTTGCCATGAAGGAAGTGGCTTGGTTTTATTTTCTCTTCTAGAATAATCTATCTGCTTTTCAAAATAAGTCACTATGTGGCAAACACAGTAGGTGGGGCCTTTGGGGAATAATCGGGGCAGAAGGCAGCAGTGTGTTGAACAAACCTTCAGTTAAAAGCTTTTCACCTGTTGAATACCAAACGAATCACACATTTCTTTGTAGACACACAACTGCAGAAATAACATTTGTGTGTCTAAACTGTCTGTGGTGCCACCTAAGTGTTGCACAGGCGGAGGGAGACTGTGAAAGCTGGCAGCTGACAGTAAATATGTCTCATAGTAGAACAGATTGAGACCAACTGTTGCTTCAGCGTAAAGCTCGTTATATCGGCTACTAATGTGACATTTTATCAACATGTTTGCAGTCTTACCTGGCCGGTGTACTGTGCAGTCAGGTATAGCCGTGTCTCCTTCCACTGAAGCCAAACTGTCTCCGTCAACAGACTGGGAGGAGACCTTTCCCTCAGCTCTGTCTCTCACGGCGCAATGTCAGAACTACACTAACGTGTTTACACCACAGACTGTGGAAAACAAGCTCAGCGGAGACCTCGCCGTCGACTTCCAAGCTCAGCTTTCACTTTCTGCGGACGTTTAGAGCTAATTTCTTTTAATTGTGGTTTACTTTTTCTTCTTCGCCAGCTTCCCCCTTTTCTTTCCTTTTCCTCCACTTGGACGCTTTGCGTCGAGAACAGCCGAATTTTGTCGGGAGAGAGGCGGACCAACCGAAACGCAGGACGACCGCCAGCTTCAAGCTACCCACCGCTCAGACGCGACTTCCGTAAAATTTCACAATAAAATGAAAGTCGAGCAGTCTAAGCTACTGCATTATTACATCGAATTTAATCTAAAAAGCTAAGTGTAAAGTTGGCCTTTTAAATGTAAATTTGCTGTTATTTCTGCATCGGTTGCCACAGATAACGAGAAATGCATTTCTAATAAACACTCTTAATTATAAAAAATTAATAAAATTAAAGCACACGGGAAATGGTTTATATTTTAGTGAGGTCCTGGTGTAAATATTCATTGAGAATTGGAAGTCTAAAGTCACGGGCCACTTTATTAGGTACATGCTAGTGCTTTGGTGGATTCCCTTTTCCTGTGTGAATTGCAGCCTTCGTTTTCTGTCTTTAGCTGACAGGAATGATATCTGGTGGTCGTCTACTGCTGCTTTAAAATTCAGTGCGCGGTGCCTTTAGAGATTTTCTTCTAGTATGAGCCTGAAGCAGTCTAGCCATTGTCCTCTGACATTAACCAGACAATTTTAATCCAGATTTCTGGATATTTTCAAACCTTTCTCTGTAAACCCCCAGACATGGTTGTGTGGAAAAATCCCAGTAGATCATCAGTTTCCAAACTACTTAGAGCAGCCTGACACCCAACAACCACAAAGTCACTTAAATCTTTTTTCGTCCCTATTCTGTTGTCCGGTTTGTATTTCAGAATGTTGCCTTGACTTTGTTTACCTGCCTAATGCATTCGGTGTGATGACATGGGAATGGCTGGTTAGATATAAGCAGCTTTTCCACAATAACGCAGCTGGTTAGTATATATGAGAGAATCAACTCAAAAGTTCTGTCTGTATTGTATTACCTACTCTGAACGTGTTTAATCATGCTACATGCATGCTAAAACAAACAAACAAACAAACAAAAAAACCCGAAACAAAACAAAAAGACCAAAAAAATACTCAGCATATTATTTAAAAACACTAAATTAAACATCAACAGTAACAAAAACTAATGTAAAAAATAAGGATTAAAAAGAAAAACAAAACAAAGCATTGGTAACAAACTACACAGAAAAAATACAGTTTTACTTGGTTTTACATCAACTATAACCCGGAAAGAAAATTTCTAATCAAGATATACTCCGTAGTAGCAACACAGAAAGCTGCATTCAGAGTACCAAAGTCCTCTCTGGGACCAACATGCAGATATGCAAGAAAATTCTCAATGAAACACGGTAAAGATTTTCCCTTATTCTTAATGTTTAGAATAAACACTGAATCTGTTTCCTGTTACACCAAAAGTCTCCAGCTAACTTGACAAAAGTGAAAGCAGCACTGTCATTCTGCTGTTAGCCTTGCTGAGGCGCACTCTTTCCTTTCTGTGTGCAGCAGAAGTGTCCAACGGTTTATGCATTAAAACCCTTCACAAAAACACATTTTTATTTCTTTGGTTGGTCTGAATTAAAAGAAAAAGTCTTAACAATACACACATTAAGTAAAAGTTTTTATTTAAATCAGCATAAAAAGCAAATAAAAGAGACTAAACTTAAAAAAAAAAAAAAAAGTGTAATAGGCTACAATCAACTTCAAAAATATTGATAGAGCTGGATGCATATATTTTGTGAAGTTGAAAATAAGCACTTTATGAAAAATAGATATCGACATTGTAACCAAATAAACATACAGTATGCATTTCCCAATGTGGCTATGGTCTGTACATTTCCCCAGTGAGAGATATATATATTTTTTTTTTGTTTGTTTGTTTTTTTTAAAAGGACTTGAATGACTAATTGTGACAGCAGTACTCCATATGATCTACTTTCTATGACACATACGTTTGTGACAGGTTCTGAACGCCTTGAATGAGAAAACGCCCCCTAATAAAGCAGAAAATCAAACCACGTGTCTAAAACATCTTGCAGTCGGTCTTCGTCAGCTCAGGTTTTTAAAACAAATGGCACAGGAGTGCGACAGCGGCTCACGCCACAAAGAACTGCTTTCGTCTCCCTGTAAAGCAGCTTTTTCAGTACCAGACTTTGTGTGAAAGGTATTGTGCAACATTAACAAACACCACATAGTTTACAATAAAGTATGAAATGTGAGAAGAAATTCCACCGTGAAATGAACAGGACTGATAGGAGTGCTGATATTCAGCCTTTACAAATACAAAAAGACACTTTGGGAACATACTGGCTTTTAAACAACCTCGTGGTTTGATGCCAGAGAGCAATTTCGGGGTGATGGTAATTGCATGCAAGGTGGATTGTCGATCCCATTTTAGAGCCACTTCAGACATAAAGAGGAAGCCTGTTTGATTACATATACATCAGTGGTGGAGCAGAGAGTAGATGGGAGTCTGCGTAACAGTGTTAAATCTATTCCTGGGCTTCTTTGCCAGTCATCTTGTAGACCACAGTGGGACCATCGAGATGCGTGATAGTTGTGGTCAGATGGAGGTCTTCGCCGCTGTTCGCTCCGCCATCACCTGCACATAAAACATCATCATCACATTTTTCAGGACATCTTTAGTCCTTTTTGGGCTTTTTCCAACTTTACATTACTGCAGGCAGGAGTCTGTTGCATATCAAGCTGCTTTAGCTGAATTTCATTTACATAAACACTCTCAGCTTGCGCAAAGCAGAAGTGAAACTAGAGAGCTGAAAAAGTAAATCAAAACATGGAGAGTGAAGCTTGGAGAGAGCTGCTCCTCCCACGAGACCCCTTGACGCACTTCAGGGAAAGCTTCCAAACTTCAAACCCTCTTTTTCTCTCTCTCATGCCACTGACGTCAGGAGATGGATGGATGGTTTTCATTACTTCCTTGCTCTTCGCCCCACCCCCTCTCTTCACTGTTCCCTTCTTTTCCGCCTGGAAGGAAGCCTGGTGTCCATTAGAATCTCACTCTCAGGCCAAAGAGACCCTTCTTTCCCCTGGGAATCAAGCCTTTCTCACTCACTCCAAAAAACAAACTTTGGATGAATAGGCAGCTTTACAAGAGGAGACAGATACTTGCTCTCTATTAGATTGAAGTAAGAGCTACTGGGGGCATTAATAAAATCCATCCATCCATTCGCTTCCGCTTATCCTTTTCAGGGTCGCGGGGGGCGCTGGAGCCTATCCCAGCTGTCATAGGGCGAGAGGCGGGGTACACCCTGGACAGGTCGCCAGTCTGTCGCAGGGCCAACACACAGGGACAGACAACCATTCGCACTCACATTCACTCGCACATTCACACCTAATGGCAATTTGGATTTTCCAATTAACCTATCCCCACTAACTGCATGTTTTTGGACGGTGGGAGGAAGCCGGAGTACCCGGAGGGAACCCACGCAAACACGGGGAGAACATGCAAACTCCACACAGAAAGACCCCGGCCTGATGGTGGAATTGAACTCAGGATCTTCTTGCTGTGCGGCAACAGTGCTAACCACCGTGCCACCGTGCTGCCTGCATTAATAAAATTCAGCTTTAATACAATGAAGAGAAAGGGGTTACGTCTAGGAGCAAGCAATAAAAACTAGCCTTATCAATAATTTATTGCCATGATTTGGTAATTTTTAGAGACCAAAATAAAAAAATAAAAAAGCGGGTTAATTATAAGGCAAGTAGAAAGGTGTACTTACCAGTGATGCACTGACCACTTGACTGCTCATCTCCATAGTGTTTGTGAGACGGTGCATAGAGAAACATGATGGCGAACACGTACAGATTCCACATACCGTAGATGCCAGTGAAGAAGGCGCTGTTCACCTGCACTGTGTGTTCTCCCCAGTGCCAGTGACCTTCATTCACCTGGACCAAAACCAAGAGAGATCATTTTTAATGATTTTGTCCTTTCAATGTCGTAACTGGCCCTTACTCTGAGACACAACAGATTCCGTAACTTTATGAATGAGACTCACCTGACTTATGATGAAGAAGATCACTGTCAGTGCAGCACAGGCCAGAGTGACCAGCATGAGGAATTTGAACCTAAAAATCAGACCCTAAAATGATGACAGTGGGATTACTTAGTAAGAAAACATTAAGCGTCACAACACTGTTAGGAGTGCATTAATGTGTGTGTAAGATAATAAAAAACCTAGATCTAAACACACTGGCATGACAAACTAACTAAACCGCAGACACACACCTCATAGTGAAGCTGTCTGGCCTTAGACATGGCAGGGAGGGACATCCTCTTGCCACTAATGTTGCGGAAGACTTGAAAAACCATGAAACAGAGGAAGAGAAAGTAGAGACACGCACAGATCCCTGCCACAATTATGAAAGCCATCTAAGGAAACTTGTCAAGGAAGTAAGTAGTAGTCGTCGTAGTAGTCGTAGTCGTACTACTAATAGTGAAAATAGATGAAAAGGTTCCACAAATTTAAACTTACAAAACACATTTTCACAATAATGTCTGAGGTGAAAAAACTTATAAAGTTATACTCATAAACCCACAACTCTATTCATGCAGTTATGGATCATTGTATAATATATTTTAAAGCAGCTAAGGTGACCAAAAAAAATAAAAAAGGTTGTGTGCTGATGAATTTTACATCAATCAGATCGCCAAGCAAACAAAAATGGATATGCACACGTAAACACAAGAACCCTCAGCAATGCACATATGGCATAACTGAATGTTTCATATCATCATATTAGTCAAGAGAATACAGTTGCCAGTTTGTGCAGAAGCCAAGTGCAGTTTGGAAGCTGGCATAGTATCAATGAGGAAATTAATCTGTTCCAACAAATGAAGCAGAAGATCAACCATAACAATGTTTATTCATGCTAAACTCAGAAGTCATGCTTTGGTAATTTACTCTGCCATAGGGTCTCCACTGTCATCATTTCTCCCTAATGAATGTTCAACATTTGGTCATAAAAAGGATACAGCCAGCTCTGTTCCTATGTCCGAAGCCCAGATGCTGTAGAAGGGATTTTTCAGCTGGACACCTCTAAGGAGGAGAAAAATAAATAAATAAAAAAAACAAACATCAAGTATGACAGAAATCTTTTTTTATATACAGACACACTTCGAAGGAGTAATATGATAACACACAACCCATGGAAAAGAAAAATACTGGTACAATGCAGTACATTTAACTAATTTTGAACAATTAGCCATAGCAGTTGCAAATAAGGAGTGACTATTGTGGTTTGAAAAAAGAAATTATATAGTCTCCTGATGAGTATCTGGACTCAATTAATAGTGTCATGTAAATAAATCACAAAACTTGCATAGAATATGCTCATAGGAGTTAAAACGGGGCATTATCTAGGGCAGCGGTCCCCAACCTTTTTTGCGCCACGAACCAGTTTATGTCTGACAATATTTTCACGGACCGGTCTTTAAGGTGTCACGGATAAAGACCCAGGGAAACCAAGTTAAGCATAAAAACAATAAAATAAAAAAAAAGATAAAAAATTCCAGAAATTCCCTCCCCCCCGGGCCTCAACTCTCGCAGCCTGGTACCAAACGACTGGGGTTGGGGACCGCTGATCTAGGGTATATCGATTGGCTAACAGCTTGTGAGTAACAAATCAGTAGCCAATGAGCATGCATTGTCTTCAGCTGTTATCAAATCAATCCATTCCCTGTACGTCTGGTTTCCAAACAGAGACCGCAAAAAACGCCCAGTTCAAAGGTTCATAAACAAGACTTTGCCAACCAATGAGTGAGGTCACGGTGGCTACGTCCATCTTTTATACCGTCTGTGGTTTGCTGTAAACGCACCTCTATAATGCAATGGACATACTCCGTTTTAATATGGTTATTTAAAACTGTGTTTAATGAAAACTTAGTCTCACCTCTCACACATGTCAAAGATAAAGAGGCAGAAGGAACCAAACACGACAGGTCCGACCTGCTTCCAGTAAATTGAGAAACGGTTCCTCTCTGTCTGGTCCTGAAAGAGAAGCACAAAACAGACAGATGTTTTTCACATTTCATCACTTACTGCATGCTACCTTCTCGAGGAATGGCCATGCTATAGATGAAACAGATGTCCTTTTATAAACACACCATCTTCATCAGAGGTTTTGATTTGTGATTGACTGATTGACTGGACTGCGATCTTAAAAATCAACTAATGTCTGTGCTCACTGTCACAGACATGTTAGCCAGCAAATGTAGATCTCACAGTCAGTGGAGGGTAATTTAGAAACTATGATAACTTCTGATACTACGAAGACCTACAGTGGGGCAAAAAAGTATTTAGTCAGCCACCGATTGTGCAAGTTCCCCCACTTAAAATGATGACAGAGGTCAGTAATTTGCACCAGAGGTACACTTCAACTGTGAGAGACAGAATGTGAAAAAAAAAAATCCATGAATTCACATGGTAGGATTTGTAAAGAATTTATTCGTAAATTAGGGTGGAAAATAAGTATTTGGTCACCTCAAACAAGGAAAATCTCTGGCTCTCACAGACCTGTAACGTCTTCTGTAAGAAGCTTTTCTGTCCCCCACTCGTTACCTGTATGAATGGCACCTGTTTGAACTCATCATCTGTATAAAAGACACCTGTCCACAGCCTCAAACAGTCAGACTCCAAACTCCGCCATGGCCAAGACCAAAGAGCTTTCGAAGGACACCAGGAAAAGTATTGTAGACCTGCACCAGACTGGGAAGAGTGAATCTACAATAGGCAAGCAGCTTGGTGTGAAAAAAATCAACTGTGGGAGCAATCATCAGAAAATGGAAGACATACAAGACCACTGATAATCTCCCTCGATCTGGGGCTCCACGCAAGATCTCATCCCGTGGGGTCAAAATGATCATGAGAACGGTGAGCAAAGATCCCAGAACCACACGGGGGGACCTGGTGAATGACCTGCAGAGAGCTGGGACCAAAGTAACAAAGGTCACCATCAGTAACACACTACAACGGCAGGGAATCAAATCCCGCAGTGCCAGACGTGTTCCGCTGCTGAAGCCAGTGCATGTCCAGGCCTGTCTGAAGTTTGCCAGAGAGCACATGGATGATACAGCAGAGGATTGGGAGAATGTCATGTGGTCAGATGAAACCAAAGTAGAACTTTTTGGTATAAACTCAACTCGTCGTGTTTGGAGGAAGAAGAATACTGAGTTGCATCCCAAGAACACCATACCTACTGTGAAGCATGGGGGTGGAAACATCATGCTATGGGGCTGTTTTTCTGCCAAGGGGACAGGACGACTGATCCGTGTTAAGGACAGAATGAATGGGGCCATGTATCGTGAGATTTTGAGCCAAAACCTCCTTCCATCAGTGGGAACTTTGAAGATGAAATGAGGCTGGGTCTTCCAACATGACAATGATCCAAAGCACACCGCCCGGGCAACAAAGGAGTGGCTCCGTAAGAAGCATTTGAAAGTCCTGGAGTGGCCTAGCCAGTCTCCAGACCTCAACCCCATAGAAAATCTGTGGCGGGAGTTGAAAGTCCGTGTTGCTCGGCGACAGCCCCAAAACATCACTGCTCTCGAGAAGATCTGCATGGAGGAATGGGCCAAAATACCAGCTACTGTGTGTGCAAACCTGGTAAAGACCTATAGTAAACGTTTGACCTCTGTTATTGCCAACAAAGGTTATGTTACAAAGTAATGAGTTGTATTTTTGTTATTGACCAAATACTTATTTTCCACCCTGATTTACGAATAAATTCTTTACAAATCCTACCATGTAGATTCATGGATTTTTTTTTCACATTCTGTCTCTCACAGTTGAAGTGTACCTCTGGTGCAAATTACTGACCTCTGTCATCATTTTAGGTGGGGGAACTTGCACAATCGGTGGCTGACTAAATACTTTTTTGCCCCACTGTAAATCAAGCTTCAGTAGTTGCAAAATTCTCTGACCTGTGACATCTCACATTTGATGATGCCTGTTCACAGGAGAAACAGGCTCCATCCATTGATTTCCAAGAAATAGGAAAAATACCAAATATTTCATCCGAACAACATTAGCAGTACATTCAGTGAGTGTGAGGTAGATTTGTGACAGACAGGTGAAGGACACACAGAAATACAGATTCTTTGATTTGTTAGTAAATGTTCTGTCCTTATTGTGCGTCCCTTTGCCCAACTTGACAGACAGCTAACGGTTCCAATGAACATTGGAGGCGGAAGTAAGTTTAAGGCTTTTTACTTCGTCAGTAGTTCAATGATTGACATCCTTTTCTTCCCGTAAAACTAAAAACCAAACACAAAGTAAAATGTCACAAGATGTCTTTTCCTCTTTACACACACTTCTAGGATATGAACTATACCGTTATATAGTATGTGTAATCAACAGCGACTCAGTATTGATCACAATACAACTTAGCGAGTTTAGCTTCCTCAAAGATAAACATAGCACATGAAATAACTGGTTTCTAAACAAATCTATGTAATAGAAATGCACCAAATAAACTTGTAAACATGTTGTACATTAATACTCACAAGCAATAACTCTCCAAGGCAGAAACGTTTTAAAGAGCAACAACATATTCTGCAGGCTAACAAGCGACCAGCTTCCTGTTTCCTCTACCCACAGGAACACAGAAAAACCCCACCAAAATAAAAGCTGGTGAGTATTTCCACTATGACCAGCAGAGGGTGCTGAAGAGAAAGAACCTATGCATGCCATAACACTCCCCGTCTGGTATTGTAAAATACCATTATGAACCAACTGAAACATCATAAACTGCAAGATTTTACAGATTATATCTGAATACAATGTTTACCATCATGACACACATACTTCTCAGTCCTTTGGGGACATCAATAACACTGTCTCTGACACAGGTCTCAGGTAAGTATTAATAGTTCCATTTCTCGAGACCCTCACTTCAATCTTCCTGACCCTGCCATCCTTATCCGGGAAGATCTGGTTGACAAGTCCCATTGGCCATTCATTCCGCCTCGCTTGTGCGTCTTTGATGAGCACCAAATCTCCCACCTTGAGGTTTGTATGGTTACGTTGCCACTTGTTCCGGCTTTGCAGTGTCCCTAAGTACTCCCGTCTCCATCTGGTCCAAAATGTGTTTGCAAGGTGTTGAACTTGCCTCCACTGCTGTCGATGGAGATCTTTCTCAATAAAATTTCCCGGAGGGGGAAGAGGAGTGCACACCTTCTGAGTGAGAAGCATGGAAGGTGTCAACAGGAAGGGTGTGTCAGGATCTGTTGTGATAGGAGACAAAGGTCTAGCATTAATGATGGTTGTTATCTCTGCCCTCTCAAACTGAAGAATCGACGCAGGGAATTGATGAAACTTGATGCGTCCATCGACTCAATCAGTTCAATGTGCACAGCACGTGTGCTAAGACACGTAAAAAGAACAGCCCACCTTCTGCTATTTGCCTGGCCTCCTCTTGTGCGCCTTGTGACCACAGACCAAGGGCCAAATACATCCAAACCCACGAAGGTGAAAGGAGGTTCGGTGCTGATACGATCAGAAGGCAGATCTGCCATTCTTTGCTCAGTTGCTTTCTTCCTAAGTCTGTTGCAGGTGATACAGTTGTGGATAATCTGTTTGATTAGCCTCCTTGCTCCTGTAATCCAATATCCAGCAGTACGGACTGCACCTTCTGTGAACACCCGTCCCTGATGCATTACTCGCTGGTGATGGTGTTCTACTATCAACTTGGCAACATGGCTACCACCTGGAATAATGAGAGGATGTTTCTCCTTGTAGTCGATGTTGGCGTGTTTGAGCCTTCCACCTATCCTCAAGAGTCCTTCATCATCACAGTAGGGATTGAGTTTTTGTAAAGAGCTGTGTTTTGGTATGTCTTTACCATTAGCAATACAGGCAAGTTCCTCCTCAAACATTTCCTTCTGCACACTTTTGATGACGACAATCTCAGCCTTTGTCAGTTCCTCTGCTGTGCGAGACTGTTTGCAATGATGCCATGAACTGCAAGAGGGACCTTCATCTTTGCTCTTGAAGACCTTTGCAATATGACTGAGCAAACTAAGGGCCTTGAGGAGTTTCTTCAAAGAGGAAAAACGTCTGAACCTTTGCGATCCAAGCAGAGACCCATCATTACTCGTGTGAGTGACAAAGCTGCGTATTTCATCATCCAACTCGGGGTCCACAAGGTCATAGGTTTCAGCTTCTCTTGTAACACTAGCTTGTAACAAGAAGGCAGGTCCTTTAAGCCAGGCACTGTCACCAAGCATGGCGGCAGGCACCGAGCGTGTGCCTATGTCAGCAGGGTTAGAGCTCGTAGGGACATAGTGCCATTGTTTTGGTCCTGAAATCCTCCTGATTCGCTGCACCCTGTTGCCAACATATACATAGAACCTCTTCGTCTGGTTGCTTATATAGCCTAAAACCACACAACTGTGTGTAGAATTCAACTGCCTCAAGATTTAGGTCCAGTTCACTTGTGATGACTTCAGCAAGCTCTGCAGCTAAAACAGCAGCTCCCAATTCCAGTCTTGGAATTGTATGAGCAGATTGTGGGGCCAATTTTGCTTTCCCTAGAACGAAGCCCACCTGATGGTTCTGATTTTCGCCAGTGGTCTTTAGGAAAGCAACTGCTGCAATGGCTTTAGTGGAGGCATCTGAAAAGATGTGTAACTCTTTTCTGATTGCTGTTGACATCGTAGCAGAAGCGTAGGTCCTTGGAATATGTACATTCTTGAGATCGACAAGAGATTCTTTCCATGTATCCCACTCGGCCTCCCTTTCTCTAGGCAGTGGAGTGTCCCAGTCTAGGGCCTCACTTGAAAGTTCTCTCAGCAGCATCTTTCCCTGGATTGTAACCGGTGAAGCAAATCCTAAGGGATCAAAAAGACCATTGATTGTAGCTAAGACACCTCTCTTTGTAAAGGGCTTCACTGTCTCTGCTACTCGAAAGGTAAAGGCGTCTTTCTTTAGGTCCCATATCAGACCAAGACTTCGCTGTGTAGGTGTCACATCAGTCTCCAGATTTAGCTCTTTAAGCCCCTTTGCACGGTCATCTGGAGAAAACGCATCAAGAACCTCAGAGCTGTTTGATGCTATTTTATGCAGGCGAAGGTTAGATGTGGCAAGCATTTCCTGTGCTCTCTTCATTAGATCAATAGATTCACTGGCTGTGGGCCTTGACATAAGCGCATCGTCAACGTAGAACTCCCTCTTAATGAAGCGTCGTGCATCTGATCCGAATTCCTCTTCACCATGAGCTGCTGCACATCGAAGGCCGTATATAGCTACGGATGGTGAGGGGCTGTTGCCAAACACGTGAACCTTCATTTGATACTCACAGATGTCATTGGCAGGATTGTTGTCTTCATGCCAGAGGAAGCGCAAATAGTTTCGATGGTCCTCTCTTACAATGAAACTGTGAAACATCTGTTCAATGTCAGCGGTTACTGCAACAGTTTCACGTCTGAACCTCAACAATACTCCCAATAAGCTACTATTGAGGTCAGGTCCAGAGAGGAGAACATCATTGAGAGAGACGCCATGGCACTTTGCACTTGAGTCAAACACAACCCTGATCTGATCCGGCTTCTGAGGATGGTACACCCCAAACGTAGGTAAGTACCAGCACTCCTTGTCCACCTCAAGTGGAGGAGCCAGTTCAGCATGGTCACGATCAAATATGTTCTGCATGAAAGCAAAGAAATGCCTCTTCATTTCAGGCCTTTTTTCAAGGGTGCGCTGAAGAGAGGATAAGCGTTTGACGGCCTGGTCGCGATTGTTGGGCAGCCACTGGCGAGGTCCCTTAAATGGAAGTGGCGCCACCCAGCTGTTGCTGTCATCTATGAACATCTCTCTCTTCATGACCTCTAGGAACAGTTTGTCTTCAATAGAAAGGCCGATTTTGTTATCGTCCTCGGATGTATCAAAGATGGTGCTTCCAAGAGTGCATGCCTTAACTATAGGTGTTTCGGTGGTAGGGAAGGCTTTACGCTCAGACTTGGACCCATAATTCTCTTTGATATGAACCATATTTGGACATGGTCTGAAATAGGATGGGCGATTGTTCTCAAGCACATTAGTGTGATAGGCATCCACAGCTGCAGGCTTATGAGCATCACCTAAACAGACGTCACCAATGATGACCCATCCCAGGTCCAGTTTCTGTGCATATGGGGCATTGTGAGGACCGTTTCTATGCTGCCTCGCTTTGTGGACACTAAGTAGGTCACGTCCAAGTAAAAGGAGGATCTCAGCTTTGTGATCGAGTGGTGGGATGAGATGGGCTATTGGCCTTAGATGAGCATGTTCTGCTGCCACCTCAGGGGTAGGTATCTCAGCTCTGTTACTCGGAATGTTATTACATTCAATTATTGTCGGCAGCGTGACTGATGTGGCTCCGTCTAGTGACTCCACTACAAAGCCTGTAGCTCTTCTACCCATCATTTCTGTTGTTCCCGCACATGTACGAAGTGTGAATGGAGACTCTGACCCCTCTATGCCATAAACATCAAAAAACTCTGACCTGGCAAGTGACCGATTACTCTGATCATCGAGCACGACATAAGCCTTTGTCACTCGCTCTGGCTGCGCTTTTGGGAAAACCTTTACCAAGCAGATCTTAGAACAGGATCTTCCTCTCTGCGCTTCTCCACATACTTCAGTACAAGTCGATGTTATAGCAGGCTGAGTTGTCTCTTCTGTGCCCTCCCCGCCATGACCAAAGAGAGTTGCAGGAGGTGGTCCTGGATGAAGGGCAGAGATATGATTCCTGCTTTCACATTCTGTACACTTGATTGTTGTGCTACAGTTCTTGGCCATGTGACTAGTGGAAGAACAGCATCTAAAACAGATACCATTGTCCTTGAGGAAGGTCTTACGCTCCTCAATGGGTTTATTGCGAAACCCTCTGCAGCGCTTGAGGGGATGTGGCTTTTTATGAATAGGGCACTGCCTTTCCACATCACAGGTTTGCTCTCTCACGCTGTCTTGGCCAGCTTTCCCCTGTGATATTTCCGTCTTGTGAGCAGAGACCAAACCCTTATAGGTCTTCCTCACTGTAGTATCTGATCTAAAGTGGTCTGTTGTAGATGCTAAGAGCCTGAAGCCTGGATCATTGCGGGCTTGTGCCTCTCTGCAGACAAAGTCACAGAGAAAGGAAAATGGCGGAAAAATGACACTATGGTCAACTTTATACCTAAAACCCTGAGAGAGCCACTTTTCCTGGATATTGTGTGGTAACTTGTCCACAATTGGAGCGACACCACGTGCAGTGTCAAGATAGCTTAGCCCTGGGAGATAACCCTCTGATTTTGCTGCCTCAACCTCTTGCAGCAGGTCACTAAGCTCTCTCAGCTTAACAGGATCTTTGCTACTGACCTTTGGGAAGTTTGTAAGCCTGTCGAACAGTGTTTTTTCAATTATCTCTGGAGAGCCAAAACATTCCTCCAAACGCTCCCAGGCTTTGTCCAGTCCAACTTCAGGACGACAGACATGCACTGTCTTTATTCTTTTCACATGCCGTGCTGAGTCGTGCCCTAGCCATTTAATAAGGAGGTCCAACTCCTCACTGGGGCTGAGTTTTAGTCCACTGATTGCATTCAGAAAGGAGGATTTCCACGCCCAGTAATTTTCAGGGCAGTCATCAAACTTTGTGAGACCAGCATTAATAAGATCCCTCCGTGCCAAGTACCTTGCTATATCACCCACCTGAGCACCGCCATCTGGTAGGAGTTGAGGTATGACTCGATCAGGCGACCTTTCCCTTGTGCTCTCTGGTGGGTGCGGTGTTGAGTGGGGATAAATACCAGACTTTGGTTCCTGAGATAGCCCTGATGTTGGAATGGCTTTGTTTCTCATTTTGAACAAGTGAGATTCAACATATGGAGTACCAAAGCTTTGCCTGGGTTGAATCGTGGGCTTCAGCTCATGAACAGTTGACTCTCTATGCTCTTCCTCTGGTTTAGCACTCTCGGTTGGCTGTAGATGCTGCTCCACATACTGCCGTGTCCTTTCAGCAGTCTCTTCAAAGGCTGGTTTCCTTTCAGTTTTGACAGACTCCTCTGCTGCAACCTCAAGGATGCTGCCTTCAGCCATAGCTGCTGCTACCTCCTTTTCATACTGTAAAGTGTTCAATTTGGCTTCTATGCGAGCCTTTTCAATCATCATTTCTGACTATTTTGGCATAATCAGCTCGTGCGCGAGCTGCCTCCAGTTTAGCACGAGCTGCAGCAGCGGCTCGACTGGCTGATGATCCACTCGATGGTATAGAGGCCACTGACCTGGTCTCTAGAGCCGACAGCTGCGTTATTTCTTTTGTGACTTGTGTGTCCTCCATCCCACAATGCTGCTGACCTGCTCCCCACAACTCTTCATATTCATGAAGCAGATGTGAGGAAGCAGTTTAAGAGTCTGAATGCTCGAAAAGCTCCCGGCCCAGACGGTGTGTCTCCTGCCACCCTCAGACACTGTGCAAACGAGCTGGCCCCAGTGTTTTCTGGCATTTTCAACTCCTCACTGCAGGCATGTCATGTGCCTGCCTGCTTCAAGTCCTCTACCATAATCCCTGTCCCCAAGAAACCTAGGATCACTGGACTAAATGACTACAGACCCGTGGCTATGACATCTGTGGTCATGAAGTCATTTGAGCGCCTAGTTCTCTCCCATCTCAAGACCCTCAAGGCCCCCCTCCTGGACCCCCTGCAGTTTGCATATAGAGCCAACAGGTCTGTAGATGACGCCATCAACATGGCCCTACACTTCATCCTGCAGCATCTGGACTCCCCAGGAACCTACGCCAGGATCCTGTTTGTGGACTTCAGCTCTGCCTTCAACACCATCCTTCCAGACCATCTCCGAGGCAAGCTTTCCCAGATGAATGTGCCTGATCCCATCTGCCGGTGGATCACTGACTTCCTGACGGACAGGAAACAGCATGTGAGGCTGGGAAAGAATGTCTCGGACTCCCGGACCATCAGCACCGGCTCCCCTCAGGGCTGTGTTCTTTCTCCTCTGCTCTTCTCCCTGTACACCAACTGCTGCACCTCCACCCACCAGTCTGTCAAGCTAATCAAGTTTGCAGATGACACCACCGTTATCGGACTCATCTCGGACTCATCTGCCTACAGGAGGGAGGTTGAACGTCTGGTGTCCTGGTGCAGCCACAACAACCTGGTGCTGAATGCCCAGAAGACAGTGGAGATTATTGTGGACTTCAGGAAGCACACAGCCCCACTCCCCCCCATCATCCTGACTGACACCCCCATCACCTCTGTGGACTCATTCCGCTTCCTGGGTAACACCATCACCCAGGACCTGAAGTGGGAGCCCACCATCACTTCCGTCATTAAGAAAGCCCAGCAGAGGATGTACTTCCTGAGGCAGCTGAAGAAATTCAACCTGCCAACACGGACGATGATGCAATTCTACACTGCAATCATCGAGTCCATCCTCACCTCCTCCATCACCGTGTGGTACGCTGGAGCCACTATCAGGGACAAACAGAGACTGCAGCGTGTTGTGCGCTCTGCTGAGAAGGTGATTGGCTGCAGACTCCCATCTCTGCAGGACCTGTACACCTCCAGGACACTGCGGCGTGCAGCTCGGATCTCAGCTGACCCTTCTCACCCTGGACACAGTCTGTTTGACCTGCTCCCCTCAGGCAGGAGGCTCCGGTCCATTCGCACCAGAACCTCTCGCCATAAGAACAGTTTCTTCCCCTCTGCTGTCGGACACATGAACAATAACCGTATGACTGTTCCCACCACTAACACATGACCCTACGCTGTGTTCACTGCATCATTCCATGTTTGGCACTGATCACCACCTGCACTCATGTATATATCATGTATATATCTATCCACTTAGCACTTTTAATTCTTATTTTTATATTTTTATGACAGTATGTTTGCACTGAAGCACCGCAGCAATTTCCTAATGTTGTAAACCTGCTCAACATTTGGCAATAAAACCCTTTCTGATTCTGATTCTGATTCTGATTTGCTTGTTCTCTAGCTTTCAGTTAACAGTTCTCTGTTTAGCTGTTAAGGGTCTTCTTTAAGATGAACACTCACTCAAAAAAATATATTATTATTTAATTAAACTGAGAAATAAGGAAATTATATAAATTAAGAGTCAAGTCTTGCAAGTGATGAATATGGAGATGCAAGATGTACTTCAAAATAAATACACCTTTACACTGAGAAAGCATAGAGTAGGATCAAGAAACAATAATCTGCACAAGTCCTCTGTGATTACACATGCAAGTGCATGGTGCTCTGCATTTTCCTATATCAATATGGGGGCTGGAGTGAGAAAGAGAAGACAGTGTGCAGTAGCTGAGGCATTCTCCTGAGCATGCATGCAGTCCTTGCTTTTATCCGAGCCCGATCATCCTTTCATTCAAACACCATAATTCAGGATACTTAAATAAAAGTGAGATTAAGAAACTGTAAGTAAGATCAATAGTGAGTCAGAAAAACCATGCACAAGACCAAAGTAAATGGAGCTTTGTACAGTACCATGAGGTGCTCCCCGCAGAAGATGATCCAGAAGGAGAGCAGCATCGAGTAGAAGATGCCCTGCCTGATGTCTCCAAAAAGCAGCATCCATGTCCAGTTGAAGCCAACAGAAAACCACTCCACTGGGATGTTGATGAATGTCATGGAGATTCCTAGAGCCAAGATTACCCTAGGAAAGCAAAAAAAACAACAACCATAAATTCAACATTACCTACTTTGATGACTTATGTAATAATATGTGACTCAGCGTAGGAAAAGCCACCAAAAGATGTAAACCGGTTATTTCAGCTAAGAACTGGACTTTCCGATATTTCCATTGCTTATTATCTAAACTCCGCGGTCTATAGATTTCTCTCAAAACTATGTGTGTGTGTGTGTGTGTGTGTGTGGGGGGGGGGGGGGGGAGTGTTTTGTACTTAACACTTTCTAATGTATAAAAATTAAATAAACATCATTTTGACCCAAATTCTTGTCTCGCAAACCTCTGGGCTATGAGCGGTTGATTGCTGACCTTCCCAGTCAGCAATCAACCGCTGCACCTCCCGCACCTCCCACCCCTCTCCACCGCAGTCATGCTGGAGTCGTTTCCATCTTTAGCCTGTTGTGTTGATTTTTTTGAATGGACACAGTTTGACATCTTCATGTTAAAATTAATATAATAGAAGATTGAATTAATCTATTTTTTGCATGTTTATTGAAAAATTTTGAATTTTTTAGGAAAGAAGGGGAAAAAAAACAGTTTGAACTAGCCTGGTTTTCATTTGACGCATCGAATATGGTGGCATATAAATGAAGTTTCATTGAACATTTCATTGAATTTGAATTAAAGACTGGGGAAGTAGGACTCCCAGTGGGATTTACTGCCTTCTGAGGTTGGCTGTTCCAAGTGATCTGGATCATCTTTATCATAGTGAGACATTCTCATCCTGAAGTGTGTTTTTATTTTTATAAAGTTACATCCCAACAAGTATTATTTGTTACTTTTAAAAAAAAAAAACTTTAAAAAAAGAAAAAGTATAAACTTCTGTATCTGGACTAAAACTGTTACACACACATACATTTTTTGTTTTAGGCTGAGCATTTACTTAACCAGGCTTACTAGACTTCAGGACATTGATTAACTTACCCATTCAGCTACAACCACAGCATGTTCCCACAGAAGCTTGACTTATGCGTTTCTAAATCATGTATTTTACCTAAACAGCCTCATTACTGCTAGACCTTGAATATCTGTTTCATGAAATCTAGAGTCCAGTGAACTGAGAACAATCGCCACAGAGAAAAATTAGGCTAATCTTTTTAGCAAATTGCAACAGGTCCCTGCATGTGACCAGCTGATAAAACAAATACTGTAACTAGACAGATAAGAGGGCAAAACAGAGCTACAGAAGATAGATGGGTACAAACACTTTATGATAACACTGTGGGCAAGAGAAGTAATCTGATACACATTCTAAGCAATTTGACGCCAGAAAGTTCTGCAAAGTGAACAAAGTGAAACCACATTAGACCGGTATGTATGGAATGTGTCCAGGGCACCATCGACACAGGCAGGAGAACTGGGACCTGCATACGCCCGCATGTGTGAAAAAAGTCAAAGGGTTAGGGTCAAGTTTGTAAAACTGAAGTGGCAGACTTTTTTTCCCCTACTTAACATGGGACAGCATGAAAAGTACAGGTGTAACTAATAATATGAATTATTTCTTAAGTGCATTTGAGTATGTCAGGCAATAGATGTGAGCAACCATCAACATTATCATTTGTTTTCTGCCGTAGCAACTCAAAATGTCTGCTGCGTTCCTGAGGAGTTGACATTTTCAGCACGTTTCCAATGACAAAATAAAGATGTTTCATATTATCCTGTGTTCCCCCTCACATCCATCCTCCTCACAACTTTAGAGAAAGCCTGAGGTTTACCATTCTGACACCTATGTGGGCTAGTATGGCAGGAGACTCTAGTAAAGCTTTTAAAGCATGAAAAAATCATCCACTGTCCACAAATAGGGTACAATTCGCACTTCCTGAGAGCCTGCTGGTCATCTGGGAATAAGAGCCTTGAACTGGAAAACACAGAGGGAAGGAGAGATACACTGTGTGTGTGTCCCGGTAGCGGGTGTGTTCCCATTCCTAAATGCGTGTGTGCAGCATGTGTCAGCTGAGTGCTAGCTTGCAGATTTTGTAACGTGTTTCACGCTTCGCCTGGTTTTTCCTGTGGCGCAGAACGCTGCCTCTTACTGATCTGTCTTCTCTCCATGGCAGGGGGTTAGACAAACACTGGGCTCGGAGCATGACTTCAACTTGTTCACAGGGCAGCACAACTGCCTCCATGTGTTGCTTGAACCTTCATCGACTTGGCTTGGTTATAGAATTAATACAAATATTTGAGGAGGTTTTTGGAATATACAAAAACAGCCATGAAGATTTCTCATGTTTCCCACATTGTTTTGCTTACACCACCTCATTGAATTTTCAGTAGTTAAAAAGCCAAGTGCGAAATGCCAACATTCCTAGATACCATTCCTCCTCAGACGCTTGATGAATAACACCCTCTGATCTCAGTGACCTATACTGTACACAGCTAGTATGACCTACTTGTTCTTTTCATCCATAGTTAATATGTACTTTCATCTAGTACATGCGCTGAAGCTGAGCTACTGTGTTATCATCTAACAATTACATGCAGGTCCTCAACATATCATTTATCTGTAATCACTGAGCCACAGTTAATTCAATTATTTGAATCTTCATCACTGGTCACCTGAGGGTAGATGGATGAAGTGAAGAGAAAGGTGGATGGCAGCAGCAAAATTTTGTGTTATTTGGAAACGTAAAAAGAAAAGTTGCACTTTTTACAGATCATCACTATGATACTGATAATGAGGGGGCCTTACTTCTCTAGCAGGACAGGAGGTCTGCTCATGAGGGTGATGCGTCTCCAGTACCAGATCATGATGATGAGGATGCTGGGTGTGAGGAAGGTCTTCATGGCAAACCAAACTTTGGTGAAGCCACCGTTCTGATGAATTCCCTGATGAGCAATAAGAAACGCTATCAGTGTCAGTGCACGGTAACACTAATAGAAGTTTTCCACTAAAACCTACTTGGCTCAATGTGATTCGACCTCACTCCATTTCAGTTTTTTTCCCATTACAATTAAGTACAACATAATGTGTGGGGGTCAAAACGTACAGCATAATAATGAAGGATGTCAAGGCGTTGGTATACCTGCTGCTCAATGTATTGTTTTTTTGTGCAGTCATTTCCTTTGTTGTTGGGTTTCAAAAATTGCATTTTTGATTTTGTGTAGGCGACGCTCTCATGACTCATCAAGTGATGCTGCTGATTAACCAGTCCGTGGCATGCAGTCTGTTGACGTACATTTTTGGATAGCCTCAGCCCCTGCTGTGCAGGTGCTTAAAAAAGGCCTGATAATAGGTACTACTATCTAATGGAAAACCCTAAAAACTTAGGCGTGTTGAGCAGAGCAGAGTAGGTACTAGTGGAAAAGGGCTATAACAGTACATCCCTTAACCCTTTAAAGCCCAGCATACTGTATTTGATGCATGTGTTTTTGTGAGAGTTTAATGGGGTAATGACATGTCATTGTGAAATCTTACAACAAGTCGGATGTCTCTGATCTCTCCAATTCCCACATTGATCTTCTTCCTCTCGTTGACAGGCAGGCGAATGTTGAGGAGGTAGTACTTATGGGCCACACTCCCCACTTCCATGAAAGGTAGCAAGTCGCACTCGTAGTAACGGCCCTCATTCTCGTGAGTCTGGAGTAAACAAGCATTTGAAAACACGTTTACCTAAAGAGACAAGCTACTTGAATTTATTTTAGGTAAGCATCAGCATCAACAGTTCTGAAACTGACTATATCCACAAGATTAGCTGAATGTAGCTTTGAAGCAGCAGTGTAAGTAAATACAGAGCATTTTCCATTCTTCTTTCCCACAAAAATGTAAGCACAAAAATAGCCTAGGCAGTGTTTTCATTGAAAATTTTGAGTATAAAATATCTCCTTAATACTTCAGTTTAACTAATTTACCCATGTAACTTGTCAGAAGCCTTTACAATATAAAATATATTAAAATAATATAAAATAATATAAACATTTCTACCTGGGATGCTGTACCTTGGGCCAATTTTTTTTTTTTACCAAGGGTTCAATTGCCTGCTTTGTCACTAGATCATAAATTTGGGTATTCTCACTAAGGCTAATGATACAGACCTTTTTCATAATATGAAGAGACTTTGGAGTCAGAAACCATGCGATTCATAATATAAACTAATATATATATATAATAACTTAACTTTACAGATCATTCTTGTATACACTGATAAAAAGGTTACATTATTAGTACAGCAATTTATCCATCTAGTTTTGCAATTAATACCTAAACCGAGTATCTTTTCCATAAAAGCTTTGTACCATATTGTTTCATATTTCTATTTAACAGCAGTTGTGGAAAAATACTATAATACCTCTCCTTTTTCAAGAGTTATGCTCTCACCTTTTAACAAACCCCATTACCCCTTATTGCTAGACAATAACCGACTAAATATGATTCAGAGAGGAGAACCGAGTTCTTGGGTAAATTAAGGGTGTTGCATCTAGTTCAGACATGTCTGTAAAAACAGCAGGGCAGACAGAGCTGTACTTTAAACCTCTAAAATACTTTATACTTATACTTAGGGCTGGGCGATATGACCCAAAATTCATATCTCGATATTTTTTAGCTGGATGCCGATATAAGATATATATCTCGATTTTTTTTTTTTAAGCCATAAGTTAAGAACAAAAAGAGAGTTCTAGTCACACTGTGTCCCAGATGTGGGCGCTTTTATTTACATACAGCGTAGATGTACATGAAGAAATTACTCAAAAATAAATTATCAGCATTTATTAAATAATCATGGTCCATAAATAAAAGAAAACAATGTTGTTTTTGTGCATAACAAAAAGCTCACAATTGTGCAGTCAAAATGTAAACTAATAGACGCTGAGCATAGTAACAAAGAGACAGATTTCACAGCTGCACCACGTCTCTGAACAGGTGCCATTTGTGGTCCTTATACACACACAGTACGGTAATATTACGTTGAAGCACAGTACTATCACTCCGCGAGGCTCCTCCCCGGTAGGCGTAATCCTCCAAGACAATCCATCAAGCGGTGCAGCTCCGTAGCTTAGCAAAGTCATATTAAAACATTTTTTGACAGATTGCCGAGCGCTGTGTACCACATAAAATCAGTTCGCGGTCAGTAAGCACAACCAGAATTCATACATAAGGCGCACTGTCGAGTTTTGAGAAAATGAAAGGATTTTAGGCCGTGCAGCCCCTCCGGGCTGCATGTCGTTAGCGCGGTTAGCTCGTTAGCGCGGTTAGCTCGCTAACACGTTGACGCCGTCCAGCCCCACGCACGGTAACTCGCTAACGGAGATTTTCCGCTTTCATCTTGTCATTGCCTGCAGGTGAAGCTATGGGGGAGGCGGAGTTGTGTTCAGTGAAGGAGAGGCGAGGCCGAGTAACGTTGCGTAGAGACAAAAGTGGACGAAAGAGAGGCAAACCTGCGGCTCCACGAGTATAATTATAACGTAACATAGACTATATCGATATAAACGATATTGTCACATCTTATATCTCGTATGAAAATATATCGATATTTTTAAAAAACTCGATATATCGCCCAGCCCTACTTATACTACTAATTTTTTTTTTTAAGTACAGCAAAGAAATTAAGTTTGCACTGAGTTATTGAAGCTACAGGACAGAGGCAAGCCCAGACATGACACAACTTTGGCTCTGTGTGCCAAGTCAATAAAATGAGCAAGCTTTTGTAATTTAAAAGTCGAGCTACAGTCTTAACTACCTTGGTAGCGGTGAAGTTGCAGCTGAGTTTCCTCTGCTCGAAGGAGTGAGCCATCTCTGTCCATTCACTGTCCATATCATCTCTGTAGGCCAGGCCAACGTCAATGTACACCAATGATCCATCCTCTGGGGAATAATAATCATCATCATCATCATCATCATCACCACCACAACAACAAGAAGTTGCTTTTGCATTAATATAACACTTGATATACATATTCTAAGGACAATCCTGACAATAATAAAGAAGACAGAGAGAAACATTTTTCCCGATGGAAAGAACAAAGAAGGCTCTGAATAATACATATACACACATGTCTGCATTTTGACGTGTGTTGTGCCTCGTCACTGCACAAACCTGCTGCCTCTTATCATCCTCGCAATGAGATCAAATTAAAATGTGGTGACAGACAGCCACAGCCTTTTCAGTATACACCCACCAAATGCTCTTAGCAGTGGACGCCTAGCTTTTTTCCTTGTATGTGTCAAAATCTGTAGAACGTTTAAGAAGCAATCAGTGAGTTTAATCACTGGCAATCGGCATTTGCATCAAAAACTCAAGGGTACAGTTCAAACTGGCATACATTCATGTAAAGTGCAGATCACTGGCGTGTTAAACAGTGGTCCTGCAAATCTGGAAAAGTTCTGAAACACTCGTATTAATAAGATTATTTCTCAATATCCACGTGTTCGATATGGTTCCTTCCAAAGTAACCATAGCAAGGTTACTTCCCAATACACCCAAACTTCAACAAGACCTTAAAAAACCCAGCCCAGTGAATCCAACAAAAAGATCCAAAGCCAAGCTATTAAAGCTCCATCTTTAGATCACATTACAAAGCCAAGTGTTTTCTCCTCCAGCCCTCCAGAGAGCCTCTTGTGCCGTTATGAAACAAGCTGGAATGAAGAGAAAGAAACCCGGTGGCCTCTGCTGTAAGACAGGGGGGGAAAAAGGAAAAGAAAAAAAAGGGGAGAGAGAAGAAGAGGGAGCCAGATGAAAACTGGCAGCCGACTGTCTCTGTAATGCCCTCCCCTCTGCCATTGGTTGAGCCGGCCGCCCTCAAATGTCAGCTCGCTTCATGCAAACATTCCAGTCCACTCCAGCAGCCATTGCCACGGAAACTAAGCCTCCTCAACAGCTGTGTTATTGCTGGACCTGGGCCAGAAAGGGGGTGCTTGGTGCTGGGTGGAGTGGGGCAGGTGGGTGGAGTGGTTAATAAGGGTGACGCTCTTCTCTGGGATGAACATTGTTACACAGATAAGGTAGTCAAGGAAGAGATGGCCTTGTGTTACTTCGTCATACACCAGCAGAACAGAATCCACCCACCTTTGTGAGCTTGCTCTACTCGGGATTTAACCCTCATGGTATTTTGTTACCGGCAGATTCACAAAGTGGCTCCAGCGTTTCAATTGGGAGCTCACTGGCATTTTATGAAATCAGAATCAATGAATTGTTTTATGCAGTAAGGTTTATTGAATAAAAATGTAGACATGGCCTAATATTAGAAGTTGCGTCAGACAACATAAAACGGTGATTTGACTACCTGATTGTTCCTCTTTTATAAGATTAAAGAGCTTTCTGTAATGTGAGACACAAAAATGCCTCACATTACGCAATGCTTATGCCAATTTAGGCAGTCTGTTCGTTACCCGCCTCTTATTTTTTTTCAGTTTCAAGCTTACCTCCTCAGGATAAAAACGGAACAGGCAATAATGTTGTACACTAGAAAAGGGATGTAAATTATAGGGTTTAAAATTGTCAACTATTTTACATTTCAAGGTGAGATTCCTGCTTTTTCCAGCACTACCCGATTTCTACTAAATGTGGCACTCTGCTTCTTCTGCATCCATTTGTTCTCACAGCACCTCGCATAGCTTAGAAAGATCAAAATGAGTCGATGACATCTGGCAAAAAGGCTTGTCTGTGGTCCAGGCTGAATCACTGACTCATCTGTCAGACAGCCAGGCAGTAAACAACCCACAGCCCCCTGACACAACCGAGGCCAAGAATGTGAGCAAGTAAGGGATGCTAATGAGTAGGACGCCACTGTACCATGACTGTTTAGACAAGCCAGACCAGAAAGGCAAAGATTCTGAGGTATTTTGCCCTCTTTGTTGCTACAAATACTTCTCATCACCTTTGAGTGTGCTGGCCTACAATGGATTGTATTAAGGCTGACAAGCATGTGTCAGTCTAGATAAGCCTCTTTACATCAAACGTTCCCATCGTACTCAACCTGACATTCAAATACTTTGCTATGCATTGCAATCCATTTGAAGAAAATTTTTCATTGAGATTCAAATCGACTTCCCCAGACTCTGCTGGTGATCCAGACTCTCATTAGACTTTCTCATCATCCTCTCTAATCCCTTCTTTGAGGATTCTAAGCACCCTGCCATGACACCAAACCCTGTCTTCTCTGAGGTGCTAGTTATTTCCCTTCTCCCCCTCCTCTGAAGTACTTCGACGCATTATTAGAATGCTGCAGATCGAGCTGTGAACTAGTACACTTCACAACAATGTTGTTTTAAATTAGGAGAAGATGCAAAAAATGTTTCCAGTGGGAGACTGAAGACATCAAAAGGCAGCCTGGATCAGCTGCATAAACAAAACCAATGACAAATTTCAACCATTTTTTCCTCCCTAACCCATTACAATTACATCTCAAACAGCTTACACATGGGCAATATCCCTATCAATCTAAGCTTATGTTTAAAAAAGAGAGTTTGAATTGGGATAATGAAATATCCAAGATGTATGGAAAACAAGGAAATGTAATTGGCCTAAAGCAACCAACACCAATACCTGCCTCAACAGTGACTGACAAAGACCCTGAGATCTGCGAGGCTTTTGAGACGAAACAGCAAGACATTCATCTTTGTTTGCTGCCTGTTTGCTGCCTTTCTGTGCCATACATTTAAGGTAGACGTTCTGAGGAATTCTGAGTGTTCAGGGAAGGTGAAAGAGGGAGGAAAACAAGAAGAATTGTACTGAAAAAGATTAGCTGTAGCTGACTTTTACAACGCTGGTGACTTGAGATTACAATAGTTGTGAATATTTCAGAGGTTAGCTTTGTCCAGAGCCTCTGTAAATAGTTTCTCTTCAGATTGTGAAAGCAAGAAATACCACAGAGACAAAATATTGACAAAGTTTGTGGCATGCAAAAAAAAAAAAAAAAGCCATGTCCTTGAGACAAAACATGGGCTATGTTGCCCCATCCCTTATTTTCCTTTAAAACCCATAAGACACCTTTAGTTCTCACCTATCTGGTTGTACATCTTGAAAGCGATGTCAAACTGCAGAATGACCAGCATGAACTGGAACCACGGGCTCATCTCCTTGTTGGGAAGAGGAATGTGGACAGCAAACACAATGTTGTTAGCCTCGATCCTCTTGGCCATGGCTTCATCAAACGACCGGATCTTATCACACTCCTTTCGGCCCCAAGGCATGAACCATTTTGTTTGCTGCGGTTTGTTCGGTTTATCCACGCATTTTGTGGCCAAGTAGTGGACTGCTGTGGTGGGGCTGGGAGCTGGAAAGACAAAGTGGTAGAGGTTAGACTAAGTGTCAAACTGAAATACTGCAGGAGTTTTGTTTTTGCTTTTGTTTTTAAATGGTCCTACCATGCCAGATTTGCCCTCAAACTAACAAATCGCATGAAATTATTTTAGCCCAAATATAATACATCAGTCTTCAGTGCTGCAGATTAAACTGTTCAAGGACAATGTTAAGATCTTAGGAACAGTTGCCAGTTTGACTTTCAGCCAAATCAGTACAAACACTTTGGTAATTACTTTTTTTACACTGTTTAGGAAATGGCTCTGTCTGTGAAGTGAGAGGGAGGGAAAATTCCCGAAAGCTCTCAGGCACCAATTACAGTGTTTACGCATTGAGATTCATGAGCTCGACAAGACTGCTGTTTGCAGTCTCTACTCACAGGAACTATTGTAAGAGAACAAAAACGGCCATTATCATGACAGCAAAGAAACTCTGGCACCCTGTTGTAGAACCTAGAGGCCTGATGTGAACGACACCTGAAAGGTCTGAGTGAAGGTGTAGACACACAAAACAAAAAGCCCCCAAAAACCCCAACATTAATTCAGGAAATGATGCGGGACAATCAGCAAATAAGTGAATCTGTTAGATTTATAGTGGTTTAGCATTTACCTGCAAGCCCTTATACATTACCGGCTCAGACAAAGGTCACTTTTGTATTTATACTCCTCATAGCGCAGACATACACACAGAAGTAGCACAAAGAGCCAATGTAAATACACAGTACTTGCCACAGCAGTAGTGACATGTGAGGTCAAACTTTTCTGATGATTATAATTTGGCAGCATTTTAATAAATCATTCTATACACTCTTTAGTAAATTGATTTAAAAAATGCATCCAAACAGCTGTAAATGACCACTTTGTAGGAAATCATTCACCTGCAGCGTATAAACCAACAGAAGAGTACTGAAAGTCGTTTGCTGTTGGAATCTAATCAGCCTATCTGTGAAGTCAAGTAGTTACAGAAGTTACCACTCTTGCGTTAAATGTTTACAAGTGTTAACTCTCTCCCTTTATATGGTGACGCTAATAGATGCATCTTGATGCTTGGTCACGGAGCACGCATTTCACATACTAGAATCAACTGAATGCATCAAACTACACAACTTCCTGTTAACGATTTGTTAGAAGCAGTCCCATTAAGACCAGCAGTCTCACAATAGGGTCACATACACACTTAATCTAGTGATATTAGTTTCTGGACAGAAATGCTCCAGTTTTGTTCATGCTCCCCCAACCTTGTTGTTGTTGTGTGTGTTTTGTTTTGTTTTTTTAAACAATTTGGTCTCATGTGTACTGACTTAGGTTGATATGAAAAAGGGTATTAAAAGTAACGTGAATTAGTAAAAACTCAACATACATGACCTTTGTCTTTGGGGAATTCTCTAAAACTGTCTTTTTTCTGAGCAACTCACAGAGATGCATCAGAAAAGCGGACATAAAACAAGTATAAACACCCTTGTGCTGTTGTTTACTGTGATAAGTAAATGTTATGCGGTCTGACCCAGTAAGATTACCAGTATGCCTTTCACAAACCATATTAAGATGCCATCAGAACAGAAAGTAGTTCTGAAAGTGGATGTTGTTCTTCATTAATACAATATGGCCTCAACTTTTCAAATAATTTCATTCATACAATAAAAACTCTGAAAACCTAAGCCAGGAGGTCTGCACTACACTGCAGTGATGCAAACTTAAAATCAGAGCCATAAGTCAGACACTAAACTTGAACTGAAACAAGCAGTGAAGTAAGCAGATTTAATTTATTTATTTTTTTATTCTTTATACACTTCCCACCGACAGACTGAATAAAAGAACAAATGGGTACCTGGGAGTTATGAAAGTCAAAACTAGGACAAAGGACATAAAAACACATTTATGCCTCAAAAATGTTTTGATTTGAATACTGGCTTATAACAAGCAGGATGTGGACTCAAATCATGCAGATAAAACTTTGAAATGGCTTCAATCAAAAGGTACGCAAACAAAATCTCACACTCTAAGATAAATATGCAAAATGCTGAGCAAATCTGAAAGAACTACTGGGAAGTTATTAAGCTCTTAGTAAAATTCCTAGTATGGTGACATAAGCTGTAATCACCGTCTAGGGTACTTGTAGGAAGTACTGACTCGTGAGGATGAGCATTCAGAGCTTTGAGTTTTCACATCCAGGTTGTAAAAGAGATTAGTGGTGTTTCAAAGACGATGCAAAGCTCTCTTCTCCATCTCTACTGTTAGAAAGCACCAACTCATAAGTGGTAACGCTGTTAGACTGATGTATTTTTCAACCTTTTATCGTGTCCAAAGGTGCAGTAGCCACAGAGGGAAGAAAACCGTGTGCACCTGTCCAGAAAGATCCTGTTACTTATCTGAACATCTAAACATATCTGCTCACTCCAAATCAAAAGCTAAAGGGCGGATGCCACGGTTTACACACCTATAGGCTCTCGCACAGTCATAAAACTCCACCACGAGGATCTTTATCTGTGCTAAAGGCTGTTTGAAATTAAACATTAAAATGCACACAGAGCAACAAGCACGACCCACTGGAGTGAATTAAACCCAGTTATCTGGATCCCCTCGGAGTTCAATTATCAAGTGACCCCGTGAGTCCAGAGGCACACCAGCTCCTCCAGTCTCTATCCCAGTGTGTCCAGAATAATGGCCATCCCCTCAGCCCGCTGACCCCATGCCGTGTTCCCGGGTTTGTCGGGAAACAAGGGGAGAAAACCCCCTTTCTACTCAATTACCCTCGCCGCCCCCGGCCACCGAGCAAACACAAAGGAATCTGGCTTCATTAAAACCATCTCAGCCAGGAATGAACCAAACAGGCTAATTTATCAGCCATGTAGAGAGAGGGAGAGGGGGACTGGCTGGTGGGTGGTTTCCAGACTCTAAAAGCAACACAGGCATCTTTCACATGGACCCAACTTCTATCGACCGTGCTGTTGCACTGCTGGTGGGGCTTGTGCGAGCGTATTTGAGTGGGTGGATTTGAAGAAACTTGACAGCAACTCCAATACAGACCTGAAGGCAAAAAAATGCAACGTTGACAGCTGCGCGTGTATGTGTGTTTCTGTGCAGGTCTGTGCATGTCTGCCTCGATGCAAATGAAACTCGTGGAAGACGGGAGAAACATTAATGCTCTGCCTGCGAGGCCGTGGGGATTTGGGGAGGAAAAAAGGGGGAGACAAACGCAGGGCGAAGGAAGGAATGAAAGGAAGGTAGAGATGCTGCCTGGGGGCCCCCACACAGCGGATATTATATACGGGGAGGAGGGGGGAGAAGAGGGAGAGGAGAACATTCGAGTTGGGATCAAAGTAGTCGAGGGAAGGAAAAGAAAAAAAAAGGTATCCCAGAGCTTTTCTGTGTTGAAACAGCCCATTAAAAGTGTGATGTTCTGCGTTATTTTTAAGCACAGAAACGAAGCCAACTGGTTGTGGGCACGCAGGCAGCGAACACCTTGAAACAAAAGCAGTGATTTAGAGCGGAGGTGCCATTTCGTCTCGAAAGGTAAAAAATACGGCTAAAAGTTAGCGCCCTTCGTCTTTTGTTTCACCGGGAGCGTTTATTACCGCTCCTATCAAGGTAAATAGCGACGAACTCAACTTAAAAGTTTTCCGTTTTAGCCTTTTATACACGTTAACCTTTAAATACCCGCGAGCACGCGCGTACAAACACAGACGTTAGCTTGAAAAAGCACGTAATAAAAGTACAGATAAAATTGAGGCAAGGAAAACGGGAAAAAAAACAACTTACCAATTAAACCGCCGACCATGAAGGCAAACGCCTGGAACAAAAGCAGAATAACTCCCACTATCACCAACTTTTTGGTGCTCATATTCTCAATAATAGCCCCCGCCATGGCGAAGGAAATGTTGGATTGAAAATATCACCACCGAGCGAGAAACAGTAATGTTGGAAGGACAAGAGGGGGAGAAGAAAGCGATGCATCCACTGCAAGTAGGAAGGCAAGCTGGGCCCCCACCGCTCTGCTCCTGCCTTTCAACTTAGGAGGAGGAGGGAAAAAACAGGAATCACATGACCGAATAGCGCTCAGCTTTATCCCTCAACAGCCAGCTAAGATCAGGGGGAAGATCTGTGGAGCGCCACCGCATTGCATTAGAGGCTGGTAATGCAGGTTACTGTGTCATTGAATGCCTGTAATAGCGTCCCTGTTGTGTGGGACAGGGCTATTTAAAGGAAGGTTTGTGAGGTCCCATCTCATGTTTGGAGCCGTCGACACATTGTCCCCCTAACCTATTCTTAGTCCAAGGTAGGAAGAGATATAAATAGGCGGCTGCACAATACTTAACTGTGTTCTGTAAGTTCAGATTTTTCTGGGCACGTGACATACTCAAAGGTTTAAGCCAACTAATGTTCGACAGTTAAAAATAAAATAAAAAATGTCACTAAATCTTCCTGGTTCCTAGAGCCAGTAGATCAGACTTTCGCTGTCCCTCCAAAAAAAAGAGCCAATTTAATTGCTTATAATTTGTAATTAAGTCTTCACATTACATGTAGTAGAGCAGAGGTGTCAAACGTAAGGGCCGCCAAAGATTCCCCACTGTATAGCTTGGAAAATGGGAAGACATTTATATATTTTAACCTCTTAAATGTATTTCAGTTTTACTGCTTTTCCTATTGATGAAGACTTCTCCAATGCCCATTTATATTACAACAAAGTAATTAACTATCCTTTAAACAATTAAATAGCAGGAAAAAAATATTTTTCCCAACATTTCTTTCTATAGAAATTCCTCCTGCAGTTGTAAGGAGGAAAATGCTTCAAGCTAAACAAGCTGCTTCTCTGCATACAGACTGCTTTCATTTTGGCTTCTTAATTCAGTAATGGTGTGAGTGTGAAACTAATTGAATGGGAGCTGCTGAAAGAGCCCTTTTGTTCACGTTTAACTTATTGTATAGAGGTATAGGGAAATAATTAAAAAATACACTAAATTCTCTTTTCAGAAATTACAGAAAAGGACAATTTGCATAATACACAAACATGAGTATCTTCAAATCAAATCACTTTTATTGTCACATCACATGTGCAGGTACACTGGTACAGTACATTCAAATCAAATTCAAATTTTATTTGTCACGTACACAGTCATACACAGTACGATATGTAGTGAAATGCTTGGACAACTGCTCGTGACCTAAAGAAAACGAAAAAGGAAAAGGCTATGAATAAGATAGGAAATAAATATGAAAAATTAAAAAGGGTAAATTTAACTAGGAAGGAATAAAATATAAATTAAGGTTAAAAATGAAATAACTGTACAACACAAATTAGAATGAAGGGTAAATTTAACTGGGAAAGAATAAGATAAAATATATAAATTAAAGTTGAAAATAAAATAACTGTACAACAAAATAGACAATACACAATATAGAACTATATAAGAATGTATGAAGAAATCTAAATATAAATAAATATATACACAATAACAGCAGCTGTACAAGTATTAACCGGAAATGAAGAATATAGTGACCAGTGTTGTGCAAAAACAATGTCCAGAATGTCCAGTGTGTGTGTAAGAACCATATGTGTGGGTCAGTACTGTGTGGTGGTGTGATTGAGAGACCGTATCGCCTGCGGGAAGAAGCTCCTCCTCAGTCTCTCTGTGTTGGTCTTCAGGGAGCGGAATCGCTTTCCTGACCTCAGCAGAGAGAACAGTCTGTTGTTGGGATGGCTGAGGTCCTTCACGATCTTCCTGGCCTTGGTCCAGCACCGCCTGCTGTAGATTGAGTGCAGGTCAGGGAGCTCGGAGCGGATGGTGCGCTCAGCTGACCGCACAACCCTCTGTAGAGCTCGTCTGTCCTGCATGGTGCTGTTCCCGAACCAGGTTAAGATGTTTCCCGCCAGGATGCTCTCTATGGTGCACGAGTAAAAGTTCCTGAGCACCTTGGAGGGCAGTTGGAAGTCTCTCAAGCGTCTGAGGTGGTAGAGACGCTGTCGGGCCTTTTTCACCACGGTGTTGATGTGACAGGACCATGACAGGTCCTGCGTGATGTGAACTCCGAGGTATTTGAAGCTGTCCACTCTCCACTGGGCACTCGTTGATGACGGGGGTCTGGTAGTTCCTCTCCTGCTTAGTGCTGAAGTCCACTATCAGCTCCTTTGTCTTACTGACGTTTAGAAGGAGGTTGTTCCTCTGGCACCAGTTCTCCAGATTCCTAATCTCCTTCAGGTAGGCCGTCTCGTTGTTATCAGAGATCAGGCCCACCACGACGGTGTCGTCAGCAAACTTGATGATGGTGGTGGAGCTGGTAGTGGCCACACAGTCATATGTGTACAAAGAGTACAGCAGGGGGCTCAGAACACACCCCTGGGGGGCTCCAGTGCTGAGAGTGGTGGAGGCTGAGACATGTCCGCCCATCCTTACTGCCTGTGGTCTGCCAGTTAGGAAGTTGGAGATCCACAGACACATAGATGAGCTGAGTCCCAGATGCTCCAGCTTGGTGGTGAGTGTGGAGGGAATTATGGTGTTAAATGCAGAGCTGTAGTCTATGAAGAGCATTTTAACATAATTCCCCCTTCTAGTGTCCAAGTGAGTGAGTGATGTGTGGAGGAGATGAGAGATGGCATCGTCTGTGGAACGATTTGGACGGTAAGCGAACTGTAGTGGGTCCAGTGTGTCTGGTAGTGAAGAAATGATGAAGTCTCTGACCAGGCGTTCAAAGCACTTCATCACTACTGAGGTGAGGGCTACAGGGCGATAGTCATTGAGAGAAGCAGGGTGGGGTTTCTTCGGGACAGGAACAATGATGGACTCTTTGAAGCATGTGGGGATCACCGACTGAGATAAAGAGATGTTGAATATCTCAGTGAACACAGGAGCTAGCTGGTATGCGCAGTCTCTTAGGATACAACCTGGGATGCCGTCTGGTCCTGCTGCTTTCCTGGTGTTCACTCTTTTGAAGGCTCTCCTTACTTCATGCTCGGAGATGACGAGCACGTTTCCGGTGCTGGCAGTATCTTCCTGTCTGCAGCCGTTACCGCCGCTAACACTAGCATTGTTGGAAACCTTAGCTGCAGCCTCGAAGCGAGCATAGAAAGTGTTCAGCTCGTCTGCCAGAGTCACGGCCGCGTTCGTCATACCGGTTGTTGGTGCTTTATAGTCCGTTATTGTCCTTAGTCCCCGCCACAGGCTCCTAGAGTCACTCTGTTGGAGTTGTGACTCTAGTTTCCTCCCGTAGCGCTGCTTCGCCTCTTTCACCGCCCTCCGCACGTTATATGACGCGGCTTTGTACGGGTCCATGTCCCCCGTTGTGAGTCCCGTGTTGTAGGCAGCGGTGCGGGATCTCAGAGCGTTGCGGATGGTTTTATCCACCCACGGCTTCTGGTTGGGAAACGTTGTGATAGTCTTTGTCTCCACGGTATCATCCGCTAGTTTCCCGATGAATCCCACAACCGCTTCCATAAACACGTTGACGTCATCGTCGGAGCTGTTTCTGAACATGCCCCAGTCTGCGTCATCGAGTGCGTCCTGTAACGCGGCCACCGATTGATCCGTCCAGCGCGCGACCTTCCTCTGAACCGGAACTTCCTGTTTCAGCCTTTGTTTGTATTTTGGCATGAGGAAGATGGCGGCGTGATCAGATTTGCCAAACGGAGGGCGGGATTGTGCCTTGTAGCCGTCCTTGACCGTAGTGTAGCAGTGGTCCAGTGTCCTTTCACCCCTGGTGGGGCAGGTGATGTGTTGATAAAAGTTCGGCGCTGCGCGTTTGAGATTGGCGCTATTAAAGTCCCCCGTCACAATAAGCGCAGCGTCCCGGTGTTGTGTCTGGTGCTGTGTGAGTGCCTCATGCAGCTCGCATAAGGCGGTGACCGTGTCCGCTTGTGGTGGAATATAAACGGCACTTACAATGGCCGATGTAAATTCCCGAGGTAGATAAAAAGGACGACACATGATGGACAGTAGTTCCAGATTTGGTGTGCAGGAGCGTGTGAGAGGAACAACGTTCACACTGTTGCACCAGTTGTTGTTCACCATTAAACACACGCCGCCTCCCCTTGACTTCCCCGAGTCCCGTGTCCTGTCCATGCGGTGAACCGAGAAGAAGTCGGCCGGCTGGATGGCGTGGTCCGGCACCGCTGGGTTCAGCCATGTCTCGGTGAAGCAGAGGAGATTGCAGTCCCGAATGTCTCTCTGGAACTTTATCCTGGCCCTGAGGTCGTCAAGCTTGTTCTCCAGTGACTGGACGTTGGCGAGCAGGATGCTAGGCAGAGGTGTGCGGTGTGCACGAGCTCTCAGCCTGTTCCTGACGCCGGCTCGCTTCCCTCTAGGCCGCCGCTGCTTCCCTTTGTTCTCCCTCGAGATCTCACTCGGCCAGCTCGGATCCGGAGTTAAAAACTTCGAATTGTGAGTACATTGTATACCAATAGAAACAAGAGTGTCACTGTCATACCTAATGTACCCAATGGTGATGATTTTGCCGATTTAGAAACGCTGAAAACTAACTTAAAAAACAAAGACAAAGAAAAAGTGGTCGGAGCAGTCGTGACGGCAGCCGACCTCACCGGCGCCATCTTTTTTTTTTTTTTTTTGTGAGTGAAATTCTTGTGTGCGAGCTTCACAAGAAACAGAGGTGTGCAAAGTACAATAACATAAGAACAAGCAAATATAAGAATGGCTAAATCTGAGAATTATATGAATAAATATATGTACAATATAAGAGTGTATGCATATTACTGAATGTGTATACTAAATATGTATGTCTACGTGTGTGTATATGTGTGTGTGTGTGTGTGTGTGTGTGTGTGTGTATACATATTTTACAAATTAAATAGCGTAAAAATAAAATTAATATATGAAATATACAGAGGTTGGTAGTTGGATATTGTGCAAAACAAGTGGCATTTATATACAGTATGGAGTGCATAGTGTTGAAGTTCCAGTAGTGAAGGTGAGGTGTCTATGACGTGTTCAGCAGTCTGATGGCCTGGTGGAAAAAGCTGTCTCTCAGTCTGCTGGTACGGGACCGGATGCTGCAGAACCTCCTTCCTGATGGAAGTAGTCTGAACAGTTTATGGCTGGGGTGACTGGAGTCCTTGATGATCCTCCCCGCTTTCCTTCATCATACAAATTTCTAATTTTTACAGTCAAAATGACTAAAACGTCATGACTTGTTTAATTACAATACAGCACAGATAATGCTTTTCAACTAGAGAGATGCATGTGATGAGAACTACTAGGAAAAGTTTGTGTGCCTGTGTGCGGGGTTAAATTGTGGAGTGGATTAGCGGCTAAGGACGAACAATGTCCAAATATCCAGAAATTTAAATCAATGTGTAAACATATGATTTTCATGCAGTTCAAGGATGGGGCCAGCATTAAGCTACAGGAGGTGTTTTCAATATGTCCAATGTGATAAGTTAGCATTGTTATACAACATACAGGGAGTGCAGAATTATTAGGCAAATGAGTATTTTGTCCACATCATCCTCTTCATGCATGTTGTCTTACTCCAAGCTGTATGGGCTCGAAAGCCTACTACTAATTAAGCATATTAGGTGATGTGCATCTCTGTAATGAGAAGGGGTGTGGTCTAATGACATCAACACCCTATATCAGGTGTGCATAATTATTAGGCAACGTCCTTTCCTTTGGCAAAATGGGTCAAAAGAAGGACTTGACAGGCTCAGAAAAGTCAAAAATAGTGAGATATCTTGCAGAGGGATGCAGCAGTCTCAAAATTGCAAAGCTTCTGAGGCGTGAAAATTGTCTTTAAACTTTATAGAAAATTGTCTATAAAGTTTGACTTAACTTTATAGACAATTCCATGTATATGATTGTGTATGATTCAGTTGCACTAGTTGTGAAGTTGCTCAATGTAACCAGTTAGATACTGGTTCCCATCACTTCAATAGGGCTTTGGAGCGTGATGTCACGGGGGGTGGGCGTGGAAAGGATTTTGGCCCGATCCGCCATTTTGGGGGTCTAGCGCAAGTGAAAAGGGAGCGAAGTCACACACAACAGCCATGGTTCGTATTTGCTGTGTGGTCGGCTGCAATGTTCGATCACACGACCGGCAAGAGAATAAGGTTGAAAATGGTTTATCTTTTCATTCTTTCCCAACCTGGAAGCAACATGAGGCAGCTCGTGTATTGATGTTACCAAACGAAGGCGTCTAGCCTGGATAGCAGCTGTGAGACGAGCTGACGTGCAGTTCTCTTCCATCTCCAAATATCTGTTGGTGCTCCAGACATTTTCATTCCGGTAAGTTCTAAATATGTTCACATCACACTTTATAGCTGAATAATATCATCGTTGGTGGTCTCGGAAGTTATAGAAATTGCGATCAAACATAGAATGGAGTGACTTGATTGGTTGATGTAAAGACAATAAATGAAATGAGACAGGAAGGACACAAATTGGCGTTAATAATTTACCCGATTATCAATGTGTTAACTTGCATGTACTTTACAATTATGGGCATATAATATGATAACGATATTTTAGCAGTTAAATGATAAATGTGTAACATTAATTATGGTGGGGGGTGAAAAATGGCTATTTCACTCGATGCACTCCAGCTGACTTACTTTGACGACGTACTCAGAGTTTGGTGGGTTGAAAATAGCCAAATCTTGCACCCAGCCATTTGTAAATTGGATGTGCGCCTCCAGTGACTTGTAATTACGAAACTGGTTCGCTGTGTAAGCGCTTACTCCACAAACAAGATACGTGAAGATATCGGGGTAGGACAGTGGCGGTAAGTCGTCTGGGTCTTTACTCCACTGCCGTATTTCAAATGGGTCCAGATTTGCGATGCACTCTATTTTTTTTCAAGTACAGCTGCTTCGCCTCTGGACGCAATCGGTCTCTATACCGTCTTTTCTTTTGAGCTGCTTTTAAGCATGTTTCTTGTCGTCGTCGTTCCAACAAAGTGTGTTTGTTTTGATTCGTAGACCCCGAAAATGGAGCTGCGCTCCCACAATGCATTGCGGCGTGACGTCAACTCCAAAGCCCTATTCAAAAATACAAAAGCTTCTAAATTTGGATGTACAGATGATTACACACTGAGAACAATATTGTGAATACTTTATTGGATTTCTCCAAACAGCTCCCACTCCATCCTACACAGAGGTCCTTTCAGCATGTTTTAGATCTTAAACCTGTCTCACCTGTTGCTCCTGAACAATAGTTCTATCATGTTCGTACTGGATTATCTGTCCGTCTGGCATCTGAGGGCCAGTCACAGAGCCAGTTACAAATGAGACAGATATTCTCACTATTAAATACTGCATATATATGCACCGTTTAGGCAGTTAAACACTTACCTGTATGTGGTTGCCATCTTTTAGAAAGGATTATTAGATATTTGGGGAAACTAGCCATAAAGAGGGTCTCGTACATTTACGAGCATCAAATGTCCTGGATTTCAAGGTTTCAAAGTTTAATAGGTCTTTGAACTTCATAATAAAATTGAGGCCATTATTAGCAAGAAGAATTTTAAAAAAGAGCAAAAAAATGCTTAATAAATAATAATTGTTTTAAACTTAAGCTTTGTAATTGTAGCAGATTTCATTATGTGTGTAATTTTTTATTTAGCCCCACAGTAGTAAAATCCATAAATGAGAGTTAGATTTATTACTAGTATTTTACACAGCATTCAGCTATAGTAACATGTTCTGCATTTTCCTGCTTCACCATCTGATCTGAACAGCTGCACTCTCTTAATAAATTAATAACCGAACATTTCTCAGTAACCAATAACTAGATGGAACAGCACAGTATCTAAGAGAGAGATCAGACAGTGTTTGAGCTAAAGAAGCTGTGTGTTTCTTTTGGGGGCTTTTTGCACACTGATCCACCACCGTTTTCCTATAGTACAATGCATAGGTTCACGTTCAGATGAGAAAACCGTTTCAGCTGCAGGCATCTACTGCTGTAATTTAAACAATCACCTCATTCGCCTCATGTTTTACACGCCTATAAGGTGAGCTTTTTACAGTGCACATGAATATTACGTGATATGGTATGACTAGCTCATGTTCAAACATTTAAGATACTGTTCAGCCATTTTGTTTACTGGGTAGTGCAAAATGGCTGAGTTACCTGAGCGGGAATCCACTAAAGCCAAAAAATAATATATATTTTTTTAATTAATTACAAATACCTTAAAGGAAAACCTAAGAAAAGGATGCAGAAGCACAGAAACAAACTGCCGTGTACGTTATAGTATGTAAATTCAAAAACTGTATAGAGAGAATGGCGCAATGAAAACAGAATAAGATAAGATAAACTTTATTTAGTAGAATATAGGCAGTGAGAGTTTTGTAATTAACTTTGAAATACGTTTGCCAAAGACAATGACAGTAAATTAACCCAGTTCTACCAGCTTCTCTTTTCTCTAATACAGTAGAGTGTGTCTGATCTACTAAAAATCCTCATACTTGACAACACAATAAAACACAAGAAAAATCAGAATATGTTTGAGATTAGGATTTTTATTTGATGGCAAATCTATTTTTTTATGTCAGGTTTTTTTTTAATTTGATTTTGTTTTACTTTGATGCTATAATGGATGATTTTAAAATTCAGTTAAATCTAAGATTATATAGCATCGCAGCAAAACAAGAGTCTCCTCAAGGTGCTTTATAATGTAAGGTGAATACCCTACAGTATTAGCAGGAAAATATCCAACAATCAAAAGATGCCCTTTGAGCAAGCACTAGGCGACAGTGGGGAGAAAAAACTCCCTTTTATAAGGAGAAATCTCCAGCAGAACCAGGCTCAATAAGGGGCAGCCATCTGCTGCGACCGGTTGGGGGTGATGGAGAGACAATATAGGGAGGCAAGATGAAATATACTTCTGTTGGCCAATTACATTGTTTTTGAATAAATTATTAAACGCTTGCTTCGAGATCTTTAATGAAGCATTGTAGTGTGTGTGTGTGTGGGGGGGGGGGGTCAGGCTGGTCTTTTAGTCATCGCTGCTGCCCTTAAAGCAGCTCCTAAACAGCTTCGTTAAAGCTTTTCCCACTGCTCGAAAGAACCTTGTAATTTTAGACTTCAGTGGGGGATTGAGTACAACCTCAATAGTCATGTCCAGGAGATCCAGAAAAAGTTCATCAAAAGTGTAATCATCTGGTGTAAGAGGCGAATGTACAAACTGATCTGCAGAGTCAAGCTCCTTTATAAGGGCCTTACTCATTTTCTTTAGCATCCGCCGTTTGTTATTTTTAAGAGCACTCAGATATCCTGGGATTCTGACCTTATCTAGAAGCAGATCTGTAAGACGCCTGGTGATCACTTCGTAGTTTTCTATATTCAGAGTTTTTGTGTCGAAACTACATTTCTCCAGGAGCTTATCTAACAGACAGTTACTGAAGTCTCTGACAATTTTCTCAGACTCCTCCTGTAAGTTTTTAGAGGTTGATGGCTGACTTTGAGCTTCTGTAAGACCAGCTTGAGTGATTGGTTCAGGCTCAGGGCTGTTTTCTGGGGGTGGGCCCTGCTCTAGTACACTCACGCAGGAGACTGTTTCATTTTTGGGAGGACAATCTGGACGTGACTCTGGTTTAGACAGTCTGTCATTTTCTTTTTGCTCTGTTGGAGTCAGTGCTCTTAAAATCACATCCTGGATGTCTCCCACGTCACCAGAAATCTTGTCACTTTGGACAGTTTGATCCAAAGCATCATTCTCCAACCACAGAAGAGTGTTTTGCAAAAACCTTTGCACTGAGTCTTCTACAGTCACATAGAGGAACTCGGGCGAAAAGGGTAACTCATCTGTTGGCTCTGCAGACCTGGAGATCACAGAGTCTGAAAGACATTTTCCTGATAGTATCACAGGGAGTACATATCTTTCAGTTGACTGGAGATGGTCATACACTTTATCTGTCAACTCCCTGGAAAACATCTCAGTTTCCTTTATCTTTTCCAGGGGGTTCCAGATAAGGTTAAAATGTTCTGGCCCGTTTAATTTATTAAACATTTGTTCAAGAATGGGTTTGATGGTGTTATAATCAACTGGGGAAGAACTTTTAAACCAGCTATCCATCACTGGTGTGTTTACATAGCTACAAAAAGAACTGTAGTTGTCCATGCAATCTGCTCTCTGATCATCAAGAGACTTGACCGGTTCGTGGAGACAGATGAAGAACCTTTTGTTTTTCTTCACCAGGTGTTTTATCTCTCTGATCATTTTGTAAAACTGCTTTTTGGCAAAAGCGCAGAAGTGCTCTTTGTGCAGCTTTTGGTCATTGCTTTTTCTGGATGGGATGCATGACGCGAAAAAGTTTTTCACCTTTTGGATAATTAACTGCACATTAAAAGCAGGTTGGCGTGAGTCACATTTCTCACTAGATGTGACATCTTCACCATCAAAAGACTGCAGATTATCAATTATTGTGTTTACAATGTCAGCTGCAGCTATTTCTGCTGACGTGCTGGGACGCTGGAGACTTTCAGCTGTCTCAGCATCTGTGCACTTCTCTATTTCTGTGTCATCTTCGGCATTCGAATACTTCAGAGTGTCAAGTATTGCATTGACAACATCAGCACCTGGGGTGCTGGAACGACTTTCCGCCATCTCTCCAGTTTCACTTTCTTTTTTCTCTACAGGCGTCATGTCATTTTCATCCTTATTGTCCTCTGTGATTCCTGTGTCTGTGCTCCATTTGGTGAGAGCGCTGCTCACCTCCTCAACAACCATTGCCTTCTTAGAGATCTTTGATTCAGTACTCTCTGCTCTTGAATCAGACGGGCTAAGGGAACTAGCTGCGCTGCCCTTTGACATGCACTGGCTGCTTAGCTTACCTGCACATTTTTCCAAACACGAGGCAGCGTGAGAGACTATGCGTCGAAGGTTTTTTGTGGTTGTCATTTTTCCACTGACATAAACGGCCGGATCTGACCGTAAATCCGGGTTGTCTAAGAGTAGAGTCACAGCTGAGTTGACCTTTTCTGAGATCTCCGATTCAATCAGTTTTGTCAGCTTCTTACTGGACAGTTTTCATGGGGGATGTTAAGAGCGATGCTAATGCTGGTTGAAAGAGCGTCTCCCAGCGACGGAGCTATTTTTGCCACAGGTATGCTGATATCTGTTTGGGACAATTCGTCTGTCATTAACTCCTGAAGTGTGGGAAGTGCAGATTTCAGGATGCCGGTAGAAACTATCTGAATGATTTCGATTATCATATCAGCCAGTAATGCTTGGAGATCAGAGTCCCAGATTCCCTGTTCAATCAGTCCCCATTGTACCTGGGAAAACTGATCGAAACACTTGGTTATAGCAGGTAAAATATGCTCGGGAATAATGGGGATAGAGCCTGTAGTCTGCAATTCAGCCATTGTGGACGTTTCTGTTTCAATAAAATTATTTGAAGGACTTTGAAAATCTAAGTTTGTAGAGTGCGAAGATCGCGGTCTGTACATCTCATTTACTTAACGCTTAGTAGTAGATTGTGAGTCCTGGGTCTATATAAGGGCTCAGTTGACTTTTACGTCACGGGCACGTCAAAGCGTTCGCTACGTCACAGTCAGGCGATCAAAGCGTTCGCTTCGTCACATCGCACGCATGCACACTGTCTGTGTTTTGAACTCCCACGCACAGGCTTCCGGACTTAAACCGCTAATAAATTCTTACATACACATCATGTTGGTGTAAAATACAGTATCTGGAAGCGAAAGGACATTTAGCCTCGTTATTTACTCTCATAAAATGCACAACACCAATATATAAAGTAAACGGACGGACACTGCAGCGAAACGGAGCTCTAATCTCCGAGTGTACAACCTCTGGACCCAGCGTGATCATCACCTGTTAATATGCTAACATGACTAACGCCAGAATCACTGCACGTAGCTCCGCTTATTTAAGCTCGTGTTAGCCTAAATACGTTCCAGCAGTACTAGCTAGCAGCCGTTTTTAATAAGTTAACGTGCTCTTGACAAATAAACCCTGCAGAAGCTCATACTGAACCAACACTGAGCGCAGTTACCTGCTTGTACTTACAAGCACTGAGTAAGGCTGAATAAAATGAAGGCTGTCCAGTCACTGTGCTATGCCAAAGTTGAACAAATGTCTGATATCGTCTGAATATTTCTTAATGAGGTATTGTTCACAAAGTTACCCGTGCAGTGCTCTATACAGCTTACATCCTTTGAAAGAAATAATTTCAAGTATTAATATTTGTTGTCCAATACTCAGGAGCTGCCCTCAGATTCTAGTGATGGTATTTCCGGCTCTTTTTAGAGATCCGGCTCTTTCGGTTCGCCTCACTAAAAAGATCCGGCTCTTTCGGCTCCGAACCGGCTCTTCAGGTTGTTTTGTTGCTTTAATTAATTTATTATTAACAATAATATAAAATTATGCACAAAAGGAATTACTAACGTAAAAAAAAGTGGTTTTATTTGTATATGTTTATATATAAATATATGCGGTGGCCCCTAGAGACAAAACACGTACAAACTCCAAAACACATTTCTAGCATGAACTGAACTTCCAAAGCAGAGCTACTAGATCACTTAAATTACACAATTGAAAGCATGTGTGTATTGTTTGTGTATTTATACACAGGCACTCATATATATTCAAATAATTTAAAAAAAAGTTCATTTACCTGTTACTACCACACACCAAATCCGGACGTTGGTACTTGCTGGCTTGTGTAGCCACTAGGTAACAAAAGCTCAACACTGCGCCCAGCATCCTGGAGCACTTCTGTTGTCTTTTGTACGTGTTTTGAGTTTTTATGTGCTTCTGAGTTTTTTGTACGTGTTTTGGAGTTTTTACGTGTTTTGGAGTTTTTTGTACGTGTTTTTACGTGTTTTGGAGTTTGTACGTGCTTCAGAGTTCGTACGTGATTTGAAGTTTGTATGTGCTTTGTCTGTAGGGGCCACTGTAAATATACTTTTATTTTTTCATTCCACATAAAATGTAATAAATAAATCATATAATACAAAAATCAACTATTCACATTTCAACTTTTAACTATTTAAATTTTCAGCTTTTTCCTTTTACAAATTTAAAGTGAAAACAACACAAAACACTGCAAACCACAACACAATTAAATATAAATTATAATATGAAAACAAAAAGAAGATGCATATTCTCTGTTATATGGACCTGCATGAATAAACTTTCTGAATCCTTTATCATCTGCAACCGAAAATAGTTGTGGATGATTACTATACCTTTCTAATGTGACGTTGTTGTCCCTGGCTCTCTTTCTCTCTCTCTCCCTCTGGCTCTGTTCCTGTGCTACTCAGTGTAACTACCGCCCCTCCCCCCTCTGCCCAGCATAAAGCACAAGGCTTTGGTGCGAAGTGAAGCGGGAAAAAAGTGTGTGAGAGAGAGAGAGAGGGTGAGAGAAAGAAAGAAAAAAAAAACCCACGTGATGGCTCGCGATAAGAAGTCGGCTCGCGTCGTTCACGTCAAAGAGCCGGCTCTAAGAGCCATTTCGTTCGCGAACGACCCATCACTATCAGATTCAGACCTCAGCACCACTCAGTGACAACAGGAAACTCATCCTTTTTCTTCACTCTTTGTAGCAACTCCAAAATTAACCGATGAAAATAGTACATAGGTTAAACAGGTGGTTTGAAAGACTTTTATTGTGAAATTACTGACTTTTAGAAATAAAACCCTATCAGTGAAGGTTTGTCTCAACTAGTTTGTTGCACCGCTGAATCCGCTGGTGGAAACAGCAACTGGCCAGTCAAACTGCTCAGCATACATGCCCAGGGCCAATAAGCTGTTAGGTGTGTTGAATATAGTGGTGAGGAAAAGAATAAATACTTCATATTCTGACGGCTTAGTGTGAGAGCACTCTGCCTTGCTGCTTTCGCTAAGCCTGCTCTATGTTTTCCCCTTTTGTCCTCTATGTTGCCTTGTGTGTTCCTGGTAGGAGGTGTAAATTGGTGCAGCTTGGGCACCCGTGCAGTCCCCCTGGGGCACTCAAGAGCTGTCTATCGTTCCATCTATTTATTGGTCCATCCAGAACAATGCTATTTGTTTGGTTGGCCCTGTCCATAATTATTCAGGTTTTACACCAAACATTCAAGCACTCAACCAACTGCTGACACCATTGACTAACACACCTCATGAAAGTAATTATGTTTTTTGTTTATTGTACATTTTGGTTAAAGCAGTGACTCTCACATTTTTTGTCATGGAGCTAGAATCACTGACTTATACACATAGCTAATAAAGACCTTGGTACATTTCTATCAAATATATATAAAGTACTATAAAGTACTCAGGACCTTTGGTGGCCTGTGCCCTCAGTCTTATTAGGCACACGCACACAGTCTTTAATATGAAATTATTTAAATGTTTGTGTTTTTGTAACCAGTGCTCATAATCACAGTATTTTATCTTATTTTACCTTATCCTATCTTATCTTAAATTGGTTTTCCAGTAAACCAAAGATTTTAGGTTGTATTTTACTAAAGAAGGCCCTTTCACATGCTCCCTTATTTTCCAAGAATCCACCACAGTGGTTGGATCTGTTTGTTTGATTTGGTGCAGAGTTTATGCCATATGCACTTTCTGATACAACCCTCCCATTTATCCAAGCTTCAAAGGGCTGGCACTTGGAGTACACTAGCTTTGGATCCCCCTGAAGCGGGGTTTGTGTCCTCTCCTTGAGGAGATAACATTGACTGTACCCAAATGTGAGTATACACAGCAGTGCAAAAAATAAAAATTGTGCTAAGGCCACTTCCTCTATTAAAGTGTGTTGCCATCCTGAAGAACAGTGCAGCTGTGAGCAGTGTTTTCATTTCTTCTTCCTACTTCTACTGCTGTTGCAACAAGATCCCATTTTTCTTTATTCCCCATCCAACAGAGACATTTAGTGATATGTGGCTGTTAGACCTTGCGATTTCTGTAGGCAGAATAATAAATACGCTGGTGGTGCAGTGCACTGGCTTTCAAGGCTCAAGAATGCTCAATAACCACAAGTTTGAAACACTGTGAGCTTTATTTAAAAGTCATCTATGTGAAAATCCCATTTAATAGATTTTTAACATGTGACATACACATACCATTGTGTGAATGGGTGGGTGACTGATTGTGTAAAGCCCTTTGGGGTCCTTAGGGACTAGAATAGCACTATACAAATACAGGCCATTTACCATTGTGTGACTCTTAAATTCATGAGCACAGATCCCCCCCCAAAAAAAGCTCCGTGCAACTCATAGCAAGTATACAACTTTCCATTATCAATCATAAAACACCATGCATTTATGTGTACTAAAGAAGGAAGCTGTTTTGATATAGAAACTGTAAGGAAAGCATGAGAGAATGGCTCCTTCTGAACACACAAGTAGAACAGTAAAAAAAAACAGAAACAGAGGATTTGTCCAGCTGCCTAAATGGCTTTCGTATTTTCTTATTCCTATTAGAGCCCTCAGTGGGTATTTGCTAAACATGTAAAGGCTTTTGGATATGATCAATCAACCATTTTGATCAATTAAACATAACTGCTAGCAGAAGCCATCGTTTGCATGCAGATGTGATTCATTCCTGTTTATGAAGCCCAGTACACTGCACTGTTGCTGAGGCAGCTATTAAGGGTGATAACGACGATAGCATTGGTTTTTGGCACTTGGGGATTGAAATTAAAATGAATAAAAACAGCATTAGGGACTGCAGGATAGGTAAGGAGTCAGACATAGACGGAGAGCCTGGAGTTCTGTGTTCAGAAGCGGGCACGGATTCGGTCCAATGGATCTGTGTCCCACATCTTGGGATCCCAAGCCTGGAACCAGCCAGTGAAAGTTGGAGGCTCTGCTCCCTGTTTGATGGTGGTGATGGGAATTCCTTTGCGACCGGAGGGATCCGAGTCCACATATTCTTTTGCTGCACAACAAGAAGGAAGAGAGGGGAAGAGACAGGTGGAGAGATGGAGGATGAGAATGTGAAGAGAGGTGGTGTTTACCTCTGATCTTAAAGTTTTTGGTTTTTGATTTGAAACTTAAAATACTTAAGCACAATAAGTTTTCTGATTCTGTTTCACATGCAAGATGCTGTCAAACAGTATCTTGCGTGTGCTTTGGAAATCATCTTTTTCTTAAACTTTTTTTCAGTTGCAATGTAACAAACCTATCTTGGGAGCTCCTTCCTTTTCCACGTCATTGGCATCTTTGCCAATCCAAATGTAGACCTAGAGACAGGAGAGATTTAAAAAGTCATAATTTTAAAAGTATGTCCTACAAAAGTTGTGAAAGTGACATTTCACACATGCCAGAAAGATCACCTCACCTGATCCCAGGTGTCAAGGAGCATTACATCATCAGTGGCCAGATCTGATTGAGTGAAGTCTCCAGGAACTTCTTCCACCTGAGAGATGGGACAAAAGGAAGCTCAGACTGACTGCCTGCAGGGTTTAGGTGCGTTCAAATGTCACAGTCCTTCCCAAATTAGCACTATACGCTGATCAGGCATAACATTAAGAGTAATGACAGGTGAAGTGAGTAACACTGATTATCTCTTCATTGTGGCAGCTGTTAGTGGGTGGGATATATGGCACTCATCCAAGATGGCACCAGTGTTCATGGCGGGCCGTCTCTTCGACTTCTGTCTGCTGTTTGTTATTTGTTCTTTTTTGTGTTGTCCTGATGTCTACGTGCTTTTCACATATATTAGGGAGCAATTGAACATTTTGTCTGAAGAGTTAGAAGCTGGAAAAATCGGCAGGTGTGAGGATCTGAGTGAGTTTGATGAGGGCTATATTAGGATTAACGAGGCCCTTGTGGGGTGTTCTTGGTCTGTAGTGGTCAGTATCTATCAAAAGTGATCCAAGGATGGACCAGTGGTGAACCATCGACAGGGTTACTGGTGGCCAAGGCTCACTGATGCACTAGTGGTCTAATCCAACAGATAAGCTAATGTAGCTCAAATTACCCAAAAAGTTCATGCTGGTTCTGATAGAAAGGTGTCAGAATACAAGGAGCATCACAGTTTGTTGTGCACAGGGCTGCATAACCACAGACTAGTCAGGGTGTCCATGCTGAATACTGTCCACTGCCTAAAGCACCAACAATGGACTCGTGAGCATCAGAAATGGACCACAGAGCAATGCGAGAAGGTGATCTGGTCTGATGAATCATGTTTTCTTTTACCTCATGTGGATGGCCACATGCGTGTGCATCACTTACCAGGAACACCTGGCACCATGATACACTATGGGAAGAAGGCGAGCTTGTGGAGGCAGTGTGACGTTTGGGCAATGCTCTACTGGGAAATCTTGGGTCCTGCCATCCATGTGGATGTTACTTTGACACGTATTACATCCTTAAGCATTGTTGCAGACCATGTGCATCCTTTCATGTGAACGGTACTCCCTGATGGCAGTGGCCTCTTTCAGCAGGATAATGCACCCTGCCACAAAGCAGGAATGGTTTGAGGAGCACAACAGCGAGTTTGAGATGCTGACTCCGAATTATCCAGATATTAATCCTGTAGGATATGCTGGACAAACAAGTCTGATTCATGGATGTGCCACTTCCCAACTTAGACAACTTAAAGTATCTGTTGCTAACATCTTGGTGCCAGATACCACAGGGGTCTACTGACATCCAAGCCTAGACCGATCAGGGCTTTTTTGGGAGCAAAAGGGAGACCAACACAATATTAGGACATGGTCACAATGCCTGATCTTTAGCCAGATGTGACTCTTAAAAAAAAAAGAAGTTTGAGCTGCATTCTTCTCCCTGACTTACACTGAGTCTTCCTGTTTTGTTGGAGCAGCCAAAGAGACGTGGGGGTCTGATCCCGCTCTGCAGACTCTTTGACGTCTGGTAATCCGTTTTGCCTCCCAGAGCAGACCAGAAGTCAGCTGTGAGAGAAGAATACACAACCGACTTTAGCTACACGTAACATTTAATTGATGCTTAATTTGTTTGGACAGGAAGTGAATCACAGCCTCTTTGGGCCCCTGACTAATAAAATGCATCAGCTCTTTAAGTGTAATCATAATCAGACCTGAAATGTTAGTGTTCACTATCACTGACGCCATCAGGCATCAATGCGAATGGCAAATAAAGGTAGAATTTGATGGCTTTACATAAGTAATTTCTTAGCTTATATACACTTTTACATTTTGTAAGTAACTTAAAAACAGCCAAACAGTCTTTTATCACTCAATTGTGAATCAAAATCAAAAGAATTAGAATGAGATTAAATATTTCCCATAAAATACCTCCTTTTTTATCTTCAGATAAATAAAAGAAAAGGCGCAGAGTTAGTTTCTTTGAGCAATAAACAAGGAAAGTTCTGACTTTTATGTTGGGGACTCACCTGGCTCCTTGCCCTCTGACACATTGCTGGGACTACCACCCAGGAAAGCCACCACATGCTTGGCTGCTTCCATCTCTTTATCGCTGGCGCCCACGCCACGCCACACAAACAAGCCACTTGGCGTTTTCAACACAAAAACATCGTTGGTGTTCAGATTGGAGGCAGTAGCTTGGACCTGAGGAACCACACAAGTGAGAGGAGCAAATAAGAACTCTCTTGTACACACACACACACACACACACACACACACACACACACACACATACAGTGTGTTGCAAACCAGCTTACCTCCACCGCACGGGTAGCATTGCAGGAGCTCTGCCGGATGTGGAAGAGGCGACTGCTGGCGGCTTGTGTCTGTCCACCTTTGCGTGACGTTCCTCCACTGTGGATGATCATTGGCTTGTCCTTGAAGATGCTCATCAGGTGGGGAGGCTCCTGACCCTGTGACACTCTCACCTGTGGGTATTAACAAAATTCACCAGCAAAGGCAATGACTAATCCAGTTATTCCAGTTTAACTACAGATTGTGTTCTTAGGGTTACCAACACCAAAGTGAAGTGGTAATCTAAGGTTCCGTATCACTATGTGCAGGAATAACAAGACTGAAATAGATCAATGCTCACTTGATATTCACTGTAATTAAATTGAGTTTCAGCTAAGTGATTTTTATATAAATGCAACACAACTGGAAAATTTTGAAAATTATTAACTAAATAGCAATATAGCGTGATTATTATCTAATATTTTAAATACTTTAGTTTATTTTTAAAGAAAATACTCAATGATATCAGCTGTGTTGGCATGGTTGTGTGAGAAAATCAGCTGAAAACATCTCAGAAATGTCTTAATGTCTCCAGTATGGCTGAGAGTTTGATGTATAACCAGCACTAACTGAGGGTCAAGGTTTTGCCACGTTTTAATGCAATTCTTGTAGTTATGGCAACTTATCTATTAAAACGTGCTGCAGGTTGGATCGGATCAAAATAAAAATTATAGAAACACTGCCCTCTGCTGGTTATCCTGGGGGGTGTTTTTTTCTTTCTTATGGGATCGTTATGAGGCAATTAGTTTTCATCAGCTACACTAAATCCTCTGTAATAGTTAATAAATTTGAAGTATCGGAAGAGAGGCAGAAAATTTTTGTTTTAGTCGTTGTTACACAGCCCATAAGTTAAAAATGGTGCGTACTAGTTATGTGGGAAGTGTGATGAGTAGATTCAAAGAAAGGTAAACGTTATATGTATTAAGGTTAGTTTGAGAGCCATAAGCTCTTACTCAATGAAGGATCTCATATCACCTTTATCTGTTCATGTCAGTCATTTAGGGAGAAAAATTACGCTAATACAATAACTGCTCACATTATTTAGATTGTTTCTTTAACATTTCTAAGTCATACATTACATTACAGGGTCTTTCTGTGATTACACACACTTCTTTAGTGCATGTGATGTTGAGGTGTGTAGTGGGTCAGGTTCTAACCTGAACTGGGGCTCCTCCCATTGAGTCATCCAGCTTCACTGTGAGGAACGCCGAAGCGGCCAGTTCGTCTTGTGTGCACTTCAGCCCCTGCCTGACACAGTAGCACCAACACAGTCTGAAACACGTCATTAACTCGTGCGTTTGTGTGTGTGAGTGTGTGAGATAGAGAGAGAGATCTTAGACAGGGTGTGGCACACTCTGCCACAGCTTTTACTTCATACTAATTTAAAGAGATTATACGCTTTATACATGTTTTACTGTTTTACCCACCATGTGTATATGATGTGCTGCTCCCGTGATCCCTGTCTGTAGCTGTAGAGGATGAGGTAACAGTCGCCCCCATAGAAGTGACCATAAGAGGAGGGATCCACGGGCACATTTGCACCATTCTCGACACGCCAGATCTAGAACACCAGACCCAATCTTTAAAAAAACCCAAAACCTTACAGCTGTGTTTACCTGTGCTATTGTTTCACTTTTTAACACCCTCCTACCTGGACTTTGCCCTTGCCATCGTCCACCATGCCGTGCTGCGCTGCCATGGCTTTGTTTGTGTGTAGGGTGGAGGCATCAAAGGGAACCTGCTCCACTTTGGCTATGCGGCCAATAGTGTAGGCCTTACTGGGACCTGTGGTCTCATCCTTATCCCTCCAGTCGGAAAAGAACTGCTTAAAGAGAGACGTTTCGCCACCTGCAGGAAGTACTTGGATCTGCAAGTCAAACAGAGATTTGGCTTTACGGTTAGCTGCACTGTGGGATTTACAATTGTTGTTTTTTTTTGTCTAAGTTACTAAGTACATGTTGGCTTTACCGTTGTATTTTTGTTGTATCCCTTATCAGTGATGAACTTCTGACCTGCAGCCATGGCCGCTTTACGCTCCGACACAGTGGCCTTAGGGCCTGTTGGAATCAGATAAAACAAAGGCGGTGTAATTCACCTTTATGTTATTCAGAGTGAGAAATATCTGCGGATATTTACGTAAAGACGCTAATTGCAGTGCAGTCATAAAACACAAAATTACTGCTGTAGATTTCCTGTTATTGTTCAGCAGTGCCAAAAATAAAACCAGCAGCATTTAAATATACCTCTTTCACATGTGTAGCCTTAATCAGAGAGACCAAAAAGGTGTAAACACACGCTTTCCAATCATTTCTTTGTTAGAATTTGTGCAAAAAGAAGAAGAAAAAAGCACAATGTTAGAAGTGTTATCACAAAAATGTTTTGCTGCACCTTTCCACACAAAGATGGTCTTGTCCACCCCGTTGTCCAGGATGTAGCACTCCTCCGGAGACAGCATGGCCTGTTTGAAGGGACTGGATGCAGCCACAGACGACACCTTCATAGAGCCAGATGCATCTGAGATCTAAAAGAAAAGGAAAGAGGCCCCATCAGGTACTGATTTCTTTTTTGCTATGAAATCTTTCCACCCTTGTATCAAAGCCAGGGTGTTCACATTTATTTGACTGTCACTTGTGCTTCTCACCATGTAGAGGGCAGCCTTCTTCCTGTTGGAAGTCTCCACCTTGTCGTCATCCGGAGTACTGGGGGCGATGGAGGTTTTTGGTCCTAGAACCTAAACAACAATCAAGGGCATTAATCACTAAAGGTTTATCATCATTAGCACTGATTAAATGCTTTTTAGTGCAAATATAAACACAGCTTTATTCAGATAAAAAAAAAAATCTCTATAAATTGAAAGTATGCTCGTTAAACCAGCCCTCCCCTAACTCTCTCTATCTCATTAGGCATCTTGTTGTAAAGGAAGTGTTTACTAAGCTGCCCTGGCACAGAGCTGGCGTATGAGCAGCACTTACAAAGGGCAGCATTGTGCCCCGTCGTTCCCACACTGACTAAGTCTGTCGAATGCATTAATTGCACTTAAAGCTCCTGCTCTCAAGTGATCACCTCTGAGGTTAAAGTGTGGTGACATTTGCTAGAAGAGGGAGACGAGTGAGGAATGTGCGTGTCTGACCTCTATGATGGGAGCCGGCTCGTCCCCCTCCTCCACCATATGCACTTTGGCTCTGCCGTTCCTCTCATTATCTCTGATGTCGATGGTGACCTCGGAGGCCTTCAGCCGCTCAAAACGGTTACACTCACTGCCGCACCACTGATAGATGTCCTGCAGGAGGGGAGAACCCGGGAAAGGAGGTTTAAAGATGTGAAAGCCTTAACTATTTCACAGAAACTGTAGAGGTTAAACTGCACTCTGTACATACAGTAGCAAACACACACACAAATAAAAAAAGAACAGCTCACCTTTCCCAGGTCAATGATGAAGCAGTCTCCTTTGTTGAAGCTGTCCCAGGACATATTCACCTCGGTTGCTCTGATGACCCTGCGACCCTTAACGTGCAGCAGGCGTTTTACATCCACGCCGTTGGTCACTACATGTTTGAAACCTGAGGCCACACCTCCTTTCTGTGAAATCCAATGATGATTCGCATTAAGTTTTATCCTGTGAATATTCTTTCAAATCTAAGCAATGCGGGGGATGAGCTGATTTAAGAGAAGATGAGCTATCTTTACACCTGAGCTGCAGTTTGAGTTACAACTACTACACACGGGCCAAATGACCAGGTAAGTCACAAATGTTCAAGGGGAGGACGTGTGGAGTCAGCTGACGGTGAAATGAGTTTAACACAGGACTGTAAAATCTTAAGGAACAACTGGTTCCTTAAGACATGCTGTCAGTTAATGGCATAACCACATCCCATCACTCAGAGTTAACAAAGACAATGGGCGGAAAAGAAACTAACATGATGACTGAGGATAAAATGAAGATTGTTGTGTGCAACACGCCGTTGTACCTGGCGGGTGGGATTATCACGTAATGTGCCGTCCTTGGTAGAGCCAATAAACAAAGCAAGTATTTAGAAAACATGCAAATGAACAGAAATACCCTCTGCTGGAGAAGAACAACATGATGATCCTTGTCAGTTTATAACCTCACAAAAAATGAACTGAAATAGAAGTTGAATTAAATGTTTGTGTTTTTTAGACTTTTAAAAATCTCATAATGTGATTTTCCTCAACATGATCCTTCTGCAAGCTACTTTGCAACCTTCCTCACCCCAGTTTCTCATTTGTATGCTCTTTCTGACCTTACTCGGTGTAATGCCTGCCACCACTGATGCCTCCTCTGCTGTGTTTGTTGTGTATCCAGAGCTTTACCGCCAATGGAATTTGACTAAAGTGGTTTTTACTGAAATATGGGTGAAAACAACAACAAAGGAAACTTGCTTAATGTGTTGGTCTTAAGTAAAACTAAGGTGTAACACTGAATTGATTGACAATTTATACTTTATACTTTAAAAAACAGTCAAATGAAGTGGGGACACTTTTGACCCCTGATGGCTCACATTGTATGCAAATCGGGAGGACATCACAAGGGTTAAATTAGACTTTGAAAAAAAACCACCCAGAAGAGTCAGTGACTCATCCTCTGCTGCTGAGGTCAGATGACTAGAGTGTTGTTAGACTCTCGGGGGGCGTGGCTACTTTGACCACCAAATGAAAACCACATTCATCCTGTTATTGGTCAAATGGTAGCAATTTTTTCCGTGGCAACAACGCATGCTCTGTTTATTGTCAGAATAGTTTACTGAAAGTGAAGTTACCAAAGCTCTGTCGAGAATGTGAGGTTTGGTTCTGTTTCGGCTTCGCTGTGTCCCAAACACAGCCAGTGTGCTTGGACTCTGCAACATATGCAGAGCAGAACTCTCCAAAGAGTAGTAAGCAAGCATTCGGGCTAATTACATTTAACTAAAGCCACAAAGGGGGGTTGGGGTTATGAGAAACAGATGGCTGTTAAAAGTGGTTTAGCTTGTGTTTCTCAGTATCCTTATTTGCAGAGGCTGGTTGCCTAGGTTATAATCAATCAGTCCATCAGACACACCATCAGAGAGATATAGAAAAAAGGGGGAATGCTATGATTTCTTTGAACTTCAGAATCATCAGCTCATCTCAACAGCAAAGTTCACAGGATGCTGGTAATCATTAACACTGCAGACATGTTTCAGTCAAACAGAGTTCTGCAGCAGATCACTGTTCGATGTTTAAAACATTAGTCATCACACCTCTCACTGTTTACAGGATTTATATATTTTTATGGTTCTGTTATTTAATAGCGGACTGGGAGCAGAAAAAAAGAAATCCTTACAGAAATGTCCCTTATTTAGTTACTAATTTAAACCAGCGGTTCCTCTTCTCCTATCAATAGCCTTTTAATAGCTGACTGGAACCTGTCATTTACTTGCTCATTACCAGCTTCACTTTTTGGACTCTGCTAGTGTAGCTTTGCATGATTTTCAGGTCAAAATAATGCTTGTTTTTCTTATCAAAGTTTCTTCAGAGACATGTCAAAATGAAACCTGGTGTGACGTTAACTTGTCTGCCATTTTGCACGTGCGACATAATAATAAATAATACAGGGGAAGCCAAATAATGCTCCAGTCACAGCCCCTTAAAACCACCGGTCTTGGGGGAAAAATGTGTATTCCCCACCGAGCTGACGAGTGGTTGCTCAATTTTTCTGGCGGTGGCTGGCGGTGACCAGTCAGTGACCCCCCTTGGCAACCCACCTCACCCCAGTTTTCGTCATTTGTCAGTTGTTAGAGCAAAATGTGTATCTTATGACTGGTTGGCAAAAATCTTTTTTATTGCTTTGTTCAGTCACAGATTGTCAGAGTCGCCTGTAGTTTGCATGAAGATCCCAACTTCCATAAAGCTCACCTGGTACTTGATGCCTGACTTGAAGTAACCCAGGAAAGTGTTGGACTCGTAGTTCTGCACCTCCCTGTACTGCACCGGGCCACCACCCAGGAAGTCATCCAGCTGTGAGGCAAAGATCGCTGTCGCTCCACTCTCATCCTGTGAACACTCATCCCCTGCAGAAAATAGACGTTTGTAACCGGCTAGTTCTAGAAACAGTCCTGCAACTGCTTCGTATTCACGCTCAAAACTCAAGCTTCTTACAGAGAAATCTGCAGCGCTTTAGTGCAAGCAGTAACCTTATGCGCCCTCTGAGTCAGGACTGGAGTCATGGTTATAATTGCATAAACCACATGAGCAGCAGAGCCTCTCTGTATCCTGTTATTACTGTCAGATGGCACACAACATGGATAAAACTATTCCACAAGTTTTATCTGACTAACATTGATCCCAGACGGAAGGATTAATTGTGTCCCAGTGTTATAAAGACTGTAATGTGTTGCAGATGGTTGGATGGCATTGGATGCAGACTGGCAGGGAACTACGCAAACCTGCAAAAAACTAGTACTCGTCTCTAATGATCTGCAGGGGCATTCCAGATGTGAGTCATCCAGCAGTTTGTTTTATGTGTCTGTTTTTGTTATGCAACCAAAAGGAAAAAAGAAAACGTTTGGGGTGGAGTATAGGCTTTTCCTTCGCTGCATTGTTCAGGGTGGTTAAAGTTGCACATCACTGAGCGTTCTGTTCACTCATAATTTAATTCTAAGCCACAAAAAGGGAACTGTGCAGGCAAGAGGAATTTCACAAACTCCTGTTACTTTAAGCTCCTCACACAAGGGAGGATGTTTCAGGTCTAAGATCTAAAAACCCAAAGCAGTTTCCAAAACCAGGCTATTGTGGTGCAAGCTCACGATGAAGCAAGGGTATCTGCTCTCATTAAACCCAAAGCTACACCTGTCTGTTTGTGAGTTTAAGTACTACAAATTGCAGGGAAACGCAGCAGCTCTAGAGGAAGTGACTTTTTAAAACTCTGAATATATCACTTAAGTTTGTAGCCGAGGAAAATGCCAAACATCATACTTTATCATGAAACTGGAATGAAAACAGATTTGCTTTGGTGCAATCAAACAAAACTAAGCAGAAGCCTCAGTAAAGTGCAATACTGCAGTTTGCAACATCCATGTCTTACCCAACCACATGTGAATGTTGTATGATGGGGCTGAGGTGGTGAAGAGCAGCAGGTAGGCATCTCCGGTGTAAAAGGAGCCGTGCAGGGCTTTGGGAACCGGCTTGAGGTCCATGCTCTCGATACGCCACACCTGCAGCCCTGGCTTCTTCCCTGCAGTTTCAAACTCCTTATGGCTAACCATGATGCTCTGAGACACGATGAAGATTAAAAAAGAAAAAAAGAAAAAGAGGAAGTAAATAGTCTTGAAGTTAAAGGAAGCCAGGTAGAGACACAGAAAATAATTTTAATGTTTTTGCCATGCAAAATGTGGCTGCAGTTGAACTCCTGGAAAGCCACAGAAAGCATTCTGAGAATGACAGAAACAGCAGACGCTGCTGAGAGCGCTCACAAACACAATGCAAAAGTTATTTTGTGCAACCAAATTTATGATGTGCTTCCTGAACAACAAACGCTAGATTGTGTCTTAACACCAATGGAGGAAGGGGGTGGTGGTAGGGAGGCTAACCACGGCAGTTTATAAATGTACATTCTATCTCTCCTCTAAGCCACTTCCATATTTGGACACTCACTGTAAACACTGAACTAGAAAGACAGGTTCTTTAACTATATCACGCACTGCTGCTCGACGTCTGTCAACCAACTTTCAATAATCATATTAGCCATGAACCGTACATCAATGACTCTCTGCTTAGTATCATATTTTATTTATTTATTTTGCACAAACTCATTGAAAAAAACCCTAAATGATCTGAGAAACCCTTTGTTGTTTCTAAAAAGTCATAATATATGCAGCATATTGTGACACCAGAGTCTGAGAAAAAGTTACGTTTTTTCAGAAATGACTGATGCAGGAACTTTGTACCATTATCAGCACACATTTAATCAGAAAATCATATCTCCACTAAAATAAACAATACCACATTCCAGGCTGACAGTGCTGCGTGACCTGTATTGCTTGCTTCATAAACTCCTATCATATTTTTTATGGCTGATACTGGAGTGACTCTATAACATCACATAACGTCTGGACTGCTACAAAACACAGTGAGAAAGCTGAAGCACTGAGTCCAGGAACTCACAGGAGGTTCTTCTTAAATAAATGAATATTGTGATAAGGTTGAACGTTTGCTCCAAAGAAATTGAGAGATTATACGGTACAGATTGCTAGTTTGTCCAGATTACAGAAGAGCCTGATTACAAGTGTGGCTGCAGGATTATAGCTGTACTCTCAGACTAAGACTTCTCTAACTACGCAGCTCTGACCACGTCCACTTCCACTGCTGTAAAACCATAAACCTGCATTTAATTTACATCCCCTTCATCTGATAACCACAGTGCTCATCACGCAGGCTGAAATATTTAATGTTACTGAGAGTTTAAATCATACCAAACAAACACAATCCAAGGAATCAGCATCATGATCACCACTTATTGTTACTGCGATGTTTGCAGTGCTGTGTCTTAAACGAGCGGCCTGCAGCTCAGCTTTCAGTGAAGAAGGAAAGAAATTGAGTGGACTTCCTGTAAGAGGCTGATCAATAAGTGCTGCATCACGGACAAAACCTCCAGACCCCATAAAGTGCATGAATTGAAAACAGATGCACTGATATTAACGCTAATGTAACACAGTAATGAGCACAATGTTGCATCTCTGTGTGGTGGGGTGGGGGTCATATGCTGGGAAGAGCATCTTCCACCAGCTGTGCTTGTCTGCTGCAGACCTCTGATATATTTACATTTTTAAAAAAGTGCATTTGTGTTAAGAATGAAGTCTGTACTGCTTCTTCCTCTTTTTTGTCTATTGCATAACTTCTTAACAACCACTGTCTATGTTCCAATTAAAGCTTCCATTTCAATTATATTTCAATCGAACGATAACGATCAGCAGCAATATGAAAGAATATCGAATATCACGAACTCTAACGCGTTCTCTCCTTCCTTTTCGCCCCTTTCGCTGGCTGCTGTGACTCAGGAAGAGGAAGAAAAAGAAGAGGGGGAAAAAACAACAGCAGCTGGAAACTTTCCACATCTGGAATTTCACTCGCTTTAAACGTCCCAATCCTGCCTGGCTACATGAGAGCGAAAGTCAGCGATTATCAGCTAAGATCGCGAGCTGTTCACCTTTGATCTAAAGAAATTATGCAAGAATTAAAAGTGCAGAAATGCCACAGCGTGTGCACCCACGTAGACTGGGGTGGGGGGGGGGGAGGAAAAAAAGGGGGAAACTCACAGTTTGTTTGAAGGATGAATCACACAGGAGAGAGAGAGAGATGCGCAGACGAGTCGATGGAGGTCGTAGATGCGGCAGTGAGGCGATTATGGACACTCTCTGGTTTTGATGTGCTGTGGGTGACGAGACGGAGGAAGAGAAAGGGGAGGAGGAGTGGTGCTGGGGGAGTGTCCAGCATGAATACTTCTCAGGCGGAGAGAAGCTTTCTGAGAAGAGAGGCTTGATTCAGGAAGAAAGTCTGCCTTTACAGTGCTGTGCCAACACGACCGTGGACTGCACAGCGCAGATTATAAAGCTTTCATGTAGGGAGGGACAAAGTTCAGCATGCAGTGGCTTCTTAGAAGTAGCACCAGAATGCGTGACTTTAGGTTTGGCTTGAGATCGGTGTGACTAGGAAAAACAAGAGCAGGGAAATGTGTCTGCCTTTAAAATCCTATAATGCAGAGGTATCATAGGAAATCAGATACTGTGAGTTGGGAAACAGCGTCAACGGCTATATTCAAAAGACAACTGTGTGTTGATTTGAAATACAGATGTTAGTGACACTTCAACTTCCCCCTTGCTTGAATAAACCAGCCAGCCCTTGCAGATACAGGACACCACACATACCTCTAAACGAGAGCATCCAGAACATTCATTCGGTCTCATTAGCTTCAAGATAAACACATTATGTAAAACAACTTTTGGCTTTGTTACCATGGTGCACAAAACCCACGGGGCATCTCACCATTTGCACACATGAAAATACCACTCACGTTTGAAGGCATGCTTGCACAAGTCACACCCAGCATCTACCTGCTGTACTTCTTCTTTTACAACAGGCGCAGCGAAACAGAAAGTACCCCTTTGAGTTCTAATGACACCAATTAAAAACTCACCTGGTCCACACCTTCTGAAATTCTTTAAAGATAATGTCAGATGAACAACAATGTGTTGCATATTTGTTGTTATTTGTTTAACAAAAAGGTCTTAAGGTCCCACCACAGTGTTTCAATCAGGTTGATGTCTGGACTTTGACTGGACCATTGCAACACTTTGATTCCTTTCTTTTTCTGCCATCCTGTTGTAGATTTGCTGCTGTGCTTGGGATCATTGCACTCTTTCATGACACAATTTGGGGCAAGCTTTAGCTATCAGACAGATGGCCTCACATTTGACTCTAGAATACTTTGGTATACAGAGTTCATCATCAACTCAATAACTGCTGGGTGCCCAGGTCATGTTGCTGGATAACAAGCCAAAATTATTACTCCTCCACCACCGTGCTTGACAGTTGGTATGAGGTGTTTGTGCTGATATGCTGTGATTGGTTTTCTCCAAACATGGTGCATGGTCTTCTCCATCAGTGGACGTTGGTGCAAAGCTTTGTGGTTTGTTCAGATGCAGCTTTGCAAACCTGAGCAGTGCTGGCATATTCTTTTAAAGAGAGCAGTCCTTCTCCTGCCAACCCTTCCAACCAAGCCATACTTGTTCAGTTTTTTTCTAACTGAACTGTCATAAACATTTTAAATGCTAATTGAGGCCTGTAGAGTCTCGGGTTTGTCCCAGTTTCTCTGAACATTTTACAGTCTGACCTTTGGGTGAATTTGCTTTGAGATTCTTCAAGAATGTTATACACAGATAAAAAGCTTTTAAAAAGTGCATCTTGCAAATGTGTATACATTAGAAAGTTTCACATAATATCATGCAGAATATTTCAGTGTAATCACGTTTTGCTTTTTGTTCTTCTTTACACAAGGCTCACAAGTTGAGAATGCCGTGTGAAATTACAAAGGCTTCTTGAGAACTCTGGACAGATGAAAGATCGTGCTTCCTCTCTGTATCAAACTTACAGCAGCTGACTAATGCTTGATCAGATTGTTGCAGCAACTACATGAGAAAACAACCTGGTAACAGCTGATTAAAGCTTCGGTTTGTTTTACAAGCCAAAGACAGAAGGAAGCGGGTTGGAGTGGTAAACATGGCTAACTGGATATTTTATCAAGTATGCAAAACTGTCTAAAATTGTGTGCACAGTTCGTGGTGTAGCTGTTCCTCAGCTGACGTTTCTCTAAGTGTCTGTGCAAACCTACAATAACTCGATTTAACTGATGCAGCTGAATGAAGAGGTGAAAAGAGGAAACATCTGTGCCAGTGAATTTGTAACTTTCTTTCCTGTGGGTTTAGTTGTTTCCTTTTTTATTTTTTTAGATTAATTTGTTTATAAGTGAGAAATCCGCTTCACCACTTCACCACACGTTTATCTGATCAGACAGGGGGACCTCACTGGTGCCAGACTCGGTGGTCTTATCATTAAGCAGGGCGTGAAGTGTCAGCTGAAATGCTGCCTGTGGCTCATTGTGCCACACACCGAGAGCTGGCTGATGCACATCCTCGGTGACAATGCAACCACCGCAAAACGGATTATACTCTCATCATCGGAGGCTTGTTCGTCTGTTACAGTCTAGTGCCTGAAAAGACTACATGTACAAAAAAAAACAACATTTAACCCAAAGAATGGTTCTGTTTTAAGAGATACACATTCATTTTTTGAGATTAGATAGGATGAAACAACACCCTAGCATTTACTGAGTCAACATGTGAAAAGAGTAGCCTACTTAAGCAATATGGATTGATTCTTACAGCACTGTCAGACTCTTAATGGGCACTTTAACAGAGTCAGAACTGATGCACAAGAACTAGTAACAACAGTAGGAAATAGCAGTTGCTGATTTGTGTCAGTCTTCAGACCCAACCAATGGTGACTCACATGAGATCACTATCAGACTGAGCACATCTTTCATGTGTGCAGCAATACTTGCAAACATTTGGCAGCCATCACTTTGCAGCTGCGGAGCTGCTAAGTAACCCAGGCTTAGTGTAAACACTGTAAGCAGATTGTAAGAACCAATCGGTTTAGTCTGTGCATCCAGTCAAGAAATACAGTGACATGGCTGTAAAATCATTTATGGGCTTTTATGTATGTATCTATTAATCAAATAAAAGATAACATGGTAGTAGGTGGATTTTATTCGACCCAAATGCAAGACACAGAGGCAGACCAAAAGACCAAGAACTGACTGATGCAAAAACTTCAAAATGCAAAAGGTGACACAAATCTGGAAATACAGTTGAAATACAGTTAGCTCCATAATTTGTTTGACAAAAGCACTGTTTGTTTGTTTGTTTGTTTGCTTGCTTGCTTGCTTGCTTGCTTGCTTGCTTGTTTTGCAATTTTGTCTCTGAACAGAGGCACATCAGACAATCAAGATGTGATTGAAATGTGGACTAAGAAAAACACCTTCACAACAGCTAACATCTAAGTTTAAAATCAATTTGAATTTAGACGAAACCAAGGTAAACGATGGGAATGATGGGAAGAGAAAGGTATGAAGAAGGACAAAAATCTTATAATCTGAAGTCTGTCACATTATCTGTCAGACATGGTGGCAGCAGAGTCTTGGCACATGTATGTATGGCCACCGGTGAAATACGATCATCAGTGACTATTGATTATGCGACTGCTGGTACAAGTAGCAGGACGGTGTGTGAAATGTACGGGGCTATACTTTCTGCTCAGATTTAGACAAAATGCTGCAAAACTGATCAGATATCACATCATAGTGCAAATGGATAAGGACCCAAATCATGCTGCAAAGTAACCCAAGTCTCTCAGTGCAAAGAATCAGGCTGTTCTTGAACCCAGCAGAGCCTGCAGCAGCTAAAGATGCCTGAAGTAAAGGCCTAACAGAACATCTCAAGAGGAGGAAACACAGCATTTGGTGATGTCCATGGCTAGATTTCAGGCAGTCACTGACTATGAAGGATTTTTCATTAAGTACTTAAAAACAATCCTCACATTTAAGACTTTTTTACTTTGTCTAATGCATTTTGAGTCTCTAAAAATGGCGAGGTATTAATAAAGTTAATAAAATTTTTGTAAAAACTCTTGAACAAAATGTGAAAGACAGAGGGAAACTAGAAACACAACAAGTAATAAAAAAAATGAAATCAAAAAGAACCAAAAGAAATGAAATCATAAAAAACCTAATACTCTACAAAAACCCAGAACCATGACAGATTGTTATCCTGACACTCGTTGGACACAGGAAGGTTCATGTGTAAACAGCCTCAGAGACTGTGCAAAACCTGGAAAATCATGCCTAATGTTTTTCAAAACCAGTTTCCACACTGTATTTATTTATAACTGGTTCTTAGTTTTCCCTCTGCCAACACATTTGAGTTGCTTCTGACATAGCAGGAACTAAATAGTCAACAGTGTGCGTCGGCCAAACCAAAGCTGCTACAGGCACAGAGCCAAATGTCTGAAAACCTGAATTGTCATAAATAAGTAACTAGGAAACCTCTCTAGTACCACTCCTTCTGTGTAAAGGTTTAGCTGAATGAGGGAGAAGCCAGTAAATTGCAGCTCGGTGACTGTGGAGGGCTGTCAAAGGAGATGACAATAACCTTTCAGCAGCGTCAACCACAAATAGTTGTTTTTCCTCCATATGTAGTCACATGACAATCCCCCACCTGGTGACAAAGCACTGCTACACGTGAGGTCCATGAGAACACAGCTGAAATGTGGTCTGAGCAGATAGAACAGAAACAGGAACTCAAACCTTATTTTCTTATTAATCTTGTTAGCCTGCAGCTCTGCTTCACCTTCAGTGCCCGATAAAAGCAGAACAACCCACAGAGCCAACATCCTGATGTGACAACGAGCAAACAAGGATCTAGTATTTCTAAACAACAGGATTATTACTTTATTGTAGTCTGCAGTGCACAGTTCAGTGTGTTCTACCTGATAAACGCTGTTAACCAGTGTCTTGCCTTCTGTGGTTAAACTCGTGTGCCAAACAGACAGCCTGTGTTCGTGCAAATCTCTGTGGTTAACCCTGGCATACAGGTCTCTAGCGTTGCAAAGGTTTTCTTATGACTGTTTGTGCAAACTCAGTCAGGCACTATACTGTGCAAAAGTATAGTTGTTGTTTTTATATTTTCCTAGAAAAATAGATGCATAAATCTATTAAAACATGTGCAAACATTCATGGAAACACAGTTTATAAAAGAAAAACAGAGTTTGTACAATTCTAACAAGCTTGAAAGACCATCTTTATTCTTCAGCACAGCCTGAACTCTCTTAGTCAGCTTAATTTCTTTAAGAAGTCTTCAGGAAGAGTTCTCCAGGCTTCTTGAAGCTCTTCTTTGGATGTTGGCTGCCTTTTGTTCTGTTCTCTGTCAAGATGAATGGTAAATGGCCTGTATTTGATCCCACACTGCTTCAATAATGTTGAGGTCCGGGCTCTAGGGAGGTCAATCCATGACTGATGCTGTTCCAATATGTGTTATTTATCCAGATTTGCTTTTACTTGATTGGAAGAGTGTTTGAGGTTTTCCAGATGGTGGGTCAAAATCTGCACATTTCTGTGTTCAGAATTGCATCAATTTTGACAAGATCTCCAACACCACAGTTTGAAATGCAGCGCCTATCCATTAAACAGCCTCCGCCATGTTTTACAGATGGCTGCAGACACTGATGTAGCTCTCCCCTACATGCAAACATATTGACAATGATTTAAACCAAAAATGTCCGATTTGGACTAAACCTGATGCCACAGGTTTAGTCCAGTTCTTGTGTTATTTGTCAAACCTCATCCTTTTCCCCATTTTTCTTCCTTAAGAATGGCTTCTTGATAGCCACCCTTCCACTGAGACTATTTCTGACGAGGCTTCAGTGAACAGTAGACGGATTAATTGAAGCGCCAGATGCCTTTCTCAGGTCCTGTGTCAGTTCTTTGGTAGACTTTTTTAATGCTCCATCTTCTTCTTGGCCTTCCACTTGTCAAGAAATGCACAATACTGTTAGTACACTAGTAAAAGTAATGTAAAAACATTCAATTGCTAACAAGAAACTACTCTATAACTTTGAAGATGGAGGCATCAGCAATCTCCCCATATCTGCTCACGCTTACTGAGCACCATATCATGTAAATGCATTATACATGAAGCCAGGAGGTAAAACACTGAAAATATTATGGCTGTAAGTGTAGGGCAGCCTTCACTGATGGAACACAGTATAGTCAGGAGAGAAAATGGTAAGCCTGTGTACACCCGTGGGAAATCTGTTTGCATTGTCATCGGATGGTTGCCTTTGTGGAAATCTGCAGTAACAAGTTTGGTTTGCAGAGTTCGAGCTCTGATTCTTAGAAATTGGGCTGTCAGTTATTTTGTGGGAGTGTTTGTAGCTGTGGGCACTGGGTGTGTACCAACAGCAGCAAACTAATTTGGGTTCTGTATTCATGCTCATTAAATTCTCCATCTCCTCTCTCAACCCTTGGTATTTTCCCAGCTTCTTGTGTTCCTTAATATTAGAGATCAGGTCAGCAAGAATGTGCTTTAAGTAGTTGTCATTCATTTGAAATCTCACCAGCTATTTCCATACAAAAGTGTGATTTCTTTTCTTATTAATCATACATATTCATCTATGTAATGTGAGCAAGACATAATTGGCATGTACTTCTACTTAGCAGTTTTAGAAAGTTCCACAAGGGAACTAGTGCTCGACTTTATAGCACGCAACAGACCCCAGTCTGAACCACATCCTCTAGACTAACAGAGTTCTTAAGAAGAGCTCAACAAAAAAAAAAGAGAACAGAAAGGCTGGAGCTTCTGAAATATATACAGCTGAGAAAGGCTGAGCTTCAAATTATCCACCAGCTTATATTCAGAATCTCTGAGTCCTGTTGTTACATGAGAACAGGCAACTTGGTTTGATCAGATGGTTGTAGTCTTTGTCTCTAGTAGAAACACACACACACACCTCACACAATACCCTCACAAAGAGAAAGCCTCTGATAAACAGCTTGGCCAGTGGTGAGGAAGAGTAAACATACACAGCGTCCATCGACGCCTCATATGTAGGGCGGAAATCATCCGTGGTCATTAAACCAGACTGTCCTCCTGCCACATAGCAAACACTTTTTTATGACCTGAAACAAGTGAGCACACCTCATCGAGACTGGGCTGAAATATATGACTATTATTTTGCTTTCCTGGTATCTGTCTAAGAAATGTCGTGTTTAACACAAAGTGATTGTTTGACATGCTGGAAATATTTGCTTTCCCATCAACACAAACGCATTGAGTGAAGAAACCATTAGGGTTGCTCTGCTACCAGCATCTCTCAAATTTATAAATAAACATTAATTTATACAAAGAAAATATGGGACATGATCTTAAGAGAGGCTGTATGTGGAACTAATTCTGTGTAGAGTGCAGTGACTTACTAGATAAGTGCAAAACAAAAGTGCACCTTCATTCAGTTTCAGTTTTTTATGTATTGGGACATAGCAGAATTATTTTTCTTAATACAAATTGAGCCGAAATGAGGAAACAGCGTCTGCAAAGTTAAGCAACTAAGTGCTTGTTTTCTGTATGACTTCATTTGTCTCTCACATCATTGTTCAGGAACTTCCGCACTTCTTTATAGCGTTGCTAAAGCTCATTGAGGTTTGTGGCCATCTATTTATGCAAAGGTTTTTTAAGGTACTCCCACAAACCTTCTGTTGCATGAAACACTTTTAGTCAAGCTTTAGCTGTCAGACTGTTAGTATACTTTGATATACAGAGGAGCTAATGGTCAATAACTGTAAGTTGCTCAGGTCCCGTGGCTGCAAAACAAAGCCTGAATCATCACCCCTCCACCGCCGTGCATCACAGTTGGTATGGGGTGTTTGTGCTGATATGCTGTGTTCGGTTTACTCCAAAAATGGAGCTGTGCATTATGGATGTCTCCAGTTTGGTCTACTCTCTAGAGGGCCTCGTTCCACAAGTCTTGTAGTTTGTTCAGATGCAACTCTGCAAACCTGAGCTGTGCTGAGAGGTTACTTTTAGAGAAAAGAGACTTTCTTCTGGCAAATCTTCCAAACAAGCCATTTTTGTTCAGTCTTTTTCTAACTGTACTTTAACATATAACGTTGCTGTATAACGTTAATCAAGTGCATTGGATTAGCAGCACCTAGCTGCTACTTGTCCTCTTAATTCCTGTAGAAGCAGTAAGCGCGTGCTTACTTTTTCCACACACTGTTTCTGCATTACGGTTTAATTTTCTGCCTGCACTGTCGCATTGTTTGACGGTTGCATTCATGGGAATCTGCATTCACAAGTGATTCTTAGAAACTGGGTTGTCAATTATTTTCTGGGAGTGTTTGTTGCTGTGTGTTATGTTTAATGAACACTAGGTGTGTGCTCCACTGATTTAGATTCTGAATTTCTCATGCTTATGGTTACTTATCATACTTATTATTCTTCATGCTTTCTGTAGCACCCATTTTGAGTTTATGCTTTTATTTATGTTTTCAATGCAAATCACATTCACATAAACGACAGTTCAGAGTGCCCAGCCTTCTTGGAGTCACAGCATGGGGTGCTGGAGGGTGCTCCACCTGGCAGTCTTAAACACTGGTCGTGGAGGGGCGTGGTTGGGAGGAACGGCATGCCTGATCTGAACGTTGTCTCCTACTACTTACTTTTCCAGTCTTTTGTTGAGCTGTATCAACTTGCTTTAAAGGTGTGGTGCTGTTATTTTCTCACATCTATACACATTTGCTAACAAATGTTCAAAATATCATACACAAATTATTATCAAAAATATTCACTTGTCTGCTTTCACATGTGTATGAATTTGACATGCCATAATCCATAGGGTTTAATATGACGTCAGCTCAATCTTTGCAACTATAATAGTTTGAACTCCCCTGGGAAGCGTTGGGAACATGAAAATGTCCAAAATGTCTTGGTATGCTGAACCAGTTCCTTCCACTGGAACTAAGGGCCTGACCCCAACTCCTGAAAAACATCCCTACACTATAATCCCCCCTCCACCAAACTTTACACTTGGCACAATGCAGCCTGACAAGGACCGTTTCCCTGGTAACCGACAAACCCGGACTCATCCATCAGATGAGTTAATTCATCACTTCACAGAGCACGTCTCCACTGCTCTGGAGTCCAGTGACAGCGTGCTTTACACCTCTGCAACACTTTGCATTGTGCTCGGCGATGTAAGGCGTAGATGAAGCTTCTCGACCATCGAAACTCATTCCACGAAGCTCACGACACTCTGTTCTTGTGCTTTCGAGGTCTGTAGCGATTAATTAGTGAAAGATGGTGACCTCTGTGCTGGCCCTGTTCTGTGATTTCACTTGGACTACCAATTTGAGGCTGGGTAGCTGTCATTCCCAGTGACTTTCACTTTGTTATAATATCATTAACAGCTGACTGTGGAATATCTAGTATGGGGAAATTTCATGACTGCACTTGTTGCACAGGTGGCATCCTATCATGGTACCACGCTGTAATTAACTGAGCTCCTGAGAGTGTCCCACAAATGTTTGTAGGAGTCAGCATGCATGGGGGCTGAATTTTATATACCTGAATTCAGCGATTTTGATTGTAAATTGGTAAAAGCTGATCCCAAAACTCAATGAAGGCTGATCGTTGCTCCAGTTTGTGTTACGTAACCACAGAAGTGCAAAAGGCAGTTTAACCAGCTTGAGCCCCACCCCCGCTCAAATCAGTCTGAGCCAGAAATTGTTCTCTTCTGGACACAAAACAAGCAGTTGCTCTGGTAACATGACCCCACAGTCACCAACTACATGGGAATAAGCAAACAAAACCAGCTCTCAGAAGAATAACTGAGAATCACAAAGTGTTTTATATAAAACTCTTTAATTAAATTAGCTTATTTAAGAACACATAAATATTGGTTATAATAAAAAAGTACATGAAACAAGAATGCTACAATTTGGAATAAAACATCACAGTCTGCTATAGTAGTGGTCATCTTAATAATAATGTTGATGAATGCAGAAACCTATTTAAACAACAGAAATGCAAAACGACTCTCCTCCTCTCTGACGTCCCTCTAAAAACAAAAATTAACATCCATCATTAGCACCTTCTCTCTATAAAGCCTCCTTCAGTGTCTATGTTTCATGACCTTTGATGACCTGTTAGTAATAGTGATGTTGTCCTGAATAAAATTTAATTTCCTGTAACAGAGCAGATAATTCAGGGACACAGGTTTCATTTCATCACGGCTTTTCAGTGGTCTTTGGTCGCTTGGTAAAAAGTGTGATGTGAACCAATCAGGACTCAGTGACATTTAAATTTAAATGTGACGACAGCTGGGAGGCCGTTTGTTTTTGCTGCCCGCACCACCCCTCGAACCCATCGAGCAGAACAGAGCAAATGATGCAAAAAAAGAAGTGAAATTTTGCAAGAACTGTGCATGTTGGTGAGTGTAAATGACCACCTAACTCACCGTTAAATGAGTGTTTTAACCTGAGGCGGTGTCATGTATGTGGTAGGTTTATGGATCTCCATAAAGAAGGATCTTCCTGCATGGCCAGTGTCTGATTGACAAACTTCAGCATGCCTGTCAGTGAACTCATATCAGCCTGTTCCTCCTGACCCACCAGAGTGCTCACAGACTCCCTCCTCGAATCACTGAGCAGCTTGCCTTCATCCCTCTCCATCACGATGCCTTCCACGTCTGGATTTCTGTCACTTTCTCTGTCCACCATGTAAGTAAGCGGGTTGAAGGAGTTATCAGAGATTACTGTGGCATCTGAGGCACTGAGGCCCTGCCAGCTGTGGTCCACTGTGTCTGGTAAAGAGGAAATTGAGTGTGACAAAGACTCCCATGGTTGCTTACTCAAAGCCTCTCTCAGTGTGGCTTTTACGCTCTCAGGGAGGTCCAAGGAGGAGTCAATACTGCTGCTCTGCAGCCAGTCACACGTTTGTCGGCTCTCCGAGAGATGAAGAGCCGAGGTGGGTTTAAGGTTTGAGCGAGCAGAGGGTGATAAACACATCTGCGCATGTGTTGGGGAGCTTAGGTGTGTGGAATGGGCATGAGGAGGAGAGCTGATAGTCGTCTGAAGCTTTTTGGGGGAGGATGCAGGGGAAGGAGCAGAGAGGCAGAGCTGGGGAGAGTCTGTGACTTTGTGCAGAGAAGAGAGAGAGGTGCTGTGATTGTACAGATGTTGTCGGTCTGCAGCTCGTCCCAAACTGGAGATCCTGGCCTGGAGACGAGCCACCTCAGACTCCTGCCAGAACAGGGAACATTAGCTTAAAAAACAAACTATCATAAAGAACTTACAACATGCAACTTTCATTATGCTGACTAAAGAAAGCTCTACCTTGATGAGGAGGGAATCACTGGAGGTCTCCACGGACTTCTCGGAGGCATGGAGCTGACTCTGGAGCTGGGCAGCCTCGACTCGGGTTTGATTTAGCACAGCAGTGAGATGCTCCAGCTGTGCCTGCAGACGACTGTTCTGGGCTCTAGTTTGCTCGTAAAGAGTCCTGCTCTGTTCCAGCTGAGTCTGGCTCTGAAGGTGCTGTGTCTGGCTCTGGTCTAACTGTGATTGGAGGTGAGTAGCTCGCTTCCAGGCGTGCTCAAGCTCCGTCTTAGTTTGGTCCAGCTGGGCTTTGGTCTGATCAAAGCGGACGCTGACTTCTTCGAGCTGGGTCTGGCTCTGCTGAAGTTTAACAGTGAGCTGTTCCTGAGAGGAGCGCATTGTGGAGGAGATCTGCTCCGAGACTTTGAGGAGCTGGCCTCGAGTCTCCTGAAGAGACTCCAGCTGGGAACAGAGGGAAAACAGACGCGTGAGAAAAGTGCTGCTTTTTCCCCCCCAATGACAGAAAGTTTAAAATAAATTAGTTAAATGGAACCTGATATATGAAATATAAATATGAGCATTATTGTTTGACTGCTTCATGATGTGGTTTTGATGTGTTCTAATAAACTCACACTAAACGTTGCAAAAAGACAAAGAAGCAAAACCAACATGTTCTCAGCTATGCGTAACAGAGATGAAGTAACATGAGAAAAGATACTATAAAATAAGGAAATCATATGGCGTCACTGACGTGTAAAAGTCAAATATAAATAAAAAAGAGGAAAACAAATCAGACTGAAACAGGAACAATATTTAGGACTACAGAACATGAAAAACCACAAAGGCTTAAACACATACTGACTCACGGACAGGAAGCTGACAGAAATAGTGCTGACCAAGAAGTTTGGGCTCTATTAGGATAAATCCACAATAAGTGTCTGAAATTTACTTCTCAACTCTCTGGAAAACTGAAGAGGTAGATAAAATCCAAATGTCACACAGATTATTTTAGAGGCCAAAATAATAGATTGGGCTTTGTGTCACATAAATTAAATTAAGTACATTTCATGGAATTCAAGATTTATTATTTAAGTTATTAGTTTTTTTATCTTTGGTGCAAACACATCAGGTGCACCATCAAGTGTTGTGGACCCTGAGTTAAATTAAAATCAGCAGATCTAAGGCAAACTCTACACGGCACACAACGTTGAGGTTTCCCATTAGAACAGTCTACAGTTAGTTTACTGTTAACAGAGCAGTCTGTCACCAGTCTTGAGACAACAGTACCTCTTTGCTATGCTGCTCCCTCTCCAGCTCCAGCTCCTGCTCTAAGCCGGTGACCATGCCCTGAACCCTGTCCTCCGACTGCAGCCAGCGCGCCTCCTTCAGAGTCAGCTCCTCCTCTACGGCACACAGCTGGGCCTCCTGCACACACACCACAGCCAAATTAATGATAGAAACAGATGTACAACATGAAGAAGAGGGTTTTTCCTGCATAAATATAATTTGTTCTGCCACCAAAGGAAAATCAGTGGCCTTTAATTCAGTCACTCATGAACTCCAGCATACTTTATAAATAGCAAGAAAGAAGAGGAAAACAAGTAGACCTCTGTTAAGTATGGTATATTGATTTTAACAGAAGTTAAGGCAGGAGGCCTTAAGACCCCTGTTGTTTAATCCAAACCAATCATGCTTCATTCCCTAAAGGCCGATTCTGCACCAGGAGAAATCCTGTAATGTCATTAATTACTTAATGAATGTCACTGATGCTTCCTGCTGATAGCAGTGAACACACTGAGCATGAGCATCAAGATTGCTCAGTGGCAGACCAGCGAGCTGCTCTCAGGTCTCACTAAGTGACAGTTTGAACACCCCCACCCACTATTACCTTACACAGGGACATGCAGGCAAAGCTAATGGATCTAATATGATCAAGAAACAAACAGTGTTTTGACGATACCGTCTCTTTGGTCTGCAGCTTGGAGGCATCCAGCTCTCTGCTCAGACCCTCACAGTGACCCTGAGTTTCTTCAAGCTCTTTGAGAACTTTCTGAAGTTTCTGCTGACATGCAAACAGCTCCTGAGACTCCTGACAACACAAACACACACATATGCAAAAAGACAAAGTTGTGGTCAAAAGTTTACATGCACTCATCATTGGCATGAATGTCGAATGACTGTACAGGGCTCTGGACTAACTTTTTGCCACGGTTGCACTGGTGCGCCTTTTTTTCTTAGGCGCACCAGCACAAAACTTAAGTGCACCCAAATTTTTCAACCACATTGCTTAACAGCTGTACAGCAGACATTCTTTAATAACTTTAAAAATAAAAAGTGAGCACACAAGTTTGAATTTTATGTGGATTTTCTTTGATCCAAATTAGGTCAAAAGTATAAATACAGACTCAAATATATACTTTCATCCCCATTATTATTTGGTTAAATGCCCCCATGTTGCACTTTGACCAGACACTCTTGGCAGTAACCAGCAAGCTTCTGGCATAATACTGGGTGAATATTTAACAACGCTTTTGGGCAAAATTGGTAGAGTTCATTGAAATTGAGGTTGGTTTCTTGGCACTGATCCAGCCTTTAAATATTGTCCACAACTTTTTCTAACAGGTTTTAGTTTGGGGGATGGGGAAGGCAAGCTTAATGCTAGCCCACTTTATCCATTTCAAAACCAGTTTTGATCTCAGTTTGGTGTAATTGTCCTGTTGAGACATCCTGTTTTGTCCAAGTTTCATCTGTCTAGCTGCTGATTTGAGGTTAAGTTGAAGAACTTAGAGGTAGTCCTCCTTCTTCATTATTTCATTCACTTTGAGCAATGAACCAGTACCACAGGTGGAAAACAGCTCCACAGCATGATACTACCACCACCATGCTTGAGAGATGGTACAGTGTTCTTAGCTCCAAGTTTACTCCTCCAAACATACTTCTTATCATTGTGGTCTCAATCTCTGTTTCTTCTGACTAGAAGGTATTTGACTCGTCTATGTGGGCAGCTGCAAATTTCAGTCGGGCTTGAAGGTGTTATCCTGAAGTTCCAGCAGTTTCCAGTTCATAGTAGGCATCAGCCTTGGTGGTTCCTGGGTTGTTCCTGAACATCCAAACCAAATTCCTCTCATCTGAGAGTGATGGTTTCGGTCTTCTTCCAGACCTTGACAAGTTTGAATAACTTATATTTACCTCCAATTGTTTGAACTGAATTAGCAGTTGTGTAGACCTTCTTAACTTGTGCAAATCTACAATACTCCTTCTTAGATCTTCTCTGATTTACAATCCAATGAGTCCTGTCACACAAATCCATTTTATGCTGGACAAGAGAAACTAGCAGAGGTCAATCATGATCACTAATGAGAAGGTAAGCCTTTGTTAAGTTCAAAGACAGGAACCACTTATTAAATGTTTTAGTGAGTCTATGTATTTATTTGAGCCTGTGTGTATACTTTTGACCTTGTGTGGATTAGAGAAAATGAAAAATAAACTGAAACCTGTGCACCCGATTTTGTTCTTTGAAGTCATTAAAGATGTATGTTGTATGATCACTCCATCCTGGAACCAGAGCAGTTCAAGAAAATCATTAAAATCCCCAAATTACCATGACTAGTGTATGTAAACTGTACATCAGCACAGTGTGTTATCTAAATCATACCAATCATGAGTTCATTTTCTAACTCTATAACTGACTCTAAACTAGATCTGTACATCTCTTCAGAGCAGCTGCTTCTGTTTACCCAGACTACAGCATGGAAATTAGATTTATGAAGTAACAACACAAGATAAATGCAAACATAAGGTACGCAAACATTCGTGGAACTGACTGTGTTTGATTAACATCTCATATTAAAGCTGCTCCATATCCAAATATCCTACAGTTTAATCTAGCTGCAAACAAGTTGATGAAATATGCAGCACAAAAAGACTGAAAGATGCAAAAAGGGACGTAAACATCGTTCTGTTTTTTGTTTTCTTAGTGAGAAGAAGCACACAAAACATTGTCAGTTCATTCATTCTATTTTCCCATTCTTCTAATGCCGGTCCAACTGAAAAATATCCCTCAAGGCAAACCCAGTGACACACTTGCTCCGAGCTCTGACCTTCATGTTTCTGTCAGTGAGCTCCCTCTGTGCGTCCCTCAGCTCTCTCTCTCTGGCTTCCAGGCTCTGCTGCAGAGACTCCACCTTCCTCTCCAGCTCCTGCTTGTGCTCTTTGATGGCCACGTCCAGTTGACCAAGCTGAACACAACAGGATGTCGAGAAAGAGGAAAATGATGAGTCATGGCAGCAAACTATGGTACGGATTAAATGAACTGTACATCAGCTATGCTTGTGTGCGTCTGGGATGTACCAGCTTTGCTCTCTGTTGGAGCTCCCCCTGTCTTTCCCTCAGGGCGTTGTCCATGTCTAAAACCTCGTGAGTTCTCTCCTCCAGCTCCCTTTGGGTCTCCCTGTAAAGTCATACACACAAATACTTACAGCATAAAAAGACATTATTAAATGTTAAACAGCAAATTATTTTCTCTGGATAAATACACAAAACAGATCTCATCTGAGCACATGACGCCATGCTCTCACCTCAGCTGGACAGTCAGTTTTTCCACCGAGGCTTGCCGCTCATCTGAAACCTTTTGGGTTTTCTGTAAAACATCCTTGAGTTCCTGTAGTTGCTTCAGAGTGTCAGCCAACTCGTTCTGCACCATCTGTAGCTGCCCCTCTAAGATTTCGACTTTCTGAGAACAGCTGCGCCGATCTGCCTCACTACGATTAAGCGCCTTCTCCAGATCCATAACTAGGAGGGTGAGAGGTTTGTTAAGTTGTGTTTGTGTTAATGCTCCTAGTATTTAAACAAGATAAAAAGAATTCCACAAAACCTATGGAGAAAAACAAACACATCTTACCAATGTCATTCTTGCTGATGAGTTGGCTCTTTATGTGCTGCAGGCTCTCCTCCATACAGCTGATCTGAGAAGTCTTAACACCGACATCCTTCCTCAGACGCTCCAGCTCTGACTCCTTGGACACTAGCTCCTCCCTGCACTTTTTCACCTCTAATGTGAGATGTCTGCAGACAAAAAAAACCCCACAAATAAAAAAAAACAAACCATTATCTTGCAAGAAATTAGGCACACTTGCAGTTTTATAAGATTTAATTCAGCACAGCTGGAAAGATGTCCATGTCTTGGGAGTAGGAGACCCTCCAGAATTTTTAGAAACTAAACTGGCTCAGCAAATATTTCTTTCGATTCAAACTCTTAAAGTGCTTTTATTTTCTTGCTCCTTTTAAAGTGAGAACTGTAATGAAACTTTAACAAACCTCCATACAAACTGCATTAAACAGCTACAAAAGCGAATGACTGTTACGCCCATAATACCAAGCTTTGCATTTTAAAAAGCAAACATGGCTCTTATAACTAAAACTAGAGCTATAGTTTCTCTTATTTTAGCTGTGCTCACCTCACAGACTCTGAGAGCCGTTCATTCTGCTGGTTTATCTCCCGCAGCTTCTTCTCCTTCACCTGATTATCTTCCTGTCTCTTGCTTAATTCTTCCTGCAGAGACACTCGGGCTCGTTCCAGCTGCTGCTCCAGACCCGACACCTGCAGGCAGAGAGTACCAACAACAACATACACTTTGATTTGAATTATTGTTATTCCCTATGAATAAAAATAAACAGCAAACTGTTACAGTTTTACAAGCCGTATAAATCAGGAGACGCATCAGAAAAGATACTTAAAAATAAAAGTTATCGATGAAACGTGTCTAAGAAAAGGTCTGAATATTCGGGTACAGTCACTTTTCTGTGTGTTCTGAAGCTGTGTAATCTTTAGCATTTTCCATACATTCAACTAAAAATATGACAACAACTCTAAACGTACCACTTATAAATACAAAGCATAAATTACAATAAAACATGTATGCAAAATGCATTTTTCCCCAAGTTTACCTTCTAAGTGAGAAGGTTTTTGCTCCGTCTTAGCTCACCTGCCTGTGCAGCTGGCTTTGGCTCTCCTCCAGCTCAGAAACTCGAGCGCTGCTCTCTGTGAGCATGGTCTGCTGCTGCTGGAGAGAAAGCTGCAGCTGCAGGTTCTCCTCACTGGAGCGCTGACAAACCAGAGTGGTGCTGTGAAGCTTCTCCTGCAGAGAGGACACCTAAAAAGTAGGGAAGGAGTGGAGAACATGTGCCTCAGAAGTGGGTTTTGGATGAATTTGCATGAGTTTTCCTGCATTGTTACCAACACTGTACCTTCTCCTTGTTCCTCTCCAGCTCGGTCTCGTAGTTCTTCTTCATCTCTTCTATCTGCTGCAGGTATGAGTTCATCTCTTTTCTGCATGCTGACAGAGACGACTGCAGCTCACACACCTGGTGTAGAAACAAATTGGTAACTGCAGTTGTTGATGTGGTTTGATTCCTGGCTTGTTCTAGAAGTTCATGTCCAGTAAACCAAATCTGTTAGCAGTGTTATTTGTACACACCTTGGCTGCAGAGCGAGCTGCCTGCTCTTTGAAACTCTGGAGAAACTCCTCGTTCTGTCTGACTTCCACCTGCTTCTCCTGAAAACAATATAATTTCAGGTTTTTCATTCATAAACAGCATATGTACTGTGATGCATGTCTATTAAATGGTTCTCCGACTTCTACCGTCTACATGTCTTCTTCTGAAACAGAGGATGCATTTGTGGTCTTATGCTACAAGTGTTCTGACCTGTGTGAGCTGATCTAGAGAGTTCTGCAGCAACAGAGCTGTTCTCTGAGCCTCGTCTCGCTCCCTCTGGAGGGAACTCAACTCCTGCTCCATCTCTGCCACCCGAGGCTGAACCTCTTCCAGAGACAACTGCAGCTGCAGGAGATAGAAAATAATCTTACTACAAGGAATATTACAGTGCAGATTATCTCCATCTTTCCTCTTCTTTACCCTTTGGTTGCAGCACATTTAATATTACGCAGTATGATTAAATTCATAATACAGAGGTAAAAGACAAAGCTGTAGATCACCATTTGTATTCTTTGTTGCTGCTCTGTGAATTGGTGAGAATGAGACTGCTGACACTTTTCCAGAGACTGCTGATACTCTCGTTGCTTTTTGGTCAGCAGTGACTGGTAATGCTGGACGCTGCTGGTCTTCTCCTTTAATCAAAATGAAAAAAGAACCAAAGTGTGATTTGCCGTTGACTTTCTAAAAGTAGAAAAACTACATTTGAATCATAACCGCGTACCTGTAATTGAGTCTCCAGCTCAGTGTTTTTCAGTGCAGCCAGACTGTAGGCTGAAGTCTTCTCCTGTAACTGCTTTTCCAGTGCGGCAACTCGTGCCTTCTTCTTCTTTAACTGAGTTCAACAGAGACAGTTAATCTGTAAGTAACAGTCATGACTTTTGAAACTTGGAACAAAAGCTTACTGAGCTATAAAACTCGCTGTACACTTTACAATCTAGTGATTTATTACCTAAAATACTATACTATAAAATACTATACTGTACCCTTTGGTACATTTGGCTTGAGTTGTTCCAATAAAAAAAATCTGTAAGTAGAAATAATACTGTATGTGCTACACTGCTGTTAGCACTGGTGTGTGTGGAAACATAAGAAAAAGTGTGTTACCTCTTTCTCTGTGTCTGTGGCTTGTTTGAGTTTGTCCAGCAGCTCTGTGTGGAGGCTCTGGTAGTGGGAGGCTCTCTGGGCCATGGAGCTCTGCAGGGAGGAGATTTCCTCCTGGGCCCTGCTCAGACGATCCTGAAGCCGCTCGATCAGGTTGCTCTGTTTCAGCCGCTCAGCTTCCTTTGACTGCAGCACTCGCGTGAGCTGCTGGTAGCCCTCACCTGCCGGGATTAACAGAGAGGACTGCAGTTGATGCATTTTTCTTTTTTCTGTTTTTTTTAGGCATTTTTATGGATAGATATTGGAATTTATTTTTAACTTTACATTCCTTTTAAAACATCAAATCATTAACTAGTTCATAATTTATTCATTATACTTTGTTTTTAGTCACTCCCTTTAAGGGTTCACCACAGTGAACTGGCTCCATCTCATCCTAAACCCTAGCATCCTCTCCTCTCTGCATGTCCTCCTTCACTACACCCACAAGCTTTACTCTTTTTATTTTTTAGATTAAATAATTTCAGAGGCTGGTTTTAAACTCTTGCATTTTAAACTACATACACAAAGTGCAAAGAAATAAACTGTTAGTAATCAACAAATAATTTCCCTTTCAGTTTGAAAAAAAGAAGATGAAGAGTATGTTGCAAGTATGAACTGATTAATCTGATTGAGCCTACCTGGCTTTAGCTTCATCAGGTGTGCAGCTCCCGTATAGTCCACTGGGGGCAACATGCAAGGACTGGCACAGATTTGACCCAAAGTACCCTTTAAGAGGAAAAAAAAAGTGTGACAACAGTAACCATGTCTTTGCTTTGCACGATCAGCCATAAAGGGCAGCTTGTTTTGAGGAAGCAAATAAAATAATCACGTAGCACAACCTTGATTCAAAAACTGGGTAAGAACACAAACGACACACAGACGTCTCCCCACCTCCCGCAGATGCAGCAGGGACAGTATGGCCTCCAAGCCGGCCAGCTCTGTCTGGCTCAGCTGAGCCTCTTTCTGGCTCTGGGCGACCTTCTGCTCCTGGCTGTGGGTCACAGCCCGCAGGTCTTCCAGTTCCCTCCGCAAAGAGGCCACATCCCTGCACTCTGCACCTCGCTCCATAAGCTGCCGCTCCAGGTGCGAAGCTTTATGTCCAGCCTCTTCAATTTGGGCTTGGAGGCGAGCGGCCGCAGCCTTAAACTGTTTCACCTCCTCCGTCAGCTGACTGCGAGATAGACGAGGAGAAACTATGCAGATTAAACATGCTATGCAAGCACACAGAAATTTCCTTATAAAAGACAAAATCATCCCTTTTATGATTATTAGAAATCCTGCGAGCAATCAAAGAACTACATAACGATGCAGTTAAATTAAAAGTACCTAATTGTCTGTCTGTGTTCTGCCTTCTGTCTCTCCAGCTCAGTGCACTTCATCTCCAGCTCCTCTTTCTCTCGGTCACACTCTATGAGACTTCCTTTTAGTTTGTTTTCACTCTCCATCACCTGAAAACCACAAACCAAAACATATATTTCTGATGTTAACATGCAAGTAAAACTGTGTTTTTTAGTTTAAATCAATCAATATTTCAATAAACACACCCTTTTAAGCTTAATGGAAATTGTAGCCTTATAATCTTTGAAGGCTTCTTTGAGCTTCTCTGCATTTTCAAGTGCTTGATTCCTCTGTTGCTCTGCCCTGCAAGCCATGGTGTTGCACATGCGTTAGTAAAATACAGTAAATAATTCAACTAAACATAAGAAAATGTGATGCCCAATACAGACAGTCATACAGACAAAACACACTGTACCAGATTGTTTTCTTTTATTTTCACTCATACTTTAAACTGTACTGATTGAAATCATGAGCAGAGCTGAGCCTGGATATAAGCCCACCGTTTTCCTAACGCCGTCTTCTTTTCCAGCTCCTCCCTGAGTGTGCTCAGCTCTTCAGTAAGAGTCGCTACCACAATGTCGCTGTGAGCTGCAGCTTCCTGACAACACTCTGCCCTCAGCTCTGCTGCCCTGGGAAACACAGACAATACAGGTTATGCTATTAATGCCAAAATTAAAGGCACAGTTTCAAGAAACAAAAGGCAAACGTAATAAGTACATCTTGAAAAGCTCGAATAAAGAGCCACATTTCCACCCAGAGTGAACTTGATCTTTTGGGGACCTTTTTAAAGAAACTGAAAGGTTCCAGCTTGACTTACTCAAAAGTAAATAGAAACAGAATGCAATGATTTGCATACTTATAAACCCATATTCTATTTTATTAACAATAAAAAACAAATTAAATCTTTAAACTGAGAAAATCTACATATTTGAGAAAAATATTAACTCATTTTGAATTTGATGGCAGCAGTATGTCTAAATAAAAACTTGGGACATGGTCATGTGTACCACTGTGTAGCAACCCCCTTCTTTAACAACAGTCTGGAAACATCTGGAAACTAAGGAGACCAGCTGGACTTTTGGGAGAGGAATGTTGTCCTGTTTGTTCCCATCTTTGCCTGTTCCAATTTGTTATAGTTTTCATTTCATGATGCTCCAAATGTCTCCTGAAATATGCAAGGCCTTCCCTTCTAGATGGGAGCATATGTTGCTCTACAACCTGTATATACACCTTTCAGCACTGACGGTGCCTTTGCAGATGTGCAAGCTGTTAATTTCACAGCCTCTGATCCACCTCCAGGCATTCAAAGATGCCTTTTGATGGCTTTACCTGACCACAAACAGTTTTCCACTTTTCGTTAGTCCATTTGATGAAATATTCGCAGTCTCGCAACTTTACATTAAGGAACATTATTCTGAAATTCCTCCACAATTTGTAGATTATGTTTTTGTTTTGTTTTGTTTTTTTCAGACTGGTGAACCTCAGCCTCTCTTTTTATGCCCAATCATGTTACACACCTGCTCCCAACTAAACTGATTGTAAAATGTTCCTCCAGATGTTTCTTTTCAGTACCACTTACTTCTCCACCCATTTGTTGCACGCATTCCAAATTTTTTCAGATGTGCTGCTGCCATCAAATTCAAAATGAGCTAATATTTTTCATAAAAATCACTTTAAATGCTTGAGCTATGTTTTTTTATGTTCTGTTAAGAATAAAAACCTTGTGGATATTTCAGTCAATGACATACTTAAGTTCTTTGGCCTGAGCCTCCAGCTCCGCTTCAAGCTGACGAATCTGTTCACTCATGACCACCACATTGTTGTGAACCCCAGCCCTAGGGCCCCTGAGGTAGACCTGCAAAAGAACACAGATAACCCATGTGTACACTTTCTGCTAGTTATTACGGGAGACTTGTCATATCATATTTGACATTTCAAGAAAAAAACACTGAAATCTAACACTAATTTAACACTGTTGCTTGGTCAAATGGAGGTGTTTGGCACGGTTGTAGAGGGATCTGCAGCAGACTAACCCACAGTCTTTAAAGATTTAACAAGCTCCACTTAAAAATAATAATAAAATTAAAAATCACATGTGTAATATCATACCTGAGATTTGGAGGTAGCCATTTCATACTGCATTGCATCCAGGTCACTGATGAGCTGCTCATCCTGCAGAGTCAGACAGGCGTTTTCCTGCCGCACACAGCCAACCTTCTTCCTCGAAGCAGAAATGGACTCCATCTCTACAGAACAAGTGTTGAATGATGATGACAAACAAAGGCATGACACAGGAGTGGATGAGAAACGTTTATTTTTTTTACCCTAGAGCTGCTATGTAACACTAGATCTGCTCATTTTTTGAACAACTTACTCAGTTTTATGTGTATAGAAAATATAGACCACTAACCAGCCCACACCTGGGTAGTCACCCTTTATGCAAACAAAACTAGCCCACCAAAATAGTTTCTCTCATTTGAGGGAACAATTACCGAATTCATGGACGTGCATACCTTTATACAGCATGTAACATAGTCCGATGTGACAGATAATGTGTAAATGATATTCAAACACTTTTTTTCTTAGTGTTTCACTCAGAAATAACTCCATTGCCCTTTACCTTTGACTTGGAGGAGGTTGGACCTACCAGCAAAAATCCGTCTCTCAGCCGTCCCACAAGATATTATAACATCAGGCAGCCAGGACTGAACCTGTTCATCACCACGGCCATCTGACTGACTGCAGACCAGCGAGAGGAAACCAAGAGAAGAGGGTGGACGGCTCGAAAACAGAATCATACTACATATTTGCAGGTTTCTGTTACAAAAAACACCAGCTACAGTTTGGGTCTCTGTGATTACTCACCTCAGCTTCTGTGTAGGCTGAGCTCCCTCAAACCGATTAGCTCTTTGATGTCAAACATCAGACTATTACCGGGTGCATATTTAGCTTTCCGGCGCTGAAGCAACATTTACCGCTTGTGTGAACGGTTGAAAAGCTCCAGAAGACCTTTAACTTCATCAGCATGTGGCTATGTTTTAAGTATCCGAGGCTACACCAGAACAACTACGCTCGCTAAATGTAAACAGTGTTGCTCGATGGATCAACAGGTGGCCAACTCCTCAACCTTATCACTGTTTTCACAGCAAAAAGCCACCAAACGACCCACAGGCAGCATTAACCTTTCAACTAAAAATTTACTTTTTATTGTTCTTACGCTATAAAAGCATATCATACGCATTTATCGTTTCTACTGTGACAAATCTTTACACGTTACCCTATGCAGTTGCAATGAAGGAGAAGGTATCCAAAACAGTTTGTAATTCCTAGTCTCCGCCTACAACTAACAACCAACCTTGCTATTGGGTAATACTGAGTTGCCTGTGAATTGATTGGTGAAGAGGGATAGCCGCGAACAACGGCGCGTGTGGTGTGCCAAAAAGTGATTGCCTGCCAAAAACTGATTTCCAATGTTTCTGTGTATTTTTTCTGTGTAATATCTTTACGTATGTTCGTAAATAGACTTCGGTGAACAGGGTTTACAAAGGGGTTATATATAGAATTAGTTGAATATAGTTGTATCTTTACAATTCTGTGTATTGTACTTACATTATAACCAATCCTTTATCCCCACTTAAAATATTTTTACAGAACCATTGTAATATTTGTTGCCATTTGTGCTGTCCTCTTGGCGAGCTTACTCTTACAAAATACATTTTTAATGTTAATGAGATTTTTTAAACTGCATAAATAAAGGTTATATAAAAGTCACTGCCAAAAACTGATTGCGACTTGCCCCTTGGCAGCTCCACTGTGGCCTCTCCTTCTCACAGGAACTGCCAACAGAGCAGGTATGAATGTTGCCTGATGGGACATACACAACTCACAAGTTCCTGGCTCTCACGGCTCCTGTGCAGCGGGAGCATCCATACTCTTCCAACATAGTGCAATGGCTCTTCTGGCTTGAAGTGGTCCATAGTCCAGTAATTTAGTTTGTTTTTCCGGTTGCTTAAATTCCCTTGGGTATATTCCAAGTACACAGAGTTTACCCTTTAAAGGGATTTTTACCTTAAACACTTCAAACAGACATTTGATAACATCTTTCCAAAATTCCTGGATTTTAGGACATTCCCATAAACATTTAGTACAGATGTCTGGAATATCATTGGACATATGATAAAGCTTGGCAGGTGTTATATAGGTTATTATTGGTTGCAGTCATTTTCATCCATGTCCTCTTGGATCTCCCTTCTCCAAGCATCCAGAGTCTTTGGAGGGAAGCATCAATAAATTATAATATATAGAGAGAAAACCTTTTCCCTTTGTATTCTTAACACATACCTCCTCTATTTTTGTTTATGGTGGAATTCAGCAATCTTTTGCAGTTTTGATGACAAATTATTTTTCAGTTGTAAATATTTAAAAAAGTGCTTTGGGGGTGTTAAATGTGTTTCACATAACTAAGCATGCTGTCTGCATATAGGTCTTTAACTTTTTTGAATACCTTTATTTTTCCATATTTTAAATCCTCCATAATTTTCACGAGGCGTAAACTTTTCATTTCCCCAAATAGGGGTGAATTGTAAAAGTGATGGAGGATCGCCCACATGTTTATGTGCTGCATGCCAAATTATAGTTGTATTATTCAAGAAAGGGTTCTTTGTACTCTTTTTTAATGTCTTAGTGTCTGAAGAATATAGAAAAGTGTTTAACGGAAGATCTGGAACAGATTTTTGCTCAATGTCAACCCAGGCTGGAGGTGTTGTTGGGCAGAAATAATGGGTGGCTGATGTTAGTTGGCCGGCCATATAATACCATCTGAGGTTGGGGACTTGGAGACCCCCTCTTTCATAGGGCAAGTAAAGTAGTTTTAAGCAGAGCCTTGCCTTCCTATTATTCCAAATAAATTGGTTAAATAGTTTGTTTAAAATGTAAAAAAAAATATGAAGTTGGTAGAGGCAACGGAAGTGTTTGGAAATAATATAAAAATGTTGGTAAAATTGTCATTTTTAGGATATTTATCTGGCCTATCATAGATACAGGCAGGTTTATCCAACAGTTTAGCGTTTCTTCTTACAAGGGGATCATAAATGATTGAGGTTATGTCCTTGAGGCTTGGGGTAATCATAATGCCTACATATTTAAGATAAGATAAGATAAGATAAGATAACCTTTATTAGTCCCACACGTGGGAAATTTGTTTTGTCACAGCAGGAAGTGGACAGTGCAAAAGTTATGAGGCAAAAATTAGAATACAATAAGAATAAATACAGTACACAACTGTACAGAATAGAATAAAATAAAATACTATATACAGTAGAATAAAATAAAATAAATATACAATAAGATAAAAATAGAATACAAATACAAATACTATATACAACTGAGTAAAAATACAACGATGACAGAAAGGATTATTGGACTTGGTATTATTGGATATGTATGGATGTGTGTGCTTGATCAGTTAAAGTCTTTATTATGGAGTCTGACAGCAGTGGGGAGGAAAGACCTGCGAAATCTCTCCGTCCCACACCGTGGGTGCCGCAGTCTCCCACTGAAGGAGCTGCTCAGTGCTGTCACAGTCTGCTGCATGGGGTGGGAGACGTTGTCCAACAGGGATGACAGCTTAGCCGCCGTTCTCCTGTCACTCACCACCTCCACTGGGTCCAGAGGGCATCCTAGAACAGAGCTGGCCCTTCGGATCACCCTGTTCAGTCTCTTCCTGTCCCCAGCAGAGATGCTGCCGCCCCAGCAGACCACACCATAAAAGATAGCAGAAGCCACAACAGAGTCATAGAAGGTCTTCAGGAGTGGGCCCTCCACTCCAAATGACCTGAGTCTCCGCAGCAGGTACAGCCTGCTCTGCCCTTTCCTGTAGAGGGCGTCTGAGTTATGAGTCCAGTCCAGTCTATTTAAAGCCTGTTGTAGTTGTTTTAAATGGGGTGGCAATAACAGACCACCTTCTTTCTTTCTCATTAAGAAACATTAATTCTGATTTAGAATTGTTAATTTTGTATCCTGAAAATTCTCCAATTTTTTTTATTAATGCTACTAAAATAGGGATACTATCTTTCAGATTAGTCAAAATATATAATATCATCTGCAAATAAAGAAATTAGATGGTCTCTTCCTCTAATTCTGGTACCTGATATTTCTGTATTTGCTCTCACAGCTATGCCTAGAGAGTCTATTGCTAACACAAAAAGAATTGGTGAAGGAGAAACCCTTCTACAAAACAGTCGAGCCAGGAATTTGTTACTTCTGAATGTCCTGGTGAGCTTCCACCTTTTACAGGTGGGTGCAGCCTGAATAATCCAAGTATGCAAACTAAATATCACAGGAGATCTTATGAGACCACAAACACTGACAGGTCCAGTTCAGAGACACAGGTTTAGCTGAGGTAAAGCCTGGAGGACAGCAAGCAGCTGCACCCATGAATGTCAGTACCCACCTGTCACAAAGAGCAGCCTTTCCATGCCTGACTCTGCATAACTGTAAGCACTGAAGAATTTTAAATGATGAGTCACCTAAAGAAATCTTCTTGTGCACAGTTGTTATAAAGGGAAAAATAAACGTTTGCTGATCTGCCCCCCATAATTTCAACATTATGAGTAAATTAATGCAGGTATGAGAATCAGACCTCAGCTGTTGTCTCATACTGTTATGTCCCTGCCTGTTGACCTGTGGATCGTTTTCCTCTTGCTTTTTGCCTGTATTTTGTACTTTTGATTTTGTATTCAAATGTGGTGTTCTCAAATGTGCCTATTAAAAGCTGTATTAAATGTAGGGGTGGGTTAAAAAAATGTGATTCAAATCTATTTTAGCTTGAATAACACGATGATTAATTAAATCCTGAATTGACTTTTAAATATAAATGTATTTTCCCAGAAGCACCAGAATCTCAGGTTACAGCTCACAAAGATATTTCAACAACCACCAAACAGCTGAAACAATCTTGTTTTTCTGTTTTATCCTCACTTTGACACAAATGCGTCTGCTGTGATGCTTACACCTCTGATGAAGTCTCACAAGTGTTGTACTGTTAAATTATCAGATTCAAAATCTTTCTGAGTCAAATTTGAATCGATTATAGAAATCAGTGGCGATACTCAGCCCTAGTTACCACAGGCGAACCTCAAAGTGGAGCTAGCTCCCAGAAATAAAGCAGACAAGAGGACACTGCACGTGATCTCCCTCTCGCTGTATATTTTATAAATACCTTTTTAGACACTCGTGGTCCTGCCGTGAGTGCACACGTGGCAGTTAGACATGAGAAACAGGACAGTTGAAAATATCTGACTTTATTAATCCTTTAACAAAACAGGTTTTCAAAAATCACATCAACCTATATAATGATGTATAAAAATGTAATAAGAAAAATCTCAAAAGACAAAGCAGACATTACATGTATGTTCTTTGGCTACAGAAGCCTGCTGGAAGCCAGTGGTAGCAACATGTCGGCTGAGACACTGACTGAGTAGAGAGTAGCTTGAAATACACTGACTATACCCCTACAAAGAAGACATGTCAGTGTCTGTGTGTTTTAACAAAAGCAGAAACATCTCCAAAAAGAGATACCAACTGAATACTCACCTATTGCAATGATATACAGCATTTTATATTCCAGTGATTGTGTTATGACCCAGTTTAAAACAAGTAGGTTTTGCAACAGACCACAAATGAGACTTATCAAAAACTTACATATGGAAATATGGTCAAAAGTAATGACACATGGAGGGTCGTCTTAAAAAAAAATTTTTTTATATATATATATATATATAAAATAAAATACTGATGAGCAACACTATGAGAACAACTTACACTAAATCCTCCTGCCACACAGCGAAGAGACATATGCATTGCAGTGACATTTTTGGGGCATATCCTGAGTGTGTAGACCACAAGGTGAACTTGACATGAAAGCAAAAACAAAAAAACCCAAGTGCAATGTTTTTTGTTGTACACACGCGCACACGCATGCACACACACGGACGCACACGCACACAAAACTGAGAGCCTGAGTCAAATGATCATAACGATGAACTTTCCTTCTGTTGAGTCATGCGGTCCAGTTAAATACGCAAACAGCTTTAACAAGGACTAACATGCATAGGGAACAATTCTGAACTCCTGGTGGGTATATAACATTCATTTTATGCAGGATTTTATTTTACTATCAGACAAAATGAAAAAACAAAAAACAAGTTAGGTTCTTTAATTCAAATCAAAACACTTTAAAAAGGAGATTTATGTAGACAAAAACAAAGTGACACAATTTACCAAGAATGCCCTTATATATGGGCTTGTGAATTTTAGAGATTAATTATAAGAATCCCACGCTTGAATTTAAACTATTAGGAGTAGACAAATACATTTTTAAAAATTGAGAACGTTACCATCCATGACAAATACTGCCTTGTATAAGCTGAAATGATCCAACTGTTACTGAAAATGAGCTGGCGACCTAACGGATATTCCATCAACTTGATGTGTGAAGTGAATCCATGATTAAAATAACAAAAAACTGCCCCGCTGAACAGAAAAGTCAAGAGACAGAACAAGTAGAAAGGGTAATAATCAATGTAGTATACTTCTATATAAAACAATAAACATTTGCAGCAGCACATCTCTTTTGCTTCGAGTTTCTCCTTAACTGCTCACAAACGAGCACACTTTCCAACAGAGCTGAACAACATGCCTGCCAAAGGCACTGAGAGGTACTCGTAGCTGGGACTAGAGAGAGACGGGGCACGACTGTGGGTGCAGATTATTATTTACCTCATTTGGTGGTGGTGGTAGGGTGGGGGGGGGGAAGGAAAAAAAAAAAAAAGCATTAGTTAATAAAACTTCCCCATCTTTCTCTTATCCTCCAAGATAACACTTAAAGATATTATTTGAAAAAAATAAAAACACAACGTTACAGTTATTATTAACGTGTCTTGAAATGAAAGCATATCACTGGATTAAGCACAATAACAGGTCACTGAAAGCCTACAGGTGCAGTATACAGATCAATGAATTGCATCTGAATAAAAGGGGCTGTTCTCTGTAAACACTCAAACCTGTTAGTTGAAGTTGAAACCACAGCAGCACAAAAATGCTGTGCTATTGTGACAACTTTGTGCTGTGCATGAAACTGTTTAAACACATATACGGTGTGTATAACTGTAAAAGTCACCCTGGACTGGACCAGTAGGCTTTACAGTAAGCAGAACTTGCTCCTGTCCAAACTAAATAAAGGCATATAATCAGTTAATGCTCTGAATACACACGTCCTCAGCACAGACATAAACGTCCCACGGGTGCTGGTGAAAAGTTAGAAGTGACGAGCGACATGTGAAAAAACCTACGAGGCAGTGACTCCTTCCCACTCCACCAAGTACTGCACCTTGCCATCAAGGGTGACCCGTCGGGCCAGGACTTTGTACTTCTCCCCGCAGGCCAGACGTCCCGCTGCTCCAAAATAGTTGCTGATGGAGCTCTTTAGGTGGGTGAGCTGGCTGTTGGGGTCCATGCCGTGAATTATGTCTGCAGAGTGAAGCCCTGGGAGGGAGCTCAACAACTCTGTGGCTGAGGGGTGTGGGTCTGCGTAGCTGGGAGGGGGGATGTCTGGGGTGGGGGGCTGGGGGACCCTCCGTGGCCGTCCACGTTTCCGTTTTAAAGGTGGAGGGGAAACAGGCATGATGGGGGCTGCTGTACGCGTCTTGCTGGAGCTGCAGAGGCTGGAGGGTGTTTGATAGGAAAAAGAGGAAGTAAAAAAAAAAAAATGCTGTTAATTCAAAGAGCAACAATAAAAAACCGACTACAGAAAATTAGGAAAACAAGGCTTTAAGGTCTACAGCCATGCAAGTCTGAGTTTGTACCCAGCACAATTCTACTTTCAGTGCAGTGCAAACATCAGGCAGGCATACCTGGACTGTCTTGAAATGCTAGTTGAGGTAGTTTCTGAAGTGCTCAGGGCGCCGATGGATTCCACATCTGAAGTTTTTAAAGACAGCAGAGACCTGTCACTCCTGGTGGTTTGGGGGAAGGTAAAAGATTAAAACATTATGGTTCTTGTTATGTTACAGTGAATCAAGCAAATCAAATAAACACATTGTGTTTGTGATTGATAATTCAATTTGCTTTTGCCCGAATCTTCACCCTAACAAAGCTGAACAGTTCTGATTGCTTTAGAACTACAGTTTATAATTGCCTACTTACTTGACAGATGTAAAGTGATCCAAAGCATGGGGCTCTAACGGTGGCGGTTTCCTGATTTCCTGTCAAAGCAAAGGAAAAAAAACAACAACAAAAAGATGGTTTCTTCTCATATAACACCAACAGTAAATGTCTAACACCTATACAAAATAACAATGCAAAAATACCCATCCCTCCATGCACACACCCAAGCTCACGCCCACTAGGAAACACACATGCAAACATACAGACAGACCTGGGACGAGGGCTCACTGGAGCGTTGTGGTTTAGCCAGAGTCTCCAGAGAGCGTGCTCCTTGCTTCCTCTTTCTTTTCTTCTTTTTCTTCTTCTTCTCTGTGCCATTGGTAAGAGCACTGGGACTTCTAGAGCAACAACAAATATTCAGAACAGTTTTACATATAAAGGCAGTTGTGCCTGAAATAACAGTGAAACTGTTAGGCAGTTCATGTGTTATGTAAACTGTTAGGACACCCTTGAAAATCATCTTAAAAAAGGGAAATTCATCTATAGATAGGAGAAAATTCTTAGCCACCCTATGAAATTTGGAAAACTTTGTCTTTATTTATTTATTTATTTTTTAAACAGAGCAAGAACTTTTCAAACATATTTCTAAACATATTTTCTTTAGAAATTAATAAGCAAATGATTTCAGGTAAAAGAAAAAAAAGAAAAAAAAAGAAATTGGGGACAAGTTGGAGAAAGTTGCATCCTTTGGTCAGATTAGATTAAACTAGAGCTCTTTGACTACAGAGATGCTGCTTTTGGAGAGAAGGGAGAGGCACAGAACCCTAAGAACACTGTCCCCACAGTGAAACGTGGAGGTGGAAGTTTTATGTCGTGGGGATTTTTCAGTGTCTGGATCTGGGTTTCACATCAAGGTCAAAGGAATAAGGAAGGAAGGAAGATGTGAAGATTTTGAAAGAAATCCTCAAGCAGTCAGCAGCAAAAACTGGCTCTTTGCTTCGTCTTCCAACATGACAACGACCCACGACATATGTTGCTCTTGGTAAAGAACGACCTCCACAAGACCAAAATGAGCTTTACTGACTGGCCTGTACAAAGCTCCGACTTGAATCCCACTGAAAATCTGCGGGGTGAACTAAAGACCAACATCCATTTGAGAAGACAATCAAATCTGGAGGCGCTTAAGAGATTTAAGATTGGGCTGGGATTGCTCAGGAGTTGTGTGCGAGACTTGTTGAAAACTACAACAACAACAACAACAACTACTGCATGCTGTTACCAAGCAAAAGAAGGATAACTGAATATTAGCAACAGGGAGGCTAATATCAATCCTGCTAATTTTGGTGAAATAGTCTTGTTTCATGTGCAAAGAAGAATCATTTCATAATTTGGAAAATCTATATTATAACTTCCTCACTCTGTTTAACAGTAGTTGGAAAATAGTTCACAAAAATGGCTTTTTATAGGGGGGCTAAAATTCTGTCCTCATCTGTAGATCACAAGGGGCATTGTTTTTGTTTTAGAGTAAAACAAACAAACAAAATGCTCTTATAATACATAAAAATAAAAATAAAAATCACACTCTTAAATTAAATTAACAAGGTAAAGGGGCACAGCTAAAAAAATGTTTTTTTGGTCCTTAACTTCGCCAGTCTAACACCAGCAATTTCTAAATTGTGCATGTAATGATGAACTATAGAAAAACAAATAACAGGAGTTTTATTAGCAAATAATCATTTCTCTTTTTTAGGTTGTATATAAAAGATGGAGAGGCTTCAAGGTAAAGTGGCCATTCTTTCTGGCCAGCAGGGGGAGACTCCTGTCACTGCAAAAGAAGTCACACTATATGAAAAGTCCATGACCTTGTGGCTCTACATCTCATTTTATTTATGACTTGACTAACGATTTCCCAACAGGTTTATATTTCAGTCACCAGTTTCAAGTCTACTAGTCAAGAATGCAACATGAGATGTGACATGAACAATGATCCCATTTTGAGTCAAATCAAACATAAAGCAGCGCTCAGCGACCAAGTAAATTAAAAGTAAGTACAGTATGAGTGTTCTCAACTTTTCGGTCAGCTTCTCTGAGTCTTGTTTCAAAAAACACAACGTGGCAAGGAGCACCAAACACAAGGCTTCAAAATGCTATTTCAGAAACCAATGAGGGGGGGGATGTCACAACGGCTAGGTCCATCTTTTATAGACCGTCTACGGCAGGGGTCACTAACAGGCGGACCGGGGTCCGAGTCCGGACCCAGTCGCCATCCTATATGGACCCGGACCTATAGTTAACAAAATATTAAATTATATTTAATTTTGACGGGGCGATTCAATTTTAAGCAGTAACCTTACATTGTATTAGACCAGGGAACATGCTGTATTAGACCAGGGAACATACTAACCAATTGTGTGCGAGTTACGCCACCCACGTGACACTACTTAGCCAATCACATCTGCGCATTCAAGGCGATCGCAACGCTGAGTGCAGACACAGACAGACAGAGGAAAGACATGGTGAGAGGTGAATGACAAGCGAGACGATTAACGATACAGTGAGACAAGACGTGAGCGGGAGTCACAAGAGGTAAAACAACTATGGCGCTTTCAAAAAAGAGAAAAGTAGACACCGAAAATAGAACTTTCAAGACTGAATGGACTGACGCATATATGTTCATTCTTCCGGCCGCAAGCAGCAAACCAGTGTGTCTCATATGTTCAGAAACCGTGGCACTGATTAAAAGTGGCAATGTCAAACGCCACTATGAGACAAAGCACAAAGCTTTTGAACAATCATACCCACCCAAGTCTGAACTCAGGTCCCAGAAAATTAGCAGTCTCAGAGCCCAATATGATCAGTCCACAAGGATCTTAACCAATTCTTTCACCGCCCAACAACGTGCTCATGAATGTTCCCTCAGAGTTGCTTGGATTTTAGGTCAACACAAAAAGCCCTTTGCAGATGCAGGTGTTGTCAAAGAGTGCATGAGTGCAGTAGCAGAAACATTACTTGAGGGTAAACAAAAAGAAGAGCTTCATGACAAAATAAAGCAAATACCTATGTCAGCATCAACAGCCACAAAGAGAAGTGAATTATTAGCTCAGGATGTGCTATCCCAGCTGGAAGAAGCTATTCATAAGACACCATGTGTAGGCTTGGCTGTAGATGAGTCCACTGATGTGTCTGACAATGCTCAGCTGTTAGTTTATGTAAGGTTCTTCAACAATGATAAGAAAGAGTTCTGTGAAGACCTGCTAGGTGTAACTTCCCTTCACAGCACTACAAGAGGAGAGGATATTTACCTGGCCATTAAGGAAATGTTAACAAAGCGAGGAATAGAGCCAAACCAAGTGGTTTCAATAACCACAGATGGAGCCCCTGCTATGATGGGGAGAGAGAAAGGAGCTGTAGCAAGAATGAAAGAGGACAATCCCGAGCTAATCTCTTATCATTGCATTATTCATCAGTCAGTGTTATGCTCCACCCTGTCAGACGAGTATGCTGAGGTGATGAAAACAATGATGAAAATGATTAATTTTCTCAGGGCATCTTCTTCTTGTCAGCATCGCATGCTCAGGGAATTTCTCAGAGAAGTTGATGCACACGCTGATGATCTTCTGCTTCACAACAATGTGAGATGGCTTAGCAAAGGCAGGGCATTGGAGCGATTTTGGTCCATCAGAAGTGAAGTAGCAGCTTTCTTGGAAGAGCTGGAAAGTCAAAAAGCAACAAACTTTTCTCTCTTTTTAAATGATGGGAAAAACATGGATATTGTGGCCTTTTTGGTTGATATCACTTCACACCTGAATGAACTGAATTTGAAGCTGCAGGGCAAGGACAATTCAATTTGTGAACTGATGACAGCTGTCCACTGCTTTCAGAGGAAACTTGAAGTGTTCAAAGAAGACCTGCAAGGAGACTATGCACACTTCCCAACAGTGAAGGAACAGGCTCAGGGACAGAGAGATGTGTCCTCTTTTGTTGACTTTGTTGATAAGCTGATTGAAAACTTCAGCAAACGTTTTGATAGCTTCAGCTTTGGACAGCAGCTCACCATGTTCATAAAGAACCCATTTGCCATCACTGATGTCAGAGGGTTCTCAAAGGAAGTCACACAGCACTTCAAGTGGGCAAATGCTGGGCCTCTTCAAATGCAACTAATTGATCTCCAAGCAGATGTGGCCCTGAAAGAGCAGTTTGGAAGAACTGAACCTGCCACTTTCTGGCCCCAATTGGTCTCTGAGACAGCTTTCCCAAATCTGAGGAAAGTAGCCCTGTACATCTTGACCATGTTTGGCTCCACATACAGCTGTGAGGCAGCTTTCTCCACAATGAACATAATAAAAACTAAATATCGTTCCAGGATCACCAATGAGCACCTACACATGTGTATGAGAATGGCCCTGACACCATTCCAGCCCAGATTTAAAATCCTAGTAGAGCGAACTAAAGCTCAGTTCTCTCACTGAACAACAGAAAGTTGGGACGTGGAATATAAGGGGGTGAAAGAAAGAGAAACTGTAAAATTGTTAAAATGTTTTGATGTTATCTGTTGAAAATGTATTGAGACTGTTTAGTCGAGATGTAAAATGTAAAGAAAAAGGGAAACTTTTTTTTTTCTGAAATTAATCACTTTGTTTTAAGATGCACAATTTAGCCATTTTATTTATTTTCTCTAATTCATTTTAAACAGCAGCCCTATTTCTAATGTAGGCCTACTGTGTGTTTCAGTGTTAACAATAAATTTTGTTGAAATGTTTTAACTTGTATTTTCATTGATTTGACAGTCTATTGTTCATACGTTCAGATATAAATAAAAAAAAAAAAAAAAAGGTTGCTTCTCTATCACAATCATAACGTAAGTTAGACATTATGATGTCCCGGACCTCTGCTTGAGAAGATTTTCTCCAACTGGACCTCCTCAAATTTTAGTTTAATACCCCTGGTCTACGGGCTTCATGGTGACATGATGGGAAAGTAGGGCTTTATGAAACAGGTACTGTATAGCTCCTGTTACAAGGTGTAGTTAACACTTTAACAGTAAATAAAGTGTTAAATAAACATTTTCACTGAGAAAAAAAGGGAAAAAAAAACTACCTAGGTAACTTTAGTGCCTGCATTTGACTTATGTGTCACTTCTATTGCACTATAATGCTGCTGCTGCTGCTACCACCTTAGGGCAACAGATTCACACTTCAAAATTAGCTTAGCATGTCATCAATGTCAGCACTTCACAGGAAAAAGATCATCGAAGCTGCATCCGGCAAGGTGCAATCACAGTTCAGTATTTTTTGGGCCACATAGCGTCATAAATATCTTTATCCCAAACTTCCTTGAAAAATAGTGATACAACTTTCAGGCTTAGTCCCCCACCACTACTCTACATTACGTGCGCTAAGCTCCTCCCACCAGACAAGCATAATCGTTATAAGTACTAACAATAAGCAGATGCCAACTTTTTGGTTTTTATTCTGAATCTCTCTTTAGATCTCCCTACATGGACCTAGCATTAATGAGTTCTATACAGGATCAGGTTAACACAGTATCCAGTGGGCACCTTTAACTTTAGGGCATCGACACGTTTCATGTCTAACCTGATGGCGGACAGTGCTTTAGTGGACTTGCATCCCTTGATGGTTATCTCATGTGAAGCCTTCTCCATCACTCTGCTGGTTGGCTCGTCACAGTTGGGGGGAACAGGAGGAAAACGGATCCTAAGGCCAAACAAGTGCTTCTTTTTCTTCACCTCCTTTCCTGACATGAACCTGGGACACGGTGAAAGGGTGGCCATGTAAAAAACATAGAGTCTGTGCAAATACTGGGAGATATTTGAGGCACTTTGATGTTGTCATCAGCATAAAGATTTCAAGAGCAGCAGATAAACTTACATGCAGCTATTATTGTTAAGCGCCTCCAGAACATTTTCATATCGTTCTGATCGTGGAGTGTTGGCGAGCTGTAGACACAGGAAAGATATTGTACAAGAAAAAACTTAAATATTTAAAAATCCAAATGGGGGCCAGGTTATTTCTATTTGGGAAATAACCCTCTACTAGGATTACCTAACAGTGTGGCTTTCAGACCACCAATCAACCTGATGCATTAAGCAGCTACAAAAAAACAAACAAAAAAACAAACAAAAAAAACAAAACAAAAAACACTGACTTGTGTGGCTGCCAATTCCTGACATCCTGTTCCAAATCTAACAAGTAAACATGGATGGGACATGAAATGAAATATGAATAATAGAAGAAAAAAAATCTGTTGGTCTACAATTGGTCACTGGTGCATTACATAACTTATCCTTACCTCACCCAGCTGCAGCAGCTCCCAGTTATCATTGATGTACACCATCAGGTCCATTTCTGAGTCAAAGTACTTCTTCTTGTGGATCACACTCAGGTTGTAGAGGCTCAGGTGTGCGACATCCTTCCTGAAATATTTCAGTAAATACTGTTTTTCAGTCTGTCTTAAAAAAAAAAAAAAAATAATACTAATATAAAGACACCAAATATGTTTGCTGGAGCCACAAGATTTAATTACAGAGGTGGAGTAAAAGTTTATCACAGCTCTCTAGCCCTGGGCGTCAAAGGTAGCAGAGCTTTTAAGACGAAGAGTAAATGCATGCTTGTGTAATTTAATAGAATAAAAAGCCAGCTGTGTGTGTCAAAGTACAAGTTCCTCTTACCAGCTGAGAGGCAGACGGCTGAGGTACTCCGGTCCACCATTGCAAACCGAACAAACAAACACATAAAACCTGAAGGCAAAAATAAAAAGGCCTCAGGAAACAAGAACACAATATAAAGTTTAACATAAAAACCTAGCTATGCTCTAGCTGACTGTCCACTGAGACACGTTTCTTTTTACCATTCTGTTTGTGTGCACGCACTTTTTCCAAAACTTGACTTAAAAACTGAATATTACCCAGAAGTATATTCACCATCATTTCAAGACCAGTTTTAATAGGCTGTCCTTGTTCTCCAAAGCCACACTTTTGCAGGCCATTGGGGAGCAGACTTGAATACGTACAACAATACAGTCAAGATCCACTGTCGAGGGTAAACATTTACATTAGAAGCAGTAAATATGGTCACCTATCTCCGTAGAGCATTGGCATCTGTAAGCAATGGAGACAGGCTTCGTGGAACCATTGCTGACACATGTTGCACTGCAGCATCTTCAGGTACCAGCTGCAAGCAAACAGAATATGAACATTATAACTTTTGTGGACATGGGAACATTTCCATCCAAGCTTTTCACTCTTGCCAGAATATGCAACGTCACTCACTCTCCTGGACCGCCGCAGTAGCAGTAGCACTGCTGGATGTTGGTTTTGTGGCCGTGGTCCCACACCAGCTCCTCCAGCACGTATGGGAAGGACAGGTGTAGCTCCATGTGCTGCGGCTCCTGCTGTTCCTGCTGCAGAAAGTCTTTAGCAGACGCCCCTCTTCTGTGTGGACCACCCGTCTGCAAACCAAACAAACAAAAAACGTGTTTTTCCCACCAAAATAAATACATAAAAAGAAAATTTGGTAAACACATATAAAGAGGTGCTTTTTAAAGCTGGTAAGCTCTTTGGAAAATTTTTAATTTCTCCATAAATATTTGGGGATTTTTCAATAAATAAATGACCTCAGAATAGTTTAGCCTCATTCACTTAATTGGGTTTCTTAATCTTGGGACATTTTATTGTGGGATTAAAGCCTCAATCACTTTTATTCACTCCATTGGAATCTATGAAGTCTTTTATATCCACTTTGATTTACAAACAAAGCAAGTAATGCACTCTTCAAAACAGACATGTGTCATGTTAACAAACTCGTCTAAACCACTTGTTCAAGGTAAATGTTTGACATATTTCTTCTTAAAGAAAAATCTGTACCTTAGCGAGAGAAGTGAGCTCACACTCTGAGCAAAGCCACTTGTCATCAGAGTCGATGACAGCAGCATCGATGACAGGGGAGTGACACCGCTGGTGGTAGCCTAAAACACAAATGAACACATCCGTAATGGCCAGAGATTAGAGCACAACAGATGAATAAATAAACTACTGAGACTGGCTGTTTAAATGTGTTACAAATATCATATAAAATAACTGTTTCTGGCTTATGTTGGAACATCAAAGACGATAAATGATACCTTGTCCACACTTGTCACAAATGACAATCTCGTTGGGTTCCTCTGAAGTTTCGTCTTGGCATATGGAGCACACAATGTCTTCGTCGTCGTCATCCTCATCATCTTCTTCCCCTAAACAGCAGCAAAGTCATGAAGGTAAGCGACTAAAGTTTCAGATTAATGGTGGTATGACTAGGGGTATAATTTAGAGCAGCTTTCAGTCAAACGAGGTCAGAGGAGTACACCGAGTCATCACAAGAACAAAAGACATCCCTCTCACAGCAACTTTTGCTGCTGTGAGAAGGACGACTCAAATTCACCCAGCTGAAACTAGAGAAAGGTGGCAGGGAAAATATTTTACAACCTGGATAAATAAAATCCAAACTGTCTGGTTATGGGGGGTGTGGGCGAAATTGCACTTCCATGTCCCTGAAGGTCTACACCAGGATACTAGAGAGAAGATTCCGTCTACTGACTTAACTTTTGATTCAGCAGGAACAAAGCAGTTTTCATCCTGATTGCGGACAGTTTGCTGCCTTCATCCTCCTGAGGATATTCGAGGGTGTGGGATGTTTGTAATAACTACTTGTGGACCTGGAAAGTGGATTTCTATTCAAACCAATTTTTTTCCCCCTGTAGCGCCAAATCGCAGCAACAGTTGCCTCATATCGCTTTATCACACTCACACTGGAATAGAATTTATAATAAGATTTTGATTGCATCTCATGTGGTGAATCTTTGTCATACTTTTTAATATATCACAATTCAACTATCGCGATCAGGTTGAGGTTAAAAATAAATAAATAAAAAGTTATCTGATAAATGTCACAATGCCAAGAAAAATCTTAACCAGATACTTCTCACAAATCGTTTACAGTCAAATGTGACGAATGTGTCTGATCATAGCGTCTTTGTGTCTTTCATTAATGCTTTATTCATGACCCATCCCATTTAAGAATAAAAATGAAGAATACGTTTTTCTTAACACCATAATAGCTAAAGGGGCTTAAGTGGAGCGATAGCTGCCCGTCTGCATGTTAGCAATGCGCTGCGACTGTACTGATACACTCTACAGTTAACTGTCAGTGTGAAGAGCAAGAGATAAGCAAGTCCAGGAAGAGGCAGACAGGTTTGCACAGCACAAACTGTGGATAACTGACTCCCTACCCTCTTTGCAATGGCTTACAGTATCTTTACTGCATATTATCTAGCAATTAAACTAAAATATATTGCACATTTTAAATTTCATTCACCTGTTTGAATATCCTTCCAAAGAACCCAAGACTTTGACCGATCCTCAAAAACCACAAAACATCGGTGCTTGTCCCGATCTATCTGAAAAACAAAACAAAGAAAGATTTACTTGTTTCCAGATGCGACAGGGGCAGATTTTGCTGTAGATGACCTATACTGATTTCAAGAGTTTTTCCGCCAACGCTCTCCACACAGTCCGTTTACCTGCATGCATCATATGCATCATCCTCACACTAACCTTTGCAATTGTTCCCAAGTAGAAAAGGCCATCTGACCACCGGGCCAGGACATCCTGTCCTTCTGAAAATCTGTCAGACATGCTGTCTTCTCCATACTCTCCCCTGGCAGAAAGGCTTGTGGGGGACAAGGACACAGCCTGCTGCTGCCGCTGCTGCTGCTGCTGCAGGGGATGAGCTCTGTGATGCACAGACAGGTGATCCACAACCCCTGAGTCTCTGAAAAACAGTGCAAGGCAAGAGAACAGAGGCAGACATGAATTTAGACTATGGAGTAAGCGGATATGGAATAAGTGCAAAGTTAATTTATGCGATTTTTTTTCCTGCTTACTGTAAACAGATTGTAATTATTTATATGTGGTGTATTCTGATCCTCAAAAGAATACTAGTACAATTTAATGTATGTTATTGGCATTTTTTTTAACTGATAACAACCAGCAGAGTAACAGTCCTGTATGTGTAGCCCTCAAACACAAGGATGCATTGTGTGCTTGCAGAAGGGCTTACAAAAGAAAGAGTGAAACATGGCATTTCCTCTCCACTGGCTTTGAACAACAGGTGATTATACTCATAATTAGTGCTAATTGTTAATTAACCACATAGTCAGTAACATGGCTTCAATGCAATGAAAGACAAAAAACAAAAACCTAACCACCCTTTCAAAAATAAAGACCAATGTACTTACTACTGAACACTTCCATTCAACTACAGGTCTCAGTGACAGCTAATACTTTGATCATACTAATAAAACATGTCATATTTCTAGCTTCTATTGTAAATGTTATTCATTTCAGATGTTAAGAAAGTATTGATTTTTTTCCTTCGCCTTTAAACCCTGTCCTCCAATGCAGGCTTTCCTTTGTTCGGATAATGAGTGGACATGTTCAGTGCCAGCCACTTAGCAAAGATGAAAAAAGACAGCTTGGGATGCCGCTGCAGGCTGATATAATGTCTTGTATATTAAATAGTAGGCAGCTGGGCGAGCTCAGCAGCGGGAATAATCCACATGCAAAGCCGTAACCCCAGCCAGGTCGCTGACCGTCGGACCCACACCCCCCCTAACGGGAGGAAAACATGACAACAATACCTCATTCGGTCACCTCCGTTTCCACAAACGACTCGTACGACAAAAATAACCGGACAGAAGAGCCGCTCTTATCCCGCTCTTCGAGCAACTGAATTCACTTCTAAAGCGTGTCGGGAAAACATGCGGGGTTTGTGGCTTCCTCAGAAAATAACAAACGGTTCATTTTCCCCAAGCAAGTTCGCCATTTTGGTTTCCCGCTGATGATCGGGGAGTGCATTATGGGAAGAGCTTAAACGACTGCGGCTGGCTGTCTGTGCCGCGACGCTCACATTTTTTCAAACATTTGAAATTGTAGGCAGGGCATTTAGTAAGCAAAACATATCCGCCCCTTAAAGAAGCATATTTTTTATTTTTTAAATTATTTTAGTCGACGTTTTTCTGGAGGTGTTATGCGTTAATGTCTGCCTAAGAGAGACGTTCTATATATAAAATATGTTTACTCAAAAACATCAGAAGTTTAACGACGCGATGTTTGATAAACTTGTGCAAAGTACGACCACTTCATGGCGCTACAACATAACATGACGCTAACAGGTAATTTTTAATCAGACCTCCTGGCCGGAAGTTGTGTGTAGCGTCTCCACAATAAAACCTTTATTTTGAAGGAGGAAGCGGATGTTTGTCTTCCCCCTCCTTGCTGGCTTGATCCGCTTGTACCTCCGGAGTTTCGCAAACACGCAATATTGACTCGCCGTTATCTGCAGAGGGGATCTGGCTTCGGTGAGTGGGCTTGGACAGCAGTTTTGGTCAAATTAGTGGATCACGTGTAAACTTAAAAAAAAACACATCTTATTGGTAGAGTTTGCGCCTGCGCTCTGAACCTGCGTTTTTCCCCAGCTTCAACTATGTTGCTTTGGTTGGAATTCAGCAGCTGCTGCAAAGAGAGCCCAGGCGCAGGCAAAGTGTGCCGTCAGAGCGACTCACGCCGTCAACTCAAACCGACAATCTGAGCTTAAAATCGGATAACCTGTAATAATTTTTCTGTGTTCGTCGTTTGATGCTGAACACGCTTTGTCCCATGGGTTTTTGGATGATCCCCCACAGCCAGGTCCACGTCTTGAGATGATCTATTTTTGTGATGGCGAAGGGTCTTTTTCCACGGGCCTGGGTGAAGAAGTCTTTCTACTTTCAGGTAAGATTGCTACCCAGGATCTGTTGTGTGAAGCGGATTGCAGTTTTAAAAAAAATGAGGTGATGCTGTGGGATTGTTTGAGCTCGCCGTGGTGCCACATCACACTGACAGCTGGCAGTAAACGGGTACCTCCTCTTGCTGCTCGGTGTGGACATCAAAATACCTGATGAATGCAAAATGCAAAATACCTGATGAATGCGGGCCTGCTCTAGAAACAATAGGATTGTTGCCCTGGCACTGCTTTGTTTTTGACTGTAAAGATGCCAGGGCTTCCACTCAGTCTTTTCCTTGCCTTCAGCAGTGCCAGGGCAGCAGTAATTCCTTTGGGCTGGGTAATAAGGGTTGAACCTTCTGATTTGAGGAGCAGCTGCCAGCAACTTCTCTCAATACCGTAAGGAGCTTATGCAAGAGGGCTGCATTTGCTCTTAAAAAGGGTAGAATGCTGTTGCATTACAACATGCACAACCGTCAGTTTAATGCAGTCTACTGAAAGCTGAAACATGTTGAGCTCAAAGTGTGAAACATGTTGGCAAGCTCAGCTCATTTCATCTGGCTATAACCAGTAACCAATTACAGTAAACAAGTGTCTCCTGTAGGCCCGTGGTTTAATTCAGTGAGATCAGTTACTACTAAGCAACATGTCATCCTGTACCTGGCGTTGTTTTTTTGAGGCCTGAGAGGACATCGATCCTAGAAGAAAAAAAGAATTTTGCATGTGTTTTCACTGTATATTGTGCATGCAGTGTGCACATTTTGCACAACAATTAGGCAAATGTGTTCTATTTGTGGTCTACTCAAATCCCCATGTCCAGTTTCTCCCCATGTCCATGTATCTCAAACAAAAGGTCAGTGAAAAATGCAAACGGGCTCACAAATTTTAAGAAAAAGCAAGAAGAACTTCTAGGAAACCTTCTTCCCGCAGGCGATACGGTCTCTCAATCACACCACCACACAGTACTGACCCACACATACAGTTCTTACACACACACTGGACTTTCTGGACTTTGGTTTTGCACAACACTGGTCACTATATTCTTCATTTCCGGTTAATACTTGTACAGCTGCTGTTATTGTGTATATATTTATTTAGATTTAGATTTCTTCATACATTCTTATATAGTTCTATATTGTGTATTGTGTATTTTGTTGTACAGTTATTTTATTTTCAACTTTAATTTATATATTTATCTTTATCTTATTCTTCCCAGTTAAATTTACCCTTCATTCTAATTTGTGTTGTACAGTTATTTCATTTTTAACCTTAATTTATATTCTATTCCTTCCTAGTTAAATTTACCCTTTTTAATTTTTCATATTTATTTCCTATCTTATTCATAGCCTTTTCCTTTTTTGTTTTCTTTACGTCACGAGCAGTTGTCCAAGCATTTCACTACATATCGTACTGTGTATGACTGTGTACGTGACAAATAAAATTTGAATTTGAATTTGTATGCTCATAAAGCCACCACGGCAAAATGTGTTCCTTATTATCTTCCAGGTAGCAAGCTTACAGGGCAAGTTTCAGCAAAGCCATCACAGTTTACTGCAGAGCCGACATATATATGTCTCCTGGACCGAACTGTGCTGTCAGAAATCAAATAGCTCAGATGTCAAAGCCTGCTACATTTAAAAACCAGTTTAGTAAGACTTCACTGAGCACGTAAAGACACGTTTTCAATCAGGGAGTATTAGCCACCTTCAGTGCGTCACGCGGGATTAGAGGCAAAAACTGACAAGGAGAGCCAGCTCCGTCCTGAGACGCTCTGTGGATTTCAGGTGGGATGAAATGACAGTGGCCATCACCGCAAACCCCTCTACATGATATGGGCCTTTTGTCTGGGTAACTGAGACCATCTGTTGACAGACAGTGACACTAAAGCTTGCACTATGGATTTTGTGCTTTGTCACTTAGCTCAGTCGTGCACAGGTCATTCAGCTCTCAGCACTTAGTCATTTTATTTGACTTATCTTGTTTTGTTTATTTTATTGATTTATACCTTGAGGCTGCTATACAACTGCAAAACATGTGGAGTCTCTGTCCCTGTCTTTGTGATTAGTAATATAGTAATAAACATCTTTTTGACTCATTTTAACCCTCATACGTGGCATCAGTTAGGTTTATGCATTGTTTTCCTAGTTAAGACATTTAGTACATATCAGGTGTCATTGCAAAGGATACACTGTAAGGGACCAAAGGGTTTGATGAAGGATTAAGCTCTGTCCTGCTCAGCTTTCACACACCCCACAGACAGTTCACAGGCACGCATGACTCAAAGTCACTTGCTTGTCATGACCATGGAGGGCTGGGCTGTATCCAACCTTTAATTTCCATGTGTGCACTTAGGAAATGTTAATTCCCTTTGCAAAGAGCCTCTACACATGCCAAGGCATTCAGATGTGATAGCAATGTTCACTCTTTATCCTTATCTCTATCTCTTTCGTGGAGGCCAACTGTCTATTTAGTCATCTCTTCAGGGCACACGGTGTTTAAAAGCAAAGCAGTCGTGCAGAGGAGACATCTGTCCTGCTCTGTTAAAAAGCAGCTGCTAAAGCTCAAATAAACTCCTGCTGTTGTCAGTAACAGATTGATGAAATGCACCAATTAGAGAGACAGGTAATTTGTTATTTTCCCGTACCCTAACCTCCTTGCAAAAATATTTCGCGAGATGCCTCAAATCTCAAAAGAATACAAATTAAGAGTAATTTGACCCTCTTTCTGTGTGTCAGTGCGGATCAGACGCTTTAATGTCTCCCACAGAGTGTATAAACCCATAACAGAGAGTTCTTCTGCTCTGTTTACATACTACAGTAATCATAGCACATGAAAGATAAAAAGGCTTTTGACTTGGTGCCTGCCACACTGCCAGGGTATTTTGCTGGGATTTGGAAACAGTGCTAAAGCTGAATGAGAGGCACGCCAAGCTGCCAAAACCCACACGACATAACCAGTTCCTGCCATGCAATCAAAGAGAGAAGCAAAATTACTTTATCCTCCCAAGTGCAGTTACAGTCCTCGGAGGGAAAACTAACTGCAGTTTTGTTTGGGTAAAAGTCGAGGAGTGTGGCCGACGAAGGCAGTCTGACCTAAATTCTTTTCACTGCTCCACTCTGCCCTCCAACAGTCCTCTTTGCTTTATCTTTTTGCTTGCTTTTATTTAATTATTCTCTTAGTCTGTGTGCTGCCGAGAGGATCATTTCATTAACTGACTTCAGCGCAACAGTTTTCACAATTCTACTTCGAGACTCTTTGATAAGGCCGCAGACTTTTCTGCCATAGAAGAGATGGTGAAATGTGTAGCTGTGTTGTGTGGATTGCCATGATAGTTGGCTTAGCAACCTTTGGCCACAGTGACCAAAGAACAAATTAACGAATTATTGACACAAAAACTTCATGTTACCCCTCCCAGGGACTTTTGCGATCCTCTGACTTCAGCACCACAACATCAGTATTTAGTATGTTGGAGTATGTTTGCATACTAAACTAGGGTTTCAAACAAGGTCAAAGTTATAGCTGCAAATCATTGCCATGTTATTGTTTTTATTGTTGCCTGCTAAAGTTACACTTTAACTCAAAGCACCACTCTTTATAAGTGTAGCCTCGCAGAGATGCAAATATAACACTGCTATAGGTTGGTAATGAAGCAAATAGTTACTTTCTGTATGTACAGCTGGACTGTATGACTAACTTGGCATTTAACTTGATCTTTCTTCCTGTTTTCAACAACTGCAGCTGTTTTTGTTTCTGATTTGGTTAATTTCAGTTCAGTTTTTTATTCCATTAGAGGTGAAAATCACCAGATACCACATGATACAATATCATCACCATGCTTCACACAATACAATATTATTATTATATTTATCTAGTTTTGCAAACTGTGCCCTCAAAGTTGAACTTTGTCAGTGTCTGTTTTATCACAATAAGATTGGCAAGAATACCAATACTCACTAAAACCAGCCATAATTATTGTGAGATAGTCTATGATTGAACGGGACCATGTTGGCAATTAAGTGCAATCTATTACTAATAATACATCAATTAACTGTGATAAATCCTTTAAAATCACGTATCTGTTGAAGTCTGCATAGACTCAAATTCATTTTTAAAAGAAATTCACATTACATTTGCATTCAGCAGCCTTCCTGTTCTATAGAAATATAACCGGCTCACAAGCAGCCAGCTGACTCAAGTCCTCTCGAATTGTGTTTACTGACAAAGACTCATTCAGACTGATGGCAGCATGTTGCCAATCTGTCTGCATTTATAAATCAGACAGCAATATTTTGCAGTCAGTCCAAGTCAGGCTGCAGCTGTTTGCAGAAAAGTTGCTTCCTATCTGGCAATCTGGCAATCTGTGCAATCGCTCTGCGATTAAAAGTGGTTGTGAATGTGCAACACCCACGAGCTCTGAGCAACCATATCATCACTACAAGTTCCAGCATAAGAAAATTTTTTTTTATGGATCTAAGGAAGGTGTTATATTTTTAGTCCTTGAGCCATTAGCTAGCTCTGAATTAGGAGGTAGCTCTGTGTAGCTAAGTGTGTCCAATGTTGTACTTTCACTTGAGCTGATTTAATGTAAGTTTGTTTGGCTAATCTCAGGATGGTCGTGCATGAGATTAGCCTTCTTCTTTGGAGTACTCCCTGAGTATTTTAATTTATTTAGTAAAATATTGATATCTGGTGTCCATGGTATAATACTGGCATGGACAACACTACTGTTTTTTTGTAGTGTAGTTTTCTTCAGAAGTTTCACTCTGCCTGATTTTTATCACGATGGCAAATAACTGCATTAACTTTCACCGTGTCACAGAAATAACAGGACGTCTGCTCAAAGGGGCATTGTAAGACATGTGATGTGTGCATCCTGTGACTCAAGCAGTAAGCTGTTACCAGCCACAACTAAAATGGTATGTCGCGCTGAAAGAATGGGACTCCCAACTCTAAAAAACATTTTCTGGCTTAATGAGCTATTGTTGCACCTAGCAATAAACCACACAACCAGTACCTTGTTACTGGACAAGGTACTGGTTGGTACTGGTGAGAGTCCCCAACTCTCACTATAATAACCTTTTATGTGATCAAAGCTGTGTGATTAGATCAAATCCATGGTTGTCTAACACGTTAATCCAGGTAATCCCAATACAAAGAAATGCAGGTTCATAACAAAATGAACTGCCGGGACCTTGGTACTGTAGAGTTTCCAGATCTGGGTCCATCAACGCAGTTTTGTTTCAACTCTCCACTCACAGGCTCGGATCTCCTTTGTGCGGGTGAACTACCTGTTCCTGACATGGCTGACTGTGCTGGTGGGGAGCTGGGTGTTCTATGTGCAATACTCCGCCTACACAGAGCTGTGCAGAGGACACGAGTGCAAGAATGCCATTGTGAGTGACTGCAGTAGTTTAGAAGAGACCGTGGTTTGAAAATTGCAAGAACTTGTCTCAGAAATCTTTGTGGCTATTAAGAAAATGTCACCCGTGTTAGAATAATAATTGTGTTCTTCTTTTTTGTTAAAGTGTGATAAATACAGGAGGGGGATCATCGATGGGTCTGCTTGCAGTAGTCTGTGCGACAAGGAAACACTGTACATGGGCAGGTGTCTGTCAACACTGCCAAACAACCAGGTAGGCGACCACTGTACTTTCCATTTACAGTAGATTACTGTGTGTAAAATCTCACTGGTAGATGTCAATACATGACTTCTGTTTTCTTAACACACCCAGTTGAAATGAACAAACCTAGCTGGTTGCTGTAGGACAAACAGGTTTTAGTCAGCCAAGACAAACAAATACGTCAAATTTAGACTCTACTCCATAACTGCTGCCATGGGCCGACATGTTTCTTCCACTGTTTCTGTATATAAACATTTTTCTAAACACTGTTAGAAAACCAACACATAATAATGAATTATTAATAAAAAATTAATTAAAAAAATGTGCAGTATTTTTATGTTTTTACCCTCAATGTCACCTCAAAAACTCAGGACGTTCATTTGTAATGAGTGTAGGCTGTTTACCACAGCAAGCAGTCAATAGGCTAGCGGACCACCTGTATTTACTTTGGAGGAGGCTATAAAACGTTGTGACAAGAGTCCAATACAGTCGATACAGTGGAGTTCACTTTTGACCGATGACAGTGATACTGAGTCAACTTGTTGAAGATATCCTGGACTTTTTGTCAGTAAGCACAGATTTTATTGCCTCTGTCAGCTTCTATTAGCCTCTGTTAGCTCACCTAGTAACTATTTTTCTTGCAGGGTATTTTTTACATTTTTTTTCTGTTGTGGAACATTTCTCTACAGCCATTTTTTATACATAGAAACATTTAAAGAATTTGCAATTGTAGCTATTTTTTAGATTTATTAGCTCTGTAGAATCTTCTTGATGCATGCTCAATCATCCAGGTATGTAGATCTCCAAAAGTTGATTCTGTTCATCTGGACGTAGCGTTTTCAGTGGGAGAAACATTTCATCACTCATCCAAGTGACTTCTTCAGTCTCAGCTGACTGCAGGTTTCCCCAATCTTATAAACAGTGCATTTGCATAATGACTGAAACCAGCCCAGTGAAGGAACAATGGGCTGGGAGGTCAGTTCCTTCATCATAATTATGCAAATTTTCACGACCATTGATCAACAACCACTGATCAATGGCCATGAGTTCCATTCACAGAGAGTTGGGGAATGGCTGCAATCACAGCACTATAATATGGCGAAGGATGTAACCTTACCCTTATGTGAAAAGGGAAAGACCATCTCTGAATCAAGGAGGGGACCTAAGGGTACATCTTTCGCCATCTTACAATGATAAGATTGGGGAAACCTGCAGTCAGCTGAGACTGAAGAAGTCACTTGGATGAGTGATGAAACGTTTCTCCCACTGAAAACGCTACGTCCAGATGAACAGAATCAACTTTTGAGACCTCTGTAGAATATTAAAGAATTTCTTTTTTCTGAGAGTTACATGAAAAGTTTATTCTTATATGAGTTCTCATTAGCAAAGGATAAAGATGAGTGATCGGTCAATTATCCCATTCTGCTTTTCATTAGGTATACACAGGAAGCTGGGGAGACCACGATGGGATCATCCACTGTAAGCTGGGGGAGGTTGTGCACTATGAGCTGGGTGAGGAACCAGAGCCACGGAGGGAAACCCCAGTGTTTGACAAGCCTACGAGAGGCACCTCAGTGGAGAAGTTTAAAGAGATGGTCTTTAATCACCTCAAGGTAAAAGAGGTCAAGTCATAAAAGTTGCGATGAAACTAAATCTGTGATTTAGCCTGAAACAGCTTCTCTCATTCTCTATCCACCAGTCCAAGCTTGGAGAACACGCGAACCTTGCTAGCCTCGTCAGCCAAATCCTCTCTGTCGCCGATGGCAACAGGGATGGACGGGTGTCACTGCCAGAAGCCCGCTCTACATGGGCCCTCCTGCAAATGGATGAGGTATCATAAGTTCATAATAATATAATTAACAGTGGAGAACAGTTTTCTGAGGCTTGATGTTAAGGCACTTTCGTGCTCTGTTCTCTGAGGTGCTGCTGGGTCTGCTGCTCCAGGACAGAGGACACACTCCTCGTCTCATCGGCTACTGCGGGGATCTCTACATGACGGAGCGTGTTCCCTATGGACCCCTGTACGGTTTATCTCTGCCTTGGCCTCTTGTTTCTTGGGTTCCTAGTGGTTTGCAGCGCTCCATGGACCAGTGGTTCACCCCCTCCTGGCCTCGCAAAGCTAAGATCTCCATGGGCCTGCTGGAGCTCGTGGAGGACATCTTTCACGGCACCTACGGGAGCTTTCTGATCTGCGACCTCACTGCGGCACACTTTGGTTACACTGACCGCCATGAGCTCCGTCTGACTAACACCCAAGCAGTGGTTTCTGAGGAGGAGTTCAGGCGCACCATGCGAGCACTGAAGTGCGAAACAGATGCCGACTGCATTTACGGGGCAGACTGCCACACATCCTGCGATTTGTCAGAGAGGCGATGCAGGGAGGAGCCATTCAGGCCAAACTTGGCGAAGTCTTGCGAAGCGCTGAAGGACTACCTCCTGCGGGGGGCGCCATCAGAGATGAGAGAGGAGCTCGAGAGGCAGCTGTATGCCTGCATGGCTCTCAAAGGTAATGCTGGACAGATGAACATGGAGCACTCACTTATCCTCAACAACCTGAAAGCCCTGCTGTGGAAACAGATCTCACACACCAAGGACTCGTGACAAGGAGGGGAAGTCACTCTGAAGGAGGAAATGGGTATAAAATAGGCTGTGATGTAAGAGTAGCAAACTTATTAAAGTCATTTTTAACTAACACTTAGGAACGGTCACACATATGGATGAAGCTGGAGGCCGGAAAAACTTATTTTAAATGATTAAATGACTGCATGTTACCGTCAGTCACGCTCATAGAAACACACATTGTGTATTGTATTGTTCACTACAGTGGAATGTCATGATAGCACTGCTGGAAAAGAAAATACTTGTAGTTTTTACTGAAAGTCTCAAAAGCCGAGAGACTGAATTGCTGTTTTTGCCACAAAAAATCATGCTGATGAGTGCGCACTACGCTGGTAAAATAATGATTGTAAAATCAATGAACATCAATACCACAATTTCATATTAAAACCTAGAACTTGAGGGAGTTTAGGATAAGGGTGGACTTTTAACAAAGGACTTAAACCGACCTAAAAACCCAAACTGTGCTGTAGTGTCTAAACAAGAGTTTTCACATATTACTACTCATTCGGTGGACGATCAGCACTTCTAGAAACATAACTAAATCTACACAGAAGCAAAAATAAATCATAGTTCTTATGTGTGTTATCACGAAAGAATGTGTCACCAAGTGCAACAGTGCATGCGTTTCATACAATTGTCAAAAAGTCGGGACTATACACCGGATGTCCTTCCTGACGCAATCCTACAGGGATTTGTGTCGATCTTTCACTCGTTAGCCAAATGTGCAAAGCATTATACTGTGGAGCTACTAATTGCAGTAGAGGAGACCAGCGCAGATGCTGTAATTTTATATACCAGATGTTTTAAATGGGTGACAGGTCTTGAATCCGTGCAGGTTAGTTCTATGTAGCCAGCTGTTTAGATGCACATAGAATGGAGTTTGGCGTCATCTGAGATAAGCAAGGCCTTTGTAGGGAAAACCTGGGAATAATGTTCAGCATTAATGGTGCCTTCACAGATGTGCAGGTTACCCATGCCATTTGGATTTATACCCACATACTATCATGCTGATTTTACTTTTTTAATAGTATACTGATAATAAGTAGTACTGTACGATTCAGTACTACCTCAGCAAGCTGTTGAACAGAGATTTCTCTAGATTCCCTCCAACCTTTATTGTTTGTCTTAAAGAAGCTACTTTTGGATTTTCCCTTATTCACCGGGGCTCACCACAGTGGGGCAGCACAATTGATTCAACAGGTTGTTTTTTTTAAATGCAGGTTGTTGATTTTGGTCCTCCAAACACAATCTAAAGGTTTAGCGATACATTCCAAGTCTTGTCTTAGTGCTGGATTTTTAAAAAATGTCACTCATCTGCATGATAGACTGAGACAGTATCCTGTATGGCCGATGTGAAGGTATCCACAGAAGTCTGGCTTATCTTATCAATGTGCATCTCCCACTTGTGAAGTCACTGCTGCATCACTGACCCACCCAAAAAACTAATGTATTTAATTTGTGAATGTTTGCCGTTTGTATTTTCCATTGAAAAGAGCATTTGTGGTAACGTACGACATTATTTATGGATTTTCACATCACAGTGCCATAGAGTTCATGCTGGTCCTTTTTATGAATGTTTACAGTTTGTGCAAAATATAAAATCTTGTGCTCACGTGTCATGCTGTGCAAAAGGTTTTCCATGACTTGTCACATGTTACTGAAATGAACTTACTACAGCTGGATGTGTTAAGCCACTACAACGCAGATCAGACTGCTGCTGAGTTTGGAAACTTTAAAAAAAAAAAAAAAAGTTTACTTAGAAATGAAGAAAAACAAAACAGCATGATTTTGCACAATTAAAATGCATACCACTGCACTGTTTCCTTTTGAGTATTTCAGTCCTGTCAGTTAACAGACACCATTGTGGTTCAAACATGATAACAGATGAGTAATTACGAGTCTAACTTGAGGGAAAGGAGCGACTCATAATACTCGTGACACAGGACAGAGACGGCGTGAGTTTCAAATAAATTTATTTGTCTGCAATGTGAGCTGCATTTTCTCTGCAGAGGCCCTAACCGTCCCCTTCTTCTTGCTCTTGCGCTCGTAAGAAGCTGGCCTTTTTCTGGGCGACGCGGTCCTTCCTCTGTGCCAGAGATAACTTGGCGCGATTCCACCTGCCCGGAAAGAGACGACGACAAAAAACAACTCCATTAACATTCACCACACGAGAGAAAAAGTAACTACTTTGGCCTCGATTTGGCATGAAATAAGAGCAGTTATTGTTCCACGATGGTGACTGTCAACTCACCTCTTCTTCTTGACGTCTTTTTTGGGTTTCTTTTGGTGTACGGGGTTCGCTCTGATGGCGGCGTGTGCTTTTTTGTACATTTCTTCGACCTGAAAACAAAACAGGAATTTAATTAATGACAAAGCTGTTCATTGTGTACCTAATAGATTGTCGTTTCTCTTGAAAAAAATAACAGGAAACATCAGACGACATTGTCACCGGAAAGAGGGGAGGGGGTATTGAATTGATATACTAATTCAATACAGTCTACATGTAGAGAAGCCCATACTGGATCTTTGTGAGATCATCACTGCTATGAGTTCAAGTTTCCTGTTTGCATTTGATGCATTCAAATTAGATATTTGACATGCAAGCAATATTTAAATTATGTTGATGTAAACATCACCAAATGATCAAATTGCAGAGGAAATGTTCATCTACATGATACATAACAGGTCAGACTTTTCTTTATTTTTATATAGTGCCAAAAATAATTGCGGTCAAGCTTTTTCTGCATCACTGAGTTGAACACCACTTCGAGTACTGGAAACAGGAAACCAAATCTTAAATGCATCTGAGAGTGTCACCTCAACATTACATGATTTAAGCAGACACGAAACTAGCTAACAGAATCTGTTCAGGCCGTGTTCGTAAAAATCACGCAGCAAGTGTTATGTTACCATGTCTGGAGTGACTCCGTTCTTGATGAAGCGCGAGAACTGTTTCTTGTAGGCGTCCTCGTCCTCCTCCATCAGGTAGGACATGTAGTCGGCCACGTTCATGCCCATGATGTGTTTCCGATGCACCTCTGCGTTGAACTCTTTACTCTCTGTGTCGTAGCCGGGGAAACGTTTCAGACTAAAAAACAGAAAGTGTGAAGAAACTGAGTTGGGCTATTAAAAGACGCCTCTGAAGAATCAAGTTTAAAAAACTAAACAAAAACCAGACAAAACAAAAACACAAGGTTCAAGGTAGTTCTGTTCTTTGTTGTGGAACAACGTGTTACAGCTGCTTTTTGTAATCAACCTCTGTGAAGTTGAACTGTCGCCATCAGGGGGCAGCGTTTTACCAGTGAGTGCTGAGATGGTTGCTGCTGCTCCAACTTTGCCTTCTCACAGGCAGCGACCGCAAGGCCTGATGTAGACTTTTGCCAGTGATCTTTTAGCCATTTCCCACTATTACCTACTGGGCTTGACTCAGTTCTGCTCTTTTCCCATTACAAAACCACCTCAAGTTTGATTTTGACTTTGCCTAGTAACCAGAAATCCCTTTTCTCCCTACATGGGAACTTTCCATGCCATGCATCTCCCCCGACGTGTAGTTACATTTCTCAGGTGGTGCATGTCGTGTTACGCCCCAATTAAGGTTATAAATGGTCACTGGCTATGGTGCAAGTTACAAAGTAGATGTGACGCAGAAGTATAAATCGTGTGTATTGTGTGTTGGGTCGTCAGAGCAGCACGTCCAAAAGTCTGTGACCTCATTTGTATGCGACACAACAACAACAACAGAGGATGTTGTGGTGATGGTACGTACACCTGATGCTCGGTATATGGCATTTTGTCAGTCTTAGGGACTACAGTGGGGGGTTTTTGTGCAGCCATTTTCCTCATTGCCGGGTTTCAACAATAGTGGCTTTGATTTTCGTGAGGGAGTAACTCTCATGACTCATGGTATGACACTACTGACTAGCCAATCAGTGGCATGCAATCTGTTTGCGTCACACGCCTCAGATCACTTGAAACCACGCCCAAGCAGGTACTAAAAAGTACCCAGAACCTGGAACTACCACCTAATGGCAAATCCTAAAAACGGTCCCATCCTGCTTCTCTCAGCCCCGTCTTGAAAAGGACAGTAAACATCAGCTAATGCAAATGAAGGACCAACTACATTTTGCTCAGCGTGCTTTTTATCATCATCGAGAAGCAGAGATGCACCAGCAAACTAAACGGACAAACTTTAGCTGGACGGAGACCAGCGAATAACCACGTAAACTCTAACTGGAAATATGCGATTGTAAAAATGTCTCAAAGAAAAACATGCACACATTCCTGTTTCTGCGCATGTTTACTGCAGGAGTGAAGCTGCAAAAAAAGTCCACCCGAGTGCAACTCTGACATCATACTGACCTGTGAGGAATGGCAAGTCCACCGTCCACCGCCCCCTTTAATGCTCCAAACACCTTGTTCCCTGTAGTGGTTCTGGCCAGACCTGCGTCCAGATAACACGTGAAGGCGCCTGGTTGTCCATCCACGCTCTCTACGTTGAACTCATCTCCCGTCACCTCCACCTGGCCCTCGTACACCTGGTCCATGCCGAACTTTTGCAGTAGCTAGGGAGGAGGAGGATGAAGGCGTATGAGAGGATGTGCAAAAACATAAATCTGCTCCAATGTATGGCAACATATGTGTGTGTGTTTGTGCGCACGCTTACCCTGCGAGCCAGCAGCAGCCCGGTGCAGTAAGCAGCAGCATAGTTTGTAAGGCCCACTGTGATACCATACTTGGCCAGCTCATGAGAGTAAGCAGCACAAACGATATGGTCTCCCTCAATCTTCGCGTAGGCAATCTGGACAACGCAGACATAGCAAGATAAGACAGCTGCTTAAAAACACGTGACCTCTCAAGTTTGAGTCTTTCTGTCACTGACCTGGCAGCAGATGTCCCTGTTGGAGAACCTGACAATCATCCGGTACTTGGGGGTGTTGTACTTGTTCTTGTCCTGCACAACCAAGCGTTTGCGGGCAAAATAGTCGGTTTTCCCCTCTGTCAAATAATAAGTAACAGCATGTGGTTTAATGGCGTATGCTCCATAGAAAGGGGATCTGAGCCTATGTGCAATTCATGTTGACTTTTACCTCTCCTCCTCCTGAATTTGACTTCGTAGCGCTTGAAGTAGGCCTTGTTCTTCACCACTTTGACGAAACCCTGAGAAGAGACGAAGAAGCAACATGTCAGCAGAAGCAGAAAATACCATAAGTATCAAGCCTCCAGTTGTCCCTATGGGCACAAAAGCTGTTTAACCGCTCGGAGTAAGTCTCCACGAGGAGGTCAGCTGAGGTTTCAGCAGCCATGAATCGCCACGCTGGAGCCGAGCGGCTCACCCGGCCGGAACAGCCCGACAAGCCGCAAATATCCAGCTCCATCTGTCCCTCAAACCGCTTTAGACACTCATCTAACTACAAACACACCTCCACAAACTCAAACCGTCTCCACCCGGTGTATATGAGCTTTATCCACTCACCATTTTGGGGTATTTTTTCTTCTTCTTTCCCCTCCTGCACTAACTAGCGGACTCCGGGACACGGAAGTCTGATGTCGCTATCTTGGGGGGGGTTTTCCACGGAGCGTCGCGGGTTGGCAGCGCCCCCTGCTGCACCGGAGACAAACAGCACAGGCCAACAGAGGGCAGCAGCTACACGGAGAGCACAGGTCTGTGGAGGGCCACAAATACATCACATAGATCATTAAATAACTGTTGTGTCATTAATGAATTAAAATGGCAAATATATTATTTTTTATTAAATGTTTTAATTATATAAATTAATATTCAATTAATCATTTTTGTAATTAATAATCCACTTAGAATAAGGAGGGTGAGTACCTTGGTCATTCCAGAGGGATCAGAGGGAGTAGAAGTGCTTTTCCCCCCACATTAAAACGAGTCAGTTAAGTTGAGTCAGGCATCTGACCAGGATGCCTCCTGCATGCCTCTAAGTGAGGCAGTCCGGACATGTCCTGCTGTGGGCAGACTTAGGACTTGTCTGGCTTGGGAAGGTCTCAGCATCCTCCCTGGATGAGCTGGAAGGAGGTGGCTGGGGTGAGAGAAGTCTAGCCTTCTCTGTTGAGGTGCTGTCCCCACAAACTGATCCCAGATAGGTGGTAGAAAATGGATGGATAATAATAATAACTTCATTTTGATTGCATTTTTAAAAAGCATAGTTAAAGTGCTTCCCAATTTGAATAAAAGCGGCACATTTAAGTTAAATATACCTGAGAAAAATCTTTCATTAGATCTATAAGAGATTATTACATTTTAAACCAACGCCGTAGAAAGCAGGATGACATTTGCAGTGTGTCAGGATTTTAAATTTACACAGAGAAAAGAAGAAAATAGGAAAAGCTTTGAGGTGACATGCGCAGGGCCACAGCAGCCCTGCGCATGTGCTGTCCACATACACTCTGTGGACGCCAAGCGTCTGATGTGATAGCACATTTTTGGTGACACATCCTCCACGATGGTGAAATCAAGACACGCAATACAATGTTGATGCATCGAGCTGGAAACGAGTCTGCCGGGAGGGTGGACTCTCAGTCCCCAGAGAGGTCACAATGTCTGAAAGCTGAATCAGAATCTAAGGTAGATGAGCTGGCAGCCCAGTGTGCACATGCAGTTTGTGTGGCCTCATTTAACCTCTCTGACATTAGTGTTCAGGCCTCACAGTCTGCTTTTTAGGCTCCTCTGACTTCAGTTTTCACTGCTGTGGGCGTTGAGTCCTTCACTTGTAGTATATTGTAAGAGAAATCTTTCACTTTTCCTTGGCAGTCGTGGAGCTATTGTCCGGAAATAAGCACTTCTGTACCTGGAAGGTCTGTGGGCTGTTACTGGAACTTGTAAATTTTCCTTGTAAAAATGACAAGTAAAGAGATGCCAGAATAATGTTGCTTCTCTGCTTTTTTCTTTTCTTGTATTATCACCGCTCCAGATGCTGGTTTGACCCTCACTGCCCTAACTTTACATTTCCTTTCCCAAAACAAGCACAATACATTCAAAAGCTCCTCCTGACTATATGGACCCACTAGTGGGATTTTCTTCACCTCAACAGCTGTTTCCAGGGTCAGCATTGAACTCTCAGACTCAGTGAAGGCAAACATGGCTGATAAATGCTCAAAGAGCTCAGAAAAATGGAAATTTGAACATTTTTATCTATCACAACGAGGGCAACGTTCCGTCCAGCGGAAAACTCTAAATGGAATTTGTGACCAAAATGGTTTTTCTCTTTTTTATTTGCGTATTTCCATCTTTGTTTCCGGTGAATAAAAAGCTCTTCCTTTCTTTATGAGAAGGAATGTGGCTAATGAAGTCAACTTAACATTATGTTGTAAAACAAATGTCAAATAAAAGTGATCAAGAGCTTAAAGAATGCTACAATGCTGAGAAAATCCCACTTGCTGTGAGGCAAGTTAGGTAATACCCTCAATATTTATAATAGTGTCATTATTGACGTGTAAATGCAAAACAGCAGCTATTATTTCATATTCACTCCAAGATCTCTATTTATAATTCAGTCACATTGTAAAAGTGAGGTGGAGTATCAGTGACGCCATATGATGAGTGAGCAGACAGTCATCAGCTGTTACTGAGGGGGACGTGAGCAGCCAGAGCAGCAAAAGATTCCATCCCACCATGTGAAACCACCTATTTCCAAAGAGCAAAGCAGTGCCCCGCCTATGGTGTTACTCTGCTGTGATTAATCTGATGTCATCCGCAGAGTTCATGGACGTGGAACGCATTCGGACACGGCAAGTAACGCAGATAAGAGTCAGAATATCAGGAGCAACGCAGAGAAAATCAGCACCTGACACCAGTTGCAAAACTCAGTGCGCATCAAAGCAAAGCGAAGCAGCCTCCCTTCTTTGCGTGTGTGGAAAGAAATTGATTTTAGGCTGGAGCAGGAAAGTTATCAACGTCAGCTGAGACCGTTTGATTAATCAGAGCATTTTTCCTACATGCTTTAAAATATTAACTTTATGGTTCCTTCTTCTTGTGGCCACAGTATGAGTATGTTTTAAATACTTAAATTATTTTACTTATTTATTTATTTGGTTTGTTGTGAGTTCATTTCCCATGAAGGTATGTTCAAAACGGTCTTTTTTGTTTGTTTTTTACATCAATTATTATTATTATTATTATTATTCATCCATTCTCTTCCTGTTATCCTTATCAGGGTCAGCAATTAACCTAACCCCACTAACTGCATGTCTTTGGACATGAGAAACCACACAGAAATCCCAGATGGTGCAGTCGAAATCATGACCTTCTTGCTGTGAGGCAACAATGCAAACTATGACTCCACTGTGCTTTTTATTATTATTATTATTATTTGACATTAAGGACCTCTTCAGAGGGTGTGCTGGGTGCAGAAGGCAGCATTGATGGGGAGACAGAGAAGGGTTTGCCTTTGCATCCAGGACCTTTGCTCTGAGATAGCAGAGCAAAGGATGCGCTTTTACGTCATTCGTGTACCTGATGGCTGCAGGTGCAGTAAAACTAGAAAAGCTTCTTCTTCGTCTTCTTGCTCCTCCCCCTGTCAAGGGTCGCCACAGCAGATCGTCTGTCTCCATCTCACCCTATCTCTAGCATTTTCCTCTGTCACACCAACCCTCTCCATGTCTCCTTTATTACATCCATGTATTTTTTCTATGGTCTCCACCTGCCTGGCAGCTCCATATTCAACAGCTTTTGTCCAGTGCATCCAGTATCCCTCCTCTGCGCATTTTTTTTTTGCCTGATAAACTGTCAAACCCCAATGATTTTGAGTTTACTACAAAGCGCACACACATGCACATTTGAGAAGTTGCATTAAGTGAATTTTTGCTTTAAAATGGCTTAAACATGCCTTTTATATGAGCTCCAGGGTCATTAATTGGCTTCCAGGTATTATAGGAGCCCAACAAAATTTCTGCCATCCCATCCTCCAACAAGGGCAGGAAGACAATCCTGCTCTTGCACATCTATGAATTTCAGTTCATCGTTGATGCAATAGGAGTTGATCTCTTGTGTTTGGTTTATTGTTTCAGTATCTTGGCAGAGCACCTTGTAAATTTGTGCAGAAGAGTACTCTGTAAACAAAGCTTTTTTTTTCAATCTCAAAGATACATCAGGGCTGGTGTGAGCAGCAAAGCAATCAGAGATAACTTTCACAGACTGCACAGTTTGTCAAAACGGGCGTATGCTCTAAGGCTTTCACACCTCTACAACTCACTGAGTCATGATGAACAATTAGATATTCACAAACACTCATGAAGACAAACAATCACATAGAAAAATGCCTTCATAGGGTCGCATGCTTCACCTTCCTGTGGCAGTGACTGATCAGACTTTTTCAGAGCACTTGTTTCTTGGTGTCGCGCTGCTCAGCTGACCTCTCTCTACAGTCGTCATGTTTATCCATCAAAATGTAGCAATTCTCAGTGTGCACAGATGCCCGTGGACTTGCAAAACGTTGCAGTTGTGATTCGATTTTTTAAGAGTTAAGTAAAGTGCAATGAGCTCGTAAGTGAATTTTGTCACCTGTGCCACAAGACGTGTTAAAAGGCACCCACAAAGGCACCCACAAACTGACTGTTTGCTTGATCTTCCTTTATATTCAGCTTAGACATGCAAGAAACACATTTGGGCAGGGAAAAAAAGAACAAGCAAAGAAGTGTAGAGAAAATAATCCATTTTACATGCCAGCGCTGATTCAATGTGGGTAAAATCTTTATTTTATGTGGGTAGTTGTTAGTTATACGCGGCTTTTCTTTTATCAGCGCAGTATTAGACTGCAGTGTCTTCTGTGGTACCAAACACATAGTCAACAGACTGCTTTTGTGTCAAGGGGGGAGAAAAAAACCTGTTAACTCTTTAGCTCTATGAACAGCTACTTTGAAAAGGGGAAGCAGTGATCTTCTGCTTTTCTGCTCGAGTGAAATAGATAATATCCCTCACTGTCACTCTTGGTGCAGATGTCTCAGTGTTAGATAAGAAAAGTCACAGTCACTCTTGTGGACAGCTTGCTCATGGCCGTTCAAGCTCTGTTTCTGCAGAACTGATTTCGCAATTAAGAGAAGCACTTGTCCAGTCATGCCTCAGCAGTAGTAGTGGTCAGCAGTTACTAAAGGTTCACACATGGGCTGAGGGTGTGGTGGGCGGAACAAAGGGTTACGTTTGCAGTGCGTTTATCCTCTCTCAGAAGATGCTCCATGAACTAGTTTTCCAAGTGTGGAATGTTTAGGATTTCACTTTTATTTTTTGAGGGCTTCTGCACTGAAGTAATATCAACAGGAAACCATTCATTACATGTAAATCATGCTTTCATCCCCAAAAGCCAAGGACATAGATTTAAAAGAAGACTTTTGTGGTTGCAGTGGACTAGAAATGACTTGCAGAAAGTCACACATCAACAAATGTGTTCGCAGGCACACCACAGATAAGAAGACTGCACTTTGTTGAAACACAGCACACTCTTTCCTGCTCGTTTTCTCACTGCTGATTGCATGTATTTTCATTTGCATACAGACACAGTTTAATGTCTCCCTTCCCGTCTAAAGCCCATGAAGAAGAACGGGTGGAGTGAAATCTGCAGCGTTCACACACATCATTAACCCTGTGACGTTCTTGCCCGTGCATTTTGAGATTTTTCTGGGTGAGCCTGAGAGATTCTACAGTGCAAGGAAAGCTCTTTGCCCAGGATGGCATGCTGAAGCAAACAGGCAAATAATGCAAGGACGCACAAATGCTAAGCAAAGCCAAATCAGTTCTGCTGAAACTAAACTGAGCCTGCTAGCTTTAACACAAGGAAGAGCAGAGATGGTGCAGAGATGAAGTTTTTGTGTGAAAAACGCCACCTTTGGTCTTGTCTACCCAGCTGTGACCAGTGTTTTACAACCTGTGAAAAAAGAAGGAAAAAAAACAGTCATACTGGTGTTTTCTCTGTGAAAATGCATCAGTGTGATAAACCATAAGTTCAAACAACTTAATACTTGCAGCATGCAAAGAAAACGCCTCCTAACATCACTTTTTGCAGTCTTTACCCTTGACTTAAAACACATGAGCTTCCTGTATAAATTCTGTATAAAATTACTTCTTTGGTTTGAATCCTGCCGTTTGGAAGCTGTGACCTGAAGTGAAGAGTCATTAAGACTCAACTGTGCCTGTTGAACTCTGACCTTTCGAATGGTTGCCTCACCTCCACAGACATGCAAACAGATACAATGACCAGGAAACACCCAGCAGCTTTCTTCACGTCCAGACACCAATGTCCTCACTGAGTTTCTCGGTATCTCGGGGTTGGGGTGAGGTGTGTGGAGGGGGAGAGAAATTTACAACCAGAAACAGTTAAAACAAGGGGAGCTGCTGAATCCAAAGTGATGAATGAGGGAGGTGATTTGTGGGGTGTTTACTGCACAACTCAGAGGATTTGCTGAGCAGTTTCTTTTCACTGTTTTTGCAGGCTTCCGAGGCTTTTGTGTCCTTGGGATTTGGCACCACTGCAGATCCCCGGGTGCCCTCTGTGATCCTCTAGTGTCATATCAGGATATTAACCCAATAAGTAAAACTTTGACAGAGACGAATCAGTTAGAGCAGCTCAAACGCCGCTCACAGCTGCAGACTTGATTGAGAGTGTGCAAGTAAAGGCAACACATTTGTTGATCGCCTGTGAAAAAGAAGAACTGTCTCGTGTTCAGCTGCATCCAGTAAATCATACATTGTTTTAGTACTCTGTCCCTATCTGGTAGCTGCAGGTGGACCCAGCTGAGAGCTTGATGAGATTTGGCTGGTAATTCCCAGTGGGGTGGGTGGTGGGGGGGGGGGGGGGGGGGGGCGTACAGTTGAACCCAAAACAAGGACTAAAATCTTATTGTCTAACTGAAGGAAAAAGAATGAAGGAGTTTAAAAGAAAGCCGGTGGGGGTTGGGGTGGGGTGGGGAGGTTAAATGGTGGTTAGAGCTATGGAGCCAAAGGAACCTGTGAGGGGATGAGATAGCGTGATGTGGTTTTCATTGAGATGCCACAAGAGTCCGGAGGTACAGAGGTGAACGCTCCTTGCTGAAAACATGGGACTGAAGAAGGACATAAACCAAGGAAAGTCAGTTTAACCACAACAGGTTATTATGCCATGAATCCACTGCAGACTGGGGCAGTTAGTAAAATCAGCCTCATGTGGTTATGTTCTGCAAAAGGAGAGAGCACTGCTTGAAATGATTCTGTTTTCTGGTCCGACAACAAAACCAAAGAAAAGAGGACTGAATGACTTTTCTAAGAACAAACTTTTTTTTCCTCATTCAGTTTCATTTTGACTTAATGTGAGACTGCAGTTTTTTGATGAATCTCCAGGAAACAAACACGCAATCAATGGGAAAGTAAACAGTCTGATATGCCCACAGTCCATTAAAAATAAAGGGGGGGGGGGGGGGGGGGCGGTCTGGTACTGTGCATTAGTTTGTAGCATAGACTGTATACCAAAGATGGACTTAGCCATCCCCTGGTTACCAAAATCCCATTAGCTGTCACCATCCTAATGTTCCAAGCCAATCTAATTGTGAAAATGTGACAGTCATATGGTAATGCATACCCTGTTTAATCCTCCTTTTGACACCAATAAAGTCAAAAATTATGAAACTCAACGTCATATTGCAAACTTTAAATTAGCGACTGAAACTATCAGCTCATCATGAAAGTGTTCACTGAGGTCACAGAGCGAGGGCACCAAAGAGCCACTTTCCAGAAGACTCATAATGAACTACATGTTTTGTTTTTGCAAACTCACACTTGTCATTATAGGGGGGGGAAGCAGGTGTAAGGCACTCCTGAATTTGTTTCGTTTCACTAGCTACAAAGATTTTGTTCTATATATATAATCTGTGGACTCATACTCCCAAGCCTGGATTCTAGCATTCTGGGGATCACCACTTTGATTTTCTGGAGCTAGAAGTCTCCATATTTGGACAAGAGAGTGGAATGTTAGCTAATGCTAGCTAGCTCAGCTATAACCAGGCCTCCTGCAGATATCTGCTAATTAGTGATAAGTAACGTACAAATAACATACTAGAAATTCACTCAGAAACACTTGACAACAGACTTGTTGGATAGGCTGCAAGCACATTAAGCAGAGATCAAACGGTATTATTTGGCACATACTTGCAGTGCAAATGCTCCAAAAGGCATCGGCACCACAAATATTGTCAAGGTCCACTTCAGACAATCAAAAGCAGACAGCTGAAGGCTCCTTTAGATTTTTTCTGAATATGATAGATCAACATTTTCTTATTTTGTCCCTTGGCCGGGGAAAGACTTTTAGAAAATGCAAAAGATAAATATTTTTGTCTATCAGGGAAAGTTCAGAGCTTCTATCACAAATTCTGTACCTGAAGACTGCAGCTTCCAAGCCTAAGCTGGCCTGATGTTGCTCATTTGCTTATTATTTCTCTGTTCGTTTCATCTTTACAGTGTAGTTTATATTTTTTGTAACCTTGTAATAGATTCCCTTCTTGGCCAGGTCTCCCTTGAAAAATCTTAAGGGCCTTTAAAAAAGAGGATATCTTCACAGCAAACTTATAGACTTGATTCATTTTTGGAGCCTTAAGCGGCATTCAGGAACTGCCGTTTTTAGTACTTCTTGGTGGTTTCAGTTGTCAGCCCTTCATGCTGATGGCTGGGTACAGATGAAAAATGTGAGCTTCAGCTACCAAGTAAGGCCAACGTTTAAACAGTTAAGCTAGTTAGACCAAAAGACTTGATGGCTTTCTTTAAAATCTTTGAAGAGCCCATGGTTGTTATCGATAGTTACCAGGTTTGACTGGAGTTATACAGGCCTGACTTCACCTGACGTGCAAGAGGCAAAATCAAGACATGTGACAAGTCACAGTGCATGCTGCACCTCTTCTTGTCAACATTCACATGCATGTGGTGCAAAAGCTGTAGCCTCAAGTATATTTAAAACCATGAGGAGTCCCCCCACAGCCTCTGTCTTTCCTCGCTATAGAGCCAAAAAGGGGGTTCGAGGTTCAGCTTGAGAAAATAACCTCATGGCTCGGCAGCACAAGTCTTTATTTAACCCCGTGGGACTGTGACTCGCAGGTAGACAAGGCTGATGAGTGGCGAATGAAGCAAAGCAAAAAAAAAAAAAAAAGAGACCCTCCTCCTCCACCCCCTCTGATCGCTGCGATTGAGCTTCTATTTCAATCACATACTTGCTGTAAGAGTTAAAAGAGCAAGAATCAAGGCCTGTCTGTGTTGGGGGGAGGGAGGGGGAGACACACGAGAGGAGCCTGTGGCAGCCCTGATAGCGTCTTCTCACTCTGCATGGTTTCCTGTTCTGAGTCAGTGTGTAACCCTGAGTTTGACTGTTGTCACTTGTCTGTCCATCTGCGTGTGTGTGTGTCTCTCTCTCACTTCTCACAGCTTTAAGAATAATCAGAGCGGCTGATATTCAAACAGGGCGATTTAAATGTGCGATTGAGCTGGGTTTTTTTTTTTATTTTTATCTTTGCTAGGTGTAATTAAGCAACCATGAAGCAGAAACAAATGGTGAGTTTGAGGCTAGGACTTGTTGATTTTATAGCTGAAGTATTTTTCTTTTGTTTTTCTTTGTCTTTTGTTTCATTCTTTTTTTCAGTGAGTGCAATAATGAAAGTAAACGTTGGTAACTTATCAGGAAAAAATAACGGCAATCACAGATATGAAACCGATGTAAATTTGTTTTTAATATCACAGAGAAATGGACAGAAATCTGGCTCGGAGTGCGGGCTGTGAGTGACAGTCGTGAGAAGGAAATCTAAAAAGGCAGCGGGATTTATTTTTTGTGCGACGCAAATGCAGAACGATTTTGGCACTGGGGGACTCTTTTATCAAAAGATGAATCAGTGTTTTTGTTTGACCGTCATGCTTGACTGACATTAAAATTCATTTTTGAGGGAGGGGACGAGATCAGGAGGGACAAGGAGCTCGCGCACGCCTGTGTGTGTGTGTGTGCACGCGTGAATGCGTTGAGACAGTATGAGAAGCGGCTCTCTGACAGTCAGACCCAGTGCGGACAGAGATCTGGAGAGTGTGTGCTCTCGAAGCCGGGATATTAGTGCCTGCGGTGTCAGTGCCGTGTGAGTATGGGACATGTGCGCTCGGCTTCGTGCCTCGGCTATCTGAGTTTTGCTTGCAGGTCTCTAACTTGCTGCAGCTGCATCAAACAAAGTCTGTTCCCACAAACGGATAAAATCGATACCGCTTTGCTTTAGTATGACCTTGAACCCAAATCTTCGCAATGATTTGCATTTTGAGCCTGACAGATTTCTGCTTAAAGGGGGAAAAATTCGCTTTTGTGATTTTATTATCATCATCAGTATTTACACATTTTTATCCTCTCCAGCTGGCACTGGCATGTGACTCTTCTTGTACTTTTGTTCAGTGGACTGCTTAATTGGGTCTGTCTATTAGCCTGGAGGAGGTTTTAATAATGTAAAACAATAAGGCTGAAGTCAGTGCGGGTAAGCTGAAGCAGAGCGACTGTAAAGGGATACTTCGGCTCCCCACCAACAGGCTGTTGCGCATAGCGGCCGTGCGCCGTCTCATTAACGAGATCACTTTACAACCAGTCAAACAAATAGGTCATTATCCATCACTGCCTGCTCTGCCTGTATTCACCAGCCTCAAACCCGCAACTCTCATGTCTCACTTTATCCAAATTATATATAATCAACTGATTTTAATTTATTTACTTATGATAATTTCAGTTAGTTTATGCTTTGAATATACAAACATCAACTTCTCAGGACACAAATCAAATTTCGGCTCCAAATGTATTTTAATGCCTTTAGAATATTGTAAATGGGAAAAAAAAAACAAAAAAGATGTCATTATACGTAAAATTTTCAAAATTACTTTAAACATGTTTACTTCATAAAAATATCAGTGAATATTATTACACCATATGCTTTTAATTTAGGCCGTATGTAGTTTAAGTCGACGTTACTCCACGAGCTACGTAAACATACATAGACTTCCTCTTCTGTGATTCAGCTGACGTCCGTTACAGTAAACTGAATTGAAGCGCAGTATGTGGTCTTCAGACGCATATCTACTCTTTGAGGGGAAGGTGGCTCCACTTTTGGTCACCTGCCCGGCGTCACCTGGTAAACGATACGGCTTCTCTGCGCATGCGTAATAGACTGCCAAAAATCCTAACACCGTATCGCCTGACAACCAATAGTGTTCCAATCTGTCCAGAGATAAAGTCAGAGCAACGCTGAGGGGACAGACGTGAAGGATTTCGGACCCGAGCAGCGCCGAGCTTTAAGACTGAAGAAAACTTCAACAACATGCCGAGATCTTTCCTGGTGAAAAGCAAAAGGGCCCACAGCTACCACCAGCACCGCTACTTCGACGATGACTACAGTAGACTGGACACTATTATGGCTGATGTGTGCGCAGGTGGGTGCATTTGTGCGTAATTACGCACGAAACTTGGGGAAGAAAAAGGAGTCGTCTTAGTGGGAATTCTGAAAATTCAAGTGCACAAATTCATAACTCCTTTCATTGATTATCCTCTTGTGCCAATATAGAAACAAAATCTCAAGCCGAGTTCGATTCCAATCTGGAGCAGGAAGACGTGAGGACCGGCGCTGACAGACTGTCCCCTGGGTCGCGGCTGAGGTCCCCGAGGTCTCTGTCCTCCAGCTCCCCGCTGAGCTGCGGAGGCAGCGCCTGTGACCGGTCCTCCGACTGTGATTTCTGGCGTCCCCCGTCCCCCTCGTCCTCACCAGGTCTGTTCTTATCAAGACAAAAATATCATCAGTTTGTGTCTAAAATTTAAAGAATTTTTCTCTTTTTCTTTTTAATCCTTCGTTTCATTTGGTGTTGGGTTCATGAGATGTCAAAACCTTTACGCATTTTCAACCCGACTTGTCCAACTATATTTGTGTATGATTAATTATTATTATTGTTGTTATTATTATTATTGTTGTTGTTTATTAAAGCAGAAATTATTTGGGCTATAAATTAAACATAAAAACTTTAAGGTTTTTGATGAAGTGATGAAGATACGAATAATTATATTTCATATCTTCTATTTCACATATAAAATATTTGGTGAAAGAATCAAAAGGACACTTGTGATTAGTGACCGGACACACGACCCAATAACGACTTAAAACTTTTGTTTTGTTCTGCTTTGACTTTTACGCACGGTATGGAGTCATGTCCAATAAAGTGCAGTGCATTTTCCAGGTGTCCATTTTTTTTTAATGCAGGACATTATTTGAAGTTTTTAAAGATATCCAAATTAACTTTCAGATTCTGAGAAATGCTCCACTCCTGCAGCGGAGGACGGTCACTCGAACATGCCAATCTTCCCGTACTCCTGGTCGGCATACTCAGGAACCGAGCTGAGACATCTGGTTCAGGGGTCTTATCACCACCACCTCCAGAGCCACAGGGAGTCCCAGTCACCTATAAGCATCTACAGGGGAGAGGACAGCGGCAGTGAGTCCCTTTATGTACAGCGGGGCCTCGCGGCCGGATGTTACCAGGGTTATTCTTCAACGGCCCAAATCTGCAGGATGCGGGACAGAGACGAGCTGTATCTGGATGCGAAGCAACAGGCCCGCGTGGCGGAAATCAAGTCTGAGAACGATTTCATCCGCGCAAACCTCGAGTCGAGTGGATCATACAAGTGCATTAAATGTTGCAAGGTAGGCGTTTCCCTAATTTCACTTAAAGTCATCATTTTCAGTTTTTTATTTTGTTCAGTTTTCCTTTTCGCTTCTTTAACATTTTCTCTATTGTTTTCCCTTCATTTTGGGTTTGATTTGGAATCATCCATGTGTTTTCCAAAGGTGTTCTCCACGCCTCACGGGCTGGAAGTTCACGTGCGGCGGTCGCACAGCGGCACGCGGCCGTTTGAGTGTGGGATATGCGGAAAAACCTTCGGACACGCAGTGAGCTTGGATCAGCACAGAGCGGTTCACTCGCAGGTATGGGCCTCCAAGCCGGAAATAAACCAGTGCACACGTCCCCTAAACCCGCTTTAGATCCACATCCTCGACATAAAGGCCACAGATGACATTTTCTTTTCCCACTACCAACCTCTCTGACTTGGCTTAAACTGCATTTCTACATTTAAATCTGATACTTCCAGGTTTCTCGACACTGACAGAATGCTGTATTTTACAGGAGAGGAGCTTCAGCTGTAAGATCTGCGGCAAAAGCTTCAAGCGCTCTTCAACCCTCTCTACGCACCTGCTCATCCATTCCGACACGCGGCCTTATCCGTGCCAGTACTGCGGGAAAAGGTTCCACCAAAAGTCAGACATGAAAAAACACACTTTCATTCACACAGGTGAGACGCTTTAGCAAGTCAAAGTAATCAAGACGTGCAAAAAAGAAAAATAAGACCTAACAGTTTCCCATTTTGTCCCTGCTTGCAGGTGAGAAGCCGCACAAGTGCCAGGTGTGCGGGAAGGCCTTCAGTCAGAGCTCCAACCTCATCACGCACAGCAGGAAACACACGGGCTTCAAGCCCTTCGGCTGTGACCTCTGCGGGAAAGGTTTCCAGAGGAAAGTGGATCTGAGGAGGCACAAAGAGACGCAGCACGGACTGAAATAAGCAGGAGTTAATCGAAACTTGTGGCGCTTTAAGTTTGCTGTAATTGGTTTATTTCCCCCCTACTTAGCCTAAGATACGCTGATTGTTTATTTATCTGTTGTGTTTTTATTATTATGAAAAAAAAACTACTAAATAATTTCACAAGCTTTTATAAGCTTACCGTGCTGTTTTAGTCAGCCTTTTTAACGGATTAAATATTAACTTAAGGAGCGCAGTTGTCATTTTTCCCCCATATTTCTACATTTAATTACCGGTTAAACACATGTAGTTTTTATCCACAAACATCTACTCTACCGGCTAAACCCACCGTTCACCGGTCCACTCGTTTGACCCGTGAACAAACGAGAAGCTGTGCGCTCAGCCGTGCAGACCCATCAATCACGTCTCGGTGTTATATCTCAGATATTAAATAGCAGAAACGTTTCGCTGCATGCGCCACCTGGTCAAAACCAAATATTTTCAGACAAGCGCATTGCTGGCATACCCGTATAATAAATGATATTATGGCGCCATAAAACCTCCACGTAAAGGAAGTCGGGAGAAATAGCGCTGGTTTTATTGCAGGAGGAGCTCCTCTAGCAGCAGCAATAAGCAGCGTGCCCACATGGCGTTTTCACTCAGGGGAGAGAAAAAAAAAAGAAGAAGCTGGGTGTGATTTATTTGGCCCCGCCTACGTTAAACATCCACAGCTTTAAAACTTCAAGGATCTGATTTGGGCATATCTCACCACAGATTGTGTGCGCAACACCAACAGTCTCCAACAACATGCAGGATAAAACACACAACTTCCTGCTACTACTACTACTACTATTATTATTATTATTATTATTGATACATTTATTTTGTGGAAACAGACAATCCAGAAAACAATAGAACAAACAAACAAACATTTGTCACACAGTCAAAGAGTGCAGTTTTATTGCTTTATCCGTATCCATGTCAGTGCGCAGGGGATTTAAACAGCTGGACCAAATTCAGAAGGTCCTGCTCCTGCAGACCCAGCTCCACCATCAGCGTGTTCAAATACTCCACAGATGCCGAAGTCTTCAGGGCTTCTCGCACCAACGGAGACACCTCTGACAACCTGAAATGTGAAAAACCAACAAATTCAAACCAACTCAACACTAAATGGGCGACTTATCTTCCAACACAAACGCAACCCAGTTCTTCGAAATTACAAAAGGGATCTGTAAGCATTATAATGACTACCCTAAAAGTAAAAGACGACATGTTCAGCCTTCAATAGCGTGATGTGTAAAGTTAGCAGTCAGTTCTTATTTAAGCCATGTTCTCACACAGGCCTCTCTTCGCCAAGGTGCCGGTGCTATGAGAAAGCAGCGGTTGCTGACTCATACAGATAAAATTTGTTGAATAAAACGAACTCGAAAGTTTTATTTATAGAGTTTTTCCTCAGCAAAGTGATCGGGTCAAATAGAATTATTGCAGACCTGAGGCAGAAAAATATCCTGCTTTTTTTATTCATGAAAGTGTTCTCACACACACACACACACACAATTTAAAATCTGGCCATCGACTACATTTTTAGAGCTGTAAAGATGAGCTCTGAATGTCAAGCAGAAAGAGACCGACATGAGAGAATAGATTTTAAACACTTCACAGCGTATGTCTACAAAAAGAAAAAAGAAAATCACACAGCGCCTTGGGCCAACACTGTCGTGTATATTCATATGACACAAGCTGATACTGCCGTGTGGTCAATCCTACTTTCGTGAACATAATAATGCTCAGTCTCTGCTGAGTCACTGTAAAAGGAGTGTATGTTCAGCTTTGCTGTAGTGTGGGGGTTGCTGAGAGGCATACTGATAAGTGGCGTCTGTGCATATTATTATTAATCACACAGAAAACAAAATACAGCAAAAAACAAAACTAGACGTCGGCTAAAGAGAAGTGGAAGCTTCCAGGCTGCTCAAAAGGACGCACATGCAGGGGGAACGTGTGCATGTCTGAAGGCCCATTAATGCTGAGAGACATAAACAGGTATGCTGCCATCAAGGTGCTGTTTTTCCCAGCAAGGCCTCGCTTGTGTCAGCAAAGCCACATATGCATGCACTATAACAGCATCGCTAACAAAAGAGCCTAAACTGGCTCATTTGGCCCATTATGAAACCAAATAAGGACAAAAGAGGCTCTGAATTGTTGAGTAGCTGAACGCCTAACAAATTTGACTTTCAGTGTTGCGTCATCAAAATGAGCATACAGTGGGGCAAAAAAGTATTTAGTCAGCCACCGATTGTGCAAGTTCCCCCACCTAAAATGATGACAGAGGTCAGTAATTTGCACCAGAGGTACACTTCAACTGTGAGAGACAGAATGTGAAAAAAAAAAATCCATGAATCCACATGGTAGGATTTGTAAAGAATTTATTCGTAAATCAGGGTGGAAAATAAGTATTTGGTCAATAACAAAAATACAACTCAATACTTTGTAACATAACCTTTGTTGGCAATAACAGAGGTCAAACGTTTACTATAGGTCTTTACCAGGTTTGCACACACAGTAGCTGGTATTTTGGCCCATTCCTCCATGCAGATCTTCTCGAGAGCAGTGATGTTTTGGGGCTGTCGCCGAGCAACACGGACTTTCAACTCCCGCCACAGATTTTCTATGGGGTTGAGGTCTGGAGACTGGCTAGGCCACTCCAGGACTTTCAAATGCTTCTTACGGAGCCACTCCTTTGTTGCCCGGGCGGTGTGTTTTGGATCATTGTCATGTTGGAAGACCCAGCCTCGTTTCATCTTCAAAGTTCTCATTGATGGAAGGAGGTTTTGGCTCAAAATCTCACGATACATGGCCCCATTCATTCTGTCCTTAACACGGATCAGTCGTCCTGTCCCCTTGGCAGAAAAACAGCCCCATAGCATGATGTTTCCACCCCCATGCTTCACAGTAGGTATGGTGTTCTTGGGATGCAACTCAGTATTCTTCTTCCTCCAAACACGACGAGTTGAGTTTATACCAAAAAGTTCTACTTTGGTTTCATCTGACCACATGACATTCTCCCAATCCTCTGCTGTATCATCCATGTGCTCTCTGGCAAACTTCAGACGGGCCTGGACATGCACTGGCTTCAGCAGCGGAACACGTCTGGCACTGCGGGATTTGATTCCCTGCCGTTGTAGTGTGTTACTGATGGTGACCTTTGTTACTTTGGTCCCAGCTCTCTGCAGGTCATTCACCAGGTCCCCCCGTGTGGTTCTGGGATCTTTGCTCACCGTTCTCATGATCATTTTGACCCCACGGGATGAGATCTTGCGTGGAGCCCCAGATCGAGGGAGATTATCAGTGGTCTTGTATGTCTTCCATTTTCTGATGATTGCTCCCACAGTTGATTTTTTCACACCAAGCTGCTTGCCTATTGTAGATTCACTCTTCCCAGTCTGGTGCAGGTCTACAATACTTTTCCTGGTGTCCTTCGAAAGCTCTTTGGTCTTGGCCATGGCGGAGTTTGGAGTCTGACTGTTTGAGGCTGTGGACAGGTGTCTTTTATACAGATGATGAGTTCAAACAGGTGCCATTCATACAGGTAACGAGTGGGGGACAGAAAAGCTTCTTACAGAAGACGTTACAGGTCTGTGAGAGCCAGAGATTTTCCTTGTTTGAGGTGACCAAATACTTATTTTCCACCCTGATTTACGAATAAATTCTTTACAAATCCTACCATGTGAATTCATGGATTTTTTTTTCACATTCTGTCTCTCACAGTTGAAGTGTACCTCTGGTGCAAATTACTGACCTCTGTCATCATTTTAAGTGGGGGAACTTGCGCAATCGGTGGCTGACTAAATACTTTTTTGCCCCACTGTATATTTGTTTAAAAACAAACAAAAAACAACCGCTGTGCCTCACAGCAAGAAAGTCCTGGGTTCAAATCCGCCGATCACGTGGGTGCTCCCTGTGCTCGTGTGGGTTGTTTCCACGAGCGCTCCGGGTTTCCTCCCACAATCCAACAAAATTCATGATCGGCTAAGTGGTGACTCAACATTTTACTGCAGGTGTTAATGTGAGCGCGGATGCTTGTTGCCTCTGTGATGGACCGGCAACCGGCCCATCGTGGGTCTCTCACCCTACGACAGCTGGAGAGGCTCCAGTGTTTTACTGTCCACTGTTTTTGAAATAAATCAAAAGTAAATAATTATTGAATTTTAAAAAAAAAAAAAAAAAAAAAAAAAAGGTAAATAAATGTGTTTCTATTTGGGAAATGCCTTCAGTAACATGGAAAATTACACAGTGAGATTCATCTTTTATCAGGTTAGACGGTCAAAGTTTCCACCAATTTAAACGAGATGGACTTTATCTGTTCAACCACTTGCTCAATCTTAAGACCGCAGCTCAGACAAGTCATGAGTGACATGAAGCCAGATTCACAGTATCAGTACAAAAAACAGAGTATTTGTCAAGTTAGTGCAAGAATATTTCCCTCCAACACTAAACTCACTGTCTGTAGCCCTCTGTCATCTGTCTCCAACCTCCATCATCCTCCCCCACCCACGCCTCTCTACCTGCCCTTACCAGAAAGGAGGTACACTCCTGGTCAATCTCCGGTTCAGCCCAGGGTCTAGTGTTGCAGGGGGGGCATCCATTATTCAGCTGGGCTGAACAATAGCAGCCAGACTAGCTCCACAGCTGCCGTGCAGCAGACAGATAAGACAGCGCACCAAATTATTCATGATGGAGGAATGGAAGGATGGAAACCGATGAAATCATAGAGCACCAGTGTCACATCTGACCAATGAAAGGGTAATATTTACAAATGAATGTTGACTGTTCAGAAGTGGAGTCAGTACGTTCTTAAAATCAAATCTGGAAATGTATTACAACAACTGTCAGAATTAGAGATGGACACCGTTCCCAAAACCCCTCTGTGAACCCTTTGGAATTACCAGGATTTCTGCAGTGATTACTCATAAAAGGCGGCCTGAGCTTCATATAATTCACAATGTGACAAACACACTTTGTGAGTAATCAGTGCTGAAATCCTGGTAATTCCAAAGCATTCACTAACCTTTTTACCCTTTTATCTTTCTTTTTTTGCAACAGTAAAATCACTTCAGACCCCAGATGAGAAATCTTGGTTCTGTTTTACAAGTTGAATTTCATTCCCTTTATTTCCCTGAAAATTACACAACAGTTTCTGTCGGGCAGGTTTCAGAGGCCTCTTGGTGGCAGATCCCCTACAGTACCTAAAGCTGTGCAACACTTCTTTTAAAGTTCAAGACGACACACAGTGTGCCGTGATATTAAAGCAAACTGACCAGGAACCATTGAGGGAGTAATAAATCAGAATCAGCCGTCAGCGTCAGGTGAAAGGTTTCCCTGCCCGGGGCAATATAAAGGATACGCAGGAACTGTGTGCCTTCTGTCCTCCATCACGGATCTGGACAGAGGTAATCAGGTGCAGATAAGGCCATGAGGCGTCTCTGTGTACTTAGACGGGAGCAGCACGGAACTGTCCATGAACTGCCAGCAACACAGACACACATACACACGAACACACACAGACCATATGGTAGGTGCCAAACTATGCCAAAGCACACAGCAGTCTATCAAATGCACCATGATGACTTCTTATTCTTTTCTTTCAATTTCAAACAGTGTTAAAAATGCAGATTGCTGTTGCATCTCTGATTTAAGCACCTCTTCATGCACCAGACTGGAAATAACATAATGTTAAATCCAGTATGTGTCTATATGGGTCATCTTCACCCAGTCATACGTTATAATGCTCATTTATTGCTTAGAAATCTGGTTCTTGCTTGTTTTACAAAAAAATTAAAAAATAAAAGAATAAATCTTATCATACACCAGCACAGTAAACTTTAAATACACACTTTTCTCATTGTCAAGGCACGCAAACATTTGCACACACGGGTAAAGACGGCCGACGTGGTCTATTTCCCGAGAAACTATGGTTCTTCATTTCCTTGCAATGTTTTTTTCTCTCCAATGTTCAACCGGGCTTGCTGAGGAGCAGCTCGACAGCTGACATTAAACTTAAACACGTGTGTATACACACACACACACACACACACACACACACACAGAGAAAACTTACAGATGCAGAAGCACCACAGCTATGAGGGTCCACTCTGGAGTTTTATGGATGATGTTTTTGTTGGTGAACCTGTGAACATAAAGCACCACTGTTAAGTACAGTGTGTGTGTGTGTGTGTGTGCGCGCGCGTGCGTGCACATTTTATGGAGGATGCACAGCAGTTCCAGTATCTCGCCCATCGACATTTCAGAATTCCGACTGGAGCAGCTGGACATCAAATCATAACCCGCTATATGTTCTGGGCCACAGTCACCATACATCTGTGTCCCTCTGCAGATAGTCTGCAGAAATGCTTCATTCTAGATATAAATAATAGAAATATAAATTGTGCACAGACCAAGAGCAACAACCAAAAACACTGCATGCAGCAATGATTTATGTCTTTCTGCCAGCGCTGTGTATTTTCTTTGGTTTGAGCCTCTTGTTATTGGGGCCTCTTGACAGCACAAAGACAATTCCCGGAAGCAGGGCCGTGGCGGTGTTGCTCCATAGCCTGATGTGCGTTTAAATCACAGACACAGTGATTTAACAGCAGGGCTGTTGAAAACATCCTAAGCAGCCAATGGCAATCCAGGGTGTGTCTAAGGCAGGAAATGCTCAATTCTGGCACAAGTTTAAACCCCCCCCCCCTCCCCCTATTTTTTTCTTAAAACAGAGCTCTGTCATTCTTATAGAGAAACAGAAGCCATACTGCTATGCTGACTGAGTAAAAACAGCAAGCGTATATAATAATTCATTCTACCCAGTCCTGGTGTCATGCATGCTGGCATGTGTGGCACACTGTGAGATATGACATTTCGTAATACTTATTTTGATGTGCAGGAGATTAAAACACTTTCTCAGAAAACAGACATAATTCTCTTTGAAGCAGACATTTAGCCCCATCACATGAAAAAAGTACAAGTTTTAAAGAGTCAATAAAACTACTGTTCGTCATACTTCATGTGTGCCTGTAGGGGGAAGCAGAGCTAAACAACTGTGTTTTGTGGAATTTAGATGAAATCAACTCATTAAATACACGTTAGACTCATTTCTTTGAGTTCTTCTGAAGAATAAGAGTGATTCCAAGAACATTCATGGCATGTTTTGCTCATGCAAGGAGATAAAAGAGGAGATCGAAATCACAACAGATAACTAATCAGTTAGTTTCCTGTTCTATGTAGCTTGATTTTCAGTGTTTCTCAGTAGATCCAATGTGGTGTGATAACAGTTAATTATGAATAGAGTCCAAATACAGAGTCGTTTTTACTGCTGTGTAGCATCTTTTTGGAAGAGGCATGTGTCTCATTCTTGTCTGACATGATACCCTAGCTGCTTAGTCTTGATCCTAATATTTTTCACATAATCGTGAAATGTCTCAGTTTAGACACCTGATATGTTTTCTATTCTTTGTATAATCAGTGTTTGTGAGATTTGGAAATGGTTGCATTCTGTTTTTATTTACATTTTACGCAGCATCCCAACATTTTTTGCAGCTGGGGTTGTATGGCATGGCTATAATAAATGCTCATAGTTGTGCAAAAGCTCACCAATTTGCAAAAGTGAAAGATTTAGGTTTATGACAAAGAGGGTAACGGGACACGTCTATATCCTGCAGCTGTTCAAAAGTAAACTGCCATTCAGTTACATACAAACAATCAAGTTTCACTATTATGTTTCTGAGCTTAATATGAACCCACAGAACAAGGCACAGTTTCAATGCTAGGTTTCCTTTCCTTAACATGAATTAAATTTAACAGCAATTTTTGACACATTTCTAGAGCTCATCCACTATAAACTCACACCTGCCTCGCCTCCCCTCTCCTGTGTGTGTGTGTGTGTGTGTGTCTCCCCTTTCTGGTGGCAGACTAGCAGACAGCACATATCAGACTGAGTGTGTAGTGTACTGACCTGAACGTCCGCACCAGGTTGTTCAGGTCGGTAGTGATGTCAATCATGGTGAGATGCAGTGGACCTACAATGTTTCTGAGGCTGCACAGCACAACCACAAGACAAGAGAGCAAAGAATTAAGATGAACTGATCATGAAAATCATGATTATGTGCAGCCATGTCAAACTGTGCAGCAGTGAGGTTCACGGGACCTTCACAGCTGTTGAAGAAAAACCAGGAAAAGAAATTAATAAAGCTCCGTGTGCCACATCCAAGAAATAAAGGACAAACACGCACCAGCTGGAGAGTTTCTCCACTGTGATTCGTTTCTGGATGAGGTTCTGAGCATGAGAGTCAACGAGCGGCAGGACCGGATCCTTGATGCTTTCCTGGACTGTCACCTGGTGTGGGGACGGTTTAAGAACAAAACTCACTCTGTGAGCTCACCTAATTTAAACTCAAACTCTTAAAGCAAGTCTTTTAATATGCACTTACCTGCTTTCTATTGGGCTCCTCTTTCTCGTCAGGCAGAATCCACGTGCCCTTATAAAATTCCCTGACCCGGAGCTCTAGATCCTGGGTCTCCCTCCGCAGCGTGTCATAGTTTGGAGCTGCAGCTGACGGCCTCTTCTTGTCCTCGCTGTTGTCGGCTGTCACCTCATCCTCAAGGTCATCTTCATCCAACTCCTCTTTGCCTTCTTCTTCTCTTACCTCGGCATAGGGAGAACCAAGGGAGTGATCGGAGCCGTACAGGAACGTTAACGTCTCATCGGTACACCACTCCTTCAATGTGTTTTTTAGGCAATCGAGCAGATTCATCCGTACAGAGTCAGGTTTGACTTCGGCGTGGTTCTTCAGTAGACCTCGCAGCCCAGCTGCCCCCCTCTTGCTCATACCCACCTGCGTGATGTTGAGCTCTTGCTGGCCGTGGCTGTTCTGATTAGTGGCAGGAATTTGTTTACTTTCTGTTGGAGGGTTTGAGCGAGGAACGCTGTGAGTTACCGTCTCCGATAAACTGCACACGCTCATCTCAGCTGTAGTCTCTTCCACACCAGAAAGCTCAGACAACTCTCTCTCTTGTGATGCCGCCTGGTCCGTATGTGTCACCTGCCGCTCTTTGGGTTTTTCAGCATCGGTAACTTCAGTTTTACGCACGTCTGCCTCTTTTCTTTCCTCATCTTCTATCATACTTCTCTGTTCCTCTGTATTCTGACTCTGAGGAGGTTCGATCTTTTCTTCATTCCCCTCTTTGGTGTTTATCTTTCTTGTTTCAGAATTCCTTTGTTGTCCTTTCTCATTCTCATCTGAGCATTTAGGCAGGTCACCCCAGTGGACCCGGGGTCTCTGCTGCTGAGAGACCACGCTGGAGACAAAGTCCTGCTCATGTTCGTCGTCACTGACATCACTGTGGCTGCCTCCAGCAGGATGATCCCGAGAGCCGTGAAGCTCCTTGTGCTGAGCAGCCACAGGGTTCTCGACGTCCTCCTCTTTTAGACACCTCTCAGACAGCATCACCTCCTCACCAGAGCTCCCACTGAATGCACACATGTAACCCTGGATCAGTCTTTCTATTTATAAGGCTAAATATGGAAAACTAAACACGAAACTTATTACGTACCGTTCTCCTTGCTTCAACAACTTAATTTCAGGAGGACTGAGAGAGAGAAAGGGAGCAAAGACATTATACAGAACATCACTGCATTCAACGATTAGATCAATCAGGTGATTTAGGACAGAGATGAGAAGCAGCACACACACACCTCTCATGTTGCCCAACCCAAAGAGGCGTCTTTGGTATTTGTAGCTCAAACGCTTTGGAGGCTTTGTAGCAGAAATTACTGCAAAAACACTAAAGACAAAAGAAGCAAAGACCAAAATGTGTCTTTAAGCGCATTCTGGCAAGTGTAAGAAACAAACAAAAAAAAACTATTTCATGTAGAAACACTCACCTTGCGCTCTGTGATGTCATACACTTTATTGGTCTTAGTAGAAATTTTGTATTGTTGAGATGGGATCTAGAAAGTGAACAGCACCACAGACTCAGTCATCACATATGAGACATGGAGATGTTTATTATTTGCAAACAAAATGCAATATCAGTGGCCTTACCTTGCCCAGTTTATTAGGACAGATGGGATAACCGCACAGCTTAGCAATAGACCTCTCCTCTACAGTATCTCTGTAATTAGCTGGGGTGATCATTTTGGCCTGTGAAGTAAAGAGAACTCGGTTACTTTGCAGCTTTTCTCTGGTTTAAATTTGTGTAAAATTAATATTGCTTGACATTTTAAATTATCTGAATATTGACAGAAAACCTGCATGTAATCTAAAGTCTGTCATCAGAAATGGAAAAAAAAAGTGTGTGTTTACACAGCGTATCTCAGCTGCCATAGGGTGAGAGGCAGAGTCCACCCTAGACTGGTTGCCAGTCCATCACAAAGCTAACACACAGATACAGGCAACCATTCACAGCTCCGACCAGCTAACCAATTATGGATGCATTTGGTCTGTGACAGGAAGCCTGAGTATCTGGAGGGAATCCACACAGACACAGGGGGAACAAACTCCACACAGAAAGGCACTACAGAATGAGATTATGGGTTAGCGAGTTATGTCGAACTTGAAGTCAGAATTTTCTGTGCCACAAAAGTGTCTCTCTTTTCACCTGGCTACATCACCATGGTAACTAATGCCGGATACATTACGTTGTTTATTTTATCCTTCTAAGCACTAGATGCCATGATTGACATTTTTCCATAGCATTAATATCTTGCGTTGTCTGTAACAGTTTTGCATTTTATTGTAATATTTTTGCTGTTCGTTAGAGACTTTTGACAGCATTTTATCCTTATAACCTTATAGAGTCTGATTAGACAGCATTCACAGGGATCATTCTGTGTGGAAGAAGAGTAGAATATGACATCCCGTAACAACAAACCTAGTTAAAGAAAGGTGATAACCATCATAATGATGTCCATTATCTCCGACTGGGGTTTTAAGCTTTGTCAACAGCTAACGCAAACAAAGCCTGGCTGTAGTGAACTTAGCATACTCCTCAGGTCCTTGTTGCTGTGAGGCAATGGCACTGCTACCAGTGAGGCGGTGTATTCAAATTCCTAACAAGTCTAAATAGCATGCTAGAGCCAGGCTGCGTTATACTGGGCCAATAGCAAAACCTCAATCATAGGGATGTCATGGCAATTATAAACCCTGGAAACTGCAGATTGGGCCATGTTCTGAGACTGTGAGATTCTAATTAATCGTGGCAGACATGGTGTGTGAATAAAAGAGACGGGTTTAGTATGACAGAGGCTTGGCAGTGATGTAAGGGTAACAGGACCTGTGCGTGAGAGCAGTGAGGAAAGACTTCGTCTCCTGGTTTGCCTAAAGCTTGTGCCCTGTCTAAAGTCACCGGTGACACATACACAGTCCACTAGGAAGTCCTCAGCCACACTGTCGTCCAGGAGCCGCTCCACCACCTTCAAAGCTCTCTTCTCCAGCTCCAACTTCTCCCTCAGCTTCTCCTTCAGCTCCTCTCTCCTGACACAAAGCACACACGTGAAGAAGTGTCTGTGTTTACTCCACAACCAACAAATGTTTGGTAATGATTACTGGTGCAGCTGAAGCGTCCAGTAGAGATGTCCTGGTGGAGTAGGGGTTTCTCACCTTCTCGCTTCTTCCTCCGCGGCGAGTGCTTTGACACGTTTCCCACCTGCCTCACAAACAACAAAAAAAATTGAATATACGAGTTAAACGAATCTCTGAAGGAAGAGATGTCGTTACTCTACCAACCAACCAACGGCTACACAAGCCAGCTGTGAGCGCTCTGAGATCCGTGTAACCCTCCACAACGCTGTAAACACCTCTCTAAAACCCGAGAAACAAAAAACAGGCTTTTAACGAACCCTTTTTGGAGCTCCCGCTCCTTCTTCTCTCATCCATCTCCATGCTGTTTCTGTTTTCTACACTTTCAACTTTGACCTGTGACGTATCTCCATCTACGGCAAGCCAGGGGGACAACTTCACTTTCGCGCGGTGCGTCCGTAGCGTGTAGTGTGTGTGTGTTTTTTTTTTCTTCACCGGGCTGTTTGTGGAAGTTGAGCTGAGGTACGTGTCCCCTTCACCTCGGTCCCGTTTGCGTCCACACCAACGGCTCTTTTCGTGGCGGTGAATTTGTTTGGCTAGCCACTGTTCGGCTAATTCGGAGCGGGGTTAGCATCCCTGCTGCTCTGCTGTGTTTACAGTCACACAGGCACAGAACTTAACCTCTGACACCTTTGGACCTGTTTTTTTTTTATATACTTGAAGTTTCCCCTGTTTTTGAGGACTTCTGCATGAGGACAACACCCGTATGAAGACAGCAGGGATGGCTCTGGAGCAGCTCAGTGAGGTGGTCCAAAGATGTGTAAGTATTCAGTGGTACTTGTAACCCACATCCACTCCTTCATTCTGATATCAATTCCCTAAAAAGCATGTCGGCACAGCCACTGGCACCAACCTGGATGCTGGTATACAGCAGCAGTGTATAAATGCTCAGTTAGTGAAGACGGGAATAGAGGAGAAATCTTCAGTGGATCATGGGAAGTCCCTCAGCAGCCTGAGGTAGCAGCAAAACTAAGGGATGGTTCAGGGTCACCTGATCTAACTGTAAACTTTATCAAAAAGCCTAATCTTAAAAGCAGAGGGGGCGACTGTGTTCTGAACCCAAACCAGAGTGTAATATGCCAGGATTGTGTCTTTGAGATATTTGATAGAATATAATATTTAATAAGTAACTGTTTAAAATGTCTGTTTTCTCTATTTTTACCCACTTGTTTGTCTCTTTTTCATGCAGCAGGCTCTTCCAGACGACAGCTACACCACCGAGGATCACAACATCTTCACGGTTGCTGGGCAGACTTGTATCGAGGAGGGAAACAGCGCGCAGGTCCTCAGTATTGTGCTGGATGAAAAGAATCAGGTAACGTTTCTCAAAGTTGACACCAATCGCTGCTTCTCAGGTTTGTCACACACTCATCTGTGTAACTGTCTTCATCTGTGCAGGAGATTGTGAGATGCATGGGTTGGAACCTGCTGCCTCCGCTGATCCAGGTCCTGCTGAAGAAAGAAGACAAGAATCTTCCTCAGTGTCTGGCCATTTTTAACCACCTGCTGGAGGTCAGTGGTCAGGAGTGGACTTAAGATAAAACATCACTGATGAAAACTGGATGAATGTGGCATTGTAAGGGTGATCTTTGTGGTTGTTTTTGCAGACGTGCAGACCGAAAGAGCTGCTGATCGGCCTGTTGGAGCAGCTGGAGCAGGATGATCCTGATACAATAGCAGAGAGCCTCCATCTGCTCTTGAAGCCTTTACAGAAAGGTAAAGAATCTTTTTAGTCATCATGCTACTCTTCTTACTGGTTTTCTTCTTGTCTTACATACAGTCAGCTCCATAAATATTGGGACATCGACACAATTCTAACATTTTTGGCTCTATACACCACCACTATGGATTCCAAATGAAACGAATAAGATGTGCTTTAACTGCAGACTGTCAGCTCTCATTTGAGGGTATTTACATCCAAATCAGGTGAACAGTGTAGGAATTACGACAGTTTGCATAAGTGCCTCCCACTTGTTAAGGGACCAAAAGTAATGGGACAATTGGCTTCTCAGCTGTTCCATGGCCAGGTGTGTGTTATTCCCTCATTATCCCAATTACAATGAGCAGATAAAAGCTCCAGAGTTCATTTCAAGTGTGCTATTTGCCTTTGCAACCTGTTGCTGTCAACTGCCAAGAAGAGATCCAAAGAGCTGTCGCTATCAGTGAAGCAAGCCATCATTAGGCTGGAAAAAACAAAACAAACCCATCGGAGAGATAGCAAAAACATTAGGCGTGGCCAAAACAACTGTTTGGAACATTCTCAAAAAGAAGGAATGCACCGGTGAGCTCAGCAACACCAAAAGACCCGGTGTTCTGGGAATCCATCCTACCTACAAACCATCCTACCCGTTGTTTTTGCGCATGCGCACAACACGAAATGAAGTGCCAAACCATCCTACCTTTTTGAATGTGACCTACAAGCATACTTTAACAGCTAAAATTTAGTGGCAAATTGTCCTACCTTTGTTAATCTGAGCTAGAAGCATACTTTAACAGCTAAAATGAAGTGGCAAATCATTTTTCCTTTGTTAATAAGAGCTAGAGGCATACTCTGACAGGTAAAATGAAGTGGCAAGCCGTCCTGGCTTTATAATTATGAGCTAGAAACATACTCTGATGGGCAAAGGTAAGTGGCAAACCGTCATACCCACTTAAATTTGTGCTGGAATTACTCTGTGACAGCAGAAATGTGGATAAACTACTTACGGTAGGACGTTTTGCCAAAGTAGGATGCTTTGTCAGAACACTGGAAGACGGAAAACAACTATAGTGGATGACCGAAGGATCCTTTCCCTGGTGAAGAAAACACCCTTCACAACAGTTGGCCAGATCAAGAACACTCTCAAAGTCAAAAATCAATAGAAGACTCCACCAGTGTGAATACAGAGGGTTCACCGCAAGATGTAAACCATTGGTGAGCCCCAAAAACGGGAAGGCCAGATTAGAGTTTGCCAAACGACATCTAAAAAAAAGCCTTCACACTTCTGGAACAACATCCTATGGATAGATGAGACCGAGATCAATTTGTACCAGAGTTATGGGAAGAGAGGAGTATGGAGAAGGAAAGGAAGTGCTCATGATCCTAAGCATACCACCTCATCTGTGAAGCATGGTGCTGCAAGTGTCATGGCATGGGCATGTATGGCTGCCAGTGGAGCTGGTTCTCTTGTATTTATTGATGATGTGACTGCTGACAAAAGCAGTACAATGAATTCTGAAGTGTTTCGGGCAGTATTATCTGCTCATATATTCACCCAAGTGATTCAGAACTCATTAGATGGCGCTTCACAGTGCAGATGGACAATGACCCAAAGCATACTGCAAAAGCAGAGTTTTTTGAAGGGAAAGAAGTGGACTGTTTTGCAATGGCCAAGTCAATCACCTGACCTGAATCCGACTGAGCATGCATTTCACTTGCCGAAGACAAAACTGAAGGGAAAATGCCCCAAGAACAAGCAGGAACTGAAGACTGTTGCATTAGAGGCCTGGCAGAGCATCACCAGGGATGAAACCCAGCGTCTGGTGATGTCTATGTGTTCCAGACTTCAGGCTGTGATTGACTGCAAAGGATTTGCAACCAAGTATTAAAAAGTGAAAGTTTGATTTATGGTTCTTATCCTGTCCCCTTACTTTTAGTCCGTTAACAAGTGGGAGGCACTTATGCAAACTGTTGTAATTTCTACACCGTTCACCTGATTTGGATGTAAATACCCTCAAATAAAAGCTGACAGTCTGCAGTTAAAGCACATCTTGTTTGTTTCATTTGGAATCCATTATGGTGGTGTATAGAGCCAAAAATGTTAGAATTGTGTCGATGTCCCAATATTTATGGAGCTGACTGTATATGTTGCATATTGCTGTTTGGGTGCTTTTTCTTGCTATTATTATTGTGATGTATTCTCTTTTTCTCGCTTCGAACAGTGCTCGTGCGCCTGGGCGGCCGTAAGGCGTCATCCTTGGGCATGGCGCTGTCGTCCGTGCTGGACCAGGTGGCCAAACTGCCTCTCCCTCACATCAAGGAGCAAGAGGAGGATGACGTCTTTTCGTTTTGCCGGTGCTGCACTGACATGATAGATTTCGTCAGACCTTTTGTTCAAGAAGTCAGGCATAACCTGCTGAATAATGAGATGCAGAGCGAGACTGCAAACAGGACTGTGGGCAGACAGGGGAAGGATAAAGAGGATGAGCTGCGGACAGAACTTCTGAAGTTGTGAGTGAAAAAAAATGCGTTTTCCAGCTCAGACTCACGTTTGATAGTCCGACGTAATGTCATAGAAAAGCGCTGCAGGGCTCTTGAAAACTGATGATGCTGAGGCTTCCTTTTTGTTTGTCTCCTCTTGAGCTGTATGAAGAGTCTGAGTCATCCTCTGTTGGAAGTACACCTCAAGGATCCTGACACGCTGGCTCTGTCCCCCCTCAGGACTTTTGCCACCGAGATTTTGGTAAACCCATTTTTCAAACGTGTAAATGGTGTCATTGCTGGTTTCTAATATGTCATCGGTTCGTCACGTACTTGCATATCGTGGTAATCGTGGTTTTCTGTGTCCTGCAGAACATCCTCGGTTCTATCGGGGAGTCCCTCAGCAGTCTCGTGCACCAGCCTCTTTTGAAGAGAAAGCAGGTTCCCGGCTTTCTCGAGGAGGTGGTGCGTTATCCTAAAGAGTCTTTGGCCAGCTTGGCTCATCTGGTGTTTGTCCATCACCTGGCTGCAGACACCTTCCCCACTGTTTTCAGGTATTTTGAAAACATATTTTTTCTCCTGGGATGCACAATGTGGGATTATTCACACTTGGCTTGAAATGAATCTGTACTTGGGTGTTTCAGTAGTTCTACATTAACAAATACTGAAACATTTAAATAATGTTAATGCTCCCAACACTCCGTATTCTCTCTGCAGTCCCGTGTTCAGTCTTCGATGTAACATCGAGCACGTCTCTGTCCTCCTGTCCAGGTAACATGACATAATAATGTGTCGTGTTATAATCTTTGTTAGCGTTTTACAAAAGCTGTAAAATATGAATATGCACATTATACACACATATATAACACACACATATACCATAAGTGTCCACTTTAATGATCAACCTGTAATCAGTGATATCTATCTTTTATAGAACTGAGGAGTCCAAGCTTCAGAAAGGACTGGTAGGTGACATTTTTACTTATTTATTAGTTATTTATTACATAAATTATAATGACCTTAATCATCCAGGAGTCAATACGTGACTCCTGGATTTAATCCTATATATTTCCATGGTGCTATTTTAATTAAACACAACATGTTTAAAAGCTTATGAAAAGTTTTTCTTATGGTTTGATATGTACGGTCATCATCTTGGATGCTCATATTCAACATGGCCAAGTTTTCAAATAATGAGGTTAGCATTTGGAGAGGCTTTAGACTCTAAAACTTGAGGTTCCCCACATTTTTTCTTATAATAGCCAATCAGAAGAAGCCAAAGAAGAAAAAGAATGAGGCTGTAAGGGTCGTTACCTGCCAGTGTAAATGGTCACTGTGTTACTTAAATCTTCTTCTGCACATTAAAAGCAGTCATCAGTGTATGATGGATGTGCATCACACAGGAGCTGTATGAGAAAAGTCTGGTGCGAGTCGAGGACGGCAGTCTGCGTGCCGACCTGCTGGAGATTAAAACCTTCCTCACAGTCCCTCAGGTGAATGCAGTCGCTTCATTATAGACCTGTTGGGTCTACTGTTGTGTTTTGTGTGCGTCATATAATGTTATTAATGTCAGTGTTTAATTTCAGAACTTAATAAAGGTCATGACGATATGTCCAAAGCATGAACTGGTAAGTTTTTAATCAATTTTGATGTGTTTAAAATCTAATGTCAGATCATTTGGTTTGAAATCGGCTTTCATTTGTGTCACCTTCATCTCGTTTTTGGTACCTAGAATGAAACTTATCTTGGGACTCAATTTTGACGATACTTCTTTTTGTCTTCAGAGAACTAAAGGACTGAAGGTTTTCCAGCTGAGCATTGATAAGTTCAACACTGAAGCCAAGTACAGATTCTTCCAGTGAGCTCCACCTTTCTTCCCTGAAAATTAATCAGAAATGTGTCTTTTCCACTTCCCACTGCAAGCGACCTGTGTCCTTGTTTCAGGTACATGTTGAAGACGAGTAACCACTCAGGAGTTGAAGGCTACATCATTAAAAATATCAAGAATCAGATAGACATTGCCCTGCAGGTGAAGATGTACATTAAAGGAAAAAATGGCAGTGTGGGCCATGTTTAAAATTTCTTGGGGGACCTAAAAGAATCTTTATCGCTCTGTCTCCAGCCAGGTAACAGTAACGTCTGGTTTGAAGGCATTCAGCTCATGCCTCTGCTGCGTAAGGTTCTTATTCTTCCAGATGGCCCAGAGACTGACCTCCTGCAGTACCTGGACAGGTCTGTGCACACACACTAATGCGGGTCACAGGAGTGTGACAGCCAGCCCCAACACGCACTGTTAAAAAGGATCATACACAGTTTAAAAGAAAGTATTACATTGTTTAATTTTGTTTCTTCCTGAGAAAATATGAGATGTTTAAATTTAATTGGACACTTCTGTGTAATCAAGAGGAATTTTATAAGTCTTTTTCTCGATAAGATTTTAAAAAACAAACATCCTTTGGTGCTTTTTATATTAAATTGTGCAATAAGTATAAACAAAGTAGTATTGCTGTTGATTTTATAGTTTTTAAAAAAGGCCAGTAAAATATACTCACTGGTCACTTATTAAATGCACTTAAGTTGCTGCCATGTGATTGACTGATTAGATATTTGAATTAATGAGCAGTTGAATCGGTGTGGCTGGTTGAGTGTACGTGTCGCCCTGATCAGAAGTCATTATTTAACAACAAAATCTCGGACTTTATGGACGAGAGTAGTTGAAAGTTTTGGAAATGTCTGGAAGGTAGATTAAGAAATAGCGCATGTGTGTGTGTTGATCTCTACAGAGTCATGGAGTCTCTAAATCTGCTGCGTTACCTGGTCATCAGAGACAAAGTGACAGAGAACCAGGTGAGTGCACTGTTGAGCTGAAAACACCAAAAATTACATTTTAAAACAAGCTGTTCACCTTCATGATGGCCTATAAGGGTATATAAGCTTTCTCTATCTGTGCTTTCTGATGCTGCTGAAGACCGGCATCTGGACAGAACTGTATAAAGTAGAAGATATGTTCATGAAGCCTCTTCGTGTTGGTGTGAACATGTCCAGGGCCCACTATGAAAGAGAGCTGCAGAACACAATGGAGGCCAAGAAGAGCAAGGCTAAAGGTCAGATCAGCAACACTTACTTTAATTTCCAGTTTTTTAGTACAACATAGAGACTCTATGCATGCACAGGAGGGGTTCTATTTTGTAGGTAGCTTGGCTTCATTTTTCTCAGGCTTCTTTTGTACTCGTCCCAACTCAAACGACTTCTTAATGGCACTTTTCAACATGTAGCATCATCAAAAGTGTTCAGAGGAGGCTTTCTGACAGCATTTGTTTCTTCACAGAAGAGTCTGTACTTTCTGTGTCTGTTGGTGGTGAGGAGCTGCCCAGCATGACACCAGAGTCACAGATTCAGGTGAGTAACACAGTCAGATATCATACTACGTATTTATGCGTGTGGGGATTAAGAAAGCACTGTGATGTTCCTGACTGCATTTTCATTGGTCCTGCCAGGCTCTGCACTCTGCCCTGCACACGTTTGACATGATTGAGAGCGTGTTGGCACGGATAGAGGAACTCATCGAGGTGAAGGACAACCTGTAACCACACAAGCTCATCTCAAACAGAAAACTGTTACTTGTTTCAAAACAAAGTGCTAGTGCACTGCTGGTCTCTTTGTTTTACAGTGTAATTATAAAATGTTGCATACATTGTCAATTAGAAGTTTTAAAAAAAAAAAAAAAAAGGCAAGTTTGTATCAGCTCTGTAATAAACTTTCAAACTTTTGTACTTGCAGGTTAAATCAAGTGTTTTCATTTTTGGTGAAAGTGTAAAAAAGTTGTGGTTTGGTAAAAATAATTTGTAACCTTTGGAAGCTTCAGTTTCTCCTGCCGTCACAAAAATATCTCAAGTTCATGCAGCCTGTGTTGCCCAGAACACTCTAGCACAAAGAGATGCTATAGGTTATAAAGGTAAAAACAAAAAAAGACTCAGAAAAGTAGCTCACAAAACGATACATAAGTTTACAAAGTGCAAAAGGGTAAACACACTTAAAGTAATAAAATGTATCCCATGTAACAGAATTGTTTAAAATTAAGTCTATAGAATTTAGATTTAAGCAGTGATTCAAAGGAAGTCTGGCTCTGTGTGCTCGATCTTCTCAGGTAGGTCATTCCAGATGTGAGGGGGCCTGAAAAAGCAAAATCACCTACAGATTTAAATTCTTGCCTTTAGCACAGCCTGAAGGGTCCAACCCGAGGCTGTGAGCAGGCACACGTGGGGTCAGAGGTTCTGCTACGTACATCGAGGCCACAGGCGCGTTTTGACAAGAGAGAGAGCAACTTTTCATTAATGCCAGAGAAGAGAGCAGCAATAGTCCAATCTTGAGAAAATACTTCCTTTCATTCATTCAACCATTTTTAAAAAACTTTGCAAAATTTGGTGATATTAGCAATTCATAAGCAAGTTATTTCACTACAACCCATATTTTTACCCCAGGTTACTACAAAAAATAAATAAATGCTGAACTGTTTTCTTGGGTCCAGGTAACAAAAAGTGGAAAATAAATTCCTTCTAAATGAATATAACCATGTAACCTGAATGAGAGACGTCATTTTGTTTTTGCCTTTATTATTAACCTGAACTGGGAAAAACTGACACTTCAGTGTTTTCCATAAATAAACCAAACTCAGACATGCACACACTAATGAAGCAGAATTTCACACATTCACAGGATACAGATATGCACCTTCAAATTAAAAGCCTTTATGGCAGTGATAACTGTAAACAAAATATGGATTATTCCCTCTTTAAAAGGTCAAGAGTTATAGCAATATCTGCAATGTTTCCACCATTTTAAAATGCCCTTCTTCACAGTTCTTTAGACTACATCATAGCTGCTGTGAATATAAGAAATCTTTACTTTGAGGTGCACCGTGTCAACCACGAAGCCGAAGGGGGGAAAACTGCAGCACCTTACAAGGAGTGAACGTTCTCTCTCATGCTGACGTGCCTTTTCTGCACCTGAACCACAGCCTAGGACATCATAGTTTTACTGGTTCCTGGTGCTCTCACAGCACAGTCTCACAGGTCTTTGAACAGCGGGTGTTGAAGAGCCTGAGCAGCTGTGATCCTGGTGGAAGGGTTCAGATCCAGCAGCTTATCCAGCAGGTCGTAAGCCTCATCGGGAACTCTGTCCCAGCCACGCTCATCCTCCTCCTCTCCCATCTTTTCCTGTTTTGGAAGGCGAGTTGCGGTGTCATTACCACCTGAATGTTTGTGCTTGTTCGTGTGACTACACAAGAGTTCTGCAGGAGTTTCATCTGCTTCCTTTTTGTGTGGTTTGAGTGTTCTTTCAGTGGGACGGTGTGTGGGCGTATCATCTTGGATCTTGTGATGATGAGTGTCAGTGGAATCTGCAGTAGCCTCAGGAAGTGGTGTGACTTTGTTATCTGGCGATGGCCTCAATCCTCTGAGTGTCTCACACAGGGTCCTGAGGTCCTGTCGAGGGAGCTCCCGACTGCACACCACCGCTTTACCTGAATCAGATTCAAGCCCATAAAAATAAGATCACTCTGTACAGAGGTTTTTTACAACCCTGTTTCTGAAAATGTGACACTAAAATGTAAATGAAAACGGAACACAGTGATTTGTGAATCTTTTTCTTCCCATCTCAGGACCTAATAAAAACAATAATTCTATACTGTGTGAAATATATTTTTAAAAATAGTCGAGCTAAAAAGGTCATCCTAGATTCTCAGTCTTTCTGCGGTATGGAGATTATCCAGAACATCTCTGAAATGTTTTGGAACATCTGCATACGTCTTTTTCAGGGAAGGTCCTGCTGAACCTCTTTTAGGATTCATTTCAGCAGCACGGCTCCAGATGTTAAACTAAGATGTATGCAGGCCAGAGCTGTCACCCCCTGAATGCATTTGGAGCATCATGAAATCAAAAATACAACAAAGGAAGCCATGAATTCTTAAATCCTAAATCACGTGAGAGAAGGAAAGCATTTCACTGCACCCCCTGGTCTGATCAGGTTACAGAGTTTGCTACAAGACCTTTGCAGAAACATGGAGCTGGCATCAAATTTAAAACAACACAAAAAGTTTCATGTGTTGTTCTGCACCATTTTCAGTTCACTATACTTTTTTTTCATATTTATATTTATGCAGTGCATTAACTCTGAAAACTGTGCTGCAGAATATTGTTCCACTGCAGAATTATAGTGACTCTATTGGTGATGAACTGCCTGCAGGATTAATCACTGCAGTCTTGCAGGTGCAGTGAGGATCTGCGTTCTGCAGAAGACCCAAAAGAAGACATTTATACGCACCGAACGACTTGGCAGCCTTGATGGTCTCTCTGGAGCCTCGTAGGGTCATGATCTGAACGAGCGCAATCATGTCATCGGTGGCCTTAAAGAACGGGTAACGGCCACTGAGCAGTGAGAGCAGGATCACACCAGCTGACCACACGTCTATGGCTGCAGTGCAGGGTGACAGGACAGGGGAGGGTGCAAGAGTGCAGATTAGTAAGAATAAAAAAGAGAACATCCCAAATTTGCTATTTTTAGGCAATTTTTGGAAAACCTGCCTGGCTCATATGACAGGAAATGTTACCAAGCATGAGAAAACAGATTTTGTTTTTTTAATACTAGAGAGCATCTCTGAGCATGCAGCACCTTAAATCACGTTCAACAAACCACATCAAAGCAGATGGGCTAAAGCAGCAGTGTGGTAGATACATATATTTATTTTCTTTGCTTTTAAACATGTATTATAAATAATGACTTGAGACACCCACCCGTGCCTTGGTTGGGACACTTTGTGAGGACTTCTGGTGCTCTAAACCCTGGAGTTCCTGCCCGGGGCGCCACCTGCGACTTTCTGCAGTCACAAACAAGGACAGGAATGAGGTATTAGAAGTGACACAAAACAGAAACTAACAATTCTTCGTTTAGTGGAAGTGGATTGGAACGAGAATTTAGTTTTAATAATAAATAATTTTTGTTCTTGTACAGCTGACACAAGCACCATTAAATCATATTTCATATAAATGAAAGAAATCATATAAATGTTTCACTGTCTAGAATAATGCCCAAAACATGTGCAAGGTAAACAGGAGGTGCAGGAGGATGTTTTGTTAGTTACCTGGACAAGCAGACGTTGCAGACCCGATCAGTGAAGTAGCAGTTACAGGTTAGACCTCGCTGTACGGGTCTCTGACTGCTGCTCTGGGTCCTGACAGGCAGGGTGGCTGAAGAGTACTTACGGCTGGTTGCGTCCTCTGTTTTACTTGGTTTTACCAGCTAAAGAGTAATGATGATTCAATTTTTAATGTCACCTCCAAAACACTCAAGGTCACCTTATATCACTTAATAATATATAATAAGACCCAGCAGGAAAAGTTGCAGCAGGGAACACAGTGTAGCTCAGTATGGGGTTTGATAGCACCTAATGCTATCAAACTGAATAAGCTTATATAAAAAAGTAATTTTATTTCTGTTAAGCAGTCCTACATGTGAACCTGAGAGACAAGAGTTGCAGAGCTTCGTCACAGCATAAGAGAAGCCTCTAAAAACCCATCTTGTCCATGCTGATGAAAGCTAATGACAGTAAATCTGTTGATGAGCCACAGGGAGTGGGAGGGAATGAAAGTCTGGAGGTCAGCGACATATGCAGCGCAAAGACTACAAAAAGCTTTCAGTGTTAATATTTTAAAGGTAATTAGTTGCAGTACAGGGAGGAAAAATAGCAAGGTTTAGGATTAGGATGGCTGTGTCATGTTCAGTGTGAACTGCATAACTGTAGATGAGCTGAATATGTTTTTTGGTGATGCACACCATGCTGAGCTACGGAAAGCTTTCAGCCAATAGCTCTTTCGGAATCACCCTGGTGGTGCAAATATACCATTTATGTCTCTCATAATGCGCTATTGTCGTTATCGTTTTCTTCCATCACTTCATAGTAAAACAATTTATTTTTGTAACAGGCTACAATTTAAATGTTTTTCTTGGCTAAATTGTCTTTTATGTGTAGACAAAACACTGGCTCATCCCTTTAGTTTAGTCCCTTTTCTATGCTTGGATCAAAGGTCAGTGTTGAGTGGATTAACAAACAAAAAAATGTTCCTCTTAAAATGCTTGGGTCCGGCCAATGTCCAAAGAAAAACTTTTCTTGCAAGAAAATCTAAAGATATGAGCAGCAGCTCAAGACTTTTGCACAGTACTGTAGTTTTCCCCCATTGCTTACCTCTGTCCTAATGGCAGCGTGTTTGGTGTTGGAGAGAGCTGGTGTGCAGCTGTTCAGGTCCCTCTCTCCAAACACAGTCCGTGGTGCTTTGCGTAGCTCTATCAAATCCTAAAGAAAACCAACATGGACGATGACATAAGCAAAACATAAACAATGATGTTATAAACATCCAACCATAACCATACTTCAGTCTTGTGCAACACAGTGAAGTGTAATTAGAGTAAATTTTATCACTGGACAGAAACACCTAATGAAGATAAAAATGATGGTAAATAAAATAAGTGCAGACACCTTTGTGTGCTTTGTGTGAGAGGTGGTCACAGTGGTGGTAGCAGAATGTGCTTTTTTAATCAGTGCTTTTCGAGAGGTTGAAGAAGCTGTGGTGGTGGAGGAAGATGCGGAGGAATTTGTTGGGTGTATTTGCTGCCGTGCAGGCAGTGGAAGAGAGGTGGAGACTGTTGTGGTTTTTGAAGAGAGTTTAGGTGGTGCTTTGCTCCGCTGTGCAGCCACTTGTTTCCCTGTGGACCCTCCACCTTTCTGTGATGGTCTCTTTCTCACCACCTTCAATAGCTCAATCTGGGTGTCAGCTGTACCCTGTGCCAGGCCGAAATCCACCAGTGCGTACCTGTGCATACAGTTACACAAAAAAACAAACCACAAAAGCCAAAATGTAATAAAGTGTATGTGGAATTTATTAGTGTAATTTACTTTTTAACATACATTCTAATCTTATAGCTGAGTGATGCTCCAGCACTGTATCAATATAGACAACACATAGCATCAGATCATGAGCACTACATCAGAATATTAGCATTAGAATTGACAACAGATTTATAAAGGGACGGCAATTGTTTTTTAATACCCGTACACTCTTTAATGTTATTTACTCAAAGCGTCTATCTGAACTTCCTGAACTTGTGATTTCTTTAGATGCTGAAAAGGCTTTCGATAGGGTGGAGTGGGAGTACTTGTTTGCAGTTTTAGAGAAATTTGGTTTTGGTGATAAATTTATTTCCTGGATTCGGCTTCTTTATTCGTCCCCTAAAGCCAGTGTTCATACTAATGATGTTTACTCTGATTATTTTGCGCTGGGTCGTGGTTGTCGTCAAGGTTGCCCTTTGTCTCCCTTACTCTTTGCCATTGCCATCGAGCCTCTGTCTATTACATTGCGATCTTCTTCTGTATTCAGGGGAATCATCCGTAATGGAATTACACATAAAGTATCATTGTATGCGGATGACTTGTTATTATATATGACTGACCCCGCATGCGCCATCCCTGCTGTTTTAAGTATTCTGGAGAACTTCAGTTCGTTTTCAGGTTATAAATTGAATTTGGGGAAAAGTGAGTGTTTTCCTGTTAATACGGCAGCACGTCAACTTCAACAGTCCGATCTACCCTTTCGTCTCAGTCCGTCTGGGTTTAAGTACTTAGGGATTAACGTGACTCGCTCTCTAGCTGGCCTTAAATCAGCAAATTTGTCTCCTCTTATATCTAGGGTCACATCTGATATTCAAAGATGGGGTAATCTCCCCCTTTCTTTAATCGGTAAGATTAACGTTGTTAAAATGAACATCTTACCAAAATTTTTATTTTTATTTCAGTCAATTCCCTTATTTTTGCCGAAACATTTTTTTGTTTCACTGGACAAGATTATTGGTTCTTTCATTTGGGGAGGGAAGCCACCTAGGGTCTCTAAAACTTTGCTGCAGCGATGCAGATTTAGTGGAGGACTTGCATTACCTAATTTTTTAGTCTATTACTGGGCCGCTCACATCCATAAACTTTGCTACTGGCTAAAATCTTCTGGTTCCTCGTGGTGTAAATTGGAGCTATCATCATGTAAGGGCTCTTCTTTACCGGCTTTGCTCTATTCCTCTTTACCCGTGAGACCCTCTCTGTACACTGATAATCAGGTGGTTCTTAACACACTCAAAATCTGGTTTCAGTTTAGACGTCACTTTAATTTTGTAATGCCGTCTTCCTCGGGTCCTCTAAGCGAAAACCATTTGTTTCCCCCTTCACTTTTGGACTCGACATTTTCAGTGTGGTGTGACAAGGGTATAAAACAGTTCAAACATTTATATGTGGATGGTGTTTTCGATAGTTTTCCCAACTTGTCTTCTCGTTACAATCTCCCTGTTACCCATTTGTTTCGCTATTTTCAAATTCGAAATTTTGTTGCCAAGTGTTTCCCAAATTTCCCCTCTTTACCTCCAGAACAGCAGTGGGAAACTACGTTATCATTTGTTCCTCATCACAGAGGAACCATTTCGAAACTCTATGATGCTATTCTGTCTTTTAGTAACCACTCTAATGTTAAGCTTAAGCGTACATGGGAAGAAGAACTGGGATTTCGAATACATGAGGAGTCTTGGGAACGGGCTATAACGAGGATACGATCTTCCACCTCCTGTGCTCGTCTTGGACTTATTCAATTTAAGGTCATACACAGGGTGCATTTCTCTAAGTCTAGACTTTCTGAATTGTATCCAGAAGTGGAAAATAAATGTGATAAATGCCATGGTTCTCCTTGTCACCTTAGCCACATGTTTTTTCTGTGCCCTGAGCTACAAGGTTTCTGGAAAAGGTATTTTGCTATTATGTCAACTGTTCTTGGGGTAACTCTTCATCCTTGTCCTCTGATTGCTGTGTTTGGGATTCCTGCTCGCTCACTTACACTTGATTCCACACAAAGGGATATTATAGCCTTCACATCCCTATTAGCGAGACGTCTAATATTGTTGCATTGGAAGTCTGCTAAGTATCCTACTATTTCCCGGTGGCTTAAAGATGTCATGTTTTTTTTAAAACTTGAAAAAATTAAATATACGTTGAGAGGTTGCACAGCCAAATTTTTTCACAAGTGGCAACCCTTTATCTCTTATTTTGCTAGTCTAGAGGTATTGCCTGTTTAAATCTACTTTTGTTACTGTTATATTCCTCTAATATGTTTGATGGTTGTGTTGATCTGTGTGGGACTGGGGGGGGGGGGCGCGCGTTGTGTTTTGTTTTTTTTGTTGTTTTTTTCATATATATATATATATATATATATATATATATATATATATATATATATATATATATATATATATATATATATATATATATATATGTGTTAATTTACTTAGGAAAATTAAGAAAGGTTGATTGTATTTCGGTAACTGCAAGTACTGTTTTCTTTTTTCAATAAAAATATTTTCAAAAAAAAAAAAAAAGAATTGACAACAGATAAAACATTACAAATGTTCTGCAGCTACTTACATTTTGCTCTTTTTGTTGTAGAGGAAATTGTTTGGTTTGATGTCTCGATGAATTATGCCAAACTGGTGGATGTGTTTCAGAGCCTTTAACAGGTGGTAGATGTACAGGCGGACCTCTTCAAAAGTTAGCGACCCAATGATGTCCTGGTGAATATGTTTAGTTTCAATCAGAAGTTTTAAAAGACATTTTTAAGCAACGTCAACATAATCAGGAGAAGAGACTGATTTAGAAGCTCAGATTGTGTCCATTAAAAATAAATAAATCACTTCAGTATAAACACTGCATGTCACTGCAGTAACATACGACAAAGTACCTACCACAATGGCTTGATGCTCCATGTAGGGCATTACAATCACCACATGGTCCTCCTTCCTGAAGCAGTATGTCACTCCCATCACATTCTCTCTGCCTCTGCAAAGTGGATTAAGGGCACAGCTCAGAAGACAGGCGTCATTTCATTATAATGTGTTATGTCTGCAAGAAATGTCAATCTCGGACGTTCACTTCCAAGAATCATTACAGAAGCACTCAACCACAAATGCACACTCATTTATAAATTGGTGTGTTTTATGCTGCACGTCTTGTCAACCCCAGCCAGCAGTGTACCAAACTGCGTAGGTTAAACTGAATCATAAGATGTCACAAATGAGAAACCCACACATCGATTTACCACAGCATAAAAATAAACTTAAAAGCAAGAAATCAAATAAAATTTGGTCTTTTCTGATTTTACATTTTTGGGATACTCGGCTCTTTCACAAACACAGTACCGGTAATACTAAAAGAAAAGTTAGTGTGGAGGTTAATTTGGACTGAGAACCTTCACAGACTTAATTTGGAGGTGTGCTACCAATTCCACATGGAATTATAGGAAAATTAAATAATAATCAAATTGAATCCCCGCATTATCTGTCAAAGAATAAAAACATACACTCACCAGCCACTTTATTAGGCACACCTACTTACTCTGCTCTTTATTGAAAATATCTAATCAGCCAATATCATATCAGCAACTCAATGCATTAGGCATGTAAGAAATGCCAAATATGAAAGTGCAACTCAAAGGAATTTAACCAGGTCCAGGTCTTTAAGAAGGATTAGTGACAGTGTATAGTGTTACAGTAACACAAACTAAATAAATAAATAGATGTTGATAGAAAAAACATCAGTGTAATGTCAATAAAATTCTAAGTTACTTCATTGGTCTCACCCTGCAACAGTGAGACACTGAAGCTCAGCAGCAATCCGTGTGGGATGGCTTGTTGGGATGAGATGCTTCAGTGCAAACATCTCTCTTCTCCCATCTCGCATCTGCGTCTCACCCAAGTATACTGAGCTGAACGTACCTAATGAAGACGCACAAATGTCATCAGCACTTCTCCTTATGAGGTTAGTGAACGGCTAACAATCCTTCTCCCAGCTGTATAAAAACTCCAAAACTGACTACGTACCTGCTCCAATTTTGTCTATAATGCGGAAAACTTTGGCTAGCTGAGGAACAGCTTTGTAAAGAAACTCAATGTCCATCTCCACGTCCGCTGGAAACAAACAAGACAAAAAAAATCAACTGTCAGAACACCATTACTAGTGTGGTGTATATGGTTAACACATAGAAAGTAATAGGAACGGGAAGGGAGAGAGATAGAGTATCGATACAGCTGTATAAGCCCGGCTTAATCTCAGGGTGGTGGGTTTGAGCGCTGCGTTGGGCGTTCGCATTGAGGGCAGGGATAGCTCAGTAGGTAGAGGCCCCATGATCGGAAGGTCGAGGGTTCAAATCCACTGAACGGCTACCCTGAGGTACCCCTGAGCAAGATACCGTCCCTACGCTGCTCCCCGGGCGCCCACTGCTTCACTGAGTGAATGTGTTAAATGCAGACGGAGATCAGTAACTGTGACACAATTTGGAGTTAAAGAAAAATACTGGCGGCCACACTGCTACCCCTCAGCCTTCTAGTAGATGCACTTATGGTATTATTTAAAAAAAATCCTACAATCTTAAAGTAAGTTTAAAAAGAATAAAGAAAGCAAAATAAATATAAAAAATATGATATGATTGTCTTAAAAATGAATTCTGCCCAGAGTGAGGTTATTAATACTGTGTGCAAACCCTAAGCTACAGTGACAAACTATAGCTGAGCACACAGATTTTAATTGTATATCAGCTATAATAATGTAGTTCCAATATAAGGATGCATTTCTACTGAAATATTTCTGTCATATCACAGTTGTCCAACTCACGGGAGATTTTCCGTTTCTTTTGACCTCTGTCAGCTTTCATAAGGCATCCGTCTGTGCTGGGCTCAACGCAGGCAGGAGAAAACTCCATCTGAAAACCAGAAAACAGGAACATCGTTAGAGACACTTACAGATGGAGCAAACACTCGTGATTTAAGTTTGGTAAACACTTTATTTAAAATATTCTGTAGCTGTACAAGTCCTCGTTACTGTAAACGTCTGCAGTTATAGTTTTTTGAAGAGCGCGGTCCGACTTCCTAGATACCACTAGCACTAGTTAGCTCGCTAACTGCAGCTGCTAGAGCAAAAACACAAAGAAACTTACCGCTTCAGTTGGTTGTAAAGTCCAAAAGTGTCTCAAATTAACGCCTCATAAAGTCACCATACAGCCCCGACCAACATCTCTACCGGTAAAGCATCAATTATAGGTTTATATTCCGCTCTGGCGGTGGCTGAAGAACTTTGTACAGACTTTCGGATTGAAGCGTCTCCGCCAACAACAAACTCCGCGCTAAAAGTGACGTCAACGAAATCTCGCGGTACAGCAGCAGAAATCACGTGACGCTCCAAGCACACGGACGAGAACGATTTAATTACAGTTGTGATGTATCGCTGCATGACTTATTTAAAACTAAAACTGCTGCCTGTGAATTACACGTTATACAGCCAAATAACAGTTTAGTGTTTTCTGTTTATTTTCCTTGTTACTCCGTTATGAGTTGTTGGCTCATAAGAATGGCTGTTGACAATTTTGACCAAATTTAAAAAGACTAAAACTAATAACATTTCCTGTATATTTTAGGAGCCCATTCAACACTGATTTTTGATTAAAAATATAATATTCAATTGAAATAGTCGAATATTCTTTTTCCCTTTCAAACACAAAAAACAGATGTAGAGCGCCCTCTGGTGGACAAATTGTGCCTCATCAAAACTTAGTTAACATGGTTGAAGGATGTTTCTCACATCACTTTACTTTTTTCCATTTATCAGCAGTTATAAATGCAGAAATCAACAGGTTGTGAAATAGTTCATATTTTACAATAATATCGTCCCACAGATAAATCTAATGCATAATTTCAGTTCTTGTTTTTCTTGTTCATGTCCGGTTATTTTCACTTCGGTTAGCAAACGTGTTTTTAACACCTCCTATAGGTTTATCATATAGCTGTGGTTATATTTTTAATAACCTTGGATATATAGTACTGTGCAAAAGTCTTGAGTCCTCATTTCTTGCTTTTACTTTGGTTTCAAGGAGACAGAATTCCTTATACTTTTTCTCTCCAGGTTTTCAAAACCTCATTGGACATTTTTCTTAGGAGGCTGCTTTTTTAAAATAATTTTCAGTCTTTTCAATGTACCTGACCATGTTTAGTGAAATTAATTATTTTGTTTGTTAAGCCACCAAAAACAGAACTATAACTAAGCATAAAAAAGTCATCATCATCTAACACAAGGTATAAACAGCCAACTTAGTGAAGAACCAGTTTTGAATTGTATCTTTAGGTACTTTGTTACTAGTATGCTCATTACTTTCACAACAGCTAGTTGAATCTACAAAAAAAAAAAATCTAAAAATAACAGTAAAATACTATTTTTGCACCACCATGCAACAAGATTTATATGTAGAGACATGTGAACGTATTCCTTTGCATTAAGTTGAAATTAATACTTTCACTGGAGTACGCAACAACTTGAATGGCAGTCTTTGAATACACACCTATGATACTAGACAGTTGTCACAAAACTACTTGTAATTAGTCTACAAGTGAGTTCACACATTGAGAAATTACCCAAAGACTCCACTGAATCCTCCGGTGAACGCAGGCTTTATTAAGTAAACAGCGCACATAAATACAATCACATCAAAAAACCCTTTTGAACTTGTTTCATTTACAATACAAAATAAGAATGAACAATGCAACAATATATAACTCCAGGTGAAAATCTCACAGGAAACAGAAAGAACCTTACATTAGGGACATGTTTATATCAGAGTGTGTCCACCAGTACTTCTAAAATATTCCATCAAAAATGCCAACAAAAGCATCTTCCTCATTGCTGCTGGTGTTATATGCAAAAGGGGGAAAAAAGGAAAAAGGGTATTTATTAATCCTGTAAGGAAGTATGCTTATCCCATATCCCCTGCATATAGGATCACTTTTTTTATTTGCTGAGAAAACATGCAATAGGTGTGAATCAAGGCCACTTTTTTACCTTCTATTGAGAGATGAGCTGGCGTTGGGTGGGGCACTCAATGCTGAAAAGAAATCCAATCTCCTAGTCACTTTTGCCTCCTCGGGCTGTTTTAGAAGTTCTAATGATGTTTTTATAGTGGTTTCCTCACTGAAAATATTTGGCCTCTGCACAACAAAAAGAAATAGAGCCATGATTCATGTCTGCACATTAGCTTGACTGCTGGCTGTTACATTTGAGAAAGGTGAGGTTAGAACCATTAACTGAAAAATAGCACAAGTATGAGCTTTACTGTACTAACTGAATAAATAGACAGTTAAATAGATAATAGATAACTAAAAGATGTCAACAGACAGAAAATGGTGTTCTCAGTGTTTTTACATATAACAACTAACTGCACAAATAGACATGTGCACATTCCCGCGTGTGCACATACATGCACTTTTGGATTCCACTTGGGTGTGATTCTCTTCTGTGGTGTGAATGTCCGGCTGACTGGTGAGGGTCCCGCTTTTTTGATTTCAGGACTGACATTTGTTGAAGTCAACCTGAAATAATCATGAAAAACATTTATTACACATGTATTGTTATTAAACAGTCCAACCATCTTCCATGCTCCTTGTTTCTCATGACAATGCGACAAAAGAGAAGAATAGACACTTTTTGCATGTGATATCAAGTTGTCATTGTAAATTGTGTAAAAACTATAAACTTTGACACTTGTATTTTACTTTAGATTTAATCTACACTATTACGATTTTTAATCGACTAAAACTAAAAGAATAGAAAAGAGAGGGCGGCTGTCTCCTGAATCCAAACTGGGAGCTGTTTCCAACGGAAGGGAACATGAAAGCTTTTACTTTTAGAAAATCCAGGATCAACAACTGGAGTCTGCAAATATGACAAATTTTCTAACGGTTACTGGTACTATCTCACTACACATACAGTATGTCACACAGTTTCTGGTTCCTGGCTTCCTGGTTATACCTTACTTGTTGGTTAATGGTGCATAAGGTTGTGGTCTTACCTCAGTGGTGTAGTCACAGCGGTTATGGAAGGTTTGATGTGTGAGTGGCTGAGTAATACTGGTGCTGAAGCTGTAACATAGCCTACATAAAGACATATGTATAGTGTTAATTAAACCATAAGAACATCTGACGTATAATCCCACATGGGCATGTGTGCTTAAGGGTATCCAGTGATATTAAAACATCACTGTGTTCATGTCACAGTGAAGTCCTAATGACTGAAATGTGTGAAAAGCTGATTTTCAGTTCACTCTACCTGGTGTGCGGTTTTCACCACACTGCTGAATTTGAGGTTGTGCAGTTGTGTATGAAGTCAGTGCTGGCTCGCTGGCATGGATCAGATTATCATCATCAAAATCGCCCCAGTCATCCCACTCGTTTCCAAGGTCAAAGTTGACAGTCGGTATCTGGAGGGATGAAGTATTTTTGCAGAGAGCAGCCTGTTCTGGCAGTGCGGTGGAGCTCTTTGAGTGACCCGTGCTGGTTATATTGACCTGGTTTAGATCCTGTTGAGAGTCCTGACTCCCAACACTCATATCTGTGGTCATCCACAACGAGGAACCTCAACACAGAGGAAGATAAAAGCATGGTCACATCATCAAATCCTTCTCAACTGTGTGCATTTATAAATTCAACTTGAAAAATAATATCTATCTAATATCTTTTTAGATTCTTCCATCTCCCACGCAGCTATTGATTTCAAAGCTGACCGTGGTTGGGTGATACTCGTTAAGTCTACCATTTAATCTTGTGTATGCTGAATAAACCTGTTCCTGAGTATGTCTGACTTAATTAATATGTTTTATTTTGTTACTACAGTCCATATAACAATTGTCTGCACTTGGACCTCCTCTGAGCAGAACTTAAAGCTGAGCAGAACAAAAACATGTGAACCAACAGGATGGTCCGTCTGCTACTGAGTTTGAAGTTATTTAACAATACTTTGATGGTGAGGATGAGCTGCAGCAGCGTTTTGGGAAGGCCCTCCCATCGTTGTGTACATGTCCTCCACATAATAGTCATCATAATCTCAAAAAATAAAAAGAAAGAAAACAGCTGATGATATAACATATCAATGATATATGATATAACACGTGACACAAAGAAGATATGATAGAAGTGACATTCAAATGTTAAGGAATATGTGGAGCTTAGTCATGTCACTCGTTTACCTCCGTCAAGGTCATTCAGGCTTTCTACGTCAGGTAGTTGAGCTTCACTTGCCAAGTCAGTCCCAGACTGAGGTCTCACTGAAGCTTTACAGAGATTTTCTTTATTCCTTCAGATGGAAAAAAACCAAGCTTGAAAGTAATGTGAGCCAAGTGCGTCTTTGCTCATGATTGTTGAGAATCTAATGTTCAGCTTTTCTTTTAAGGAAACTATTAACATGTTTGCACATAAGAATCAAGATAAATCTGTAATTTCAGTGTGGCTGTGTGTACCATGAAGGGGGTGGAAGCATCTCTTTGGGTTTGTAAGCAAACCTTTGCATGCTGAGCGACACAGGCTCCTCAGCCATTTTCATCTAAAGAAATAAAACAGAACATCACCCATATTATTAATTAGCTCAGGAATACAGACAACGTGCCCGCCGTGTGCAGAAGACGGTTTTCTTTACAAAAAATATATATATGCCATTTTCTATAATTAGTTATTTTGGTGCAAAATATTACAGAAACCCAAAACAATGCTTATGCCCTCATAGTTATACACAGAGTATATCTGCCTAGGGAACTTTGGACTGAATGAGCTTCGAAATATTTTATATTTTATACTTAATAAAACCATCATAAAGGGTAATTAGCAGCTGCTAATCCAATACAGTTAATTAACTGATCATCAGCAAGTGTGAGCGCCTCTATAAAAGCAAACTTTTTGGCAGTTTACTGGCATGGAGCATTTATGTGTGTGTTAACACAATGCCACAATATTCTCAAATTCACCCCAAGATTAGATCATGCAGTGTTCAGAGAAAGAACAAAAACAGGCCTCAGTTAGCATGTTAAACATTGAAGATCATGGGAGTACAATTACAAAAAAAGACTGAACAAGTGCAGTGTGCTTGGAAGGATTTCCAGGAGGAAGCCTCTTCTCTATAAAAAGAACATTGCAGCACAGCTTAGGTATGCAAAATTGTCCCTGAACAAACTACAAGACTTCTAGAACAATGTCCTCTGGACAGACAAGATCAAAGTTTTCCATAGTGCACAGCAACACAATCATCAAGCATATCAGCATAAACACTGTAAACCAACTGTCAAGCATGTTGGTGGAGAAGTGATGATTTGGGTTTGTCTTATAGCCACAAGACTTGGGCACCTTGCAGTCATTGAGTCCACCATGAACTCCTCTGTATACCAAACTTGTTCTAAACTCATATGTGAAGCCATCTGTCTCCAGCTGAAGCCTGGCTGAAATTGGGTCATGCGCGATCAAAACAAAACAGAACCACAGCAGCAAATCTACGCCAAGGCGTAGTAATGGCCCAGTCAAAGTCCAGGCCTCAAGCTGATCGAAAGACTGTGGCAGGAGAAATGAAACAACGCTGTAAAGTAGAAGTTTTAGAGCTCGACTTATTGGATTTTTAAGATCGATACTGATATTTGGTGATTTAAAAATCTAACATTCTGATTTTTTCTAAATACACTAGTGTTATGATCCAAGGTTGTCAGTGTTTGTGTTATGTGCGACTCCTCCCACCAGAGGATGGCTGTGGGTTTTTTCCCCTTTCTCTCTTAGGAGGTGGACACCTGGGCGTGCCTGCTGAGTAGCTGGGTGGAGTCTCTTCCTGTCTTGGGATTGGATAATTGGTTGATCACCTCCAGTACTTAACTACCAGATGACAGCCACCTGGCCCCCCTCTCTACTAGCCTCCGCCATCCAACAAAGAGCATGTGTTTTTGATTCGTTATTTTGATAGAGTGTCTGTGCCCAGTAATTTGCAAGTATAACCTTGTGTGTGTGTCTGGCGTTAGTACCTCAGTTTTGTAAATAGCTGTAAAGACTTTCTTTTTTGTATAATTGTATTTTCTGTATGCCAAATACAACTTTAATGCACATACTATGTGCATTATATATGTTTCAGTGTCCCTTATTGCTACTAAACAATTTCCACTTATAAATCCACAATAAGGATTGTTTACATTGCATATACGTCCTATTCTTATAATAGGACATATATGTAAGTCTGCCATGTGGATAGTGCATATCTTTTTTTATTTGCAACTTCCATACTTGACTGAAATTTCTTTTAATTGTTTTATTGTAACTACTGGTGACTGGTCAGCTTCTGCAGTTTTTTAGGAGTAAGAACATAATACAATGTTATTCTGCTGTACTGTTTATGACCTATTGAGATTGCTTGGATATAGCACACCCTCAGACACACAACACATTTAAAAGTCTAGATAAAGCTACTGAAAGTATGAGATGTGGGTTCAGATATGATATTTTGCTCACTTTGAGTCGCTTAACAGGGGTCGGCGCAAATGTGTCACATCGGCTCCTCAGGTCTTTCAAATATGAAGTGAAACTGGTTTCTTGGTTTGCTGACCTCTTTCTTGTCACAGTAACACCTACTTTACCTTGGGAGGACATGCATGAACACTGTTGGCACGCTGTGGCAGGAAGGACCTCTGCACAGACAGATTCATAAAATGCATCATACTCACAACAGTCATGGGCACAGAAAGCCTTGTTTTTGCAGAAGTGGTTGCAATGTCTTTTATTGCCCATATCTGCAAAAGAACATTTAAAAAGTTTAAAAAATATAACATTTGAAGTCTGAAAAAAATGTATCAACAAACAAAATATGCATTTGCCTCAGAAGAAATACAATATTTATAAACCATATCATGATAAAGCATGAAAAAGTAATCTGTACCAAAGCTACAACTGCTCTCTTCTCCCACAGATGTGCCGTTCTCCCTGTGAGTTGCAGCCTGATTTGTTGATAGTGGTTTCAGCACCGATTGCGGTCTCCTGGCATCCTGCGTTATGTTGTGTGGATTTTCAGTCCCAAATCTTCGAGCTGCAGAGTAGTACACTGTGAACTTCTGCTGGATGTCCAGACCCACTACAGCAGAAGAAACGCATGGTAAATCCTCTCCTTACATATATTCAGTCCAGTATAAGAGTCTATACACCAAAGGACACAGTGAGCTGTTACCTTCATTTAAAAAAATACAAAAAATTGGAACCAAATGAGATGTTGCTGTTTTCCTCTTTTTGGTTACAATGTAAATGTGCTTCCATGGTTTACCATATTCTGAACTGATAAGATGCACACTGATCTCATCTCCTTTCATAGCCTTCGCCACCTCAATCTTCTTTGACCAGCTACCACCCTTCAGCAGCATTACGTCCCTGGAAAACAAACAGCATATGTTGGCGTTCCATATTTTGGCTTCTTTTACAAAAGGTGAAAGTCAAGACATGGTGTTTTATCCTCACGTGAGTTTCTGCAGAAAGACGACATTGTTATCAGCGTCTCCGATGACGACGGAGGCATAATGGTGGTCTTGAGCTGCTCTCCTGGTCAGCAGCTGTGCTTGGTTTTTGAGGCTCACTTTAAGCACAATCTCTGCTGTGGTGCTGCTGTACCTTGGAAGCTATAAATCACAACAGCTTTAGAGGAACATGATACAGAACAGACATGGAAATAAACACTTAAATGTGTTGATATGGGTGAAAACAGGTACAATTTTGAAATAGCTTTCAAATAAAAGCCAAGAAAATATAAATAATTTAAATGCTGGACCTTCAGCAAGCTAACAGTATACTGTGCCATTTTACATATTAACAAGTAAGAGATTATGTTGGCTAAAACGCATTAAAGAGGGAACTGTGGCTAACTGAAAGCTCAAAATAATCTCCTTTGATTTTTTGTAGCCATGCCCAGAAGAAATCACATTCACATTAACTGCCCTCTTGAAGCTCTCGTGTGAGCAAAGGCCAAGAATGAAGAATGAAGAATTAAATATGTAAATGTGGTTTAAACATCCAGCACAAAAAAAAAAAATCAAATTTTAGTGTATTTTTCTATTTTTCACTACATTTATGATCAAATATTTATGATTTCAGATTTTTTAAGATCAACAAATATGAAGTGCTTGTGCCTTGTGCCGTGATAACAATAGTTTGCAATGCCATTTACCTGCTCCACCATTACGTCATACTTTGGGAGGTGTATGACAGACTCTCTGATTTGGTTTCCAAATGGCGGATGCCTATTGAGAATCTGAACATAAAGTTTGCAAAAGTTACACCCAAACACTTTCAGCAGACATTAAGTGCTTGAGGAGATGCTTAACATTAACTGAGTGATTTTGAAAAAACAGAATTACACTTTCACCTTTAGTTGTTGGTATTTAACATCAACCTGATATCACTACAAGTGTGTAACAGACACACCAGTTCACCGTGTCCATTTCACATTTTGTCGCTCCAAAATGTGAAACGTACGAGCATGCAGAAGTTGCAGTAATCTGCAGTAACAGTGGAGGGAGATTTTTTTTTTTTAAAGCCAACATGAAAATAATCATGGGAAAGCGTTTAAACAGACACATTTAAGTGTACGTACATATTAGTTTAATAGAGTCAGATGATTAAGGACACTGGAATGCACTTATGTTTTTAGCTCAATACCAACTTTCTGGCTTTAAATATATTACCTCCTGCTAATAATGCAATGTCAGCATGCACTAATGCAACTTCTTCATGTGTGTCCATTTCACGCTTTGCCTCTCCACGTGAAATGGACAGGCATGAACAAGTGTCCATTTCAGGTTTGGAGAGGCAAACGTGAAATGGACACGTTTTGTGAGGATACTTGGTTAAGAAACTAGGTATTGTTGTCTACTCTTGTTTTTTTAGTTGTTTTTTTTTCACATTAACCTAAAGTGTGAAAGAAATAGTGGCATCATGTGAAGGTAAAAGTAGGTGGGTGTAGGGTGGTGCAACTTCCTCATGACCTGGCCAAAGTTTGTAGTCACACGCATGTGAACCAAAACGTACCACGTCAACCACACACCCACTGAACAACAAACTGAGCACACAAATTAAAAGCTTTAGATAATTTAGATTAGATTAATTATTAGATTATCTTCAGATTATAAAGCATTTTACTTTTAAGTATTACACAGACTTACCAGCTCAAGCTCTCTGGCGTTGGTTTGCTCTATTTTGCTGAATGTGGTGAGTCCAGCATGCACCATGGCAGTTGACAGAGTTTGGCCTGAAACAACCCATGTTATTACTTAATTACTATAAACTGTAACGACAATATACAATAACCTATTGTGTCACTTTATTAGGTACACCTGTTCAACTGCTTGTTAGCCGCAACATTATTTAACATGATGACTTTGAACATGCTGTGGTTGCTGATTGCAGATGGGCTGGTCTGAGTATTTTAGAAACTGCTGATGTACTGTGATTTTCCCACATAACCATCTCTAGGATTTACAAAGAATGACCTGAAAAGAGGGCGTGAGTTAGCGAGCCAGCGAGTGAGTGCCAGTTCTCTGGGAGAAAATGGTCGACGCTGCAAGTGGGAGAATAAGAATAATAAGCAGACTGCTTTGAGCTGATAAGAAGGCAACTGTAACTCAAATAACTACTTTTTACAAACAAGGAATGCAGAAGAGTATCTCTGGAACCTTGAAAAACCACACTGGGTGTCACTCCTGTTAGCGAATAACAGGAAACTGGAGGGACTCACAAAAATGCAGAGCACTGGAAACATTTTATCTGGTCTGATGAGTCTCAATTTCTACTGCAACATTCAAAAAAGCAGGGTCAGAATTTGGCATTAGCAACATGACATCAACGGTAGGGTGGGGGTGGGGGTGGGGGGGTGTAATGAGGTGGCATTTTATTGGCACTCTTTGTGCTCCTCAGTACCGGCTGAAGTTCTTTAAAACACGACAGCCTCCCTGAGTATTGTTGCTGATCATGTCAATCCCTTTATGACCACAGTGTACCCATCCTCTGATGGCTGCTTCCAGCTGGATAACACACCATGTCACAAAGCTCAGATCATCTAAAACTGTTTTTTTGAACATGACATGAGTTTGTTGGACTCAAATGGCCCCGGGGGTCACCAGATCTTAATCCAATAGAGCACCTTAGGGATGTGATGCAAAAGAAGAGTCAGCTGACAAATCTGCAGCAACTGTGTGATGTGATTATGTCAATATGGGCCAAAATCTCTGAGGAAAGTTTACAGCACCCTGTTGAATCTGTGCCATAAAGAATAAAAGACAGAAATGAAGGCAAAAGGTGGTTCAACCCAGTACTAGCAAAGTGTACCTAATGAAGTGTCCAGTGAGTGTACGTCTAACAGAAAGAATATTTGGTTTATTAATATTTCCATTATGCAGCAGTTGTGGCATAATAATATTTCTTCTAGTATTACTGCATGAGCAGTTGACCTACAATGCAGTATGCTGTATCAATTTATAATGTAAAAAGAACATAGAGAGGCATCCACCTATCTTTTCCAGCTGTTTGGAAACATAGAGTGAGTTTTCCCAAAGCTTTGCTCTGAAGCACTTAGCCAGGATCAGGGAGTTGACCACAGCAGAAAAAACAGCCTTGACCCTCTGACTCAGAAACTCAGACAGACCTGAATGGGATCATAATAAAATCAAAACTTAAAAACATGAATACAGGCAACTCGTCTTTTGTACGTTTCTTATTCCCTGAACGTACATCTGCTGATGCGCATGCCAATCCTGAAGATCTTTGCTGTGTCCTGTGTAAGTCCAAAATCTTGAACTGGGATGGAGCTTAACTGAGCCTGAATCAAACTACAAAGCACAATATTTATGTACATGGACAATCAGTAATACAATTCTTTAACACTGCAAATTCTGAAAAATATAAAATCAAAAACTACACTTTCTTTTAAACCTACCAGTTTACTTTCATCTCACTGGTTTTGATCTTTCCGTCAATGGGATACCTGGAAAAACGCATAAAGATTTAGTTTTCACTGGCTTGTGTCTATCTCACCCCCCTATTATGCATTTCCCATATAAAACAAAGTTTTTGATGCTGTGCATACATTTGTGCATCCTATAAATGTGTCTGACCTGATGGTGACTCTGTTTTTGTCCCTGTTCAAAGCATTCAAGGACCTTTTCTCATTCACTCTCAGCTGGATGTCACTGAACTCTCTGCTCTTTGACAGCAGCTCAATCTGTACACACAATACAAGGACGGTGAATACTCATAATGGTTATTTTTTCTCTAGCTGAGTTTAGTTTAGTTGTGAGAGGCAGCAAGAGAAAGAACAAGGTCAGGCATGCTGTTCCTGCAAAATGTCAAGGATAACACTGTATAGAGTCAATCTTGAATAAATGCATTTACATCAAATACGTAGTACAGAAAACCTACCAGATCAGACAGGTTTTCAGTCCCAGACACTTTACTGAACTGTTTCATGGTGTCAAAGGCAATGCAGTACCTAGCCATCAACCTGCCAGCCTCTGTAAGAGAGAAATAAATTGCTTAACAGTTTCAAGTTTTTAGTATTAGACTTGGCTGCAAAAAAAGACATGAAAACAGCCTGAACATCTACCTGTCGGTTTGATGGTGATATCCTCATCCATAGAGATCAGCCCAACAGAGGACAGAGAGTTGAGATTCTTCAGACACAGTTCTAATGAAGATGACAGAAACGGTACATAGCTTAAATTTCAATAAGGGAACAGATCCGACACTTACATTTGAGCAAAAAAACCAAGCAAACACAAAACCTCTTTAAGCAGCCGGGTTACTGTGGCTTGAATTTTTTTGTATTTTTCTAAAAGTAACCTACAGTTTCATAAAAGTACAGCTATGGCCCACCTTGCAATTTTGCTTCAATTCCACATCTGTCTAGGTCGGCAGAGAATCCTGAAATGAAAATGCGGACAAACTGACACTCACTGGGTTTTTTTAAAAATTAACGGACCTCACAGCTGATTAACAACAAGCAGAAGACAGGAGAAGGCTCTAACCATAGTGTGTGGGGTTCTTGAGGGCTCTGATGTAAAGGAAGGTGGAGCGAATCCAGTCCAAAGCCATTTTGACATCACTGATAGTCTGCAGAACAATCTCAGCATTCAAGTGTTCCACCAGGTGGCTGTGTAAGCTGTGGAAACAGAGTCTAGTGTTACCCCATGATCGTTCCACCTGTGTGTCCTCTTGAGAGAGCGATATGAAGAAAAAGAAGAAAAAGACAGAAGGGATTTTAAAGAGAGCATTACTACTGGTCCTACCTGCTCTCAATGACTTCTATCCCATTCATAAGCTTCAGGTACTTCTCTCTGGTTTGAATCTTGGTCATGATCACAGCAGTAGCAGATGTGTCAAACTGGAGGCAGAAAGGATGAAAATGAAAGTACATCATAAAACCTAAATATAATAATGCATTCATTGCTGTTATATTCTGTCATAAACATGTCATTGCCTGTGGTCTTCCAGCACGGCCTATCATCTGGAGCAGATCTGCCTCGCTGTACTCCTGACAGGAGCCTGCAACATACTGCATGGTGGATTTGATCACCACCAGGTGAGCTGGTAGGTTTACCCCCATGGATAAAGTCCTGGTGGTAACTAGGAGAGAGCAAACACAAATTGAGACACCATAAAATAAAACAGAAGACTGGTTAAGTTATTCTACTAGTGCTCAGTTTGTTATGATCTAAGGATCTGCCTGACGTTGGAGTTTTTTGTTTTTCACTGTTATTCCAGAGTTATCATTACTAGCATCGTTGGGTTGAGTTTTCCATATTTTTCTTAATGTTTGTATTTGTCTAGTTTTGTATTCATTCATGGAGTTTTTGTTATCTTTGTTGTTGTGTTTATTTCCTGTATTTCTGGTTTATTCCGCTAGTCTTGCTTTCGTCTCACGTTCGGTGAGTTTTCTGCTCTTTGTGTTTAGTCTTCTTGTTATTTCCTGTGTGACTCCCTTATTGTCTTCACCTATGCAGACAACCATTCGCACTCACATTCACTCGCACATTCACACCTAATGGCAATTTGGATTTTCCAATCAACCTATCCCCACAAGCTGCATGTCTTTGGACGGTGGGAGGAAGCCAGAGTATCCGGGGGGAACCCACGCAAACACGGGGAGAACATGCAAACTCCACACAGAAAGACCCCGGCCTGATGGTGGAATTGAACTCAGGACCTTCTTGCTGTGCCGCAACAGTGCTAACCACCGTGCCACCGTGCTGCCCAAAAAATATATTTTATCTTTTGCTTAAATGTTTATTCACTGAGCTCTCACTGTTGCTTCTGTTTCTAGTTTTTTTTTAATTATTTCATTTTTGTTTTGTTGCATTTTGTTCAAATTAATTAGCTGCTATTTGTACAGGATAGGTTTCATATTTTGGCTGTTGTCACACAATTTCAGCACTTTTAAGACAAATGAAGTATATCATCTTAAATATATATACTATTACCATCAAAATAACAATATTTCTTATTGTTGTACAGAAACCTAAGTTATTTTTGACACAACCCTGTGATTGGTACAAGGAGCTGATGTGCAAAAACAATTACTGTGGTACTTGTCCTTCCTGTTTGTGTCAGCAGTGTGACAGGGAAAAAAAAGTATCATGTTGCACACTTGTGTGGTAACATATTACTTCACAGCGCAGGATAAAACTGTGCCTCACAGAGGACAGGCAGGTCTCCCATAGTGAAGGCTTCTTCTATCAACTTCCGATCAGACAAGTCAACTCCTGCGTGATGGTAGCCGACTCCTAACGCCACCAAATCTGGGCCGCAAACAAAGTTACCACAAAGTTATGTTAGACATTTGACATATTGCATATTCAAAACACAAAGTTTTCAATAAACGGGGTTACACACAAGTTAAGCACGATTTGTCTGTGTGCAGTGAAAGTGAGTGTGTTGTGTCAGCTTATTTAGCTGAAACTGTATTTTCTTCGGGGGGGGGGGCACGTTTTGAGTGCTTCCTTTACACATGTAAAGGAAGCACTCAAAACGTGCGGCTATCCTAAATGGGGGTTCTTAAAGTCAGCAAAGAGGCACAGAAAAGAAGACCAGACACCAGCGAGGGAGGATAAGAAGGACAGACGCAACAACATTGTCATCCCCTATGTAGCCGGTGTATCAGAGAAACTCAGGAGAGTTTTCTCCAAGCATGACATCCCAGTGTATTTCAGACCCAGCAACACGCTCAGACAGAAACTGGTTCACCCGAAAGACAAAACGCCAAAACACAGACTTAACAATGTGGTGTATGCTGTACAGTGCAGCGAGGAATGCTCAGACCTCTACATTGGAGAGACCAAACAGCCACTTCACAAGCGCATGGCACAACACAGAAGAGCCACCTCCACAGGACAAGACTCAGCAGTCCATCTGCATCTTAAGGATAAAGGACACTCTTTCGAGGATGCCAATGTTCACATTTTGGACAGAGAGGACAGATGGTTTGAAAGAGGAGTGAAAGAAGCCATCTATGTCCACTGTGAGCGACCATCTTTGAACAGAGGCGGGGGTTTACGACACCAACTCTCTGCCATCTATAATCCAGTTTTGAGATCCCTTCCCAGACGCCTTAACGCCCACTCACATCCTGGGCCAGCTGACCTCAGGAATTCGCATGATAAGGTGGGGCCAGGTTTCACAATGAACACACCCGAAACTCTGGCTGATTGGGACCCACACCCAGTTTCACACCTTGGCTCAGGCGATTAGAGGATCATCAGGGGGTCCTTTTGTCCCTCTGTGGGGGGTCACTCCCACTAGGTTTATATCTGGGACTCTCCACCATTTGACCTTAGAACTGAAGAAGCTTCTCGGATGAGAGGTGAAACGTCTTCAAGCAACTTAAAGAAGTCCAGACGCTTTTCTTTGCAAGCTCCTTTGATTACACTCTATATACACTGTGTCTGCACTACAAGTGTCTTTGTCATCTTGTTACTTTTCGGCCATACACCAATGTGTCACATAATCATCAGTCGACAATGTCAAAACTCACATAAATATGACCAAATGCAACATCTGCATTATTGAATGTGTTTTCTCCAATTCATCGTACATAAGTTAGATACAAACGAGATCTGTGAGTTCTGTGCAGGCCATTCAAGTTCTTCAAGCTCATTTCTTTAGACTTTATTTTGTGTCGAGAGGATGTTGAAACTGAAACTACAAAGCATCACTGAGCACATTGCAAACCACTAAAGGAGGCCCCAAGGTCATTTTTCTTTTAAAAAGTACCACTGATAACATGTTTCAGATACCTTACCTCTCAGTTTAGAATCGAGAATGGAGTTTGCATATTTCATCAACCTGCAGAGTCAAGCAGATCACACAAGTTCAATCAGAACAGCCTGCTCTGTAAACTTGCACGTGCGCGGATGTTTCACTGCGGATGATTGAATATCAAACCTTTGCTTGTGCTCGATGCTCATGATGAATCGAGCATCCTTAGCCAGAACTGCGGCTGACTGCTGAGTTCCTTTCCTTGTAGAGCAAAACTACAAGACACAATTTTCAGATAATGAGGCAAAAAAACCCAAAAACCTGCATCTTCTGTCATGTTCAGAAAGAAAGCATAAACAACATGCAGTTTGGATACATTTTACAACCCACCACAAGTGCAGGCTTCTGCTCAGCGTACGTCTGTATGATGTTGGCTATCTTGTAGTTAAGTGCCAAATCAAACTTGAACTCAGTTTGATTTGGACCACAGGGGAATCCCAGCACCACCTTCCTTAGCTTCACCGGACGGTGGCTCTCATCCATATCCAGATATATGGCCGGGCCGTTCTCATTTGACAGCCAGTCTGCTATCTAAAAACAAGCAGGAAGTTTGAGAATCCACAAGTTACTGATCTACAAATGAGAGACAATGCAAACAGGTACAGCGGGTGCTTACATCAGATACATTGGGTATGGTAGCAGACACAGCCACAACTCTCATAGAGAGGCTGGCCTCTGGATACTGTGAAGTCCTGAAGGTGTGTACTGCCTTCATCCTGCTCACCACCACTTCCAACGTGGCACCGCGGGTTGCATCCTTCACGACATGCACCTGGTACAAAAATATTTTTCATGTGTGGAAACGGCTCAGGGATATTTGTATGCACGTAAAATACAAAATCAATCTTTATGTTTTATTATTAACACAAATGAGTGCAAGTCTAAAGGAACTAGGCCAGCGTCTGTGTACTCCCATAATACAGACTCCAGGAACAAGATGTTCCATCATTTTTAATGGATAACCTCAAGTAAAATAAAGTGCTGAGGGCAGAGGCTAATTATGTGCTATCGTGCAATGTTCCATCCTAAGACACAAAGTAGCCAGTGCATCCCCCACTGTGCAGGAAAATAAAGAGGCAAGAAGTAACATCCAAAAACGGTTCTGTGAGCAAAATATGTGACAAACACACTGACCTCGTCGATAAGGAAGAGCCTAACTAGCTGCAGCAAACAGTTATCCTTCCACTTTCGGGTCATGCTGTCCCACTTTTCCTTAAAAATATAAATGATCATGTATCAATCTATGATGCATAGAAATATAACAATATTTAACTAAGACATAACATCTTATTTTACATTTCCCCTCCTTTTCTACCCTTTATTTTGCATTTGCATAATTATGCTGCTTCATATTGTCACATACAGGTGTGGTCAGGATGATGTGGGAGTCCTGAATCTCAAAGAAGTCATCGATCTCTGTGTCACCAGTCAGCTCCTTGCAGGTCAGCCCCAGAGGACTAAACTTCTTTTTCCAGCTCTCAAAGCACTGACTGCAGAGAGCTTTGATAGGGGCCACTGGTGAAAACAAACAATGGATTCTTTATACGAGAGCTTCATAAGTCAAAAATCCTCCCCCCAAAAATTATTGGAGTAAAAAAATCAGAACATGGTGAAAGTAACACACATATTCAAAGCCCCTGTGTGTGATTATAGCTAGGTGTGCCATTTCAAAGCACTGAATAAATGTGAATGAGCAGTGGGATTTAGCAGCTTATAGCCAATAATACTGCATGCTCACTATATACAGCTTTGACATCTCTCCAGGGCTCTGGTGTCTCCATTAGCAGGCGAATGATTGCCAGCTCAAACAGCACTGTTTTACCAGATCCAGTCGGAGCACAGGCCACAAAGTTTTTATTTGTATAAAGAACCTGCAGACAGACCAAACACACATACACTGGAGGACACAGTGCCAGGGGTAGTTTACATTTACACAGGTGTAAATTTACATTTAACCAGATGTGTTTTTCATGATTTCTGTGTATGCAGATTTACAAACAAATGCTTACATCATCCAGAGCTTTGGACTGAACGTAATTGAAAAAGGGAAACTCACTGAAGACAGATCTGAACTTAAATGCTGTGTAACAGGTTTTAGGAAACATCACTTTGATTCAGACACTACCTAACAGCTTCAAATTGTGTCAATTTGAACAAGAAAAAGGATACGTATTTCTGAAACTGGGCGCAAAACTCCAGATCCAGAAGATCCTGAAATGACAATATTATTTAAGACATTATAAATTTTCATTAATGCAAGATTTTCATTGAAACAATTACACATTGAATTGAATATGCAGCATTTGGTAGTGTTGTACATTTGTGACGAAAGAGAATCTGCTGATTCTTTGCAGACTACAATGGGTTAAAATGGCCTCTATTGTTCCTGTCCACTGCGTATACTATTCACCACCTAGTGACCAGTATGTTTCATTACACTGGAGCAATCAATGGGCAGAGCTCACCTCATCACACCCAAATACACCATGGCAGCTGCTACCATGGCCAGACATTGGCATGTTGATGAGCTGCAACACTTTACAGAAGCTATATGAGCTGTATTTAAAGAGCTCCTACACAGTGAGCGCAGCGTCAACCTGCCAGTATATCAGTGCAGTGTAACACCTTGGATTAGGAGCGGCCGAGGCGTCATGGGCGGAACGAAACCTTTCTTTGTGCCCTTGTCCTGCGTCTCTGCATGTGCCGCCTGCTGCGGGGGTCGGCCGCTCGCTGCAGATGAACCCATGGGAGGGGGTGAGAGGGTGGGCTTGGAGGGGAAAGGAGGAGCTGCGCAGCCAACTGTCGCCCGTGGCGGCTGAAGAGGAAGAGGAGGAGGAGGAGGCGCTGTCGCCATGGTAACCTGACTGAGAAAAGTTTGAGGTCTGGATGTTGTCTGATTGCTGCCGCCACTGCTACTGAGGTCACCTGTGTTTAAAGAGTCACCTCCACTGGTATACACCTGAATATTGAACAAGCTGTTGTGGGAAGGAGGAGGAAATAAAGAAATGAAAGAGAAGAGAGGTGGAAGCAGATTAGACTGTTAGGGGGCTGCACAATCAGGTAACAAGGCTAACATGGAGGATAGCTTAGCATCTTCTTGTGTTATTATGAGTCCAGAGATTAAAGAGTAAATCAGCACTACGGTACACATGTAGAAAAAAATGGAAATGTGTGTTTTATAGAGTGAATGATAGTAATCCTGTTAGTTTAAACATCCCACGGGCCATATAACGCAGATCAGCAAAGAGTTGACTTGCTTTTTATGGCATCACATGGGTCACAGTGATGGGTCTGCAGTTAAAACGCCTTGAAAACAAGGAACTGTTACGTTTCTACTCATCATTAAACACATGCAACACAGTAAATATCTGAAAACAATGTGCACATAACTAAGACTTTCCTTGTCCGTAGAGGCAGGCTTTTGCTGCAGTCCTGAGACAACCATCTGCTGAGGCCCACATGACCAGAGTCCTGCAGGGTTTCATCGCCACCTCTGCCACTCTGACAACCACCCTGAGAGTAATCCCTGAACCCTTCACCTCCCTGGAGGCCATCGCATTGGCTGGTGCTGCTGCTGCTACCTCCGTTAGTCTTCTCAGTCTCTTTCTTATCACTGTTAAAACTGCAGGAACTGCTGATTGCTGAAGGTAGCACCTTAAGGCCAGCAGATCCTTTAAAAAGAGGCTGAAACTTATGGGTTGCCTCTGAGAAACCTGCAAGTCACATTGAAGAATGAGAAAGAGTTGAATCCAAGTTGCTGGTAGCTGTGATGCGTTTCCCTCTAAAAAATTTAATAAAGCCGCCTTCAGTGCTTTGATTAGATTAAACAAAGTTAACATCGGGGAATTAACCTTTCCATCTATACCTGAATATATCATAAGACCCAGATTCAGATTTGTTTATGCAAAGTCAAAGAAAACTGGGAATGCTTTCAAGCCTATTCAAGCCACTGAGTCAGTGAGTCACAGAGTTAAATTTAGTAGGGCTTCAATTGGCCTGATACTGAGCAGTTTACTCAAGTCAAGTGAAAAGGAATTCAACCTAATCCTGAGCACAACATACTGTATCGTGTAGAGAGCGATTCAGCTTCCTCTTGTATATCCTGAGTGGCTGGAATATGAGTAAGAGATGGAGGCTCTTCCAGCTGCCATTGACTGACCTCCTGGTGCAGTGGTTTTCTGTCAAAAAGAATAATTCAGATTACAGGAGTAAAGACAAAAGGGAATAAGTGGGACACCTTTTTGTACTTACACTTCATGGACAGCGGGTTTGTCAAAAAACAGACCATCCAAGGCCAAGGTGCAGTCATCAGAGTCCAACATCTCACCAGATAATACAGCTATGTACTCACTGAATTTGAATACAAACCGGTTTAGGGGTAAATGATTAAGAGGAAAGAAAATAGAGATTTGACAAATGCATATGCACAACTGACCTGTTCGCTATAAAACCTAGATTAGAGAATGTGGGGAAACTGCCATTGTTGCTGCCAACCAAAGGACTTTGGTTTGTGGTAAAGATTAACACAGAGCTAACAGGTTTATCTTCATTTTTGTTTCATGACTCAATCAAGCCTCTTAATGATGTAGTTATACCATGTTTATGCCCTTATGGCCTTAAAGTTTTCAATCCCCACAGTATCATAGCATTGGGCAGATAACATGGGAATGATTTAGCTTTAATATACAGTTCTGTGCTATAATCTTGAGCCATCCCTCATTATTAAAAATATTTTGATTCCAGATTTTCTTGGTATTAAAAAAAACAAACATCTGAAGGTGTTTCAAAGTTTTCCTTTGGACATTGGGTGCTTTTTCAGTCCAGTCCTTGTACCTGACCATTTTACGAATTTTTTGTTGTTGTTTGTTAAGCCAGTTAAAAATAACCTATGACTCACTGAAGCATGAAAGGGTACCAGTGTTGTGTCTACAAATAACAGACAATTTACAAAAGAACCTATTTTAAATTCTATCTTTAGGCACTTTGTTACTAGCAGCTGGTCAGCAAATAATTTCTTTACATTTCTGTAGTACAAAAAATACCAAAGATCACAAAGTTTGGCAGGCATTAAAATAAAATTATTGCATCAACAAGGTGCTTCCCAACGAGCTGTTAGCTGAAAATGCATCAGATCTCAGTACTGTGTGCAGTATTTTCCTAAGGAAAATAGTAAACTGGGCAAGCAGAGGACAAAAGAAGAAGTATAAGGCCAACAAAACTATCTATAGCACATGAACAGTATCTGAAAGTCATGACCTAATTTCGATTCGCCAAGCAATATCATCTGGAAAGCGTCTGATTGACAACACCTTCATTTTTTGAACATGACAATGATCCCAAACACACTGCAGATGAAGTAAAAGCATACCTGTATATAAACACACACACACACACACACACACACACACAATGGCACACTATCACACTATGGATTCTCCTCCCCAGAGCCTGGACCTCAACATTTTTGAAGCAGTGTGGGATCATCTTGACAGAGAACAGAAGGCAGCTAACATCCAAAGACGACCTCTGAATGTCCTTCGAGAAGCTTGGAGCACTAGCAAGACTACTTAGAGAAATTACAGGAAAGGTGCCTAATTCTACCTGCCTAATGCTACGTAATTTCCCCAGGGATTAATAAAGTATTCTGATTCTGATTAAGTGAGTTCAGGCTGTGATGAAGAATAAAGGTGGTCAAATATCAACTTTCAAACACGTTAGAATTATATGAACTCTGTTTTTTTGTTTTTGCCTTATATACTGCATTTCCATGTACGTTTGAACATGTTTCAATAAATCACTGCACCTACTGCCCACTTTCCTAGCAAAGGCCTTTTGCACAGCCCTCGTGTTAGTCATAATCCAGTTGATATCGCTTTAGCATTTAAGCTAATACAAGTTATTAACAGATTTCTTGAAAATGTTTATAGCATGACAGCTCACCTCCTGAACAAAGCAACATACAATCTGTTTGCATTTCATTTGCATTTAAATGAAGGTGTTTAAGAGCAAAATGCTTACATTATTACTTTTCTAGGCTGTTATGTTAAGGACAAAAGAAGTGTCGGCAGCTTTAGTTTAGCTAACATGTAAGAACCAGCTAATCACAATAAATTATGCAGACATTTTGACGGTTCACCGTTTAGGTAAGTTAAAAACAATGTCTTTCTTAAAATGATGACTGTATACCCACCTGTGATAACAGACATTACTCTGCAGATACGAAGACATTGTTTAGTCAGGCCTGAGTTTAACCCCCTGACCTCACTCCACAGTGACTGACAATAGTTTTATTAATACGTTTTCCTTTTGACAGTGCTGAACTCAGCTGTAGAAAAATGCCCTTATAAACAATCAGGGGCAGGTATAAGAGTGGTTACAGGATTAATTTTTATATTTTGTCGCGTATGTTTAAAAAATGTGTCTCAAGTCTTTAAACTACGAGGTAGAGAGTTACAGAACTAAGCTAATAACCGGCTACAAACGCAACAAAGACCCAAGAGAAGACAACCATGGGGGGGGGGGGGGGTAGTGCTAACATTTCTCCTGTGTTGGCATACAATTCCTGTCTGTGCGTCAGTAGCAACTTTAAAAAGCAAAACCAGATGTGTGCTTAAAATAATCCAAACCAAACCTATCAATTTATCTTATCAATTAAAACTGTGATTATACGACATCAAGCCCCCCCAAAAATCTGCTACCCAAAAGAGATGGTCATTAACTCTGCTTTTATGCCTCCTATCTGGACTGAACCATTACAAATCTCTCGGGGGAGCATGAGGCCGACTCGAAACAATACGCGACGAAATAATACTTGACGAAAACATGAGCTATTGCTATAGCTGTAATATAAAACAGTCACAGGATTAAACGTAATTATTTGGATAAAAGTTTGTCCTCTTACACTAGAGTAAATTACGTGTACGATTACCCGTACGAAAGAAATGATCTGTCCCACACCAGACCACCACAGGAAAATGGCGACTGTGAAATAGATGGAAGACGAAAGTAAGAAATTATTCAATGCAGCGTATAAATTGCGTCCTGTTTTCATCCACACCGCTCAGAGGTAACGTTTGTTTGTTTTTCATCATTTGGAATGGTGTTTGTATTATGAGTAGCGAGTAACGATTGTCATTAGCTGGATTTTAGCCTGAGGAATAGGTTTTGGTGTGGAACAGCCTTAATGGAATGGTCTGCAGCTCCTGCAAGCAGCATCCAGCAACACATCGTGATATAAACGTCAAAGAAATGTAATGATCCTTCAACGGAACATTTGTCTAGATGATCATATTTGCTCTGAAAAAAAGGCATATTTGAAACTGACACCAACTGTCGTGGGCTGGCATGTACCTGAACAACTGTGCTGAAAGTTTCAGCTCTATACAAAATCCAACACCGCTCACCAAAAGCCATTTATAAGGTCCATCCCTGTGCAGATTTGGTGCTGCTACGTACATGTTAGGATCACCTTTGTGTGCCACAGAAGCATTCACTTGGTATGACACTTTTATTGCCCTTCAAAAACAACACCTCTCGCTCCTTCGACCTTGTGGTGTTAACAATGACCAGAATTAATTATCTAAGCTAAGGATCGAGTGTATTTTGTATTTAGTTTTATTTATTTTGTAGACAGTAAATGCTGATTGAGCCATGAAGTCAACTCTGGTAGCATAGCCAAACGCTTTACTTTATACATCTAAATAACCAAGAACTACAAATTGCACATTTAAAAATATAAATATTCAATGTTATTTTGAACAGTTTCCTGTTTTGTCAAGTTTATACTATCTGCTAAAGCATGCTACAAGCTGCATGTACAGACAATGCTAACTACCACTGATCTATATTTGCATTTCTGGGCTCCTGTTAATGATTTTTACCATTAAATGTTTGTTCTCTTGGTTCTCTTGGCTAGTGTCAAAAAACAATTTTTTTGGCAAATTTAAGATGAATTTTGGCTTTAGTCCAAAACCTAACCCATTCATTCACCTAATGTGTAAGATAAAGAAGTACTATTTATAAGAATGTAATTGTGTTTTACTTTGAAAAATGACATGAATAGTCAAAATACTCAGTAAAACAACAATTAGTGGCTCAGCAGTGTAGTGGTTAACACATTTGCCTAACATGCAAAAAAATGGGTGGAGACACAGGGTTGTGTCAGGAATGGTTTCCAATCTGAAAGAAGCTTTTGAATTAAATGAATAATGTTCTTCCGGTTGATTGATGACCCCAGCTCTGTTTGCTGTTTGGCAGCAGCTTCTTGCGGATTCTATGCTTACTGCACCATTTTTCCTACCTACGCCCTTGAGGTTCAAAATAAACATTTATTCCTGTGCAGCGAGGTATGAAAAAGTTCAAAAATATTAGCTAACGGTAATGTGCAATTTAAGTGTTACTTCAAGATTGCAAAAATGTTTTGTTTGGTGAGTTAAAAAATCGATGTTCCAATATGTTGCCATATTGTTTTTTCCTTAAACAGTTAACCACAGACAACAACTGTTAGGGTATTTACTTAATTGTTTATGCCCTGCCCTACTTTGTGTTTAGAGAGGTTGGAGAGGCAGAAAAATTATGTGATGTCAATATTCATAGCAAGAAGGGTGTTTCTCCCATCTCTCGAGTTTTTAAATTATCGACCATTATGAATAGTGATACTGATAGGTTTCCAAATGGCAAATTTTGGCCAATAATATTGACATGCTGATAAAAACATCCGGTTTTAACCGGTGTATATATATATATTTTATACTTGACTATTAGTATAATAAGTTACATGATGAATATCTAAGTTATAGCTAGCTAGTAACCATCCCTGGCATGTTTGTGACTAGTACTGTAGTAAGCAACTGTTAATAGATTTATGCTTAACATGGTTTTGTAGTTGTGTCCATTTGCTGAGGTATTTGCCTATGGAGAGCCAATGGAAAACCCCTTTCCATTGGCTCTCCATATGCCCAGTGGAAAGGGCCTATGGATGACAGCATTGCTCCCTTCACCCATGAATGTGATGGAAAAACATAGTCATTTTGTTCCTTGTTATCGTACCAAAAGAAAAACAAAATGCTTGGTTTGCATTGCTGGGAATAAGCCGGACTCGTTTCCAGTGGGTGTTGGACTTCACCGGGGCTTGTCACAGTTTCTATTCTAATTTTTACGGACAGAATCTTCAGGTGGAAACAACAGGTGCCGGAAGGCTTTCACCTTGGTGGCTTCTGCTTTTTGTAAACAGTGTGGTTCTATTGGCTTCATCAAGTGGTTGCCTCCAGCTCACATTGAAGCAGTTTGCAGCCCAGTGTTAATTGGAAGAAATGAGAATTAACACTTAACACAAGTCTGAGGCCATGGTTCTCAGTCAGAAAAGGATAGAATACCCACTCCAGGTCAGGGACAAGCTGGGTCATTCACTGACTCAGAGTAGAACCACTAAGGGGCTTGTTTGGGCATCTGATTATAGTGTCTCCTGGGTGTTCCAGGCATGTCCTGGAAGAAGACATATAACCTCTCCAAGGACATGTCCTTTTTCCAGGACATACCCTGGAAGAAGGGCATGTCCTGGAAAAAGGACATGTCCTGGGAGAGGTTATATGTCTTGACTGTCATAGGAACACTTTAAGGAAGTGGCTGAGGAGAGGGAGATCTAGGTTTCTTTGTTGGCTGGATAAGTGGTAGCAAATGGATCGATGAATGAATGGTTAGAAAATAGTTGGTTAGAAAATACCTGTATGAGAGCATTAACTTATAGTTTACTATTCTAACGTGATCCTTGATTTAATCCCCCATGCACACCTTGCCTCATGTGACCTCAATAGCTCACGTATGATGTTAAAAAAATTACCATACAATTTTTTAACACAGAAGTTTTCTTTTATTTACAAATATGTGTGTACTATGAAGAGGAAGTCAAAAAAGCTACATAATTTCCAGACCAATGGTCTATTTTCAGGGCAGAGGTTTGAACTGAATAATACTATACTATTTAGTTGTTTGTTAGTGAGTATATTTAAGAATGTCTTTTCTTTTTTAGGTCATGGCAGCAGAAATGTCATGTCTGACAGGTGTTGATGAAGATGACAAAGATGCAGATCCTGAGATCAATGCCCTCACACTCCTACAGGAACCAGTGAGAATGGCGCAAGAATCCGCTGCTTGCACTGATTCCTTTGGCAAGCCTTCCCCAAAACAAAACAATGTCCTTGATGTTCTGTCGAATGAAGATATGTTGTCTCCGGTTGGCTTGGGAAATGGACCTTCTTCCCATCAGGCTACACAAGCCCATGAACTAAATAGCATTTCCTCTGAAAAAGAGGAGGAAAAGAGTATCACGCCTCTAAAAACTGTACATGAAATCGACACTGCAGGAATTTGGGGATTTGATGAGTCACCTGAGAACTCATTGGATAATTTCAGTAGCACCAGTGACCTAAATTGGGACCCACACAAAGAGTTTATGCAGTTTCTTTGGGAAAACCATAGTGATTCCCCTGGTGAGGAGACTAAAGAGGAAGTCTCTCCTGCTAATAGCCAAAGGAGAAGGAAACGGAAAATGGACATGGTTGTGATGGTAGATCCTTCAGAAGACCTTTACCCTGAATTGAGCCCCAAGTCATCTGAGGAACTGTCTGAGGCTGAAGGCCAAGAAGATTCCATTCCTGTCAGAAAAGTCAGAAAGTCAAGGAAATTCTCTAAGTCACAGTCATCACCAACAGGAAAAGTTTCAAAGTATCCAAATGGAACAGTAAAGGCCATCAAGGAAATTCTTTACAATGGACCTTCAAGGAATTCGCATGAGAACAACATGAAACACGGACTTTCTCCATTGAAGGGAAGACTCACAATAAATTCTCATTCAGAGGGGAAGCCGTCCTGTTACCCATGCTCAAAATGTAAACTTATATTTAAGAAAGAACATCATTTGCATCGTCATTTGAAGTCTCATGTTGAACCTCCCAATATTTCACCAAAGCCCTTCATATGCCGAGAGTGTGGCCAGTCTTTCAGACAAAGTGGTTTGCTTATTGACCACATGTCCATCCATAAGGACAAGAGAACAAGACTTACTGAAGAGATCAAAGGTGTGAATGATCGGAAAAAAGATGATAAAAACGCTAAGTTTTTCTGTCCTCAGTGTCCATTTGGAACAAATTGCCCAAACACATTTGTTCAACATGCAAAGACACATGAGAAGGACAAGAGAAAGTTTAGATGTGACAAATGTAGCTTCAGGACTCTTAGTGAAAATGACCTTAGGAGACATGACATTATGCAGCACACTGTTATTACGGTTAGAAAGCAAGTGCAGGAGGATGATCATGGAATATTCTCATGTGATATTTGTTCTTATAGAGCTTTTAGCAAAACTGTTTTTAAGAATCACCTTCTCAGACGCCATCAACAAAGTTTTGAAGAATATGAAGCCGCACAGCATAGAGAGAAAAACGCACAACTAGGTAAGGAGCAGCAAGTGCCTACTTGTAAAACTCCTGTCGAAGATGCAGAGTTTACATCTAAAATCTCTATCAAAAATCAGATTGCCTCTAAAAGAGCTTGTTCACCTAATGGGTCCAGTGACATTTCAGACTTATTCAGAAATAGCAAGCTTAAGAGAGGCCCCAGGTCTCAAGTAACAGAGTCAAAACTGGACAAATCTATTAATGTTCTCCTGTCTCGACAAAGACATGGAAAAAAGAGTTTAGAGCAGAAGAAGGAACGCAATAATTGTAGTAAACCTGTTCAGCACAGTGACAAAGATGGTTGTGATGAGTTGCTTGAAACATTGACAGTCAAGGATGAAGAATCAACTTTATCCCCAAATGGCTCCAGTGTGACTATAGATCCCTCGACAGTCAAAAAGACACCATCTAAAAGAAAGATGTCCACCCCATATCGCAACACCTCCGACCAAGACTCATGCTTTATCTTACCAAAACCTTTGCCAAGTCCGAAAAAAGTCAATCCTGAAGAAGTGGCCAACTATGATGAAAGGGATATTTTCCAGTTTAAAGATACAGATGCAAACAGTAACCTTTCTGACAATGGCATCAAAAAAGAAAAACAAAACATCATTTACACATATAGCAGAAGAATGTCTATGAGGGGTGCCCTTCAAGCATCTAAAAGGCTTTTTGAGAAGATAAAGACTGAAGAGCAAGAGCAGACTGACCCTGAAATCAAAGAAGAATGCATAGAAACAGAAGTGTTTCAAGAAACCTTTGAAGCCCACCAAATACCATTGGGAGAGTCCTTCGGAGATGATTTGTCAGAGTTGGAATCGGACCGCAAGAACTGTCCTTATTGTCCTGCAGTATTTGAGTCAGGTGTTGGATTGTCAAATCACGTCCGAGGGCATCTTCATAGGGTAGGGCTCAGCTACAATGCGCGCCATGTTGTGCCTCCTGAGCAGGTGGCTTGTCAAGACAGAAGGCCGCGAATTCGACGGAAGATGTCAGCATTACGCCGATTGAAAAAAGGTACTTGCTTATTGCATGTTCTTCTTTAAAAGAAAAACTCTTGTACATTACAGCTTTCCTTATTACTACTGTTAAAATGTGCTCTTGCCGAGTTGTAACAGATACTGCAGGAGATCTCAAAATGTGGTTCCAAAAACTAAACCATCAACAGATTAATCAAATTAATTTGAAGGTACCACTCGCCAATTGGTTGGAGTTTTTCTCTAGTGACTGGTTGTTACTGACCAGTTATTAACTGCAATAATTAGTTATGTACACTAGTGCAGGGCGATATGTAAAAAATATTTATCACGATATGAATTATTTTATATCACAATGACGATATATATCACAATATACCGCAATATTACCACAATGTTTCCAGTTATTCTCTGAAAAGTTTGACAAAGACCTAGACACATTAATTCTTAATTAGGGGTCACTCGGAATTACTACAGCCAGAACAGTAGATGAAAATATTTGTTTTACTAACATGCATATCATATAGAGATTGAAAATGTGACGTCATTCAGGGGTAAAACCGCAAAGGATTCTGGGAACTCGTGGCAAGAGGTACTAGCGGACGCAGGCTTTCAATTGAAATTACATTACACAGCGATTAAAAAGAAACACAAAAAATGGCAAGAAGCTGTTGTATTATTAACTGCAATAGCCGGTCGCATGACAGCCACGGGAAGCCGACGGGTAAAGAGATCGGTTGTTATTGGATTACGTTGTTGAAGAGAAATTGTTCGAGCCATGTTTCCGAAGTAACAAAGAGGCGACGGATGGCCTGGATTGCCGCCATTCAAAGACCAAATATAACATCCCAGAGCACTCCAGCTCACATGTTAGTCTGCTCCAAAGCATTTCCAAAAAGGTCAGTGTTTTGTAGTAGTTAATACTTTTCATAACATAATTGGTGATATAGGTTACAAGCAAGTCTGGCGCTGAACAGAAATTGTCGCGCTATGCTCCTTTGTTTATTGTGCATAAATAGTGAATTGTCCTGACACAATATTGCGTTTCACTTCTGTTATTACCATGGTACATTGGCAAAAACATATACTTTTATTCACAGGGTAAAACAGGTTTTTTTGTATCACTAATTGCCCAGTACGATTACAGCATACAATATTATTGTCACTGCTACATTTCTGTGATGCTACCAGAAATTATTTCCATTACTAATTAATTACCGTTGAGCTCAAAGGTCCTATTAATAAACGGTTAACGAATGTGTATTTATGAAGACGATTTGTGAGACTGGTAAACTTACGTTTGTTCATACGATGGTCTTTCGTTCTACACGGTGCATTTCAAGGTCCTGTACCCATCCATCGGTAAACTGTACCTGGGCTTGTTGCAGTGACCTGAAGTTACTAAACTTCATGAGTGTATGCACTCACTCCAAGAACCGTATAATTATAAATATGAGCGTGGTGAAAGTTGGGCTGCACGCTAATGTATTTTGTCCACTCTGTGTGCTCGTAAGGGTCTGACCCTTTCAGTCGTTTGATTTTTTCCTCGTATCTTTTCTTTGACTTTTCATCAAGTCTGTCTTTGTACGGACCGGCATTGTTCGCCTTCGTTTTGTACATAACTTTTTTGGGGGACAAAGGAAAAGCAAGAAGGTATTGGAACCGGAGAATGAACGTTTTGCGGTGCTGCAAATGCTTGCATTTGATGCGGTACTTGGATTGTTTTGCCACGAGTTCCTGGCATGCAATGCGCGAAAGTCACGTGGTCTGTCAATCTCTATATGTTGGTAAAACTAATATATATATATATATATATATATATATATATATATATATATATATATATATATATATATATATATATATATACATGAGTACTACATGCATGTATATATGTACATAATGTACTTTATGCACATTAAATATGTATCAATGGCAGACTCATACCTTGGGCTAACATGACTCCAGTGTGGTCATGTGGAAAGTACGCAGTCTGTAAACAGCGAGCGCAGAGGGTGACGAGGTCACGAAAGCTGTCCTTCTCAATTACATGAACAGGGGCCATGCCTTTACAAATGTAACGCGAGATGGCTCCTGTGATTTGTTTATGGCACTGGGATGTTTTCTCAAACGGCGTACCTTGTGCGAAAGACTGCTTTATCTTCGGCTGGCTATAGTTTTTCTTTTCCAAACTTGCTTCCGTTGTTCCATAACTTGGTTTAGGTTGGATTTTCTGGGTTCTTGAGTTTTCCTTTGTGTACCTTCTGTAGGTGATAGAAGAGATTTGTTGTGTTGCCATCGGGTGCGGGATTAGTTTTATAGCATAGCTTGCAAATGGGCGTCTTCTGCTCTGTGTCGGTGCTGTTGAACCCAAAATGTAACCAAATCACAGACGTATCCCCTCTTTTCGGTGAAAGTGCTTCTTCTTGGGCTGCCTTTGTAGCTGTCTCTGCCTGTTGCATGTCCGGGCATGAAACTGCAACCTGTCGCGCGTCCATCGTTTTGAGTTACCATAAAGCATGTCGCAAAACCACAAGACGGAGTTTCTTTGCGAAAAATTAGGGGTGCAACAATACACAAAATTCACGGTTCGGTTCGGTTCGATACTTGGGTGTCACAGTTCGATATATTTTCGATACAAAAAAATGTTCATGCCTTTTTAATTTGTCATTTATTAAAATTATAAATATATATTTTAACTCAAAAGTACAGTTTTTAAATTTAATGTTGCTGAAACAACAAAATAATAAAATATAAATAAATCTATCTGATCGAGAAATCACTCATCTTTGGAAAAGAGAGTTTATTACAGAGAAATGGCTCTTTCCAAAATAAAAGCTATACTATACGCTTCTTCTGGGCTATATTCTCAGCAGCATATTAAACATATCAGGTCCCCATAAGGAGAATCATGTGCTAACGGCTGTCTAAATGACTCGGGTAAAGTTTGTAGCATGCGTGCTTCTTGTTTTTGTCTGCTTCCACTTGTCTGCTTCCACTTGTCTTTGCACTAGGATGATGTCGGCGTAAGTGTGCAGTCATATTCGTTGTGTTCCCACTAGTGCTGTCAGCGTTAATCTAGTTAAAATGACATTAACGCCACAACGCGGCAAATCTCCGTTAACGAGTTACCGCGGATCGCCCCGTGCATGGGGCTGGATGGCGTCAACACGCTAACGAGCTAACTGCGCTAACGCAGTAGTTCCCACCAATGTAATAAAGCATTGCGTGGCACATCCGACATACTGGTTTACTTTCGTCCATGACGCGCTTACCATCAGGGTCATGCTTCACATGAAAACAAAGACAGTTCCAAACTCCAGATCTGAATGAGGGTGGTGGAGGTTCAGTTTCGGGTAGCGTTGAGGCAGTTGCCATGTTGCAACGAGCTTAGCTTCTGTCTTGCTAGCTTGCGCTGCGCTCAGTGGATCTGCGCTCGACAGTGCAGCCTAGGCGGAGTAGTCAAACGCAGATCCACTGAGCTCTCAACACAGACAGCATCGTCAGAAGAAAAGTTGATAAAATAAATTTAAAATTTTGTATCGTTCGATACATATGCGTACCAAACTGAAAGCACTATATCAAACGGTTCAATACCGATACAAGTATTGTTGCACCCCTACGAAAAATATCAGATTTTTTATACTTTATTTTCTCTTGCATAAAGTTAGACTATGTATAGTGACAAGACAACACTAATATATTTGCCACAGGCTATTTAATGATATATTTTATATAATAATTTATAAAACTAGGTTAGAAACGATAGAAACGATAGAAGACAAATGGCACGATAGACATTTTTCTATCGTCCACACGATATATATCGTCATATCGCCCAGCACTAATGTACACTATCTATAAATAGGGTTTTCTGCAAGATGGTTAGATCAAATGAAATGTTCGCTCCACAATCTACTGTAGGCTTCCATTGTTTGTGATCTGTCACTGCAATCCAGTGTCATCTTCTGTCCACATCAGCAGCAACAAGAGAAAATTAAAGATTCTCTTTCTGGTCTTGGTGATTTCTGCAGCCAACAGTGCAGCAGAATTTAAGCATTTTGAAATACGGTAATTTATATGTAAACATTATAGTGTCAAAGGTCAGTAGGTTGTATCTGTAACAATCAACACTGACAAACTCTCAAGAACTGCTTTGTGAAAATTAGTGGGGCTACCTTCTTCCAAATTCTCCATCTTGTTTTGGTGGGGGGTGGTTAGCCGCCTGGCTGCGTCCATCTCCATAGTGTAGTGGTTAACACATCTGCTGGGCAAGTGGAAGATTACTGTGTTGATTCCAGCCAGAGACACAAATCCCCTTTGGTTATCTGGCCTTTCCTGATGGGAATAGTTGGAAGGCCTTCTGGGGTAAAAACTCTGCCAAATAAAGCATGCAGAGCTACCCGCTGTGTAATTCCATGTGACAAAGCGCTAGCCAACAGTAGCTAGCTGCATCCGAAATCTTGACAGTCATTCTTTTGAGATACCTGTATAAAACCAGTGGAAGGAACTGTGAGCATAAAACATAAAACCCAACTTGCAAACTGGATTTAAATTATAGATTAAAAGTCGTTCAGTGTTACAAAGTTCAAATGTCTGATATTATACGGTGCAATGTTTTTGTGCCTAATTTTATTTTATTTCTCTCAGCATTACAGCTAGAGTCAAACTCTGAGACCGTGAAGAGCATTCATTCTTGTCCCTTATGTGGGGACTCGTTTGACAACAGGACTGGGCAGTCAAACCACATACGAGGCCACCTCAAAAAGCTTGGTAAAAGCTTTGCATCAAAAAACAAATCCCCATTACTTTTACTACGAGAGCTGATGAGGGACAAGAAGGAGTTCCAGAGGGCCCTTCAGATTGTGGGAAAGAGACGGAACCATTTCCACTATGGTGCTTCTTCTAAGCTGTCCAGTGCTGATCGTTTCACATCGCCCCATACTGGAATCATAAAAAGTAATTCCGATTCAAGCGTTTGCACTGAAGCCAAACCACTGATACCCACCTTTTCTTTAGCAGAAATTGAATCTGAACAAAGGCAACAGGAGACGAATTTGGATGTTAAAAATTCGTTCTCAGGCACAACTGCCTTGATAGGAATTCTAAAGAAAAGGAAGTGTCAGGAAGATGCCAGACTAAAGGGATCCTCTCAGATATCCAGAAACATGATAACAGTTTCTTCAAACAGTGAACACAATTCAGGAGCAAAAGTTGTATCTTCACTGCCAAACCAAATATCTGGTAAGTAACAATGCTTTGGACTACCATTAAATTTAATTGTCTAAGCTTGTGCATGTTCTAAAACTCAGATTTGCAGCAGCTGTTTTTTGTCAGGATTTTTTTGTGTGTTTGTGAGTGTGCATGTGTGTTGAAATTAAGGTTTCATCAGCATAAATGTAGAGAATAAGAGTATACAGTGGGGCAAAAAAGTATTTAGTCAGCCACCGATTGTGCAAGTTCCCCCACCTAAAATGATGACAGAGGTCAGTAATTTGCACCAGAGGTACACTTCAACTGTGAGAGACAGAATGTGAAAAGAAAATCCATGAATTCACATGGTAGGATTTGTAAAGAATTTATTCGTAAATCAGGGTGGAAAATAAGTATTTGGTCACCTCAAACATGGAAAATCTCTGGCTCTCACAGACCTGTAACGTCTTCTGTAAGAAGCTTTTCTGTCCCCCACTCGTTACCTGTATGAATGGCACCTGTTTGAACTCATCATCTGTATAAAAGACACCTGTCCACAGCCTCAAACAGTCAGACTCCAAACTCCGCCATGGCCAAGACCAAAGAGCTTTCGAAGGACACCAGGAAAAGTATTGTAGACCTGCACCAGACTGGGAAGAGTGAATCTACAATAGGCAAGCAGCTTGGTGTGAAAAAATCAACTGTGGGAGCAATCATCAGAAAATGGAAGACATACAAGACCACTGATAATCTCCCTCGATCTGGGGCTCCACGCAAGATCTCATCCCGTGGGGTCAAAATGATCATGAGAACGGTGAGCAAAGATCCCAGAACCACACGGGGGGACCTGGTGAATGACCTGCAGAGAGCTGGGACCAAAGTAACAAAGGTCACCATCAGTAACACACTACAACGGCAGGGAATCAAATCCCGCAGTGCCAGACGTGTTCCGCTGCTGAAGCCAGTGCATGTCCAGGCCCGTCTGAAGTTTGCCAGAGAGCACATGGATGATACAGCAGAGGATTGGGAGAATGTCATGTGGTCAGATGAAACCAAAGTAGAACTTTTTGGTATAAACTCAACTCGTCGTGTTTGGAGGAAGAAGAATACTGAGTTGCATCCCAAGAACACCATACCTACTGTGAAGCATGGGGGTGGAAACATCATGCTATGGGGCTGTTTTTCTGCCAAGGGGACAGGACGACTGATCCGTGTTAAGGACAGAATGAATGGGGCCATGTATCGTGAGATTTTGAGCCAAAACCTCCTTCCATCAGTGGGAACTTTGAAGATGAAACGAGGCTGGGTCTTCCAACATGACAATGATCCAAAACACACCGCCCGGTCAACAAAGGAGTGGCTCCGTAAGAAGCATTTGAAAGTCCTGGAGTGGCCTAGCCAGTCTCCAGACCTCAACCCCATAGAAAATCTGTGGCGGGAGTTGAAAGTCCGTGTTGCTCGGCGACAGCCCCAAAACATCACTGCTCTCGAGAAGATCTGCATGGAGGAATGGGCCAAAATACCAGCTACTGTGTGTGCAAACCTGGTAAAGACCTATAGTAAACGTTTGACCTCTGTTTTTGCCAACAAAGGTTATGTTACAAAGTATTGAGTTGTATTTTTGTTATTGACCAAATACTTATTTTCCACCCTGATTTACGAATAAATTCTTTACAAATCCTACCATGTGGATTCATGGATTTTTTTTTCACATTCTGTCTCTCACAGTTGAAGTGTACCTCTGGTGCAAATTACTGACCTCTGTCATCATTTTAGGTGGGGGAACTTGCACAATCGGTGGCTGACTAAATACTTTTTTGCCCCACTGTACCTTGTATTGTGGATGAAACGGAAGTGCCTGTTACACGAAATACAGATTAGCTTTATTCTTGTTTTATTGCCTTGCAGTTAATAGTATAATATTAAATAAAGTATTGACACTTAGGCATTTCCAAGTACATTTCTTTTTTGTCACAGACAGCTTATTTGCTGAAATGTGATGAAAACTGTTGAAAGCTTGATTTTAGACATGATAAACTTACCAGTGTCTGTTTCTACAATTCATCAACACCTCTGACGAATAAGTAAACCTCACTAAACCTCTGTATTTACTTTCTTCTTATTGATTTTGTCTTTTCGCAGAGAAGGGTGAATTCAACAGGAAGGTGTGCATCCATTGCAACGCAACGTTCCACAGTGGTGTTGCATTGTCAAATCACCTCCGGGCATATGCAAAAAGAAAAAGGATCGCCTTACTCGAGGGAACCAGTAAGTGCAACTAGTAAAATCTTTAGTCAGACTACGCCCTGTATGCTTTCTTCTTAAAACCTTTACAGTTACACTTACCATTCACACTACTATGTCCCCATAAACTGTTAATCCAGTTTCACGCCAGAATTTTGTCTTAGCCTTCTTCCTGACTAGGTCTTATCAGTAACAAAAACATCAAAACTCAAAACAGCTGGGCTCACAAAACAAGTGATTTTATTCTTCCTCTGTGCATACTCTTTGGCTTCTCCTGGTACTGAATAATCTCCTTTTACCCTTTTTGGAAGATTGGGAATAGTTGCAAAAGCCAATCTGTTTTCTGCAGTGTTGACCACAGTTTTAGTAGCAGTTCCACTTCAAATAAAAAAAAATGTAAAAAAAATCTTTGGTCTTGGAGCATTTACCACAAAGAAGTCTCCTTCTGCTTTCTTTTTACACTAGCATCACATCAGATCGCATTACCTTCAAAATATTTGTTTTCAAGTGTAGCCAATGCAAAGAAAGTGAGCATCTACTTATAAAAAATGCTCTACTGTTGGTTAAAACCTCCAAAGAAAAGTACCTTTTAGAATTTAATAGATTTCTGCATAAATGTGACCAAAAACAACTTCAGATTTTCAAGTCCTAAAATGTATTATTTTAGCATTAAGTATGTGAACCTCGTGGATTATCAGTTAATCTGAAATTGGAGTCAGATGTTTTCAATCAGCCAGATTACAATCAGGTGTGAGTGCACCGCCTGTTCTGTTTAAAAAAGAAAAAGAAAAAAAAAAGAATCTAACTGTGTTTGTGGAACGGCATCATGCCAAGAACAAAGGAGCTCTCTGAGGAACTCAGGAAGAGGATTGTTGATGCTCATGAAGCTGGAAAGGGTTACAAAATCATCTCAAAAGAGTTTGGACTCCACCGTTCCACAGTCAGACAAATTGTGTACAAATGGAGGATATTCAAGACCACTGTTACACTCCCCAGGAGTGGTCGACCCACAAAGATCACCCAAGAGCAAGGTGTGTAGTTCATATGATCATAAAGGACCCCAGGGTAACACCACTTCCATGCTGGCAAATGTTCAGGTTCATTAAATTGTTAAAAGGAGAACACCAAACAGCAAAGCTGTGCGTGGCAGGGAGAGGAGCAGATGGTTGTATCATGGTTTGGGCCTTGCTTGCTGCATCTAGGCCAAGATGCCTCTTCATCACTGATGGAACAATGACTTCTGAATTATTCCAGCAAATTCTAAAGGAAAACCAGGACATCTGTCTGCGATGTAAATCTCGAGAGAGAAAGTAGGTCGTGCAGCAATACAATGACCTTCATCGCTAATATTTGTACTTAAAGGTTAAAGAAGAATAAAGACTATGCGGCCAAGTCAGAATCCTAACCCCTAACCTAGCAAGAATGTTAGAGCAAAAGCAAAAAGCACATAGTTTTACCTCTCTTATGTAACGTTGGATTATTGAATAAAAGGAATGATGTAATATTTTTTATCTTGTTTAACTGGGATCTCTTATTCTGGCAGCAGGTCATATTTATGCAAAGGGTTCACAAACTTTCAGGCACCAACAGCAGCAGAAATCTCAGCCTGATAAAACTGTGTAGCTGGAAACCAAAAGGAGCTGCGATGTCCAAATCTTAGTTATATTTAGTCCACCAGTGGTTATTTGTGTGCTCCCCAAGGTAAGAATGTAGGAGGGCATCAGCTTTTTGGAGCTTTAGCAGAGATTTTAATTGCAGAGCGACCTCTTGGTGGCTTCAAGTTGTCAGGACCCAGTTTTCCTGCAGGCGCACATCATCACACTTTGATCTTGGGCCCTTTCTTAGCCACACTCGACCATGCATAATACAGCAAAAGTCAAAAACGTCCATACATTCAAAGCCCATTCAAAGAACTCTTGCTGAAATGTCATTAGACAATTTTCCAGTGTTCATCAAATATTTTCATCCATTATAATGTTAAATATACTGTAGTGTTAATGTTGGGCTGTAAATGAAATTCTGTCTTTCAGCGATTGACTGTAAAGCAGTTAGGACACGCTCAAGGCCTGGCTCAAAAAAGAAGACACTGCCCTTAACTCAAACACCAGAGGAAATGTACAGGCTCACCTGCAGGTAATGTGTTTGCTTTTTTTTGTTGTTTTTTTAATCCCCAATTCATTTTTCCCCAGTCTCAAGCTGCCAGATAACCTGGTTGCCTGGTTTTGCATTTCTTTGTGTTTCCAGGTTCTGTGACCTGGTCTTCCAAGGTCCCTTGTCAGTTCAGGAGGACTGGATAAAACATTTACAAAGACACATAATGAACACTAGCGTCCCTCACACTGGGCTAGGCATGGTAGAGGTCACCTCGTTGCCCACAGACACCCCAACCTTCAAGACTGACCAAGATGGCTCCTTGACAGTCACACATGCTGTCTCATGAGGCCAGTGGGGACCTTTTTAGATTTCACTAGACTGTATGTGTATGTATATTCGATGTTCACTTTTGGGTTTTTTTAGTCAACAAATTACCGGCCAAAAGTACAATATTGCCTGAGATATTGTACACATTTGGACAGATGAAAAAATCAATTATTTTGGATATTGTTACCCTGTCTGTTTTTACATGGTCCATTTTTTTGGAATACAATTCCAAGTGGACAGACTGTTTTGTTTTATGCAGTAATGTAGTGTGGAATCCATTTCTAATGAAGACAACCTTTACCTCAGATTTCTCATGGTTTGAGTCAGTTTCTGGGAGCACTTCTCTTCTGTATCAATATTCACATCAAGTCATGTTTCCTTTGTATTGCAACATGGTCAAATCAAAACCCACAGTCTCTTTTCAGGCCAGAGTTACTGAGAGAAATATTTTGAATGAAAGTGCAAAACAACAAAAAAAAAAAAAAAAAAGAGGAAAAAATGAAAAAGAAAAAAAATGTCTGAAAACTTGTCATGCATAGAAAGAGTGTTTTATAGTATTTCAGTAACTGCATTGTTTCTAACACAAGATTTAAACTGAAGGTGGTTGAGGAAGAAAAGAGGTAAAAAAGAGAGAGAGACCTAACACGCACAACCCGTGCTGACCAAGCCCTTCATACATGTCACCTATATTTAATGTTTAAATATACTGTTTTGAAATAATTTAATTTTAAATGTACTATATCACACAGATACAATGCTTAAAACATTTGTGTTGTTCTAAATAAAAGACAAAGAAACAATCTGACATTTTTCAAATTATTTATGCATTCATGTTTTGTTTTTGTTTTTTAACGTAGCATATTTTGATGTGGACGGTACAAAGAATTAGTGTTAACAAAACTGCAAGTTTAACCTTCTACAAGCACCCAGATGGAGATCGTCTGGGAGCAGCTGTAGTCAGTGCAACGCAAGGCAGATGAGAAATGGGAATCCGTATATAAACAAAGAAAAGCTGCATTGTGTTCACAGGCCCACAACAGCATGTCTGTCAGCATTAGACACGAGTACTGGGACAGCAGTTTTGTGTGGTAATGAAGAGTAAAGTCGACTGCTCTTCATCCGCAGCATCTCAGTGTAAACAGTCTCATGACAACATCACGTAAGTTCTGTCATTCGAATGGGCTGCCACCCTGAAAGAAAAGAATTAGTTTAGTTACATCTGTAGAGCTCCAGACATGCTGAGTGCACACACTTTAATTACTAGTAATTACTCCTAGCTCTGCAGGCTATCATTTGCTTCTACTAATCGAGCTAGTGTACGGAGAGTGAAAACAAATGCATTAATAAGATTTATGGCTTCAGTTACGTTTCACTTGATACATAAAGATAAAGTTATGCTTTTATGTACAATGTTGCGTTTCAATTTGGCTTTGATGTCTCACTTCACACAAAAGTGCATTAAAGTTAACTCTGCAAGACAGAAGATTACATTCCCTGCACTTACCTACACACTAATAAGACATATTTTACTTATTTGAACTCATATGAATCATGAATATCTTCTGCATATGAACTGTCCCCCATTAAGAACTGATTTTTATCTTTATTTAAAAAATAGCCAATTCATTTTAGTATTAAGTTTGAACTCATTAAATTTGGTAAGTAAAAAAAAAAAATCATTCGCATCTACCCAATAGTCTCATATTACTTAAAAATATCAAAATACATCATGCAGTAGATGACATCTGTATAACTGATTAAGATCCAAGTAGCCCAGAGATCCTGGATAAATGTATAGAAACATAAGGAAAGTGATAATACCAGGCCCAAATATAAAGTGAAGACTTTCAGCTTAGGTTTAACAAAAATTATGCCTCAAGTGTTTAGGAAATAGAACCAGTTTCATACACAGACTTCCATCTACAGAGCCTCAAAGGTAACTGGACAAACTCTAAATATAAGGATTGTTTTCAATACATGGATAAAAATCCTTTGTACTCAATGACTGCCTGAAGTCTAGAAACCCATGGACGTCCTCAAATACTTTGTTTCCTCCCTTGAGATCCTGTACAAGGCCTTTACAGCAGCTGCCTTCAGATCCTGCTTAATTGTGGGTCTTTACCTGTTTGTTGTCAGTTTTACCTGTAAAACATGCTTTGTTGTTTTGAGATCAGGTGACTAATACTCTTGGGTTGCTTTTGTCTAATGCTGTCTAAGCAGTTTGGCAGCATTTGTCTAAATTAGAGCAGAGAGTATAGCCGTGTGCACTTCACAGTTCATCCTGATACTTCTATCAGTAGGTATTTCATCAATAAAAACTACAGGCAGCCATACATCCCCATATCTTAACACTACAACAACCACATTTGATTTGGATGAGCTGTTTCTCTCCTTGCCCGTATATTTCTCTTCCCATTATTGTTCTTTAAGTTCATGTTGGTTTAATCTGTCAAAAGATTTATTTCCAGTTGTACTAAATAAAAGACAAAGAAGCAAGCTAATGTTTTTCAAATTACTTCTGTATTCAAGTCGGGGGGTTTTATGTATCAAATTTTGGTGTGGAAGCTACAAATAAGTATTAACAAAACCGCAAATTTAACCTTCTACAGTACTGTGCAGACTCCTTCTGGCAAAGTTTATTCTAACCTGTCTGTTCTTAACCGTAACCGGTGGTGTGCACCTTGTTGCAAATCCTCTGTATTTACAAGATGAATTTTGATATCAGACTTTCTTCACTTCATTGCCTGACTAGCTTTGACTACATGAGAGGGGTTTTTTTTTTTTTTAAACCAAGGAAAGAGACTGTTGATTTAGCCACTCTCTCTTTTTTCCTTTTGTTATGTTATCTCTCTGAAAGGTTTATTTCTGTTTGGCACCCTAAGAGATGCCCTCCGTCTCTAACACTGATAACTCTTTGGACCTCATATTTAGAATTCCAGCCTACAAAAGGCAACAATTGAAACCAACTCCAGATCTTTTACCTGGTTAATTTGTCATGGAGTAAACAGGCCTCAAAACTGGCCATGAAACTCCTAGTCAATCAATTGTCGAGTTACTTTTGAGCCTCTTGAAAATGTCTGCAATTTCTAAAAAGCGGACACAATACTTTCGTTAAAACCTTTGAAACCGCAGATCTTCATAGTTTCACTCAAACTCCACTGCCATCTTAAACAGAGGCAAAATTACCAAAATCCTATTATTGTCCAAACACTGGATAGCTTCAGGTACTCGTTTTAGAAGCATCATGTAGAAGATTGAATTTTGAGTACACTTAGTCCACAATTGGACAACTTAAGAAAATATTAGGTCAAAATAACCACTTTGTAAAAACGACTGTTTAAATATTAAAAAAGTCTAAGGCCCCAGCTGCTTTTTTTGGCTTGGTAGATTAATGTTAAGCAGCTCTGCCAGCACACTGTGTACACTCTAGATAGTTTGGAAATCTCTTGCAAAATACCTTCAGGAAGTGTTCAAACTGTGGTTTGAGCTCCTTCATCATGGCTTCTGCTTTGCTGAGGCAAGCATGTCTCCTATGCACTTCAAACTCCTTCGGGAAAGTCAAACAATCACAGTAAACAAAAAGGATATTTAATGAAAACACATCTGTGTTGTTGCACTTGTAGGACAGCAGCATTACCTTTGTGCGAGAGAGGTGTTCCTCAGAGGTGATGTGAGCCTGCACTTCAGCAACAGATGTGGATATGTAAACTTTGCAAGCAGCACAATGAAACATTTCCACCTTTGTCATGTGGTTATTTTCCTGTAGAGCTGACAACACGATAGGGGTGAGTAGGATGAAAGTATTTCTTTTTTAGTCTGTCATGAACATCATGACTTTTCATTTCAAAACATGTATTTACTTTGAAGAGCGTTGTCCTCTACCGCTTGGCTACAATAATGGCTCTTATACAGCATCACTTCCTAAAAAAGAAAAGATCTGTTGGACATCTATCTATGGATCTATAGTACATGCAGAGTGCAAACTTATGATACAGAAGCCAGAATACATGACTGGGAAATTCGTTTTACCATTTCTGTCAGTGATCGTACCTGAAGGAACGCTATCATTACGTCATCGTATTTATTATTCTGCTGAATGTGCTCCAGGGTGTCCCAGTGACATTTGCTGTCCAAATGATCCTGCAGCTCCTGCCCATTGGCAAGCTCAACCTCACAAAGGTCACAAGTGATGGGCGTTCTAGAAGAAAAATGATTTGGGCAATTTAAAAATATTTGGGCATTAACTAATCCAGACTGCCCCAGTAGGAGGTAAAAGGTCAAACCTGGAAAATATTATGATATAAAGCAGCATCTGAAACAACCATATCAGCGTAGTGCTTCAGTCCCACTCTTCAACTGATCTGCTACATATTGCTTATTTTAAATATGTCTTTACAACACATGCACTGCCTGAGGTAACTCAGAGTCTCTTGCCTCCTAACATATACAAAAGAGCGACAAAACTGCTGTGATGGAAATGTACATAACAAAATAGGAACAGGTCTGTGTAATAAGGAAAGTTAATTTGTTTTTACGTTACAGCTCATATTCATCAGGACTTAGCAGGGCTTTAGTCAGTAGAGCTGTAGAGTTTAGTCAATCAGGTTTAACGTATTAACGTCTTGTGGTAACTTTCAGGGGTGAAAGAGGAAGCCAAGGTGGAAGTGCCAAACTGTAGTTCCAGCTTTAGCAAGAAAATGAACATGTTTACAGCGTGGTACCGAAACCAGAATTTCAATGACGCAGCTCATCGAGCTTACTGCAAAAACCCGTGACTCACAAGTCACAGGTTATTGTGATGTGTGTAAAGTACAGAAAAAGAGAGAAAGGTCTATTATTAGTTGGCTGTATTACACAAGATAATGCGAATTAAAAGGTCAACGCCGAATGTGGTTAGACCTTGAGCACATTTCGGGCGAGGACCTATTTGATGAGCTTTATATGAAAAATTGAATAAATTCTGAACACTCAGGGAGTAGAGAAGCTTTTGTTTGTGAAGGGATGGATCCCTCGCGATGACGTGACTTGAGCTTATTGGTCCTTCAGCTGGATGAGGTACAAAGTATAATTAGCGTGTTCAGTGGGAGAAACGTTTCGTCAGCTTACTAACTGAATTTGCTTCTGTGCACTTGTACAAATATGGTTACTTCTGGTTCTATAAAACCAACATGGAAGCGGCCAAAATGCTGACATCACTATGAATACTTCCAGCATTACAAGCTTCAGCTGCAGCAAAAACTAATTCTGCAAACTCAGCTGGACTCAGTGCGTCTGACAGATTATTAACACTGGCAAAGTTACAGACTGACCTGCAACATCTTAACTAAACTGTATTAGAGTACATGGTGAGAGGACATGTGATTTCACTTTGTCAACTTGACATCAGAAGGAACAGTGCTTACTTTTCCAAAGTCACAGTTTGGCGCATGTTCCTTGTCACCTTTGTAGAAGGTAGGTCTTGGTCCCGTCCTGTAGAACAATATAATACAGAGAATTACTCAGACAATGTGACGTGATTAAAGCATCTAGTCCTTTCAGCCATTTCTTGCTGTTAATTTGAAATAGTGAGACAAACAAGGTAACCCAGCTACCATTACCTTTTTTCATATAGCCCACCTGATGCTGATAGTCCTGTGACCTCGGTGGGGATAATCTAATAGTCTAAAGAGGACAGAAAGGATCGGTTATCACACTGGATTCAGTTGAACCACAGTAGCCAAACTGCATAAAAATGATTCTTTATTCTCAAAATCTATACCTCCATCTTATATCCTGGTACTGTTATCGTCTCCTCCCCATTGGTTCTCTGTCCATAAGGCACAGGAAACTGTTGGGTGGAGGAGCTGTGAATACACCTGTCAGGGGTGCCACCTCTCTGGCCCAATACTTCACTCAAGGAGCCAAAGCTTGAACAATTAAGTGATTCAGCTTCTGGGCTATAAATCTGTTGTTCATGCTTTCTAATTCCTGCACTGAGACCTGGGATTTCTATAGGTCTGGTTCCAGTGCCAAATTCTCCTCTGTCTAGGGGTCCGCTTCCTGGTTTGGAGTAGGTTGAGCCCCAGTGTCGGCCTTCGGGACAGTCTCTCGCTGAAGTTAAACACTGACGCTCCACACTGTTATCCTCAGTGGGTGGGGAGAGTTTGTGGTCTTGGTCCGGTGGCATCTCAGGTTCAGAGTCTGACGACAAAGGGTTGTAAGGGTCATAAAGCCCAGTCCTAAGATGAGGGTAAGAAGGATTAATTAATTTTTTCTTCTTTTTTTTTTTTTGGAACAATGACTGAACGTTCACACATTAAACAAAATGTTTTGGCTTTCATTGGGCAGACAGACACTATTTCTACAATTTAATTCACTACATGAAAATATGAAGCCTCAAATGTGGGCCAGCCTTGACCGAGGCTACAGGAGACACAACTCACTTTTCTGTGCTGCTTTTGTCCTGAGAGTCTTCATCTTCATCACCGATTGGTTTGAATGAAGACTTCCATTTGTCAACTGAGGATGAAGCTGCAGTATAAAAATGAAAAATGAAGGCAACGTATGTTCAGAGAATACACGCCTCCAGATATGTAATCTAGTTAGTCTGATTACTGATGAAGTCAATGAGTTCGTTGTACTCAAATAGCCTCCGGAGTCACCAGATCTCTATCCAGCAGAGCAGCCTTGCAATGTGGCAGAACGGGAGATTCACATCATAGATGTGCAGCCGACAAGTACGAAGCAACTATTTGACACTACATTGTCAATGCGGAGAAAAATCTTGGAGAAATGTTTCCAACTCCTAATTGAAACTGTGCAATGAAGGATTGACGCAGCTCTGAAGGCAAAAGTGCTTTTAAGGTGTACCTGATAAAATGTCCAGTGAGCGGTAACTTTCAGAGCCTCTGCGTTCTCATATGGGGACATTACATTTCGGGTTTTCTAGGTGTAATTGATTACTAATGAACTTGTGATTCTGCTGTGTGTAACTTATTTAAAAAAAAAAAGACACGAGGTGACGTCTGCACTGCCCTAGTTCCTGAAATCTTTTTCATTATAATTCAAAGACACGTATTAGACTCAGAAATTAATCAAATCAGGCAAAAGGTAAACAAAAACAGCAGTTGTATTTGCAGAGTGGTTATCTGCGACGCAAAGACAAAGGAAGCGTTGAGCTAAAGAGTAATAAAGCACCTCTGTGAGGACGCGTGTGCGTGTTCGTTCTTGCATGCATAGAGGTTACCTGTACCTTTCTGTGCTGCTTGAGTGTTAGCAGCCATGTCTGGTTGTCCTCCCGATATGCGTTTCATAGCATCTATAAAGTCTTGGGGTACTCTGTTCATCGAATGAAACAAAAATAAGCATAAAATGTCAACGCACGTAAACGCAACATTTAACACTGAATGTATCACCGGCTAGCCATTCCTGCTATTAGCTTTAGCTGCACAGCTAGACTCACAACAATTTGTTGACAACAAAGCTTTATGCACCGTTAGCTGGTAGAATTAAATGCTTGCACCGTTAACACCCACTCGACAAAAGAAAAACTGAGTCAGAAATTGAATTAACAGGCACCTTAATGTAGGTTGTAAATCAGAAACTTTCCCAAATAACAATTTTAGCCCCGTTTAAAGAGTGCAGCCTCCACATACCGTGTAGTCGGCATTTTATTAAATCCTGAAGTAGCTCCTTTGCTTCTTGCCTGGGCCTGAAACGTTTCCACATTGTGACGGTTCATTATTTTAAAAAAAAAATAGAGGATATGCTTTGTTGGTAAAGCTAAAGCTGGTTCGCCTATTAAAAGGTTGTTTAGATGATACTTAGAGCAGCCGACAGATGGTAGCAAAGTGCAGCAGAGAATGGATCGATTCATGGATCACATTCATTCTGATCCGACCTTAGGTGGGTTCGAGAGGTAAAAACCTTTTCATAATAACTTACATTCACCTGATACCCGAATAAGCATTTCTAATCAACTGCTCATGGGCAAAAATGTGTAATCAGTCAATCACATACCAGAAAGTCAATGTAGCCATCAGTGGCGGTCCTAGCCTGTTTGGTGCCCTGGGCGAACACCCCCTCTGGCACCCCACCCCGCCTCCTTATATTAAGGATTGTACATTAACATATTTTACTGTAAAAAATGTTATTGGAACCATACTGAATTTAACAAGATAAACACACACACACATACACACACACACACAAATATATATATGAAGAGAGAGCGAGAGTATGCATAGTATGCAAATAGGACAAATCAGCAACTGACAATGACTAATTAATATTGTGCTGAACACAGTCCAAAAGATTCAGTAAGCTACATCAGTGTCTACTGTTTACTATCACAGCCAAGCGGCTAACAAACGTAAAAAGAAAATGTGGGGAAATCTTCTTGGCACACTTTGGACCCCTTATTACCAACTAAGGACTATTTAAATGCTACAATCCACCTGGGTATTGTTGCTAATTCATCTCTGTCCCTTTATGAACACAGTGTACCCATTCTCTGACAACTGCTTCCAGCGAGACAATGATTTTACTGTACTGAAATTGTCTTTACAGTCACCAGAAATTCAAAATGCTCCCCAAAGAAGATATCAATTTGAATTCAATTTATTTTTAACTCTATAAAGAAGTACAACTACATTCAGATGTTTCAGTGTCGCACATCTTATACTGAACAGATAGCCTACTGAAGATAACACGTTCTCTGTGCATATTAATTTTTTGTCATTTGTCAAACACAGCTTTAAAAAAAAATCTCCTTTTTTGATTAGTTTAAAAATGTTCCAGTATTAACTGTGTTTAAGTCTATTAAAACAAGCAGGACCTCAGTAGGGTCTTGTAGACTGCTTGCTCATCTAATTATATATAGATGAATGCACAATGTTGAATTCTTTGAGTGTTTATAAGTTAAGAAAAACTTACAGATAAGAACAGGGGATTAAACAGACAGCAGTGTGAAATCTGAAAGAATTTGTTTAAGAATGAATGTGTGTCAGCACAGGCAGACAGAAACATGACACTACATGCGGGCATGTTTAGTTCCAGAGGAGGATATCTCAAGGACAGGTGTGTTCTCATAATTCTCAGAAAAATCTGGTCAAGACCTACCTAGAAACAGTGCTGTTATTGTTCTTCCTTTGGAGGAATCAAACACATTGTTACTTGTCTGCAGTGCAGCACCAAATCTAGCCCCTGCTTCTCAACGGTCTGATAGGATTCACATTTCAGAAAATATCTCGTGCATGACGGATATGGAGGAACTCAAGACATTTACTTTATCAGTCATTAACTTTTAGACATCGGATGACTAAAAACACATTATTTGAACTCAGTTAACTTCACTGGAGAGTACACTGGGATCATACCATTACTTGGGAACTGCTGAGGTCAATGTAACATTGTCAGTTGTCTCTTGGCAACATTAACAAAAGAGCCGTGACTCTGGGACCTTTGTACTCAAGCCCTTAAGGGACGTTTTAAATCTTTCTTGAGTTTCTGCTGCAGACAGGAAACAGAAAAGGGTGGAGGGGGAAAAAACTGTTTTTCCAGGAGGAAAAATGTAGAGTGAAACAAACAAGGGTATAATAAAATGCTGGAATGAAGTACTTACTGAGAACGAGCCACCCTTAATATTTTTGGTTCTTCCTGTATATTTTCTGCTGTCCCTGTGCTCATTTTCTTAACTGCTTTCAGGGCTGTGGGGACTGTCACAGGGTGAGAGATGGGTAAACAGTGGGCAGACTGTCCATCTTCACAAGGCTAACACAGAGAGGCAGACAACCACTCACATCTACGAGTACCATTTTAGAATCACTAATTAACCTGAAATAACTGTGAGAGGAAACTGATGTACTTCATACAGGACAGCTCCATTAGAATCAGGAGGTTTGCAGCCATGATCTTTTTTGCTGCGAATCCAACGAGAAACAGAAACAAGTGTGAGCCAGGTCAGAAAGAAAATCCAAATTAACTTCAAATAAATCATAGACTGTTCTTAAAAGGTTTATCTCCCTACTGGTTTGTTGGATTAAACACAAACACTTGAGTTTGCCATTAGCTTGTATTTTTTGGGAAGTTTTTTTTGGAGCTTTGTTAGTGTGAAAAACTTATGCCAGGGGGTTAAAAAAACAAAACAGGGATGATCAAACAACACCATATTCAATAAGAAGCATGTTTAGTGTCAATATAACACTTAAGCCAGTGACAAACTTGAAGTGTATTAAAATTCTATTTATTTTTAAAATTATAAGTATATACTGTTTTTAAATAGGTACATCTGTGGTATATTCATGTAGACATGGTTAAGCAAACCGAATGGGGAAGATAGGGGACTTTGATCGTGGCACGGTTATTGGTGCCAGAGGATGGAGGAGAATGAGCTGACATGAAGTCAAGCGTTACAACCGAGGTATGCAGTAGAGCAACCTTCAAGGCACATCTGTGAAAGAGATGGGTTACACCAGCAGAACTTAACACTAAGTGCCACTCCTTTTACCTAAGAACAGAAAACAGAGTCTACACACAATTTACACACAAAAGAAAATTGGAAAAACATTTCCTGTTCTGACGAGTCTTGATTTCTGCTACACAATTCATGGTCGGCTAAGAAAACACTCCCAGACTGACTGCTGATTGAAGCTTCTATTTAAAACCAGTTAGAACAAAGTTTGACGATGGTTTTATAGGCTGAAGTCAGGGGGTTGTACCAAGGCCCAGTGTAAGGATCATTTTGAACTGTGACTCAAGTCCAAGAATAGAACAATGAAAGTGGAAACAAGTGGGGGAAAAAAAAGTCAATTTTGAAAGAAAATCTGTTCATTTTCCAATGATACAGTTTTAAAATGTTGTTAATCCACCTTACATATTTAAAAGAATAATCTCCAAACTTACAGATTTCACTGCAGGACAGCAGCAAGTGTCATGAACCTGAAGGCGATCGATAATCATTAGACGTTAATCTGGACTGTTGTTTTATTGTACAATAAAAATGTGAACTTTGAGCAGAGGCTCATCAAGGTGGTACAGCAGCTCTGAAGAACACGTATATCAGGCCTACACAGAAGTACATTGACAAGAATGAAGGCAGATGTCATCATCTTTACATGATTGTGACATGTGGGACCAGTAGCTCAACACAACAGATTCAAATCACACTTCAAAACATGGTTTCAAAAGCTAGTCAACCGATTTCCCTTTTATTAGTTCTCTCAGCAGGACATTCACCAATCTTTACATCATTAGGGTTTCAATGTGCAAATGAATTACTGGAGGCTTTCATATACAATCTTTACTACAGTGGGGTAAAAGTTCATTTCTGGTCTCCACCTGAGTTTACAACTCAAATTCTTTCGGCTACATAGGTATGAAGAAAAAAAAAAAAAAATACACTGGTTACTTGATTTCAACAAGTTAAAAAGTACCTTGATAGTTTCAACACAAAAAGAAAGAAATCTGACAAGAAATCATAAATTATTAATTTTTGTCCTGTTGTTTGTGAAAGCCCTCACTGTAAAAAAACAAAACAAACAAATAGCAGCAGTTAAGGCAAAAAGATTGTTCCCAATGGTTACATTTATACCTGAGTACCTAAAACAATAATGACAAATGTATATAATGTGCCACTGAAATGGTTTTGGTCTATAGAATAATATACAAAGAAGCTGGATTTTTAATATCTCAAAGCTATCAAAAAAGCATAATAACAATGTTGCATTAGATACATACTTCGCAATAACAAAAGCTCTGTTTTCTTATGCTGTATTTAAACAGAAGCAACTAAGACAGCCTAAAAATACTAATCAAGAAATGCATGGATAATACAATACAAAAATAATGGTTGAAGCCATCCGTCTTTTTAGGTGGCTTTTGTGCTAAAAGGTTTCTCGGCTGATACTTTCTTTAGCGTCCACGGGCAGTGTGTCAAAAAGATGGTCCTCCACGATTAGGCAGTTTCTGCGCAGCAGGCGGCAATTTCCTAACTGGGCAGGCACTCTGTCCAGACAGTTTCCTTTGAGCTCCAGCTGAGTGAGCTGGACTAGCTGACCCACAGCCTCTGGCAGCATCGTGAGCGCATTGTGCCCCAGACACAGCACCTTAAGCTTGGTGCATCTGAACAGAGGCTTGGGCAGCCCCTCCAGCTTGTTGGAGTTGATGGCCAAGTGCTGGAGGTTGTGGAGGAGACCCACATCTGGAGGAAGCACCGAGATGGAGTTGTGGCCCACCTCCAAGTGTCGCAGTTTGGGCAGAGTGAACAGGGCAGCAGGGAGGGTCTCCAGTTTATTGTGAGAGAGGTAGAGAGCCTCCAGAGACTTGATGTGGCCGATGGTGGCTGGAATGGTGATTATTTTGTTGTGCCACAGTTTAAGGCACGTCAGCCTCTTGAGGTGCTGGAAGCTGATGATCTCCTCTATGGTTCGAATATTGTTGGATTTCAGGTCAAGTTCTTGTAAATTGGTTAAGCTGAAAATGGCATGGGGAATCCTATCAAGTTCACAGTTGTGCAGCTCCACTTCAATCAGATTTGTCATCTTTTTCAAACTGTTTAGGACCAGCAATTTTGTACCATCATTGTGAACCATTAACCGAATCAGATGCGGAGAAAGTTCTGTTATGTTTGTGGGGATTTTTGTGAGGTTGCTCTTCAGGCATAGCGTCTTTAAATGCCTCAAATCTCGCATGGACTCCAGGCAAATCATTTTGTTGTTCTCTGAGCTCAGGTTGCCAATTAGGTTAAGCTCCCTCAAGTTCCTAAGCAAATAAACCCAAGCCGGGATCTCGGCAACGTCGGTGAACTTGACATGAAGGCAGCGGAGATGGTCACGGAGGAAAGCAAAGCCCGTCTGCTCAACTTTGGCCGGAGAGTTGCAAAGATGCAGCTCTTGCAAGCTGGTCATCTGGGAGACCTTTGCAGTGAACCTCACGTCAGGAATCAGCTCCAGTCTGAGCACTTCCAAATCTGTGAGGTCAAACACTGCATTCGGGAGTCCAGAGAGCATGAAGAGGTGCAGCTCCTGCTTGTCCTGTGCATTACGCGTGACAAGCTGCTTTAATTTTTCAAAAGTCCACTCGTGGTTGAGGCTGATCTCCCTTAGCTTATTTTCACTGACCTCAGACAGAAAAACGCCAAAGCGCTTGGAGTAAAGTTGGTCATACTGGTCAATCATGTGTAAAAGGAATGCAAAGTCATTTTTGACATCAGGAATGTCACTAAAGCTGCTCTCTTCCCTGACCTTCTCAAACGAATACTCTTTCAGGGGTCGCCGGAACACCCAGAAGAGAGAGTACAAGCATATCATCCCATAGATCATTATCAATGCCACATAGGTGACGAGCAGTTTGCTCAGCATGAAAGCCATGTTGTGTGTACAAAAGAACTTTGTATATCCTGTTAAATGTTTTATATCAGGCTTACATTCATGTGTGAATTTTATTTCGGCTAAAAAGGTTGAAGTGTAGCACAATATCAAAATAAACTTCACAGATTTGACAATGGTCTGTGCTACATAAAGCTTGTAGATAAAATCGCTGTCCTCCACATGGGCTCTGAATTTTCTCACCTTCTCAAAAAGAGCTTTGGCCTGCTCCCCATCTTTTTTATCCAAGATCGTCATGCTACTTGGGACCTCCGCAATAGGCTTATCTGCAGAAAATTTCACCCCAAGCATGGGTGTGGATGGGCTCACATTTGTGCTGTCATCGTTCCCCTCTATAGACACCTGCTTTGGTGCAGAAGAGGTGCCGGTCAGCCTCTGTTTGTTTTCCTCCGAGTCCTCGCAAGCAGTTTCAGACAAAGCCTTTGTTGTCCAAGGAGATTCAAAACACCGTCCCAGAATAGAAACAAAATGCTCAATCTTCGAACTTGTTTTGGGGTACTTGAACCAGAAGTTGCTACTGACCATGAGAATGAGGGTGTGGATGAGGGTGAGGTATGGAAAGTATTTGGAATACCAGGGCAAGGCATCATGGTAACACTTTTGGTTGATAAAGACATACTGTTGAAAGTCCAGGTTTGTTTTGACCCCTGTTGGAGGGGCTTGTAATGCAGTAATCTTACTGACCGCTTCATCCGTTAGGTCCTTAGTGACCGGTGGGATGGTTGTTCCTACAGGGGCTCTGGTGGATGAGGTTACATCCTCAGGTCTCTGCTGGGGCAACGAGCTTGTTCCTGAGGCTTCCTCTGCATTATCTATACATGGAAGGCAAGCTACTTGGTCCTTGGTGATCTGCATGGTCATTGCAAATACGGCCAGCATGAGCATGATCAGACCCAGGTAGTCCATGAAGACGTCCCACCATGGCTTTAAGATGCGGTATGTTGGCTGGATGTCGTTCAGGGATGCAATCTCAGTGAGAGTGAACATCGCTGGAACAAAGAGACAAAACTCAATTAATTTTACTTATACTATTTATTTTATGGTTTTTTTGGCACTAAACTTGAACAAAACAATTAACTGATTAATTCTGATTATTTATAAATTGGTCAGTTACTTTTCTAGTTCATCCTCATCATGATCATGATCGTTAATGAAAGCTGATTGTATTTGGGGTGTGCACCATGCCTGTCGCATAAAACATGATATTTGAATATTTATAAAACCTACAGACCTGTAACCCTATTTAAACCAGACGTGTCTCGGGACTTTTAGCTTAAACCAACACAAAGTTTATACCACCACAAAGACACATTTTGATATGATCACTGAGGTGCAGCAGTGCTATGAGATGCATTTAACCTTTGTAAACACTGTGGTCCAACAAAAGGACCTTTTCCATTAAAACCTACTCAGATCAGCTCGCCAAAACTCAACTGGTTTTCTATTACAATCGAGTACCACATAATGTGCGTGGTCATTGTTACAGCAACCCATCCGTGCATCCCTTGACATAAGCATGTGACACGAAGGCTACAACAAAGATGACCGTCGAAGCGATGATATAGCTACTGCTCAGTTTGTGGCTTTTCGTGTGGCAGTTTTGATTTTCATGAGAAAGAAACTCTCATGACTCATTGAGTGACACCACTGACCAGCCAGTCGCTAACATGCAGTCTGACGATGTCACATTTTAGTACCTACTTGGATCGCTTAGAACCGGTGGCCAAGTAGGTACTATTTTAGCACTTGGTACCAGGTACTATGGCCAACTAGAAAACCCTGAAAACTAGCGAACCGTGGCGATCAGATACTAATAGAAAAAGGGTTAAACATGCAACAGGAAATTATGACACGAGTGCAGGATATTGTGGTACTTATGCCCTGTGTCCTTTTGCAAGAACAGATGACTCTGTCCAACTACTTTAATATTAGTATTTCAAACGGTATGTTGGTATGATATCCCATGCTTGTAAAATCTGACATTTTGCTGGGAACTCATGGACATAACAACTGCACAGGGCCAGCTGGACATCTTGGAGATATTTTAAGTCCTCTTTCAGTTCTTGTCATGAGCAGCCCGAGTAAGAAAACAAACAAAAAAAAAAACCTTCCAAAATAACTTGACACATTTTGTTTAGAGGACAAAGTTGATGTGGATTTATGCTTCAACAGGAAATCTAAAACCTACGCCGTAACTATTGTGATTGGCCTGTTCAATACTGTTGATTCCTCCTATACATGCTCAGCTACTTTTTCACTCCAGTTTTTGAATTTATCAGTGAGATGATAACAATCACTGTCTCAATATAAGAAATAATAATATTAGCATAAATATAAGGATTCTCAAATGTCAGAAAATTCCTGAGGGAATGCACAAAGTTGTAGAAAAGCTTGAGCAACATATGTTTGCCCCTATAAGGAGAAAAATAAACAACAGGTATATAAAAAAAAAAAAAAAAAGACCGGAAGGGAGATAAAGTCCCAGCATTTAATTTGTTTCCATCATGGCCTCCTCCATATAAAACAAATCTAAATCCATAGCAAGTTACCAAACTGGAGACTGATTTCATGCATTCAGCTAAGTCTGCTGGAGTAACACATTTATCCTCCCGCTACATGAGCCATGAATCAGTGACTACAAGTATTAAAGTGCCCTATCATTTTATCATGGTGTGAACTACATTGAACTCTCACTTCCTTTTCATAGTGTTTAAGCACCAGGCCAAAACTGTGCTAAATCCAGACATATTACAACATGCTGTTTTTGGAACAGAGTCCTTTGATGAAGCCCCAAATCCACCAGTGTTCTTACTCACTAAGACCTTTGGCAGATGTGCATTTCCTTTAGTGATGCATTGAAAATTGTTCTCTTACTTAGTGAATGTTGCACTTTTTACATAGTTTGGAAAACACACTAAAACATCATAATATGATCTGCATTCAAATCAGCAGTTAATCTGCTTTGAATGTTTCAACATCCTTCAGATATATACAAGTCTTTCCTTAGAGGTACGAATAGTCATTTGCAATTTAAAAATTCACTTAGCGTGACAGCCTTACATGTTACAGGATGTTTTAACTAAGGCTAACAGCTTGTCTGTGTATCGGCCACGAGGTAATCCCTTGACCATTACTCACTCAGCTTTTAGTTCTATTCAGCATATACAGCATTTGGTACAGTCACATACATGAATGACCATCTCAGACGTCATTACTGTTAACGTGTTTTTCCCTCAGTTTCCACAGTAAGAACACAAAATTGACAGTCAAATGTTTGCACGAAGGATTGTGCATGTAGTTTTGGTGTGGCCTAATGCATCCATTGATCACACCGGATTGCTGGTTCTACGTTTTACTGTGTGCCCATAAAGAAAATGCTGTTTAATTTTTTTTAAACTATGATATCCAATTGTTTTAACATACTGCATGGATTTAACATAGAAATGAATGAACATAGAAAGAAATACTGAATGAGAGGTTGCATTTTGTTACAGCTACCACTATGACTTAGCACTATTAGATGCGGTCACACTAATAGCTTGGCTGTCTAGTCATTATTAGAATGGTGTTGTGTCATAGTGCCACATTATTAACCATATATTTTACCTAAGACATATGTTTGGGAAATCTGTGGCTGTAAATAAAACAGCAGTGTACTATAAAAGAAGTTCAACACAACTAGGCTTTCTTTGTGTTAGTTTGCTGGACAAAATCTAAAATGCAAATCCCAGTCAGAAAGAAAGGGTATCATGATGATGGTTATCTCCGTTTTTTCTGTGAGCCGGGCTTTCTGCTTCAGGCTCTTTGCACACTCACAAAAAGTGGGCATTTTTTTATCATATGACTCTTCTTCCGCACAAAATGATCCCTGTGAGTGCAACCTACTCCAATCAGAGACATTAACGTGTAATGAGCAAAAATGGTGATTAAAAATCTGCAAATAGTATAAAAACAGCAGTAAAATGCAAAGCTGTTGCAAACAAAGAGATTTACACTGCAGAAAAATCTTGAGCTTTGTGTCACAGAGCCGTAAAATAAAACTTTTAATTGAAGCTTATTATTTTAACTGAGTACACCCTTAGGGCTGATGTTTAATTCCAACATGCCGGATGCACTTTAGAGCTTTCAAACTTTAACTGGACCATTACAGGTTACTTACATCAGCCTAAAAAAGTACACGTGGAATTCGTGAAATTACTTGTATTGATTGAACAGGTATTCAGAAATCTCTGACTTTAAACTCAGCATATGATGCGAAATGTTGCTTCTTAGTACACCACTGTGAAGTCATCAGGAATCACCATTAATTGTTGTTAGTGGCAACTGTGATAGCCTATAGATAATATATAGTTATATTTATTTCTATTATATGTCTCTTTTGTTTTGTATACATTCCTCTTGATTGTATACATTTCTTCTGTGTGTCATTTGTTCCTGCTGTTTTACTATTTATGTTTTAGTTCTGTACAGTTGGCATGGAGCACCCATAATTTCATTGTACATGTACAGTGGCAATAAAGGGCTATTCTATTCTATATCCTTGCAAAGCGGAGCGAGTAATCTTTATCAAACTGTGGCAAAGCTAGAAGGAGCTTGCATTATCAGCCCTCCCCCAGTCTTTTGCATATGATAAATGGCCTGTATTTGTATAGCGCTTTACTAGTCCCTAAGGATCCCAAAGCCCTTTACACAACCAGTCATCCACCCATGCACACACACATTCACACATGGGCGAAGTAACAGATCCAAACAGATTAGAGAGGGGGGAGGCGTTGCGTGAGAGAATGTGGGGCCCCCAGGAAAGGGTGGGGCCCTCGGTTATTATAGGCGGCCCTGGCATCAAGGACGGGCTAGCGTTGGCGATAGTTTCCTGATTAAACTCGTAGAGGAATAACGCTACTCGGTTCAGGGTGAATTACGACTTTCACCACGTGACAGCAGCCGCTTTGCTCCAAGTCAAGTTCATTGAGGACTGAGCAGAAGTTTAAAGATGGCCAGACTGAACTTTAGGTCATACCTGAAGTTACAACACCAGCTCCAGGCACCACGATGTATTTAACTCGTGGAGACCTGCGCACCCACATGGGACACCAGTCATCTCTGCCACAGTCTGACGAAACTGCTGATTTTTTTTGGCGCACGCGATGGTTCTTTCCATTTCTTTCTTTTTTTGCCCGCTGTGCGGGATCAGGTGATTCACCCAGACGCGTGAGAAAAGAGAAGCAGCACGTGTCCCCGCGTTAAACATTCATCAGCCTCTTATCTCCGTTAGTCAATAAACAACAGGTTGCGGGTTATTAAAGCGATTTATTTTTATCCCTTTAGTAATGTGTTGAAAAGATAACGAGAAGAAAATATACTTACTGCCAGCGAGGCGTTATCTCAATCCAATTACTTCTTCTTCACCCCGCATGCCACTTTTCGCTCCCCTCTCCAGGTGCGTCTTTAACCTAATTTCTCGGCCTCGTTTCAAAGCAAAGGGATGACGCTGCTCGCTCACGCAAACCTCCAGAAAACATTCGTTTGCAGCCCTGCGGTCTGTCGGCGGGTAGCCCTCATACCTGAACCCGCCTGACTGCCCGGGGCCGTCCGTTTGTTACTAGACAGTAAGCGCAGCCTCACCTCCGGGTCACCACATTTCTAAGAAAAAACGACTGATCCAACATGGAGCTGCGCGAACCGCTGTTGCGCGTGCGATGGGCGCTTCTGATTGGAGGATAGCGTTCACGGCAACTTCCCGAATGCTCCACCCACCAGTTCGTCTCCTGGTGCTGCGTTCACTGTGGCGGTGGGGAAAACCGGAAAAGTCACAGACGGTCAACGGCCGGCCGCAGCACTGCCCGTACGAGTCCGCGTTACGGCCGTGCAAGTAGTACCACGACAGGGGTCGCGTGGAATGTTTTTATAGCTGGTCTTAATTAAACGTCAACTCGGTAGGAGAAACATAAAAGTGGTATTTTCTACAAATAGTGTACACTTTCACTTAAGTTACAGTAAAAAGATAATTTAAACACACACACACAAGGCAGGGGTACACTGTGTTACTGTGACTATGTATCAGATTCATTCCTGATTTCCAGCTCTTTCTGGATCTGGCTGGTGATGGGTGGAGGAAGTGTCTTTTCAGTAGCAATGCATACAGGTTTCAACCGGTCGAAGGCTGCTGGCAGCTGTGCTCACGCTACTTCTGTACTCTGAGAGGGGGGGGGGGGGGGGGGGGGCAGGAGGAGGCAGGAGAAGAAAGACATGAAAGAAAGACGACTCAGAGTACATGATGTGTGTAAAAGAAAAAAAAGAAGAAGAAGAAGAAGCGCAAAAGAGGAAGTGGTTCCTGACTTAAACACGTGTAGAAGAATTACAGTGATGCATATTTTTGTCTCTGTAGAAAGCAGGTAGAATCCATACAGTGGAGTATATCAAATGTATTATTTCTACTGTGGGGCCAAATGTTTACTCAGAGTAAGTAACACCATCTTGTGATGGCTGTGTTTGCACAAAGAGAAGTGAATGAAAAAAGAAAGTGGACTCACTTAACCTTCTGATCTCACAAAGTGCTGTTACACAACTCCCAGTCACTCCATGACCACCTTTATAACCATTCATAAGGTTTAAATTTGGCCACTGCCCTCATGTCAAACCTCTTTTCGTTTAGGTGACTGTGGTGAGGCTTACAAGTGGCATAAATTATTCAGCATGGATCTCCTTCTAAAGAATGCGCTGCACAACATCACACTCTTGCATCAGCCTTTGCATTAATAATAAATATGAAATAACTGCGCATGTATACAGGTGAGGTCCCTGTGTAGAAGTAGGAAAAATAAACATACATTCAGCTTCTTTTCAAGCCACAAAGCACCAACAAAGACAAACAAACAGACCTGTTTCTATGGCAGTTAATTTCCCCCACATGCACTGTAAACACACAGCTCTCACCCACACACAAACACACACACGCACAAAGTGGAGAGGGAAATTCAGCCTTTGGTTAGTTAGACTAACTAATCTAATGCTGGCTATGTGCTGGGGGAGGGCTTGGGATTGGTGGATGAATGCAATCAATAAAGATTTGTTGGGTATACTTAGAGAAGAAAATGTAGTAATATGACAGTCATAAAGAATGATAATGTGGTGATGCAGCGGGAAAATGATGGATAACAACCTCTGAGGCCCTGAGGTAGTTGTTACTCTGTGTGCATCTGCATGTGTTTGAGACAAAGAAGCAGACTGAGCACATTACCATTTTTATGTCATTATGCTGTGATTTGTAACAATTTCTCCAAGTGGAATCTGCACAGAAACAGCTGGCCCATTCAAGGGTTTTCGCTATCAGTGATATTAAAAAGCATGAGTCAGGCAAACATTTCACTAGAAAGACAAAGATTATACTGAAAGACAAACAAAAAATATTTGAAAGGCTTGGGGGCACTTTTGGTCCATTGTAAAAGATTTGAATATAACAGAAGATCAGTGATTCCAGTAATTTGGTGAAACAGTATTTTATCTTGAGACACTGAATATTGAGCCAGACGTTTCTTGTTTTTTTTTTAGTTATGAATCATTAAAGCATACAGAATGACCCTGAATGACTCAAGAGATGAAATGAGTCCACACACAACAGACAGCTTAGCAAAGTGTCAATTTTAAGTTCAATTTCTCGGCACTTTGTTACTAGCGGCACATCACAAGAATCCTACAATCTGTTCTAATTTCTTTAGCTGAATCTTCAAAACACACAGGAGATAAGATAAGATAAGATAAAACTTTATTAATCCCTCGGGTGGGTTCCTCTGGGAAATTCGGTTTCCAAAAGCACAGCACCGACAGAAGTTACAGTTACAGAATATTATATATATATATATACACACACACACATATATATAAATACAGAGACATATATAAATAAAATATACGAAGGGGATAAATAGAATAAATAGGAATAAAAATAAAAATACAAGTGAATTGCACATTTCAAGTATTGAGGTCTATTGCACCATTGACTATTAACAAAAGTATTGCACAAAAGGTATTGCACAGTGAAGTATGATAAGTTTGTAGCATAAACCTATTCGCTGGAATGTTCAAGACAATTTACTACACAGCAAAAGCAAGACACAAGTAGGCAAAGTTCTTTGTGTTACTCGTGCATGAGGGAGACCTGCCTGGAGCCAAGTGTCATTCCACCCACTTGACCTCCGTCAGACTCTCAGCCAGGTTCCCTGTAGCACTCCTTTTATTGCGGTCACATGAATATGCATAGGTTCATTAACATATGACGTTTCATATAGGTATACATGTGGACAAAGAATACCTTGTCTGTGTGTGTCGTGTAAGTGTGTGTGTGTGGGGTCAAGATGTGACCCCGTGAAGACTCCCCAAAGCTGGTGCCAGGAGTCTAGCGGTCCATCTAAACAAAAGGCTCTTATACTTAACCAGATACAGAGTAGGTGTCCTTCTATACCATAAATCAGTAAGAGCAGATATAACCTCTCTCCTGACCTTAAGTTGTGTGTGCATGCCAGAGTGCTCTGGGAGGCACACAGAGTCTCCACAGACTACTAAGGATCAAACCTCTACCAACATGACATTGATTATAAAACTCTAAGCATATATGAGTAGATATTTCTAAGCATAAATGACAATCAACAATACAAATCTAACACAGGACATGAGAGCTGCATCTGGGTTTTCAGTTGATCCATCTAATGTTCTCTGAAGCCTCATCAGAAATGGTCCCAGTGGAAGTGTGGCTGTCAAGAAGCCATTCTTAGGGAAGTGAAACAGGGAGAAAAGGCTGAAGGAGCACTTAAAGCCACACATTAAGCCTGACAATTTGGACTGTTTTGAAGGTGTAAAGTGAAATATATTTTCAAAGGTTAAAGGGATCTTGAGTAAGAAAGGCATTTTGTAACCCCAGCACAGTCACAAACCTCACAGACCGCTGAATTCTGCACATGTATGTATGTTATATTTGTCATTGTTACTAAATTACCATTAAGAGAGACATTTTCCTGTTGGTCTTCTTTTATGTTTCTGCGTTGCCTCTGTTTTGATCATTACTAATAACATTTTTCGAATATTCATAAAGCTATTGTATATTAAAAGATTTATAAACGCATCACACGAGGCCATGTTTCAGGCAAATATCATTTGTGCAGCAAAAAATGAGATTATCTCGCAGTGCACAGCTGTCCTCTGTATCATTTCCTGAACAGCTGAAACACATTGGAGTGTTCTTTTGTTTTTTTCTTTTTTAAGTCATACTGGTAGGATAACCATGCAAAAGCTTTTTTTCAATGAGCCAGAATCAGCCATGCTTTGCAGATATAAGATGTATACACTCGTCAAAGAGTTACAGTCTCAGAGTCGTGGTACTGTTCAAGCAAATCTGAACCAAATCATGCTGAATGATGATCAATAACTGTAATCATGCTAAGCATTGCCGAGCTCTCGTAGCACGTGCATATTCCACACCTCAGTCACTGCTTTTATTTTTTAGCTCCATCTGGTGTTGTCCTGATGCACGCTGACTGTCCTGGCTTATGCGCTGATGTAATGAAAATGCAGTCGCTGCAGACTGCAGCTGAAAGCATTTTCTTTAAGCAACAGACATTAATATAAGTTGCAAACACAATTATATTTGTATTTATCTCACTCAGGTTTAGTTGCTTCAGATCCTGATGTCTATCTTATTTTGCTACCACAAAACCTGAGTCTTTGCGACTGTGGTTTCCTGCATATGCCAAAGAATTATTACACAGACTGGTACTGAGTCACACAGACAAACTGACAGCAATCTGGCAGACCTTTGTTGCCTCTTATGAAAAAAAAACTGTGCAGTTTAAAGATTTGTTTTAAATAAAGAAGTGTGAAAGATTCAGTTAACTTTTCTCAAACATAGAGCCACCGATGGGTTTGTGTTACAACACAGGCTAACCACAGTCACAATTTGTGTCACAGTCTGGTGCAATGTGAGGTTTGTATTTATTAGGTTATGCAGTACCATGTGTCTGTTGCATAGGCTGGTTTGGCCGGTAGTTAAATGTTTGCCTTAGTGGTCTATCTGACAATGTGAGGGGTATAGTGAAGTTCAACATAGCCACGATTTCTTTGTGTTAGCTGGCTCAACACAAACCAGAGATAACGGGATAGGAGGAGACTGTTGATATTGCTGGGCTTTTCTGCCGTGTGGATCCATTAGCCCTAAGGTTCAAGTAGGCCTACTCTCTGTATTCTCTTACAGGAAAAAATTCAAAGGAGATCACCACATAGTCACCAACACTTCCAAGTACGAAAAGGCACAGTGCCAATTATCACCACTTGTCTCCAACATGTCTGGTAAAGAACAGTGGGCCCATGACTCTTCTTTCTCACAAAACGATCCATATGAGTGCCTCCAGTCAGAGATAAAAGACAAACAAACATTAAAAACATGACAGTGAAACTTTAACCTGCATACAATTAGATATTAAAGGTTTATGATTCATGGCAAACTACCAGACTCAATGCTATGTATTTTATTTGTAGCAGTTACAAAGGACACAGCTGTTAAATTGGAGCGACCATGGCTCAGGGGGTTGGGAAGCGTATCTGTAACCGGAAGGTTGCTGGTTCGATCCCCGGGCTCTCTGTCCTGGTCGTTGTGTCCTTGGGCAAGACACTTTACCCTACTGCCTACTGGTGTTGGCCAGAGGGGCCGATGGCGCGATATGGCAGCCTCGCTTCTGTCAGTCTGCCCCAGGGCAGCTGTAGGTACAATCGTAGCTTGCCTCCACCAGTGTGTGAATGAATAGTGGCATTGTAAAGTGCTTTGGGTGCCTTGAAAAGCGCTATATAAATCCAATCTATTATTATTATTATTATTAAATTGACTAGCACTAGCCAGTATGTTATCTAAGGTGCTAGAAAAAATCATGTTTGATAGCATTAGTGTGTTCATCTCTTCCCTGGATAATCAGTTTGCCTTCAAATGAAAGCATGGCACGGACATGTGCATATATGCACTCAAGGGAACATTCAGTTTGAATAGGGCCTAAACTTCATCTGCCCTTATGGGTTTCATTGATGCCTCTAAAGCTTTTGATCAAGTGAACCCTGAAAAACTTTTTGATAAATTGAAGCGACAGGGAGTTCCTGGATACATTGGATTCTGTCTTACTGGTACGCTCATAAGAAGATGCTGGTTAAATGGGGAAGCAGGATTTCTGCCTCCTTTTGTGTTAGCAATGGTGTCAGAAAGGGTGGGATTTTGTCTCCAATTTTATTTAATTTATATGTTGATAATGATTGTCCATACAGCTGAGAACCTGTAACACTGTATGTATATTAGGTAAAACATTGATGAATCATCATACGTATGCAGATGAACTGGTTGTTTTTAGTCCAAGTAGTGCTGGATTAGAGTAGCTTCTTAATACACGTACTGAATATGGTGTGCTATATGATATAATGTACTATGCTGTTAAAAGTGCTATCTTGACATGTAGAACCAAGCAAGATAAACAGCTGAATTTCTTTGTGTTTAAACTGTCCGACAATACTCTTGAGGTTCATAAAAGGTGAAATACCTTGGTCACTTTATTACTGATCAAATGAATGAATGAATGATGATGACATATATGGACAATGTGGAAACTCTTTGTTCAGGCAAATACTATTACAGTATAATTTTAGCAGTGACAAAGCTGACAGTGAGTGGTTCCTGTTACTCATTCAGTCTGAGTGTGAAGAGTTTGTGTGTTTATTGATTTCTTTTAGGAATATTTCTTTAGGAATAATAGTGGTACAATAGTTATGTCAAGCTATATAGTTTATGTCTTGCATATTTCCAACCATATCCATAATCACATACTGTGTATGCTACCATTGTGTATAGTGTATTATCTTACTTTTTTTCATTGATTGTACTTATTTGTATTTTTGTATTTCCTTCTGATATATGAACCTGAGCTGAGGTAACACAAAAATTTCATCAAAAAAGTCTTATCTTATCTTTTAAGTAATTGTGTATTTTATGTATATCATGGTTTTATATCTTTAAAAATATTTTTTTCATTAAGGATTATATGTTGTGTTGTGTTGTGTTTTTGTTTTTGTTTTGTTTAACTATGGCCATAAAGTCTGTCAATAAAGACTGATTGATTGATTGATTGATTGATTGATTGATTTATTGATTGATTGATACCGTCCCACGGTGTAATGAAGGATGCTTGAAAGTCACTGTAGTTTGTCAGTAGTTCAAACTGAAATTAATTTTATTGACGAAATTCGTGGTGTTCTCTGTTTTTACAGCTGGAGTCAGAAACAGATTAGAATCAACATAACAACATTTATTTACGTTTTTATAGGTGTTTATAATGCATCCACATTCCTGTGAAAGCCACTTTGCACTTCATTTAGTGGTTTTAGTACGGTTTGGTCATTAGCCAAATAAATAGACACGTTCATGTCACAGAAAACTCTAACGTTAGGCTCGCTTAGCTCGCTAAACCATTAAGGTGTTGTAATGACAACACCTTAATGGTGTTACAATGGTACGTCATTCTTGACAATAAATGAAAATCTCCTTAAAACAAAACAAATATTGCGTATTTATGTAACGAATTTTTACAGCCCAACGTAAAAGAAACCGAAGGCTACCTGTATTTAATTTGGTCTTTTTCTCTTCCCGTACTCATATGGACACGTGATCAGAAGAAGTTATAAATAGAGGTGCCGCACTCGTTTGTTTCTTTGAATTTGAGACGAGGAGTGACATGGCGTCTACAAGCCAGTAAGTGGTAGAGCCGAGTAAATGTAATACCTATACTTTCTTTGCATATGGTTCTAAGAATGTTAATTCATAAGAACAAATACTGGTGTGCGTCGTGGTTACTAAAGCTAAAACAATATACGTCGCTGTGCTTACCGATTGCTGTTCGTTTCATTGTGCTAATTGTTAGCACAGCTAGTTAGCTGGCTAGCAGCTAATCATTAGATGTCACCAGAAGTCGGTGTTTTTGTTGCACAGCGATGTGGTGCTGATGCTCCTGCTTTTTGCCACGTTATCGTCTTTGCATTGTAGACTTGTTTGTCCACCATTTCAAATTTTTTCGTGTATTACAATGGTGTGTAGCTGAAACTGAAGCTAATGTGTTGTTGACGTTACCACTCAGTGAGCAGTTGTGAATCATTTGTAAACACACGCAGTTTCCCGTGGAGTCCGTCTACCTTTACACAACAGTGGTTTGACGTACCCTCCTTTAAGCACGTATAATCAATTACTGTAGTTTAGCAAATAATTTTTGCATTTAAAGTTTCTTACGTTATTGATTTTCCTATCAGTGGCACAGTAAGGGTGTGCGTATGAAGGAGTAAAATGCAGTTGATTGAGCTAATTTGACTGACAGTTTCACATCCACTCTTTTAATGATTGATATTGTTTAGTATTCCCTGTTTTCCTAGCAAAATGTAAAGAACCGATGGATGTTTTTTTTCAAATTCAATATTGGACGTATGTATTATAGGGTTGGGTGTCATCACAGATTTCTAGAATCGATTCGATTCCGATTCACAAGGTCCCGAATGGATTCGATTTGAATCAGTGAAATTTTGCCTCACAGTCAGAAATATTATAATTCTTATCATTTATCAGTACATAGCCATATTTTTATACCTATAAAAAGAAAGCTGACACTTGTGAGACTTTATCAAAGGTGTAAGCATCACAGCAGATGCCTTTGTATCAAAGTAACTTAGGATAAAACACAGAAAATCGATAATCAAAACCCACCCCTAATGTGATATAAATCAGAAATCCACCAACAATGACGAGACTACCATCCATGATCTAAAAAAGTGGCTTACAATTTAATTTGCCAATGACAGAAATGTACATTTGTGTATAACACCTTGTGTGGTTACTGACCCACCAGCGGTCATGTATTGACAAGCATCTGTCAAAGAGATGTGGATTTCTCTTGATTAAACGGATAAAAAGGATACCTTATTTGTTTCATCCACCCTTAATCAGAAACCTCCCACTCCTTGACTGTTCTGTTACTTTTCGTCATTGCGGCGAGGAACAACACCCACTACTCTCACAGATTGCCCAAACTAAGTAAGAATGTATAACTATATATATATATATATATATATATATATATATATATATATATATATATATATATATATATATAACTCAAGGATATCTCCTTTCAACTAACCTTGAAATGAACATAAATTCTCGGGTTTCTCACACAGCACCTTATTCCTGTATTTACTTTTGTTGAATCCACCCCAGACACATCTGGCCAGTGAGCGGACTGAACATTCTCATATGATTTGTTGTGACGCATTTTTTATTCGCTTGACATTCACTTGAAATTTTCTGTGTGAAAACAAACCAAACCACGGGGATGAGCTACAAGTTTGCAAACTTATCAGCTGAGTCAGACCAGGGTAAAATAATTGTGTGAAATGCCCTAAAAATCTTTTAAGCTGCTGTTTTGTTTTGTTTTTTTTTAAAAAGAGTTCAACAATCTCAGGCTCAGTGGGAGAGAGAGTTCCAGAGTCTGAATTGTTTCTCATTTAGTTCTCAGCCTTGTATGATGCACAGCCGACAGGCCCTGATCACATGATTTCAGGGAACCTGCTAGGGATGTAAAAGTTCACTGATGTACAATTGTGCCTGTTCATGCATAACCCTAAAAGTCAAACTCAGGATCTTAACGTGGATGTTAATGGGGAGTCGGTGCAACCGAATTAACAATAGTGTGAAATGTGAATAGCTGGAAGACTCAGTCAGAACAGGCGTTTTAAACAACCTGCAGATGTTTCTGGGAGGCTTTGCTTAGGTATGTGGACAGTTGTAGTAATCCATACGTGATAAAGGGATGAAGAGTGACACAGTGGAACTCAACAGGACACTATTTCTTCAGTGATCAAAGAGTGAGACAGATTTAACCTGAGCATCCACAGCAGTCACTAATTTCTTGATGTAGGAAGTTGAGGATTTTAGTGTGGGTGGCTTTTTATCTTCAGTTTATTTTAACTCTGTCGCATTGTGTGGTTCTTGTTGACCAGCATTTCTGCTGCATCACCTAAATTGCTCAACTTTTGGTCAAGCGTAGTTTGAATTTTGCTAGATCTTTTTTCCTGTTCTTCATTACACCGCATTTCTGCTAACATCCAGCAGATTAATGCTTGTTGTGAGCCATTCGTTTTTTTCTTTTATAGTCCTTTATCACCAGTTCAAGCTTTTTTGGGGGAGCACACAGAGTCCTGGTTGAAGTTATTTTGTGTACAAGTCAGTTTGATCGTGCCAGACCTCTACGCTGCCATCTCCGCCCCCCTATTTCTTATCATGTTTGTAAATCCCAGCTTTTAGACCAAGTAGAGCTGTAAACATCCATGCGGCACACACAATCTCATATTAATGTTTATACCAGTATATTACTTTGTGTGTGTATTGTTCCCATGTCTTGTTCCATGCCCTGTGTTTTGTTACACAGTTAAAAAAACAAAAAACACTAGGTTTATGACTGAATTCAAACCTTTGAACACTAGTGTGTCTTAAAGATTATCAGAACAGTGAGATGAACCTGTCACCAAAACAGCCTTGTGTTTAAAGTACTGTTGCTAGCTACTATCTTTGTGTTTTTGATGCTGTTACTTGCTTTGGGAGATGTGTTGTTGGTGAACATTCAGTTAGGCACTTCTTCTGAAACACAAAAAGGGAAAGGAAACTGAAAAGGTGAAGTATATTTAGACTGTAACATAGTCTGTATGTATGTAAATTTGCCCTCTCAGAACAGTTGGTGTTATTTTCCCATGTTTTACTCTGAGTAGTCTTTTGTGAATTGGCCGTTTGAATCTTTATTTTTCATTTAGATTTGACTTTGTGGGTAAAAATTATGTTTACTGTCATGAATTGAACACAAATTCTCTCTCTGCCCCTCCCCATCTTTGCCTTTGTTTTTAAACTTTTCTTGCTTTTGACCTCTTATCTGTTTGTTTCTGCAGCCCAGGTGTTATGGCCCTTCCCAGAGTTCAGTGTCCCAACCACCCTGATGCCTGTCTGGTGGAGGACTACAGAGCAGGGGACATGATCTGCCCTGAATGTGGCCTTGTAGTAGGCAAGTATACATGGTTTTAGATCAAGCTTCCACTGAACACATCCTGCATTTGGTTTCCTGTACTTGTTATCTCAACTAAACGGAACAATTTTTTTTTCAGCACACATCTTCCTGAACTCATTTGCTTTGTCATCATAGTTCAATTCCAAGCTATGCAAGGCCACATTTTCCAAAAGTGTATAGGTAAATTAAATATATTGTTTAAAATTATCCATAGATGTCAGGTGACATGACAGGTTTTGTCTTGTGGATAGAGTTAAAGAGGCAAAAAGCTTGATGCTTGCTATTAGACAAAGCTTTAGGGAGCAACAAGCTCTCCTCTAATGAGCCCCTTCAGGACAGAGCAGGTTAGCCGAGAGAATAGAGACGCCCGCCGCCCTTTAATGCAAGCTTAAGTGCCCTCTGTTCCCGTTTCCATAGCTTTGGTTAGCCTCTAAGGAGATGAATGTCACTTTGCCTCGAGATATTAGGAGTACTGATGGATGGCAAGAAAAACAGGATTAAAATATCAAATCTAATCTTCAACCCCAGTACACAGTTCCTGGAAGAGACAGTCATAATAACTTGAAGAACGCAATGGCCTTGTTCAGACAGTTTGCCTCATTGCTGATGTCACACCCCTATCTTTTCCTTTTTGGTGTAAAATAATTGAGCCATATTCAAAACCGCAGTAGTAGTAATGGAGCGTAGTAGGAGAACATGTAGAGGAAGAGCCAAAGAAGGACAATAGAGGAGGACTGACATAGTAGCAGCCGTGTTTGAAACTTAAATTCTGAGCATGTCTTTGAGTGAATTTGCTTATATTATTGCACCATCTTCTGGTGACTTATTTCAGAGGGATGAAATATTACCAGGCACAAGGAACACCAGCAGCCATCAAAGCTTTTTGAGTGTTGGTGAATCCCTGAAAACCTTCTGTAGTGTCAGTTATATCTGTCAGAGAGTAACCCTTTTCAGAGCAGTGGATGTGACTTCAAAACAGATAAACAAGCAGCTGAAGATTAAGTTGCGAGTGTTAGGTAATCGAGTTGAAAGTAAACTTTAAATCTTAAGCATTTAAAGAAAATTATATAATCAGCAACAATTTAAAAGCTGGAGCTTCATCAGAAACGCCTCGTTCAGTCCAAGCTGTAATACAGTGAAATGTTGCAGCTCAAGAACTTGATCTTGATCTATTGGTAGTTTGAATAGTAAATGTTGTATTAAATGAATCTTTATTCAGTTATCCAAATCATATGTTCAGGTGATCGTGTAATCGACGTGGGCTCAGAGTGGAGAACGTTTTCTAATGAGAAAGCCCTCAAGGACCCATCCAGAGTGGGAGACGCCCAGAACCCATTACTCAATGGAGGAGACTTAACCACCATGATCAGCAAGGTGAGACACTGTTTGAAATAAAAAGCCAACCTTTTGTTTTCACCCTATTAAAGATGGCTGCCAGAGTAGCTCTTCTATTAGTATGTGCTCGGGTTGCCTTGGCACAGCTAGACACGGTTTTTAAGGTTTTCCTGAGACTAAATAATTGTACCTGGTAGGAGGTACTTTTTTAGTTCCTATTTGACTGGGACAATCCAAGGCGATCCAAAAATGTGATGTCAGCAGACTGTATGGCAACGAATAGCTAGTCAGCGGCATTACTCGATGAGACATGAAAGAATCTCCATCAGGAAAATCAAAACCAATATTTTTGAAACCCTGCTAAACCCGGCTACACAGAAACTGTACCGTGGTCCCCGAGTCTGAGGAAAAGCCACAGACCGAGCAGCAGGTACACCATCACCTCGACGTCCACCTGTATTGTGGCGTTTGTGTCGCATACAAATGATGTCACGGGATGTCATTAGCTCTTCCCCTTTACACAAAATTTCTTCTGATTAGCTGTCCTGTGAGCCTGAACGACCATATTAGGGGATGTCCCCTAATTTTGACATCATAAATTGAATTAGAGCATTGTAACAGAATGTACAGTACTTAACAAATGCAGAAAAAAATAGCAAAGCACATTATTGTTAGATTGCAAATTACTTATTTACTGACATTGCTGAACAGAAAAATTACTTTTAGTGGCTGAATGAAGAAGTCAAGTGTACTGGCTCAATTTGGGTACAAAAATATTGAGTGAATTTAATTTTTAGCTGTAATTTATTTGACGTTACTGTGGTTTCACATGAAATAATTTCACTGGTAAACGTGCACCGTTTACCTCCACAGGGAACAGGAGCTGCCAGCTTTGATGAATTTGGGAACTCGAAGTACCAGAACAGGAGAACCATGAGCAGCTCTGACCGGGCCATGCTCAACGCCTTCAAAGAGATCAGCACCATGGCGGATCGCATCAACCTGCCGAGGAACATCGTAGTAAGTAACAAAAAATAAGGACCTGTAAAAATATTTTCTGCTGTGGCCTAACAGTCTCACTGAGAGCAGAGAAAGTTGCCCATCTGCTTTTTGTCATTGTTGTGAACAGGTGACAGCCTGTGAGATAGAAAGTGAATCTAATGAGATGTTAAAAGTTAACAGACTGCTAATGGAGAGGAGCAAGAAACAAAAATCCTGCTGTGTGCAAAAAACTGCTTTTGTTTTTGTTTCCTTTGTTCTTTTTATCAAAGTTCTTGTTGTTTTTCACACTGAAGTCTCAGCTGAAGCTGTCACGCAGTTTTCCTTGTGAGGATGTTCTCATTTTGAGGAACAAAAGGGTCGTGGGCTATGGTCGTGTTCCTAAACATTAATTCAGACACGATCATATCATTTTCATTCAAAATTAAGCAAAATGGTGTCATAAAAGAGCCACAAACATAGGGCTCAGCAACTTTGTTAAACTGAAACGAAATGACTTCCCTGTTTTAAGGTCATGTAAAGACAAACATCACACTGTTAACATGCAGTTAAATTCCAACAGAAGCATAAAATCCATGACACTGAAATTAAAGTGTAAATAATGTTTTTTCCCCTCAGGACAGAACAAACAACTTATTTAAGCAGGTTTATGAACAGAAGAGCCTGAAGGGCCGAGCCAATGATGCCATCGCGTCAGCCTGTCTCTACATCGCCTGCAGACAGGAGGGTGTGCCGCGAACCTTTAAAGGTCAGAATAAATTTGTCTTGTGTGATTTTGAGTAATTTACTATCGTTGTTTAAATGATTATATATAACTCTGTTGTGTTCAGGACAAAATGTATTCACATAAAGAACTTATTCACTCACATTTTCATGGAATAAGCCAACATAGGACTGTTTGTTATTCATGTGGTGCCATTAGTAAATGTTATTTACAGGAGTAGTCAGGAGGCAGAAGTGTAGGATGTGCTTAAGGATAAAACCTTAAAAAAAAAAGTAATTGCAGTCCATCCAACCACCCCTAAAAATCTCCTTTCCTCTGCAGAGATCTGCGCTGTGTCCCGGATCTCAAAGAAAGAGATCGGTAGGTGCTTCAAGCTGATCCTGAAGGCACTGGAGACCAGCGTAGACCTCATCACCACCGGGGACTTCATGTCCCGCTTCTGCTCCAACCTCGGCTTACCCAAACAGGTGCAAATGGCAGCCACCTTCATCGCCAGGAAGGCCGTGGAGCTCGACTTGGTGCCTGGCAGGAGCCCCATCTCTGTAGCTGCAGCTGCCATCTACATGGCTTCCCAAGCTTCAGCAGAGAAGAAGACCCAGAAAGGTAAGAGGTTATGGACTGGAGTTAGACAACAGGTAGACTTTTCACGCCATTTTTAAGTCTTGATCCACGCCTCGTTTCCTTATATTTTGCTTCCAAGGAGAAAGACTTTCTTGTGAGGTCTTGAGCAATAGGTCTCCAGACTTTCTGAAGGCCTTTCAAAGGTTTTTTGGGCATTGGCTGCTTTTTTACTTCTCTTCAGTCCAGACCTTGTACCATTTTGGAGAAAGAAATAGTTTTAAGTTGTTTCTTTCCTAGCAGTCTGTCACAAAAGCCCCTCTTTTTTTCATCATATATGCAATGCTCGTTTCTGTTCAAAGTTAGAACTTTTAACCGCTTTAAAAACGTCAGGAGTGTTAAAGCTCTATTTACTGTCAAGAAAGCTGTTAAGAAAAATGCACTGGCGTCATTCCGCATATACTTCTAGTAATGGCTGAATTGTCTGTCATGCTCTTCCACAGAAATTGGAGACATCGCTGGTGTTGCAGATGTGACGATCAGACAGTCGTATCGACTCATCTACCCACGGGCTGCAGAGCTTTTCCCCCCAGACTTCAAATTTGATACACCTGTTGATAAACTGCCCCAACTGTGAAGAACACTCCTCTCGTACAGCACAACAATTTCTGCTGTACCTACAAGATCATCACCATTATTATTGCTGTTTTTTCTTTTTTAAATGAGTGTTGGTTTTGGAAGATTTCTCTCGTCCTGCCTTAGACGACACCAAAGTCTGACAGGTGCAACGGACACACATTCCAGTACTTAAATAAACAGCTTGCAGACTGTACTTGCAGTATTTCATTTGAGTGTATATACTGTACAATGTATATATGTCCAAGTGGGAAGTGTAACTGATACTTGCAATTTTAGGCTGATTTCCTACTGTACACAAAAACTTTTTTTTGTAGAAAATTACCAGTTTCTATTTTGTTAGTGTTTGAATTGTTCTGGGTAATTTAACTAAAAATAAAATTTCTCTTTAAACCAGGTCAGTGTTTGGATCAAACTAAACTTTCTGTGTATGTGGAGATGACCTCAAACTTCCAGAGGTGATGGAAAACCAGAAACAAAGTCACTGTTACAAATGTTTAATTTGTGCATTCGTGATGGGCAACAAACAATGACTGCAACAATGCCTTTGATTTTCTTTGTTTTTTTACACCGGAGGATGAAGAGCAACTGCTGTGAGTACTTGGTGTACCATCCATAAAGTTCATCTGTTCTGGCAACAACATGCACAAGCAAAAGAATAAAAAACAAACACTTTGTACAATCTATTTTCATTAAGAAACATTGATAATTAAAAACTATTGATAAAATTAGTGCTTTCAGCTTAATTGTATACATACAGTATGTATATATATTTATATAAAATATACCCTGCCCTCCCCCTGTAGTGATTCATAAACAGGTCTGCAACATTTGAGTCAGTTTATACAGAACAGCCACACTAACAGAGTGCCGTGCCCCCTATGTCAGCTACAACATGTAACCTGAACAACAGGAAGCTTTCAAATGGCTTCTGGATGGAGACCTGAAGTTACTATGAGCTTTGTAGCCTCATTTCCAAAGCAACAGCTGAGGACACCGACTTCTGCACAAAACCACCTCATTAAATTTGCCTTTATGTAAACTTTCAGTGTGTCAGATTGTTTAAACTACAGAGAGCCGCTCCTCTGCTACTCCCGAGGAGGACAGGATGAGTTTGGTTTCGGTAGCTGTAACTGGGCGAGACGCTTTAGTGTCTTTACTGAGGTAAAAGAAAGAAGAAGTCAAGTCCAACACATGGTTGTTCTGTAAGGACATGAAGGAATCAAAGCGCAAAACCAGCGGTCATATAATGTTATGGTTTGATCGTGATGCTCGACTGGATACTGTATCAACTCCACAGCTGGTCACTAAAAGCAGCGAGGCCACTAGAGGGCACCAGACAAGATAATTTTAGTGTTTTTCATCATTTTTTTCCCCAGCCAAAGGGCATTTTAATGAACTCGGCTCAAAATAAACAGTAATTCATTTACCAGTTTGGGCGGTGTGTAAGACATGGAAGCTTCAGGTGGACACGCTGGGAGGAAAAGGAGGTAAACTGGACCGCTAGACCCAAAAGAATATGTAGTGAATACTCTTACTTGTTTTCAAGTCAAGAAGCAGTAGTAGTAGTAGTCGTCAAGATGTTTTGTTGTTGACTATTCAGTGACGATGCTTTAAGCACTTCAAATTCAATGAGCGCCACTTTCAGATGCGATTGCTGCAGAACTTTACAGTGAGATAAGGTACGGCGAGGGCTTCGAGACTAACGAAAAAACCAAAACAAAACAAAACAATAAAATATACGACTGAATATTATCTGTACAGATCAAAAAAATTGAAAACAGTGACTCTAAATAGCATGACTGTGATGTTGCCGTTTTCTCAGAGTTCATGTGGAAAACATTCTCAGTGGTCAGACAACGGACACGATGGCAGTCTGTACAGGAGGACATCCCGCCTGCTTCACTCTCCAACAACAGAATTCATTCTTTTTCCCCTCTCCTTTAAAAAAAAGAAAAGAAAAGTTCTTCATGTGGATATAAAAAAAAAAAGAAGTAGTAAGTGTGTGTCCTCAGGAGGCATCTGGACTTTCTTCTCAATGGCACACAGTTCTGCCCGAAAGCTCCTCCCCAAACATGAGGGGCAGGGAAGAGTTTGTCTGTTCTTGTTTAAGGATTTAAAAAACAAACAAACAAAAAAATGGGATCTACAGTCATTGCTGTGCTTGGTTCACAGTGTGTGTGTGTGTGTGTGTGTGTGTGTGTGTGTGTGTGTGTGTGTGTGTGTGTGTGATTCAGGCGGAGCTAACACCAGTCAGCGATGTAATCAAAGTCAGAGAACAGGTTCTGCTCCTCGGAGTTCAGCACTCGGGGTTCCCTGGGCGGGGTTAAGATCGGAGCCTCTGAGGTAAATTCATCGTCGAAGTTGCTGACGTCACTGGAGCCCAGGATGGTCGGGACGAACGGCGGCTTCACCTTCTTGGCCAAAAGCCCGGTCCAATCGATGGTCTATCAATAAAGACAGAGCAAGTGGGTAACAACAGCGTTCTTTTCTTTGATTACCACAGTGATAACTTTCTCTTTGCGCCTCTTACCCTGAAGAAGAGATGTTTCTTAACCTCCTCTGCATCCTTTTCTCCTGCTCCCAGCCGTCTTTCTGGGCTCCTCCTCAAAAGCTGAGCACAAAGACAAAAAATATAATGTTAAAGTTTACACCCAGGAGCACAAAGAGACCGTTTCTTGTCTGTCTACACACCCTCCTCATGATGGAGATGGCCTCAGTTGAGAGGAACCGTGGATAGCGGACTTCATCGTTGACAATACTGTCAAATACCTCCTCTTCATCATCACCGGGGAAGGGTGACTGAAAGAGAGACGTGCCAAGGAGAAGAAGAAAAAAAAAAAAACCTGATGTAAGGAACATATTCAAGAAATAAATGATGGATTCTTGACATCTTGACGAAACACATGCTCACCTCTCCAACCAGCATCTCAAAGATGAGGACGCCCAGGCCCCACCAGTCCACGGCGCGGGTGTACGACGTTTCAGTTAACACCTCCGGAGCTAAAAACTCTGGTGTGCCACAAAACGTGCTGGTGCGATCCCTGAAACCCATTCCTGAAGGCAGCACAGAGCACGTCCATCACTCCAAAACAAATCTACATGTGTACCTCCAACAACTGATGGAGCAAGTTCATAACTCTGCTTCTCTGAAGATCTTACAGCACAGGAGTGAACAATCTACCACAGGGTTATGCTTTCAATAACTCTCAAAGTTTCAATTTGACATCATCATCCATTTACCTTCTTTGCAAAGCCCAAAGTCAGCAATCTTTACATAGCCCTCTGTATCCAGGAGCAGGTTATCTAGCTTCAAATCTCTGAAAATTGCAATGAGAGCAAAAATAACTTTCGGGACCCTGACTTTGAATTGAAGTATTACTTTAAATTTCTCAGGCCTTACCTGTACACAATCTTATGGTCATGTAAAAACTGTAATCCCAAAACAACGCAGGCTGCATAAAACCTGCAAAAAGGTACAAAAAACACAGGAGATTTAGATGACGTGCCGCTGTGAGAGTTTGTGGTCCTGCCCACACGTTAACAAGACACTCACACAGCCCTGGGCTCAGAGAAAACATCAGCGTGGATGTGCATCATCAGGTCGCCTCCAGCCGCGTACTCCATCACAAAGCAAACGTGCTCCTGCGTCTGGAAACACGCAAACAGGTTGACCAGGAACGGGTGACGGACGCTGTTGACCGTTTCAAAGATCCTCTTCTCGCACATCAGACTGGCAAAGAGAGGAGGAAGCTGAGTCACCACATTACACCGAAGTGACCTGACAGTGGGGGGTTTGTGAAAGAGCTTTAAGTGAGTACCTGTCGACCTCATCGCGAGCCACAATGTCTCCTTTCTTTAGAGCTTTGATGGCAAACATCTCTCCAGTGCTTTTGTATTCTGCTAAAAGCACCTGTGGAGGAGATGAACACTTCAGTTTTTTCCTGCTTGATTTGTCTACTAAAAGTTATTCAGTCCACAGAAAATTTATGGCAAACATTTTTTTTTTTTTTTTAAATTGACTAAACATTCTTAATATAGTAGAAATGTCAAGAAGATAATCATCAGCAGCATTTTTATTCAAAGTACCTTTCCAAAGTGACCCCGTCCAAGGACTGCCACGCATTTAAAGTCTTGGAGACTGAATTGGAACGGCTCTTCTTCCCTAGAAGGAGACCAGTGCATACATCAGTGTACTCACTCACTCCAAACCAACCTGCATTAAACTTTAAAGTTACAGCAAAACAAAACAAAACAAGGAAAGAGACACCACCATGAAAATTCAGTGACTTGGAGCCAAAGCCAGGGGGCAGTGTTTAACCCAGTGTAATTTGTTTTGAGTAGTAAGTCGTTTTTATTTGAAGGAAACCAATTCAAAGCTTTAAAGTAGCATATACATGGCAAGCAGTGACCCTCCTTACCTTATCTCTGTGTCTTTCTGAATGGCTGTAAGCTCCAGGTCTGGATGCTGGAACTCATGGTGCACCACTCCATCCATATCTGGCTTCATCACCGTGCTGATTCTCTTGTTGAGGAAGTCAAATGAGGCGAGTGCATCCTGCGGAGAGGAAACACAGGAGAACAGAAGGACAGAAAGAGACACACAGGGTAAATATGAAAACAGTGCTGGTCACCTATTTGTTGTGACTTTAAATTTAGTCTTTAGTGTTTCTCTGTAGATGAAAACTAACGTTGGAGAAATAAAGGTTTTCTATTAAAGAATCTAACTAACAAAACATAATTCAAAAATCATTTCTCTCAGTGCGTAACAATCTAATATTTCCTTCCTTTTTTAAAATTTTTTAAATTAAATTTCACTTGTTTGGCAACAACACACTTCCTTCCAGCTGACAGGAATGAGGCCCAGCATGGTGGACTTTTACGTACAGGAGATTCTCAGAGAGCTCAGCATGACTGCATCTGTGATTGTATCAGCTCGCATGCGTCTTATCACCACTTCTTGTAATTCCTTAAACAAAACCATACCTGTACTTCCCCCTTGTCAGAAACGCTGTGATGCACTTGTGGTTCTCGGATGTCATCGGGTATGGAGTAACGTTTGGGCCCTGGAGTGGGCTCTTTGTCGAAGTCCAGCTTGGTCACCAGCGGGTCGCTGTGTAAGGGACAGAAGTACAGCAGTGGTGAAAGTTCTTCTTACCGAGCAGCTGTGCCCATAGACACTCATGTAAAATGGCAAACACTACAGCATTAAAATGCATGTTTACATGCGAGTAAAAATCTTTGCAATGCAGCCATACACTTTATGGAGCTATGCAGATGCTAAACAAGTTTTCTAGCATTAGTTAATTACTTAGCACCCTACAAGAAGGCAGAGATCAAAAATAAAATTGCAGATGTCACAGTGGCTATACACATCTTTTCTATACAGTCTGTGGTTGCTGTATGGCTGTGTACCTGCTGGGTGTGGGTGAACCAGGCAGGCTGCTGGATCCAGTCTCAGCCGCCTGTGGGCTGAAGGAGTTTGTGCTGACGGTTGGTATGGCTCTTCTAACCAGACGGCCCCAGGTGGCGATGTTGATGTTCATCTGAGGGGCTCGCAGAAAAGTTTTACCTGACAAAGAGTAAAAGACAGGAAAAAGACTGTAAGGAAAAAATGAATAATGGAAGAAGAGAATCAGGAATATGCAACCAAATAAGTAAGGGATCCGAGGAAATTACATACAGTACTTAGTAAATGTATGAACACTGGAGAATCACTGAATATATTTAAACACGCAAGTCAACCAAGAATCCATCACTGCTGCCTTAGAAATAAGAACATGATGGCTTCACAGCAGCGACTCACCTTGCTGTTTGGAGAAAATCTTCTTTTGTCTTTGCAACTTTGGTCGTCTCTCTATGACAGGGTTGAAAAATGTTACCTGAAAACAGAGAAATAAAAAAGTAATTTCACAAAACAAAAAACATCTGTTTCCTGTGCATTCTTTACTCCTGTGAAAATACACATGTCTGTAGTTATCCACAAGCATAGGACACGCTGTCGCAAGACTAGAAACTAACACAAACGTGTGCCAAATCATGCACACCCGTAACACTTTACAGATTTCTGTCAGGATTAGATCACACTGAAAAAGCTCCACATCTAATCTTACAATCTTACATCCAACAGTAAAACCTTCTGATTTTATTTTAAGTTTAATGCATGAGTAATTTTACACACAACATCTATTAAACTACACTTCTGATGCAGACACTGTTTGAGGCAAGTGACTGTCATTAGTTTGTTTTTATCTGTGAGCGATTATTTAAACCCCGTCTTGCAACAAAAGCTTAACAATCACACTTAGTTTACGGCACGTTGTTATTTCAGAACTCAACCTTCAGGCTGCTCCAGATATCATTTTATTGGCAAGTTTTTTGTACTCCTGGATCTGTTTGATATCGAGGAGATACCCTCAATAACAGCTGACTGAGTGCGAGTGCAGAAGCCCCACCCACCTGCTGCTTAAACCTTCTCTTTACAAGGGGCAACCAATCAGAAGAAAGCTGGCTTAAAGGCAGAGAAGCTAAAAACTTGTTGTTTTGGAGCTTGTTTCAGACAGTGGATGAACCCAGTGATGAAACTGCTCTAATAAAGACGATGAAAAAACAAAAACAAAAAAAACATGGAGTTGGACATCTCCACAATACGTTTGAAATATTCTTCTGTGGACAGACTTTACCAAGATTCCAGTCTAGGTCTTCTCAGAGTATTTATTTCTTATAATTTTATAGCTTTTATAAGCAAAAAGATCACCAACTGACACACTTCACCATGTTTCCAATTTTATTTCCTATAAGTACAAGTAAGTATGTCTATCCATACATGTCCTACCAGATAATGTTTAATTGTGACCATTCAAAGCTAATTTACTACTTAAATTACTTTTTTCAATTTTTAGATTACTAAAATATGCCGACAGTTACAACTACTTATCCCCCTTTTATGGAATTAAACTGAAATGGTGTTTGTATACCTCAGCAAACAGCATTCCCTGTGGCTCCAGGTACAGACACATTCCATGACGTTGGTTGTCCAGGAAGTCCTCCAGCCGCAGAAACTTGACAGCACAGAGTGAACGCCAGTCCCGCCAGTACACAGCGATCTCCAGCTCCCGGGACTGCAACGCAAAGATGTGAAACTCAGCGTCCGTGCTGTATAAACACAGAGTCAACAGCGCAGGTGTAGTTCAAGGGTGGAAATGTGTGTGTTACCCGGTCCAGCTCCAATGTAAACTTCTGGTCCCATGCCTGATTGCTGACTGGTTTCCAGCTCGTCTGTCCTACCACTGTGTTGTCCAGCTTCAACACTGCACTGATCTCATCTGAGGAAAAAGCACTGAGCTATTAACAAAACCCCAATTCTATCCCCGTTGGTATTAAACAGGCAGTTGCTTCACTTCACCCATATTATAGTTTCAGGTGTGACTTGCTCTGGGTCATGCCCACACTTTAAGTAAACAGATCATTTGTTTGTGAATCAGCACAATATCACAGTTCATCTTTCGGTAATTATTTTGTGTACGAGATCAGATGTACTTACTGGAGAGTTCCTCGCTCTTGGTTAAGTTCCTTGAGCTCACGCCGCGGTTTCGGTTTGCTCGGCTGATGAAGGACGAGCGGGTCTCGCTGGGGCTCCAGCCAGGCAGCGGGACAGATGCAGCTTTGGAACGACCTGGGACATTTTCCAGTAGATCCTGACAGCCCATTAGCCTGACATCTAATGTGCCTGGAGGTGAGCGAGGACAGGACACACGTGTTATACAATTGCTCCTGCACAAATTTGTTCCCACTTCAGGTTACTTCAAGTGACACCATGTACTGGTATAATGAGCTAGCCCAGTTTACTGTCTGCTCCTAAACTGGACTATAATTTGTGCACCTCCAAATAACTAGGGGGGAAAAAAAACAACTAATCAACCAACCAACCAACCAGATCTGATTGTCTAATAATCCATCTTCTTTTTTTGATTCAACAGCAAAAAGTACACACTGTATTACAACCAAAAATAAAAACCAGTCCACACAGATCAGCTCAGTATACTTAAAAGTGGATACAACTTTAAATTAAAGGGTAAAGAAACAAACAAAAAACCAATAGACCACCTTTAGAAACAGAGTCATATTTGCACTGTTAGTGATTAGGAACAGCTCAATAGTCCAGTTACCTGTGAGTGCTGCAGGCTTGGTCACGGTGCTGTACTGTGGGAAGATGATACTGGATCTGGGACTGAGGGCTGGTGACGACAGCAGGGACAGCTCTTCTATGATGCTGTTGCTGCGAGGATGGTTTTTAGGCAACTCAGCGAGGCGTTGCTCCAAAGAATATCGCAAAAGGTCAAGCTTTTGACTGGACTCATTGAAACGAGCCTGGGCCTGAAAGGAAAGGAAGAGGATAAGGCAGCGAATTAAGACAGATTGAAAGGAAATTATTTTACTACAGCAGTCCAGAGATCCATTTCATCTCAAGTCTAAGATTGCATGATCTCAAAAGTGACAGATTTTGACTTGTTGTCCAGTTTTACACAGCCTACCTCTGAATGTGCCCTCTTTTCTGTGACTTTTCCAGAGCCCAGAAGTTTCATGACATTCTTGGCTCCCTCGGCTACCGCAGCCTCTATCTTGGCATGGTGACACAGCTCCTCCACCCGCAGATCTAAAGGGCTGATGATGGGCTTTTCTGGAGTACAAGGTCACACTTAAATCATTCACTCTGATGACATCGGATTTATAACCACTGTTTCTGTCTTTCTGTTTTAATCTCCTCAGAAAAAAAAAAAAAAAGCTCTGAAGGAAGGGAAGGCTCACCCATCACATCATTGTTCTCAAAGCTCAGCTCGCTGGCCTGGCTGGCCTTGAGGATCTGCATCCTGATGAACTCAATCTTCGTCTTGCTGTCCTGAAGCATCTGCTGAGCGGCTGCTAGCAACTTACGATCCTGTGAGTAAAATTGGAAACTAAACCATCACCGCTCATTAGGGAGGTATTTTATCTCTACAGACCATTGATGACCAAATCAGAGGATTCAATAACATTTTGTCTAAATGCACCTAATCCCTCTGCACGTGTTCTGTTTTGTTGCATGTAACACAAAAAGCCCAGACACCCGTTCGTGCCGTTAATTGGACTTGAAGTCTAAATGACAACATGGAAAATCTTATTCACCAAAGAAAAAAAAAAAAAATGTGTGCACTGCTGTGTTTGCTGAACCTTTCCTACGTGCAAACACACATTGGAGTAAGCAAACTCCACCCCAAATTCCTGTTAAGTTTAAATCCTGGTTGTTGATATCTGCGCTTGCAGGAAAGGCCTCCGTTCAACAGGCACTTCCTCTCTGACATCAGGAGAGGAATAGTTCCAACTGGAAGGTGCCTCCGTCGGTCTGACAGGGAAAGGTCGCTTACACCCGCCCCAGCAAGCCAGACAATGCAAATCAATTTACAGCTCCCTTAATGCTTATTGCATTACAGTTTTCAAACTACACTCACCAGAAATTCAAGTGTCCTCCACCAAAATAGTTTTATTAACAATATCCTGCAATAAAAAGCTAAATTATATCATTTCAAAGCAGAAGAGTTTTCGGTTTTTGGTGGGTGGTGATTACATGACATTGTCTATGTACAGTAAAAGCAAGGGGCCTCATTCACAAACAGTTGGTACTCACAAACTCAAAGTTAAACCACATGATTCACACACAAATCTGAGATTCCTCAAAATATCCTTAACCTCAGTTTGCTTCATTACAAATGTAGAACTGCCTCAAGCAGAGTTTATGAACAAAGACGCAGCTCTCATCAAATAAAAAATATAAATAAAATAAAAGTATTCACACAGTTTACCTAAATTACATTAATAGAGCCACACACTGGTTAAAAAGGCAATAACCTATCATCACACTACATTCCAGCATTTTTGCAGTTATTCCCAGTTACGATTGCAGTGGGCCACTCATCTTGGATGGACAGATCAGGTGGTCCTTGGTCTCCACCTGCTACCGGACACTACAACCTTTATATTTCTAACACACTGTCACTCCTGAGAACTCGGCTCTTTCAAGCTTCAAACTCAACACACTTTTGTGTCACTTTCTTCAGCTGTGAATTCGAGTCTAAGCGTCACTCTGACAGCAGTTCCACCACTCTTTGCATGGTACACCTCTAGGCAAACGTGTCTCCTTAGAGAAACCAGGGAGTGGCAGTACGCTAGCGCAGCGCACACTCTGTCAGGTTAGGATGATTTTGAGAGACACACACACACACAAAATGAGTCGTGTGCATGTTTCATGAAACCAAAGGCTCCATGTCTGTTTTTGTTAAGGAAATAAAACCCAAAAAAAACAAAAAATAAATGTTAGAAATAATGTTATTACAGTTCCTTCGACTCGGCTTAAAACCTCTTTGGGGTTTGCCAATGATTCCAATTCAATCCAGAAACCCCAGACTACACCAAACCATCTACTACACACCGGCTTGAATTACTACTGACGGATACAAGGGCCGAGCTTAACACGAGAGGCTCTCGGCTGTTATTACCGGTCTTCGTGACTTAACGCACACCTCCCAACTAAATTATAGTCCTCCCTGACTCTGAGGACTCGAGGACACACAAGGACCAACAGAGCTTTGTGAACAAACAGCAGTGCATATGACACACAGTATGTGTCAGCGCCTTCTCCCGTTTCCTCCTCCCCTACAGTGAAGCTATAAAAGCAAACCTGCCATGCAGCAGCCTGGTATTCATAATGGCAACAGGCCAGCCGGCTCCAGTTAACATGCGATTATGCTCACAGCACCTCTCTGCAAAGACTTTACCTTAAGTAGTCTAAGCACTTGTGATTATGAGTCTGGAAACTGACAACCTGCGGTACAAAAATTACACTAAGTAGTGTTTTGGAAAAGGTCAAATCAGATACTCAGATTAACCAGCAAGCCTCATCATTTGTTCATAATGACTTTTAAAAAAATCCTTGGTTCTGCAAGTACAAATCTAGCTTAATTAATAGTAGTGAGCCCCTTAAGTAAATTCATTCATCACTGTGATGAAGCATGCTCAAGTCCAGGTAAGGCAGACACACTTCGCGCTGTCATTTTCTGAGTAAATACACAATTACATGCAAATATGTGAAAACTAACAGATCAGTGATAATCACAAATTTCACAGGAAAATTGGTCCTATTGTTATCATGGCAGTGAGCCACTTGGTGGTGGTGGGAAAGCAATCTACTGAAATGCTGACAGCTCACAAGAAGACGGCTATAACGCTGAATCTGTACCGCTGCATTTTATTCGTTTTCCAAAGTAGTAAAGATATGTCATCTTTTTTAAACCGTAAAGAATCACAATCATTTGCCATCCAAATCACCCGGATTGAGATGACAAAAACACTCCTACTGCAGTTACAGGTGGTGTTTTTGCTTACTTGCTTTCTTTAAGGTGCCAGGAGCAGAACATTTTGTTTTTAAGTTGTTGAATTTAAATGAGGTTCAGGCTGAACCCACACAGCTCAAAACGGCACTATGCCAACTGGTTTGAAGTGTGTCTGTTGACTGTATAAACACATAATATGTTTAGTTTGAGGTAATAATGTTACCACCCAGCAACATCATCGTTTGTACATAACTGTGGCTAATATTGTGCTTCCAGATCTCAGCATTGTTATTTTTACTGAACAAAGACTAAAACAGAAGAAGCAGTCAGCTATGTAGAAGTGAATCTATTCATTAAATAAAGTATCATCAGAATGTGTCCGACGTGAACCAGAGCAAGCCTGAATCTCCGGGTAACCCTTCGCCTACCTTGGAGGACCCGTTGGAGTACATCTGAATCATGTTCTCGGCGCCCTGTTTGACTTTTAGCTCAATGTCAACCTGCCGTTTTAAGGCCGCCAGTCGGTTGCTGCTGGTGCACATTCTTGCTTCGCTGTTAGGGGTACCTGGTGTTAAAGGGCATTCTGGGTAAAGGAAGAGGAAAGAAAAAAAAGTTAGCATCTTATGGCCATCTGGAAACAATTGTAGACATTACATAAAGCATGTTACATTTGGCACAAATATGCAGAGGCTACAAATATTAACGGAGCATGTGTGCGCCATTTTTTATTAAGCTAAACAATCCTGCAGCTCTGCAAAAGGATTGATAAACTGCTTATAAAGCGTGTCCTGTTGCAACTTCAGTGGACACTTTACATGCTCAGAAGGGTGTGCTGTTTATGACTTGATGAGGTTTGTTAGCACAATGCTTGACTCAGCACAAAAACTACTACAGAAGTCAACAACATTAGGATTAAGAAATCTATTGTCAGCTAAGCTTCGTGGATTTTTCAAACAAGTTTTTGCTCAGAACGGAAATCCTTCAAATGTGAAGCCACAACTATTCAGTCTGAGTTTGGCTTTAATGCTTTGGTATTCAGGAGTTGTAATATGAAAGGCTGTCATTTCTGATCTCAGCTCATTGACTCTCTCCTGAAGTCTGCGCTGTTCCAACAGCACAGGGAAACCCCTGCGGCCGTCTCTATTGTACGCATTTAAAAAAAAAAAAAAAAAAAAAAAGGAACAACACACAAGTGTGAACATGCAGATGATTGCCAGTACTAGTGCCTATACTGTTTATGCAAAGACAAAGTAAACCCAAAAAAGATACATGCAACAGAATATCAACTCTTAAAAATGATCCATGTCCAGATCCCACAGGCTGCAAAGACTAAACAATAATCTGTCCATAGATCTGTAGACATTTAATTGTTTTTCCTTTTACACATAAATGCACACAGGCAAACACACAGAGATACTTAAACCCACTGTCGTCTACTCTCAGAGATGGACCACAGACCTGGTGGATAGGTTCACTGTTTTGTTGTGTTTTTTGGTCAAGTCTGAACTTGAAAGGTGCAGGTAAAAAATAAATAAATAAAATAAAAAATAAAAAACCCTCTCCAAGCTGATCATTGCAGCTGAAAGCAGAGCAGAACATTCACTCTCACACACACACACACACGGGTGAGGTGGGCAAAAAAACCTGCCCGACTTCTCCTGACTTGACTTGCAAGTTGAGTTTCAGAAGCTATGTTTTCATAAAGCTAGTAGTCTTAGAAAAGAGTCAGAGCATTCTTTAAGTGAGCCCACATCTGAAGCATGAACCCTTCCAATCTGTTGCAAGGTCCTTTAACATGGTACTCTTCATTATGTATTTAACTTCTAGCCTTTAAGCTCAGCTCTGTTTTTTAGTGAGTTTTCCAAATCCAAAGACACAAAACATGTCACATGACATAACCAAAGACCAACAGTTCACTGAAGGTGTCAAGACCCAAAATAACACTGGCAAAGAAACGGCGTTGTACTCTGAGACAAAGCCAGATGCAGATAACAATAACCAGCAGGCAGGTCTGTGATTCATTCAGTCCGAATGCTTCATCAAAACACCCTCTAACGATTCCTTTGAGCACCTGCGGGATACGGGCAAAAAGGAAGTAACTTATTCTTTGAACTAAAAGTCTAAATGATTCATCTAATGAGACTTAATAAGCTGAGAGAGCGCTTCACTGCTGAGTTTTCTGTTAATGTGGAGGAGGGGAGGATGCTAGTCCTTCCAGGGTAACGCTTTGATATGGTGACACACTTGAAGAGGTAGGGCTAGACAAGAAAAGCAGAGTATTTGCAGAAAAGCCTGTGGAGCAAGGTGAGAATTTTAGAGGTGCTCGGGGCAAAACTGTCACAGGACATCTATTTAAAAAGACACATGCAGAAGTGCTGCTTGTGTCATCTAGTACATGTCTGGGGCTTTCCTCTTCGCCTGGGGGTGCGGTTTGGCTGAGGTCGCATTGAGCCAAGAATTTAAGGACTACAACCCCCGCCTCTTCCAAGAGTGATCCAGTCCCTGCTGGGCCGTAGGACAAGATAGCTGCAGGGCTGATGTCACTGCTGGACAATCGACAAGGGGAACCCTCCCTCAGATTAACCCCATCTGCATCTGATGAGAAGGCAATGAGACATGCTTACACCGTCTAAACTAGTACATCGTGAGTGGGAACCTTAAACCTGTGTGTGATGAGCGGTAGGCAAACAGATTGAGACTTAATAACAGACGATGTCGGGGTTAGCTTTCTTTATGAATGAGATCATATGTGACAGAGGGACCTGACTGGTGTCCCCTGCTGCTCACACAAAGCGCCTGAGTGCGAATCAGTCCATTTCTGGCCTCCTCAGCTGAGTGGCGGAGAATAACCAGAGCCCCCTCAACTTTCTCCTGGAACAGAAACACATTCTGGGCTGCTCGGAGAGACAGAGCAACTCCTTCCTGCTAATTCAGGAAACAAGAGCTGAACATATTTCAAGAAGCTGTCTCGTGTCTAAGGAGCTGAACTGCGCTCAGTCCCTCTTGGCCGTTTTTGCGATGGCCAGCGACATTCCACTGGCCTCGCGTCACTTAAAAAGAAAGCCCTTATTCACCAGATAGGTCGCAGAGTCAGGCTAAATTTATTTTCACTTAAGATAACCATTTACTAAGACAACTTCCCTTCCCTCCTCCAGCAAACAAATACACACACACACACACACACACTCACAAATCCCTCCTCATCAACTTCCTATTGTCAAATGAGCCGGGACAACGTGACGGCAACAGGCAGACAAATACCATTCCTTCTCTTCCTGAATTTGCGCAGACATTTGCCACCAACAGCTACCCTAAAAGGCAGCTACTGTGACAAAAAGCACACTGAATGCACAGATGCTGCTGTGGTCCACTCTCTCCAAATTCCACTGTTGTCAACAAATGCAAAGGAGCAGGCTTTCAACAGCCTCGGAGAGGAACAATCGACAGCTCATTGTAACTGCCACGGGAATGTGGAATGCAACAATGTCAGCCTCTGGAGAGTGAGTCACCTCCAAACACTGAATGTGCTCTGTGTGTGTTTACATAGGTGCTCGTCTGACACAACAGAGACAAAATTATTTGGTGCTGTGCATTTACAGCTAAACCATAAGACTGCTACACATACATTAACTGGAAGAGTGGCCTGTTGCCTTATGTGACCTGGATAAACTCATAGCTGAGAATGAATTTAGCTTTAAAAAACACTGGCTGCAAACAAGAATGCCAGCGTACGATTACGACTGCAAACAAGACGACAATAAATGTGAACACTTTAAGATATAAAGAAACAGAGCTTCATAATAAGACTTAAAAAAAAAAAAAAAAGTGTCCAAGACCATGACTCCTGGACTGTGCTGTCATTTGCAACAAGCCAATTAGGACTGGAGCTACAGTTTATTTTCATCAGTGCTTCATCTGTTAATTATTCAGCGAGTTTTCGGTCATATAAGACAATTAAACAAACACTGTGTGTATATGAAAAACTGCATGTGAAGCTTAAAGTAAACTTAACGTCAGGTATTTGATTTTAAAAAGACGCTGTCCATCTGATGGCGGTGACACATGGGTGTATTGATTTGGTTACAGTTTTTACCAAAGCTTAAATGAGAGTTTCGGCCCTGTAAACCTGATGTAGGCAGCTTTTGTAATTATTAAGTTATGACAGACTTCCTGGACGTTTAACATGGAAAATATTCATTGTATGAAGGCTAATCTTTGCATGGCATTATTACATTTACTTAAGTGGCTGTACAAAAACTTAGGTGGGAACATTATTTTTCTGATGATTAATTATTTGACTACTTATATTAACCCCTTCCTACTTTGGTACCATCTATTGAATCTGACCCTGCCCTCCTTTAGTGCTTGTGTAATTACCTAGCACTTCTTCGGGGTCTTTTACCACAATGTGGGCGTTAAGTTCTTGTAGCTCCTGATGAAGCTCCTCGACCTTCTTGTTAGATTTTTTCAGCATGTTGTCAACGTAAGCCAGGCTCTTCTTATCTGTGGTGACCTGAGAGGCGGAAAAATGAGAGGAGACCACCTTAAAGCCTTGAAAAGCATCTCCATTAACTTAATCATAAATGTGATGTTATTAGACAAGGGAGAGATAGAAAAAACTGCATAATATATTTAGATTTAGACATTTTGAGGGAAACAGCGGATACTATACTATATCTGTGACATTACCTTTCGCAGGTTCTCTGCACCCTCTTTGATCTTTAGTTCCTTACGGATCTCACGGCGGATCTGCTCCTTGATCTCATCCAGCTTTTGTTGGACCATGGTGTCCGACAGGTCCAGGTTGTGTCCCAGACCGAGACGCTCTGCCACCTGTTGGCCCCGGGCATCCCCCTGGAGGAGGAGAAGGAGGAAGAGGAGGAGGAACAAAAGAGCAGATAGGGTGAAGATGTGGAATGTAATTAAGAGTAGTTCAGCAAGGGAGGAGAAGAAGAAGAGTAAAGGGATGGTAGGGGAAAAAAAAAAAAAAAAAAAAAAAAAGAGGAGGAAAGGACAAGCAGAGGTCAGTCACGTACTGTGCACACTGGCATTTTAAACTAGCATTTAATCAACAGGTCTTATCAACGTTAAACTATGAAGGAGAGAACAAATCTGCACTGCATTAAAGTGCAGAATTGCAAAACAGCTGAAGCTGTTGCTTCATAACATGCATGGATTTCCATCTCGTCATGAGCGCTCATGACGAGATGGAAACACAAAGGAGGAGTTAAAAACAATTTCGGCCCAGCAGTTAGAGTTTCTCACAATCACAAGCAAAGTTCATGTGAAATCTGAAGCCCTGAATGCAAATATTCACCAAATCCGAATTGTTCCTGGTCTTTGTGTGGTGACTACACATGTAAGCATGACTGATGAGCAGACAGAAGGGATTTGTATTTTATTTTAAATAAGAAGTAGCCAACAAACACCTGGTAGATTTAATGCATAGGAAGATCATGGTAATGCACCTTAATGTTGGTCATCAAACAGCATTTAACAGCAAAAGCAGAAGAACTGTCCCCCTCAGAGTGATGAAATGTTTGAGACGTGCTGAGATTAGAAGGTACTGTACAAACAAGAGAAACACGCACAGCCAGAGAGAATCTTTCAAAAGCTCTTGGAATTCTTTTTAATAATAAACGAAAATCAGGTCCAGTAGGAAATGCACCAGGTAAAGCCAGCAGGTCACATGACACAGCTACGTACAGTCAGAGGTCCCGCGTGTTTTTCCTGTTATTTTTGGCTTTTTGATGCAAGATAGTACATCTTATGCTTGATACCCAACTTCAAATGTTTTCTTCTTTTAATTTTACGATTTTTCATTTTTTTTGTCAACTTCATGATTTTGTAGCTAGATATAGCAATCATTCATAGCCTTTAATGCACACGTCAACAAATAAAGATCCTTGAAAAGAACTGGAAGAAGTCCACTTGCAGAGTGAAGCATATTTCACCCTTCACCTCTGTTCAGCGAGAAAGCACACGAGCCAGTTTCTTTTTCTTTAACTGACTATTTCAGTCAGACATCACAGCACAGGCGTAGACAATATTACAATTATGCAATCCTCCTGTTTGCTGAAGCTTTTAATATTTATTGATTACCATCAAAGCTCTGGAGCCCAAAGAGGCGTTTTCCTGGACACATAAATTTATATGATCTCATCACCAAGAGATTGCCAGTCTTTTCTATATTAGACCTACTCTCAACTGCTCTCTTACTCACAAGAGGCCGCCGCATCGAGTAGCCCCGCATGTTTGATTTGACAAGTTTTTATACCAGATGCCTTTCCTGAAGCAACTCCATAGGGATGTGGGTGTTTTCCCAGGATGGAGCTGGGGATCTTTTGCTTGTGTAATACAGAAACCACAATACTGATCCTCCAAACACTAAAGGGTCCCCCCCCTTCACCTCTACATTATAAAATTACTATGCGAAATGAACGTGTCACATCAACTACACTGAAAATATCCATTAACAAAACACGGGGTTCAGAAATTCGGCGCAGGCAGCCCATTCACGGTGTTCTGGCATCACCCCAGCATAGTGGTGTGTTTTGAACTTGAGCTAGCCGCTGTGCGTGTTGTTTTCCCTGCTGTTGTCAGTCACCAATGACCTGCATCCTTAAAACCATCACCTTAACTAAAGAGGGATTAGAAGTCGCTTCCTGAACACTTCTGCTCTAGAAGGTCATAGTACAGCATAATGATCCACTAGTATGTGAGCATCTAAGGTCTGATTATCAGCATATTACATTTTATTATAAAGTCATTCAAGCAAAAGTTATTTGGCTTGAAAAATATCTCCTGATTTTAAATATGAAGTTGTCAGCATGACCTTTTAATTGTGCTCCATGGCAACAATGAACGACCGGCATTTCATTTTAACCATTAATTAAAGCAGCCAAATTGTAATAAACAAAATATTAGCCAGGCCTTTGCTTTATTATTCCAAGAATGATTTTTTGGGGAAAAAATAAATAAATAAATAATAATAATAATAATAATAAACAACAGATTCAACATGAGAGAAACTCACTGCCTCGTCCTGAAAGCCCCTGGGCTGTAAGCAGAAGGACATTAACTTACTCTATTCAAGAAAACAAAGAATGATTTGTTAAAATCTTTGTTGCTTTCAACCCATCAGTACGAAATTTGCACCCTCATAACTGTAGTTAGGTTTAATCAGAAATCTTCAGTTTCAAGGTTTACTACTCTTTAAACTTGCTAATGAGAGGATGCTGAAAGGATCATTCTGTCTTACCACAACTTCATCGGTTTCAGCCAATTCCATCTCTAGATCCATTGAACAAACCGGTCCACGCACGTTCTGCTGACCAGCCACGATCATCCCATCAACTCCAGTGGATTTCTGTTGTCTAATAAAGCTAATAGTATCCTCTCCCACGGAGGTGAGACGAGCGTAACCAACCTAGGCTCTGCCCAAAGCCACAATCATTCACTCCACTATGATCTGATTTTCTCCAGCTTTTTTCCTTCCCTTCTTCACACTTTCTTTCTCCTACAGACTATTGACATCAGCAGGGAAGATAAACCGTCTGAGCAGCGATGGCCAAATCCCTCTTAGCTTCTCACTCTGTGAGGTCAGAGCAGCCCAGAATGGGACCTAATCTGACTCCATGCAGAGGGCTGTGGCTAAAATTAACCCATGTTAAAAAACAACGCTGGCTGTCTATGGCAGACCAGAAAGCAGTGTGCCTGCCATAGACAGCCAGTGTGTGTGTGTGTGTGTGTGTGTGTGTGTGTGTGTCAGTGATGGTGGAGAAAGAAATTCTCAAACAAGACTGTGGTATATTGTCCTTTATCCAAGCTGCATTTCTGGTTTTCCACCTCTCTTCACAGTTACGTCCTTTCCAAGGATTGAACCCCTGTTTCACATTAAAAGCTATTTCTAGGACCATCACCATGTACCTGAATTGATCATTACACAAGGTACATCAGGAGCTAACCACATGTACCTGGACCAAACCCTGAATCGAGTCAATGGCATATGACTGACAGATTAATATTAAGGAAAACGCATCACGCTTGGTAAGATGAGGGCTTTCCATCAGCTTATTCCTTCCCTTCCCCCATCCTGGCCTCTCTTCTATAAGTAGTCTTTAAAGGAAACTATAGTTTGCACATATCCTGGTCGACTCGTAGGTAAAATGGAGGTCACAGCTGGGAGGGGGGTGGGGGAGTCCTCTTCTTAAGTTGGCTGCTCTGCAAAACTTGTTTGCACTGTAGCTGCATCTGCCCAATGTGGAATGACGATAGCAGGAGGACACCAGAAGAGGCCTATTTTACTGTTCAACAATGCAAGGAAATCCATGAAAGGCCAATCAGATAAGGCAGAAATTAATCAGCTAGAAGACCCCGTGGGGCCTGTGTTTTAATTTTGAGATCAAATAAAAGAAAAAGACCAAGCTCTCCTCTCACTGCAATACCTCACTGACTTGCTCCTTTACCTCTAACTGCTCTTATCATCTTTTGACGCTAGAACGTATCACCCCGTAAGGGGGAGTGACATCATACCGGGAACTCGAGACTTACTAAGTTCAAAGACGAGCAGAGCAGAAATTGTAAGCAAATGTCTCCACTCACGCTACAATACATACAGTTCATGATGAATGGAGGGAACTTGCCAGTGTGGCTCTGCTGGCTGCACTGTGAAACATCCAAGGCTTCACAACAAATGTAAACAGTACCGAAAACCTTGTGGATACATATTTTAGTTGATGTTACAAAAACAGTCCTGCTGGGAACCACTTAATGCGCGTCTAAGGAAAAGCACACAAAAAAGGTGCCATATTCTTAAATGAGTAGGGCAAGGGTTACCTACAAATGTTGACCTTTGTTAATGAGCTCCTTTAGAGCTCCGGGACATGAAAGGCAACTGAGGTAAAAGCAAACATTTGGTCTGAACCTCAGGTAGAAGTAGAAGTCTAACAACAAGAGCTCCACTCACACAAAAGGACAATGCAAAGTTTGAGCCCGCTATCGAAGTCTGTGCTAAAAAAGCCAAGCCCTTGCCATTTCTGTGCGAGGCCTAATCGCAGCCTACAACCCGACACCCGGTCTATCTTACCCCCACAGCTGGCTGCAGAGCACTGGCCACAGCCCTGTACTCTGTGCTGCCGCCAAAAATAGCAACACAAGCTAATAAAGATAGCTCTTACAAGTGCAACCTTCTCGCAAGCAGTCTACATATCCCACAGCAAGTCAAACAGCAGGGAACGCCTCACATGTCACGTCACAGCAGCTAAAGGTCATTTCTGAGCTCCTCAGGCAGTAGGTGTCCAAAAAACCTGAATGAGAGGTAAACCACTTTCCTGCACCTGTCACCCTGCTGAGTTCGACTCCAATTTCCAGAAGCAGGTGTTTAAATTTAGCAGAATGCCAAAGATAAAATTAAAAGCTACGTGTGGCTTTTAACAAGATAAAGACCCCAGCACCGGAGAAACCAACATGTCCTACTGTTATTTATTCATGCACACAAATTTGACACTGCCTTCCTGTTACATTATGCCGACTGTTGTTTTTATCATTCATCATCACCCACACACGACCATAAATGTGCAGTGTCAGATTTCACTCCAGATTATATTGCTAACCTTTGAGAAAGTAAAAGTAAATCTTCTTATAATTTAACCGGTGTAACGGTTCTGAAACAGAGACCGAAATTATTATCCAAATGTCCACGATTCTCTTACTGTGATGGAGTTGTTAAAAGTCTGGTTGAAGTATTAATACATCATCTAGTTTTAGTCATTACGGTGAAGGTTTTGCTTTTTGTTATTCGTTAGCTCTAAAGAAAAACAAAAGGTACAAACCAAATTACGGTTACACTCTTTTAATTACACAAATCAACCAGTCCTCAAAGTAAGATTAGTCTGTGAGCCTAATCTAACTTACATACATGTCTGTCCTTACACATGTACAGCATTCAAACATGGCTGCTCCCAGGCAATATAATGTTTAAATATAATAAGTATAAACAAGTATAGATTCTGTGTTGTATAATCTACCTAGATCATGTGGCATGTATTATTTAAGATGCACAAATTAAACACCTCATCGGTCTGAGTCATCCATACATGACAAATACAGCATTAGGTTCCCGCACCCGTGGAGGTGAGGCAGCTTTCAAGTTGAACACGAGTTTTGGAGGTCACGCATAAAGTAGTGCCATCGGACAACGAGCTGTATGGATGAGCTGTCGCACAACTCAACAGTGTTTCTGATATAAAGATGCACTTGGAGGAGGAGGGGGGAGTGACGTCACTCGAGTGAAACTGTATTAATCAGTGAGTCATAACTGTTCACACCGAACAAAAAAAGGAGAGCGTAACACTGACTTCCAGCCTCTCTTTTAAAAACAGAAACTAGCATTACTGTTGCAGTTGGCACTAAGCTGGCTGCTGTGGTGTCGCTGGTTATACGTTCAACCAGTTTATAACGAGCTTGGAAAAGAAAACTAAAAGCATTTTCTTTACAAAGACGACATTTTTTCTTTTTTGTCTAGTTTTACCACATTTTCTGCACACTGCCAGTATCTAAACACACGGCGGCAACTTTTATTTTCCCAAAAAAGTAACGCAGGTTAACTAAGACCTGTACGTTTACTTTAAACAGCCACTATTTAAGAGCTTTTACGGTTACGCAAACGCTAAACCTCGTTTACTACAACAGGATCCTTTACATTAAATAACACGGCGGTTTTCGCACAAAATTCCCGGTTTGAAAGTTAGTTTGGACAATTGTGTGCCAGGCCTCAATCCATGGATAATTCCCAGGCAGCCTTCTGGGACCTAGCAGAGGCCCTGCAGTCCTCTAACACACGACTAACTCACAGCAAGCCTCGTTTTAAAGCGTTTTAATTGTTAGCTAACTTCTAACTGCACCTCTGGAGCAAGTTTGCGCACTTTTCGCAACAGTTGTCAACTTTTCCTACCTGCACGGAGTCGGCGGCCATCTTGGTTTTCGCCTTTGAATCAAATCCTACAGGGAGAGCGGAGGGAGGGGTGGTGGGACTCCAAAAGCAAACCTTGTTTTAAGTTTCCCTCTCTGGCGACAAAAAAACTTCACTATTTTGACCAAACCATCGGTCATCTCGGGTACACGGAGTTTCCCATGCCGTCTTCACACTTCTCTGACGCGCTCGCACCGTCCTAGCGGAGTCCAGGAGGGTGGACTGGCGCTCATAAATAAAAAGCTGAAGCATAAATCTGTCCCAGTGCAGCTGGAGAAAGAGGCGGTGGTTATAATAGAAGAGTCCGCCCAGAGGAGCTGCAACACTGCCGGGACAGCTACTACACACATGTGATCAGAAACTTCGTAAAGGCTGGCCTCACCTCAGGCTAACATCCCCAAATCTTCCCCAAACACAAATAAAGAAATTAAATCAAGGCTTACATATGTGAAGCAGCCGTATTAGACATTAAAGGTGGAGGAGTAACACCGGTCAATTTAAATAAAATGCTTTTACAAGTAAAAGTCTTGCAACTATTTATATTTATTCAAAGTTGAGAAGGTAAGTGAAAGTACAATTTAAAAAAAGATAACATTTAAAATTTAACCCTAACCTCACTGGCCACTCTTATAGGTACAACTGTTCAACTGCTTTTAATCTAATCAGATAATCATATTTAGGCATGTAGATGAAGTCATCACAGCCTGTTTAAACCCAGTATCAGAGTGGGCAACAAAGGTGATGTGCGTGACTTTGAAACATGCAAATCTGCTGATCTGCGGGGATTTTCCCACACAACCATATACAAAATGGTCTTAAAAATAGAAAATATACAGTGACGGTCAGTTCTTTGGCTGAAAATCCCTTTTTGATGACAAATAATCACTCATTACAACCAAGGTATGCAGAAGAGTATCTCTGAATGCACAACACATCCAATGTTGAAGCCCAAGGCAACAAAAGATCACACCAGATGGGACTCCTGTCAGCTAAGTTCATAACACTGAGGCTACAGGTCACGCGAGCTCATCAAAACTGGTCAGTAGAAGACTGGAAAAACATTCCCTGATCTGATGAGTCTTGATTTGTGCTGCGATATTCGGATGATAGCGTCACAATATGGTGTAAACTGCATGAAAGCATGGATCCATCGTGCCTTATACCACTGGCTTAGGCTGCTTGTGGTGATATAACAGTGTGGTAGATATCTTTTTGCATAGCAGCTGATCGTTTAAACATCACAGCCTACCTGAGTATTGTTGCTAACCATGTCCAAGGATAAAAATAGCACAAAACATATGTCAAATGTTAACAATCGTATTTTATTTAAAAGAAAATGATATGCTCATTTTTAATTTGATGCCATGTTTTTCACAAAGTTGGTACAGGGGCTCCTTTCCCACTGTGCTTCCACTTCTTTTAAACATTACTCTGTTGCTGTGGTTTTGAAGTGAGATCAGTGGCTGATATGTCGCACCTCAGTGAGAAGAGTTACTGCAGCATTACATAACCCACAGAGGCACACTCTTCATCACCAGCCATATGTCCCAGAGACCGGACTTACTTTTTTCTCTGTACTTAGTTGTTTTGTTGGTCATAAACTGAGCACTGTCAGCATATTGTACATGCAAAAGAGACTAAAGACTTTTAAATGTGATGTTCCTGTTTAAATTCCTGCAAAGGTCATTCTCCAAAAGCCCACTGAGGACAGGAGGGGGCGGAATAGATGCTGTGATGCCTTTCATATACATCAGTGATACATCATCAGTATTCACAATCTGTGAACTGCTCAGGCGTAGTGCATGGTGTGGGAGGGGAAAAAAATGGAGGCGATTTAATGTGCTGGCAGGTTTGTTTATATTTATTGATATCTGCCATTATCAGACACGTGTATGTCTGCGTTGCACCTCCCCAGAGTTCCACCTCTGTTATCTCACTCAAATAATACAGATGTGGGTGTGTTACAACACATGATAAACGATTATTATCCAGATTACTGAGGTGATGGTGACGTTTTAGTGAGATGGCTATGGTTCAGACAGGATTTTAAAAAGAAAAAGGAAAAACAACCCTTTCATTCACTCTATATATTTCAAGTTAGCTTGTTTTTGCCTTTTTTTTTAAAGCAACCCCATATATATGAGTTTATGGTGGTGTGGTGTTTAGCACTCGTTCCTAAAGGTAGTGGGTTAAAATCCACCAGCTACTCTACCAGAGTTTAAATGTTCTCCATTGCACAGGAAAGGCTAATTGGTGATTTTCAAAGTGACTGGTGTGAATGGTTGTCTCATTGTGTTAGCTCGGCAATAGACTGCCAACCTGTGGAGGATGTACCCCATCTTTCACCCTGTGACAGCTGCAACCACCCCCACAACCCTGAGCTGGATAGGTGCAAGAAAATGAATGGATGGAATTATTACCAATAGCAGCAAAGCATAAAAATACACTTCACAGACATAAAGGGAATGATTCAGGCTAGCTTGTTTATTTTCCTTTTCCATGTTTCTCAGGTCGATATCCACAGCCTGCGTGTGAAACTCTGCTCATGCATTATTCTTAGTCAAACCTCCAGTGATGCAACACTAAGCAAAACATATTGAATGACGTTACATAGCACGGGTTTTACAGTGGGGAAATGAACATCCAGTAAAATGGCTCCTGGTTTAAAAAAAACAACTAAATAAATAAAAAGCTAATTAACTCTACTGACAAACAAAGCACGAGATGTAGCAAATTCTAAAACTACAGGTAATGATATTAAAAAGCAGGCACTGACACAGAATATTGGAAAGCTAAGGCACCGAGCTCAAAGACAGTCTGACTGATCAGTGGTGGGGAGCTGGATGAACACCTACCGCGGTATCGGTTGGCTGAATAGGAGCAGGTGAGTGGAGAGGAGAGGCAGATCAGGTGACACTACTGACAAGAAAGGACAGGCATGTGGGAGTGGTAGTGACTGACATGACAACAGAGTTAGCGCATGGAAAAATTACCCTAGTGACTGAATGAAAACCCCAGGATGTGACAGCTTGGCTCATTTTAAATTCTTGACCAGCTTTGCTAAACTGAAAGAATCCCCCGGCTCACTTAATTACCGGTAAACAATAAAATAAAGAAAAAAGAATCAGTAGAAAATCTGGTATCTGTAGTGGTTTTATACATTTGTTATATGTCATCCAATCAACAGGGAACCTCACATCTGACACTGAAAACCACAACGCTACATGACCATATGTTAAATGTTGTGCATGTATGGGTGTGTATTAAAGGTTTATTTTAGGTTGTGTACATGGAGCTTTCAGTAGCAGACTGTCGTAAAAAAAGGCAGTCCCTGGTCTAATATTAAAAGGCAGCGTGTAACTGAGGCTTCAGAGTATGAGGGGGGGCATTGTCCATGTTAATCTAGGTCAGAGGGCCAAGACCAGGAAGCTGTAACTGGAGAATGATTTGAGATTACCGGGGATGAGTCCAGTAGCTGATGCCTGTCCAGGGATTATCTGAGAGCATGGGTGAATAACGCTGAGTGGCAGCACTGGCTCACATAAACTTTCCCTGGCCTGTGGTGGCTCCTGTTTCAGTGCCCTCCGTTTATGAAGCTCAGCTGCAGGAACTACGAGAAGAGGAGGTGCTGAACACGTGCTGGGAATATAAAGAGGTTGGCACACAACCACATGTCACTGCAATCATCAAACACTGTTTGGAAGAGTCATGTGAAAATGATAAACACACACTCAGAGGCAGGAGTGAACCTGGAGGCTCTTTATCGCCCCCTGCAGGACACCTGAAGTAAGCCAGCTCGACTTTTCCGTTTATGTGTATCACCTCGCAAAATCCTTGCTTTGCTGTACACAGTGATGATGATGATGCAAAAACATTTGGAAAAGAAAAAAAACACAACTAAAAACCAGTCATGAACCTCAGGTAGTTTTTTTTAAAGTCTTCTTTATATTGTTTGTCAATCAAAAGATGAAAACAGACATGGCAGCCGTGTTGTCTTTATGTTCAATCAGAAAAACCTGCAAAACAAGGCGAACTCTAGAGAAGGCACACAAGACAGAGTGGTTAACTACAGTATGTCCTCAGATGGCAAGGGAGCATCCATTCACCTGGATATACAAATACAGACAGTGACAGCACATCCAGGAAGAAGCTGGGGCTCTTTCCCATCATAACAAAGTATACTTTTTAAAATACTTGTAATTTTCATCGTTTCCCTTACACGATTAAAAAAATAAACCCTATCAGAGCCCAAATAAAGCCAATTTATCAAGTAAATGAATGAAGACTGATCTCTTATCAGCCTTTTAAACATACTGTAATGCTGCAGCTGGTTAGGTTAGCTTGGCATAAAAATCAATGAGAAACAGTCTGGCTTTGACTGGGAATGCTCTTCTGAAGCTCCTGAATTAATGCATAATTTCGCCACTTGTAAAAAAAAGAAAAAAAAATGGAAACGTTTGGCTCATAGTGGAGTTAGGGGACACCCAATACAGCAGGGGAACTTCCTCATGTCCACTCTTCATGCTTTAGTTGCTAAAAGTCTTAAATTTACTGGTACAAAAGTCGCATTGAAAACAAGGAAAAGCACATTTCCCCAAACGGATTTTAGCAGCCTCCCGTGTTTAAATGCTTCTACGTGACAAAAATAAAACCAACAACACGTCCAGACTTCTGTAACCTATCTGCCAGGAAATGCAATGGATTTAAAAAGTTGTAAATATTTACAGAAGCAGCAAGTTCACCTCACTTCAATAAAATAAGGTGTAAACGTTTCCTCTGTTACCCTCCAAAGGAAAAGCTGCACATTTACAAGAGTCACACACTTAGTATAGTATAAAACATACACGCGTGCCCCGGGAAACAGTCCGCGTTCACAGGACTTTTACTCATAAAAACCTCAAAAGGCTCCATTCAAGTCCAGCAACACAGCAACGTTTCTTACAGTACCGTCTCTTTAAGTTAGTAGTGGTGATGAGGCGTGAGGCATGTAGTTTCACCGTCAAACGTCTTTACGTACAAACCAAAAACGTAATAAAGAGATAAAATACAACCAAACACAACCAAACAGTACAGAGCCAATGAGAATCTTCTGGATAGAAGAACAGTGAATCCAATCAGGAGTGGAGGGATGATCAGCTGTCGGCCGGTCGCCTTTAAGACGCGAGCCGGGAGAGGCCCTCGGCATGGACGACCTTCGGCGTTGAAGTGAAAGGGAGTGGAGCAGCTGCCGGTAGCGATAGCAACCTGCCGATTGAAACGCGAGCTCCTCGTCCAGCTGGCCGGCACAGCCGCGAGTAGCAACTGCTGCCAGTCCGGTCGCTGCGTCACAGCCGGATTGCTTCTCCAGCTCCGCATCATGCTCTCAAACGAGGCACACGGTCAGCGGTAGTCCTCAAGTCTCACCTCACTCCCACTTCTGTTTGTCTCAAGAGCGCATGACTGAGCATGGACGAAGTGTTCCGTCCTCCTCCAAAGCACTCCGCTCTCTTCTCTAGTTTTTGGGGTAGATTTTTTCATAGAAGAAATTTTGGGCCAGCAGGTAGAGTTCCCCGTCCTTTTCCCGGACAGCATGCGCCCTGACGAACTGGAACTGCTCCAGGGCAAATTCATAGAAGTCGTTCTCCATCTTCCAGATGGTGGACTGCTGCAGCTTGGCAATCGACTCCTTTGTGGGTGGCTTCTTCTCGCTGGTCTTCCTTAGGTGGGACTTCTTACCTGTGATGCGAGTGGGAGGAACAACATGGGATTAAAGGACATGAACTCAATCATTCAGTACTTAGTACACAAGCGGCCTGTTATATTTACTGGTAATGCATTTAAGTGTTACTTTTGCAGAAGCGATTGTTGCAGTTCTTCTGTTAATCCACTGGCATTAACAACAAGCAGCTTCAATCAGAACGACACCTTTTCTTTTTTCCGAGATCTTTGAACAGTTGCCATTTTCACATGAAACAGCAGCAGCTTCTTTTCTGTTTAGGCGCGTGGCCTTCATTAAAGTGACTTCCTGCTGCTTCGTGTCAAAATGGCTGCCGTGACAACAGCAACATTAAAGCATACTTAGTGTGAGCTTTTTCTAATATAAACTACACAACCGACAACAACAAAATCCTACATAACACTGCTATCTGTATGTCCAATAAACAGCTAACACTAAACATGTGTCTCTGTGTGTGGGGGAGGCTGTCTTAAAGGGCCAGTTCACCTAAAAATAGGACTTTTATTCATTTAGATTGTGCTGGTGTGTGACGCACAGAGGTGTGGACTCGAGTCACATGACTTGGACTCGAGTCAGACTCGAGTCATTAATTTTATGACTTTAGACTTGACTTGAAAAAATGTTCTAAGACTTGTGACTTGACTTGGACTTTTACACCAATGACTTGGGACTTGAATTGGACTTGAACCGGTTTACTTGAAAAGACTTGATATTTTACCCCAAATATAAAATTTAACATGCATATTATATAGAGATTGAAAATGTGACGTCATTCACGGGTAGAACCGCAAAGGATTCTGGGAACTCGTGGCAAGCGGTACTAGCGCACGCAGGCTTTCAATTAAAATCAGTTAAACAGCGATAAAAAGAAACACAAAAATGTCAAGAAGCTGTTGTATTATTAACTGCAATAGCCGGTCGCATGACAGCCACGGGAAGCCGACGGGTAAAGAGATCGGTTGTTATCGGATTACGTCGTTGAAGAGAAATTGTTCGAGCCATGTTTCCGAAGTAACAAAGACGCGACGGATGGCCTGGATTGCAGCCATTCAAAGATAAAATATAACGTCCCAGAACCCTCCAGCTCACAGGTTAGTCTGCTCCAAGCATTTACACAAAGGTCAGTCTGCTGTTGTAGTTAACATAATTGGTGATATAGGTTACAAGCAAGTCTGGCACTGAACAGAAATTGTCGCGCTATGCTCCTTTATTTATTGTGCATAAATAGTGAATTGTCCTGACACAATATTGCGTTTCGCTTCTGTTATTATGGTACATTGACAAAAACATATACTTTTATTCACAGGATAAAACAGGTTTTTTGTATCACTAATTGCCCAGTGCGATTACAGACTGCGGTAAAGTGAGCCGTCATTTGTGAGCCGCGGTCAAGCCAGCCGCCTCCTATCCGCGCGGTGATTACAGCATACAATATTGTTGTCACTGCTACATTTCTGTGATGCTACCAGAAATTATTTCCACTACTAATTAATTACCGTTGAGCTCAAAGGTCCTATTAATAAACGGTTAACGAATGTGTATTTATGACGACAATTTGTGAGACTGGTAAACTTATGATAAGTACGATGGTCTTTCGTTCTACACAGTGCATTTCAAGGTCCTGTACCCATCCGTCGGTAAACTGTACCTGGGCTTGTTGCAGTGACCTGAAGTTACTAAACTTCATGAGTGTATGCACTCACTCCAAGAACCGTATGATTATAAATATGCATATAAATATGCTAAGATGAGATAGCTGACTTCATCTAACTAGCAAATGTTGTCCAGGCTACGTTGGTGATACAGTTTTTTTTAATGTGTATGATATTTTTGTCATGCGATTTTAAAGCCGGTCCTACAACCGCATCCAAGAATAACATGCAGCTTATCTCAGAACTGTCGGTGAAAATTATTCTTGGAGCTAGGTTTAATTGAGCTGCATTTTAAAGAGGTGCAATTTCACAATTTGTGTATATTTTCTAAGTTCACTATTTTGTCATGTGTTGAGAAAAACACAGATTTTAAAATTACATGGTCTAATATTTACATTTAGCATAACTGCAACATTATTTTTTCGTTTTTTTTTTTTTAAAGACTCGAAAGGACTTGAAATTCAAAGTTTCAGACTTGTGACTTGACTCGGACTTTTACACCAGTGACTTGAGACTCGACTCTGACTTGCCTGACATTACTTGAGACTTGACTTGAGACTTGAGGATAAAGACTTGAGACTTACTTGAGACTTGCAAAACAATGACTTGGTCCCACCTCTGGTGACGCACAGTTATTTAAGCCTTTTCTTCAGAAATGTAAAAATAAAATACATAAGTGTGGGTGGGGGGGGAAATTGGGGGCCACCTCCTTGTAGGCAACAAAAATTGCTTCGACAAGCAATTGCAGGTAGGCATGGTGACCACTTTCTTTTGCAAAACATCAAATAGGTCACCGGTTGGGAGGCAACTCATCTCCAACCCGTCTCCAAACAAGACTGCAGTCACTTTCAGACCGATCGGCAAACGTTTGAAAACAATTGTTGTGTCAACTGTCAGTCTTTGCAGAAGGGGGACTTGAATTAACTGCTTATATTTTGGTTATATTCCTATATTTAAGCAAAGCATAATCAAGATGGATCAGACTCAGCAGATTTTATAGCCAGTATCTCCAAAACAAGGCAACCTGCACCAAAAAGACACTATATTGCCAAAACTATATGCTCGTCTGCCGTCACAAGCACTTGCGTGAGATCCCAATTTAATCCATTGGCTTTAATATGATAAACCCATTCCACAAAGCTCTCTACATACAGTTCTTGAGCTAATCTGAAGCCCACATGAAGTTTGAAGATCTGTAGCATTGACTCTACAGAAAGTTGTCCACCTCTGCACATTATACATCACAGTATCTTTTATACAGCTGTGGCCATGAAAGTGATTGGAACACCTGAATTAGAAGATTTGGATGGGTGAATGAATACTTCTGGCAATATAGTGTATCTAAAAGGAATAAATAGCCCTACAATAAAGATGAATAATAGATAAATATGACTTTGCAGTTAACTGTCCGTTTAACTCTGGAAACAGGCCACTAAATAGTGTCAAGTTTATTTGCTCTGTATTAAAAAAACCAAACAAACCCAAAACAAAAACCACGCACTGTAAAATAAGTAGTTCTTTAATTAACTGTTAATTGCCTGACACTTGACTAGGCACAGTGACTGTGCATCATCACTGTGCAGTAGTCAGAGAAATAAAAAACAAACAAACAAACAGAAAGAAGCACCACAAACGGTCATGCGTTATCTACAGTCCTCCGGTTTGACCAGATTGAAAGTCACAGATAACTTACTAATGCCAGAAACCTGGCAACCAGGCGCTAGCTGAGTAATTTAGTAAACATTAGCTGTACCCGTGCACAAAGAAATGAGACAGATCAAGACGACGTGACATTTGAATGTGAGACTTAGTCTTCAGATTAATTGTTTAATGCGCTCGGGTATATTGAATCATTGTGCATCGGCGTGATTGTCACACCGGACCCTATTGTGCTGCCCATTATTCATTCTGGCTGCACTCATTATAACTAATCTGTAACTACATCAGTGAAGCAGCACGACTGCATTTTGATCACAGCCGATCACAGGAGAGCGATTCAAAGCGCTAATGAACAACCGCAGCACGTAAACACACAATATTTAGCCCTGAAATTGCAGTGAGAGGATTGAAGCAGCAAATTAATTATATATATATATATATTAGGGGTGCAACGATACACAAAATTCACGGTTCGGTTCGGTTCGATACTTTGGTGTCACGGTTCGATATTTTTTCGATACAAAAAAATGTTCATGCATTTTTAATTTGTCATTTATTAAAATTATAAATATATATTTTAACTCAAAAGTACAGTTTTTAAATTTAACCCTAACCCTTGTGCGTGTTTTTTATTTTGACAGCGAATGCGCACCTGCGGACCACTTATGTGCAGCCCTGGTTATTTAGCTCGTCATATTGCAGCCACAGAAATTCTTTTGTCCATGAAACCATAAAGCTGCACTTTCTTTTTGCCTTATAGTCTGATTTGTCATAACTTCTCCGTTTTGTGGTAAGCTTTTCTTTGGCTGTCACTTCTTCACCCTGACCTGTCTTATTTGGCTCAGCAGAACTGAAATGCTTTTACACGCACTCACATAAGCTCAGCGATTCTCTGCGCGATCAACCTCTCACATGTTTAAGCTGCGGGAGATTTCACTTGTCATGTTTGCATAGTAAGCTAACGATTAATAAGACGATGTCAGAGGAATTGGTGCACAAATTATCATCACTCACAGATCAGTGCTGTCGCTCTCTATACACAGTTCGCACGATTGCAAAGTGAAAGCAAAAAAAACAAGCGCAAATTCAAACGCGACTTCAATATGTCACATATTGACAGTGGCTCACCGATGCCAATGACATAATTACCCAGCTACATTTCCGAAAGAATGCAAAAGCATTGACATATATTTTCCTTCCTACAATAGCCCGACGGGCAGGGAAGAGATAGATTTTGGTAGCCCGACTGAAAAAATCGCTAGCTCTGGGACGTCGGGCTAGCGATATTGCGAGCCCTGTATCTGATTGAGGAATCACTCATCTTTGGAAAAGAGAGTTTATTACAGAGAAATGGCTCTTTCCAAAATAAAAGCTGTACTATCCGCTTCTTCTGGGCTATATTCTCAGCAGCATAAGGAGAATCATGTGCTAACAGCGGTCTAAATGACTCGGCTAAAGTTAGTAGCATGCTTGCTTTTTTTTGTCTGCTTTCACTTGTCTTTGCACTAGGATGATGTCTGCGTAAATGTGCAGTCATATTTGTTGTGTTCCCACTAGTGCTTTCAGGTTAATCTCGTTGAAATGACCTTAACGCCACAACACGGCAAATCTCCGTTAACGAGCTACCGCCGATCGCTCCGTGCATGGGGCTAGACGGCCAACATGTTAACGAGCTAACTGCGCTAACACACTAGTTCACACCAATGTAATTGAGCATTGCATGGCACATCCAACATACTGTTTTACTTTAGTCCATGACTCGCTTACCTTCAGGGTCATACGTCACATGAAAACCAAAATAATTCCAAACGCCAGATCTGAATGAAGTTCAATTTGCCTGTTGCAAGTAGAGCTTAACTTCTGTCTCGCTAGCTTGCCCTGCCGCTCTTCCTTCTGACTATGCTGTCTGTGTTGAGCGCTCAGTGGATCTGCGCTCAACAGTGCAGCCTAGGCGGAGTAGTCGAACACAGATTCACTGAGCGCTCAACACAGACAGCATCGTCAGAAGGAAAATTGATAAAATAAATTACAAATGTTGTATTGTTCAATACATATGCGTACCGAACCGAAAGCACTGTATCGAACGGTTCAATATCGATACGAATATCGTTGCACCCCTAATATATATATATATATATAATTATTATTATTATTATTATTTTTATTTAAACTGTGTGGCAGGAGCAGCACCTGTTTTGTACAGCTCAGTGGCTCCTTTGAAGAAGCGTGGCAGCGCGGCCTCCAGCATCATGACAAAATCTTCCAGCTCTTCTGTTACGCCGACCAACATGTACTCATTCACCAGGTTGTACTTTGCCTGCTCCAGAGCCCACTGACTGCCCACGTTCCTACACACAAAAAAAAGAAAAAAAAAAGTCATGTTTTTCTTTTCGATGTGGATATTTTCTCTTTATTCTCAGGGAGTCGCTGCTCTGCTGGATGGGAAAAAAATATCCCACACAGCTTGGAAAAACTGAGCAGAAATGGAGGGGAAGAATGATGTAAGGCCTGACACGGAGGAAGAGGAGGTGATGGAGAGAAGAGCAGCAGAGAGGAGCTGAAAGACAGACAGGATGAACGATTAGGTGAGCCGTGAGTCCGGAGAGGGTTGAGACAACAGGAGAGCGGAGCAAAAGGAAAAAAAAAAAAAAAGCTTGGTAGTGAAAATAAAATAAGGATTGTTTAAACCTATAAAGTAAATTGTTGGCAAGGCCTTCTTAAACACATCAATCTATGACTGGCTGCACTGACCTCACCTTTTTGTCTTCACTATTTATTTAATGTTTCCAAGGGCCTTTCCATTACTTTAATATACTGCTCTCTAAATCCCAGACACTCAGACCTTCAGTCAGCAAGAGGGTAGATGGATTAGTCAGGGTGAGAGGGAAGAGTAGGGTCAGCGAGAGACTGATAAAAAAGGAAGAAAACACAATGTAGAGAGAACGGCTCAAGGCAGTGAGAGGGCTACTGGAGACCTTGAGGAGAGAGTGTAGCAAAGCAGAGAATGACTGAATGTGGTGCTCTACTGAAGAAGACTGATACATCACGTCTTTTTTAACAATTTCATCTGCATGCACCGAGGAAAAGACAAGGTCAGTGACTTTGCTTGTTTGTGTTGTTGACAACAAACCCAGAGAAAAATATCTCACCGCTGCATTTATTCCTACCCTAACAGTGGTGTTAAATCTGAACCCAACCGAGCATATTTAACATTTGATACTGTGTAAATGCATCGAGCCAATCCTGATTTATTCTTATTTTGCTCCCAAGGAGGCAGAATTATAATGCAGTTTTTTTTAAAGTGCTCTTGAGCAATGGTACTCTGGGCTTTCAGAAGTTTTTCTTCAGACATCGGCTGCTTTTTCGCTCACTTTCAGTCAAGTTCTTGTACCTGACTGTTTTAGGAGGAACCGGTTTTCTTTCGGAGGCCAAGGAGCAGACCCAGGACACGCTGGAGGGATTATGTCTGTCAGCTGCCCTGGGAATGCCTTGGTGTTCCACCGGACAAGCTAGAGGAGGTGGCCACGGAGAGGGAGGTCTGGGCTTTTCTGCTAAGACTGCTGCCCCGCGACCCAGAAAAGCGAAACAAGATGGATAGATGTTTTAATAGTCTGTCTTTAACCACTCTTTTATGAAAACATTAAATCTGCCCTGTCAACCAATTTCTGCAGTTGAATCCGTAGAAAATGCTGAAGATAACACAGTTAAACTGGCATAAAACAGTACTTTTGCACCAACAAGGTGATTCCCAAAAGAACTATTAGCCAAAAACTCAGCATGGTGTGCAGCGTGTCCTTAACCCCCCCAAAAACTGGACATTGGAGGATAAAAGAAATGGCAAGTTTAAAATAAACAACCTCCCTGTGACTGATGAACAGTATCTGAAAAGTCATGTGTTTAAGAAACAGTTAAACACCCAGCACAGGCCTGACACAGGACCTGCAACATTAGTTGATCCATCCACTGATTGCCAACAGCAATAATAAAAGCCTGACATGACTTTGGGATACTTTACTCTCTGCTGTAGTTTTTTCAGGTCTGCTACTTCTTCTTTTGTTCTCATCTTGTCTGCTTTGCTCATTTAAAAAAAATTTTTTTTTTAAAACACACAATGCACACCTCGAAGAAAACAAAACAGTGTATTGATTTATAGCTACACTATTTTATTAGGTACATAAGCTGTATCATTAAGCCTGTTCATTCCTGTTTTTGGTTGCAATATAACCAGATCTCTTCTGTCAACATGCAAATGTATAAAAAAAGGAGACACGTTTGATAATCTCAGACTCAGTGTGGTCTGAATGCGACACAGCAGGAGCAGCAGGTGTTTGAATTCTCACCAGCATTCGGAGTAGTGACCACAGAAAAAGGGAATCTGGAGCCAGAGCTTCTCGGGAGCGCAGTCCGAGCCACCAGCTGATACACATTCATCGAACGTCTGAAACACAGAACATGAAAAACACCAAGAAAGCAGACGAAAAGATAAGTGTTCCTTCATATTAGACCTTCATATCCCTTAATGCACTGAGAAACAAAAGAAAGACGACAACATTCCGAAGTAGCTTTATGCACAAATATAATCCTGAAGCTACACGGAGCCTTTAAAAGGTACTTTAAGTGGTTATTTTCCACAGTTTAGTCAGAACTTCAATTCTCCAGTAATTTTTTCTTCTAGTTCAAAAGAAAAAACAAAACACACATTTGGGAGAAATGAAAGAGAGGGAATTTTGTTTTAACTGGAATTACCACCTCACAGTGGTATGCTAGTTAAGTAGCTGGTAACAACCCAGTCTGGTGACATTTTATGTCACCACTTCATCGGATTTTCCTGTTAGAGGCATTTGTGTGAAATTTAGCGATAATTAAACTGCGAATTCTCGACTTTGGTGAGGTGACACTGATCTTGACTACTAACTTTTAATGAGCTCATCCTTGAGTCCAAATGAACATTTGTGCCAGATGTAATTAGATTGTTTTTGCTAGCATTCCTGATGTTTTTCCATTTATAACCACGGGATTCAACCACGGACACCCCAAAACCACTCAATGCCTTGATGACTGTCGGCAGCACAGAGGCCTCGAAATGCTGAGCTCTGGAAGATAAACGCTCGGTTTGATCACTCAAGCCAAATATTAAGTGAGATTTCATCCACAGATCCCTGTTATTTAAATGAAAATGAATCCATTCTTTAAATAAAAGAATAAAGCTGTTTTACCTTCTTGTCTCCTTGTTTTCTGCGTCTCAAGCCGGGCCTGTAGTCGTCCCCGAAACGTAAAAAGTAATAATAGGACACCAGCCTTTCAATTGGGTCCCTAATCACATTTATGTAGATGGGCTTCTTCTTCACCCCGAACCTGAGGAGAATTACTCGTTTCAGAAAGCTCACCAGGAATGAAATCAAAATGCATGAAACAGAATTTTTGTTTTTATGCAATTTTGTTTTCTTAAACATTCAAATGGCTACAATTTGCTTTTCACTCTGAGAGTGAACAGCTTTAAGTGACCACAAGGTGGAGTCAGCTGATCAAAGCCACAGCAGGGTGGATTAACTGGTTACAGGGCTGTGGAGAAAAAAAAAACAACACTATGTGAAATGAAGGCTTCTTTACTTGGTGAAATCCAGGAAGGAGACGTGTCCGTGGTAGAAAGCCGGCTTCATTTCCCTCCATTCAGTCACATTCTTTACAAACCGCACCTGAACAAACCAAAATCAACATATCACAATAATGACCTCCGTAGCAGACAAAGATGATCAGGTGTAGGAAGATGGAGGAAACGCAGGTCCCCTGACCTGGTCCTGGAGGGACATGACCGGGTTGTTCTTGGTGGTGTTGATGTGCAGGACGTGGTAGTGGTTCTTCCCGCACAGGTCGTAGGCGATGTTGGTGAAGGAAGTGCTGGCTGTCTTGGGCACCCGGTTGTAGATGATGACCACGTCATCCTCGCTGTCGGACAGCGCTGCGGCTGAGTCCCGCTCCCGCAGGCTGTCTTGCGTGTGCCTCTGCTCGATCTCTCGTACCTCGTGTCTGGCGATGGCTCGTTCTGGGGAGACGAACGGAAATTAGAAAAAGGCGAGTTCAAGATGCAGAAGTTAGATTTTTTTTTTTAAAATGAGAGTTGCCTGAAAGGAAAGATTAAAAAAGTCCTTCGGTGAGTTACTGATTACTCAAGCTCCAGGTGAAGCTGTTCTCAAGCTGAACTTGACCTTTGACCTCCCTGTGAAGCAGAATAACAGCAGGAACTTTTCCGTGAAAAAGGTCCAGCTCATTTGTTAAACTACTGATCGATTTAAGAGAAAAATAAGAAGACCACATGCTCCAGTTTGATTTCAGAGCATCCCAAATCCTCAAAGCTTTGTGTTTTTTTCTTACAACTATGATCCAACACTCACTGTACTTGATATGCATGCTACAAATATAGTCTTTGATTCAAATCTGATCCACTTACACCTTAAAATATCGTGTTTCCTTGTCAGAAGCGTCAGCGCTGTGTGAGAGACTAAACTGTAACTTCATTAAAAATGGATTTTCATTTCACCATCTGTCGGGAGATCTTCAAGATCTTTCCCTGCTTCACGCCGAGGATCAAGAGTAATGTCAAACAGGAATATTAGGTAATCATTTTGTGAGCAGCCCATTTCACACTGTGGTACTGCTTCTCTTGTTCGCTAATCAGATTCATCTTTAATATCAGTCCTCTACCTTTACTTTCACTCTCCTCATTTAACTGCAGAGTGGACTGTGTGTTTGCTCATATTTTAGATCAAATAAATGTACCTTCATTTGGACTAGCATGGAGAACAGGCTCAGGGTAATGGCAAATGATTCTTCTGAGAAAGGTGTCACATAAAGGGGAGTGGGAAAGGGAACAGTAAGAGGTGGTTCAGGGTTAGAGGTTGGCAGTTATTTTGTGGCTAACTGGATATTTGCAGGACATCAATGTAGCTTAAATGAGAAGGGTGGAGGGTTTTTTGTGAGGCGTGGGGGGGCTGTTTCCACCTAAACACTGCACGAAGCTGCAGAAAAGCCAGACCCCAGTAGCTCGGTGTGAATAGATTGAACACAAAGAAGGCCTGGCTTTTGTCGTCCTTGGGCTTTTCTTTATCTGAATTCGCCTCAGATTGACGGGTGTTGACAAAGCCTCAGAGTGCTCTGCAGGAAGCATGGAGAGAGAAGAAGGGTGTTTGTACGAGGAGGGGAGGCAGCACAACACTGGAGAACCTAATACCCGTGGGAGCTCCCAGCGGAGCCACTAGGCTCCTAAAAACCTTTCCTAATGCCATGCCTGGCAACTGAGACACAGTTACAGCTTGGACCTGGCCTGGACGTCTTTCCAGGCTGGCATCTGGCACCAAAAGGCCAATTAAGATGTCATCTGCGATTCCAGCAGCCTCCCCTTCATCTGTGTGAATGCGAACATACTCTCAGCCCCTGCTCTTACACCTTCCCGAGCAGCTGTTAATGTTCCACTCATGAAAGCGAGATCTGGTTTCTGACGGTGCCTCGTCGTTTCCGCATGCTCACAACTGGACTGATGGCGTGGAGACGTGCCAGGTGGCTGTAATGGCTGAAGGCTGTCAGCGTGCAGAACAGCTGTAATGGAGATACTCATTCGCATGTCCGTCCAAAGAGCGCCTTGGCCAACAACAACAGAAATAACAGTTGCTATGTTGAAACTTTCCCAACGTGGGATCAAGTGTCGTTTTTGGATTATTTTTAAAATGGAGTACTGCGACTGCAGAGAGAGAATGGCAAAGACAAAAGAAGAGTTTTACGGGTGTGCAGTGCCAGGTGTCTTAAGGACACACTCTTTATTCTCAAAGGTTTTGACAGAGAGTTGACTCATATGAATGATGGGAACCTTAATATAATGGTTATTCCAAATATTATCTTACATTAGGGCTGTTCGATATAACGATATATATCGGATGACGATATAAAAACGTCTATTGTTTCATTTTACGCTATTGTTTGTTTCGTGGTGTCGCAAAATAAACTGTTTACTGTAATATTTTTTTCATCGTTTTGATGGTCACTGTAGTGGCTATATTAATTTCTTAAAGTTCTCTTTTTCTCTTATATTTAATATAACCACACTACGGACGGACACCGCCTGTTTTTATGCGTTGTGGTTAGCAGCAACGATGGTAAAACCATCTCGTGTCCGCTTGTTTATGTTCCACATAAACCTTTCACAATAAAGCTCAAGATCCTGTTGAGACTTTTCAAAATAAACCGAATCACGTGAAAGAGCAGATGGACAGAGTTTACGGATGAGAAGTAAAAAAAGAGCCGTCAGGTGCTAAAAAATAAACCTTAGGCTCAAACGTTAGAACAGGCTTTCCCCCGCAGCACGCCGTGTAATAAATACTCACAAAGAAAACGGCGGGCATTACAACTTATGTCTAAAAATGTCTAGTTTCATGCATCTGTTAAAACACTCGACTCCAGCTACATGATGCGCAGCTGGAAACACTTCCCGCAAGTCGAGCTGCCCGAGATTCACAGAATTTACAGAAAATGTTACATTTTAGTGATTTATATCGTTATCAGGACGATAGAATTCTTATATCGGGATATGAGATTTTGTTCATATGGCACAGCGCTATATTACATCTTAGTTATTTTTCCTATACTTCCCACAATGAGGTCTATATAATTTTGGACAATGACATACTTTTTGTTATTTAAGGGCTGGCAACCACCGACCACAAGGGAAAAAGAAATAATCCCTGACTGGTTGCAAGTGGATGAAAGAGGTAGTCACCGTGAAATTGATGACCCATTGGCAACCACCTGCTTCTAGGGAAAAATGTGCATTCTGCCTCCAGCTGGCAAGTGGTTGCTGGAGGTTGCTGGCAGTTGGTGGTGTAAAAGCTGTCACAAAGAAGTATTCGGTGCTGCGACTATTTGGATCACTAACAGGTTGCTGAGGTCGCCAGGATTTTTTTATGGAAGATGCCGACTTGTCTCCAAACACTTGCAAACTAATTACACGATGGCAGTCAAACTCTGCAAACTTAAAACGTGGACCTTTTGAACCTTTTGAAATGTGTCGGTTGCTGTGCAAAGCATAACTTTTATTTCGAAGGTGAATGTTCTCCGTTTCTGGTTCGTGTCACTGAGAGAATCACCTTGTAATTACTTTTAACCTGCAAGGGTTTTTTTTAGACCTGTGTGACCGAGGCCTATATGGACAAAAACAAACAAACAAAATGAAAAAAAGCATAATCACTCTCAAGTTTTATGACAAATATAGACACATGTAATTCCTCAATGGTTAATCTAATATTTTCATTAAACCTGAGAGCTTGCACTTTAGCTCGTGCTCATTATATTTCTGTATTTTCAGTACTGTTTGGAAAATAGCTAAAACAATAAAATAACCTGTTTTGATAGATGGGGTCACATGACTGTTGGGGTTTTCTCTCTGATATTGTAGGGTCTTTGCTTTACAATATAAAGTTCCATAAAACTGGCAATTCATAAATCAAAATTAATTAACCTGTAAATTTGTGTTTGATTTGTGCTATTCTTACTGATTATTCAGAAAACGTTCATCATCTGAACTTAAAAGCAGCTTTAATCCACATATCTACCTCACTTCTCACATGCCAAATATATTATGAATGAAAACGTGTTTCCAGTGCTTACAGCTTAAAGAAAGAAAAAGAAACATCTGAAATATTCAACAGCAACTTTTTCCAGTGCTCCAGTTACTCTAAATAATCCACAGGCCTCACTGTCAGGAGTGTTTTACTGGGACTACTTTCCATTAAATAAAATACTCCCAGTGAGAACTGTTGACAGCGAGGTCTGTGGATTATCCAGAGCAAGGAGTAAGTGCTTCGACTGCAGCTGCATATTTAAAACAACACGGTTTGAAACTGTGTGCGCATGGCAAACAAAACCCCGTTCAAAGTAGAACCAAATTAGCCCACATGGTTAAAATACAAACACAAATAAATGGAGGTAACTGTTAAAATGTGTTCCCACAGGCTTCAGCTCTGTCCGCCTCGAACCGCAGACATCAGAGAGAGAAGAGAAAGAAAGAGAAGAGCGTGCAATTTGCTTTGCCGTGGAATAAACACACTAATGGAAGAGTATGTGCAGCTTCAGCTTGCAGGGAAGTCTTTCAGTGTCTTGCTTTTAAAACTGAAGGATAGAATAGTGAGAAAACACCGGGGGCTACCGTGTCCCTAACTACAGTGTCTTGAACTATGTGAAGGGGCTGTGAGCCACTTGTTAAAGACACGGCGTTTTGTGCCAAATTTCCAACAGTTAACAAGGAGGCGAAGGGGACACGGAGAGGGCTTCTTGGGCTTTGTAGTAGACGCCCTATTCATTGCAAGATTGAACACACTTGGCGCAAACCTCCTTATCAGAGGGCGCCCCACACACAAACTTAAGCTTAGCGCTCCCTTCTGAGGTCATTTAATTAGAGAACAAAAGCCTGAATTACTATGGCCACACAGCAGGCCTCTTTTCATTCCACATTTCCGTCGATTTCCTCCCCTCAAGCCGACTATGTGCATTAAAAGCTAATTATGAACCGTGACGCCAACACGGGTCTTAAACATTGTGACAACTACAAGCCTATTACTCTGAGCTTCATTCAAAGTCAGAGACAGGAGGAAGACAGAGTGCTGGTAGCTGAACATATTTACTAAAGCAATTTAACGCCGATTAGACCCAGGCATTTGAAATCATCATTCATATTCGCCGCCAGATCTGCAGAATGTGACAGGCCGTCATGTATTATTGCTATCACGTCAGATCTGATGGGATAATAAAAGTGGGGGAGAGAAGATGATCCGTTCTCCAAGCAGCTCATAAATTTACCGTCGCTCCGTTACGCCAGTTGGAGCTCTCTGCCTCTTCCCCTGAGAAGTTTAGCCCCTCGAACCGAAGCCTTGAGCTAGGTGGGTAATAGAGATCGGCTATCAGCGGCAGACTGAGGTCTATGGGCTTGTATGGTTCTGCTTGGATGCCGCTGGATTGCAAAATCAATGAAGGATGACAGGCAGGAGATCTAGGTTGCTGCTGTATATATAAAAAAATTGAGTTAGTCTACTGCTGCTGTTTCTCCTCGTCCCCCTCTATATAGACTTGGATGCATGCTACTGTTTTGCAGTGCCAGGTTTCCAGGGGGACAGTTATGTCACCACTGCAGCACTCACGAACATTTGGATAAATTGTGCACTTCTGAATTTCTAATATAATTCAGCCTTTGGACACATTTAGCAGAGGGTGGATTATCAGAGGAAAAAGGAGTAAAGTCAGACCGACAGGGAGAGATTCAGGGATGACCAAACGGAGCAGAACCTGCATTGGCACTGTTAGTTAAGCGATGACAAGGAAAATGAAACATGCTGTGAGAGGAATCGGTTGGTGCAGCTTTTCAGCGCTGCTGGCAGCCGCAGAGAACCGAACACAGAGACAGATAAACAAGGCCGCTTGCACTAAGTGGCTGTGAAAGGTGTTGGGTGCATTCAAACGAGATCAGAATGACAGACAGGAACAGAGACGTGCAAAACCCACGCACACTGCAGCGCATTATAAAAAAAGGAGAAAAAAAAAGCAACCTTCCTTTAAACTTTAAAACCACACATGAAAACTTTTATTTAATTGCACATTACTTCAGTGGGAAAGAAACCAAAACAAAAACAGAGAAGTCTCCAGCAGACTGAAGTGCTAAGGAAATGGGGGTAATTGCTAATGCCGTGGAACTTTTTCTCCGCTAGATTTGACACATAAGTGCAACATTGACGCTCAAAGAAAGGTTTCATTCACTCGTCGCTTCTCCGCAGTAGCGTACAGCTGGGGGAGACAGAAGGAGGCGGGGGCTTTGTGGAGAAGGAGGGAGGCCAGGACGAACCAGGTCTGAGATGGAGACAGACAAAAATGTGGCCAGAGAATCTGCTCACTGTTTATTATGAGGCAGAGCTGGAGTAGCAGGGATGCCACCAGCCTTTGGTCTCCTCAGCATTATTAGATAAAAGAACCGATATTATCCCAATGAGCTGGTGGAGCCCAACTAGAGGTAAAAGAAAAACGACTTGGATTTCCATTTTCCATGTGGCCAGATACATGATTTTATTTCTGATTGCTAAGATGTATCTGCTGGCTGACAACCTGTCAGTGGTGTGTGAACAGAATAATGAAGGCACTATAATAAATTAACAAGTAGCTTTTATGAGACAGAGCACTAACAGAGTTTCCCAAAGTGTGGGGAGCAGAGCCATTGCGGGGGCATGAAAATAAAAAAAAAATGTTTACAAATATTCTTGTAAAACAAAGCGGGGCCTAGCAAAAAGAAGTTTGCAATCACAATTAGCTAATCCAGTGGTTCCCAAACTGGCAAAAACTGCAGTTCCTCGACTGGCCACATGAGGAACTGCATGGGACCGACTTTAAGCGAGTCGGTCCCTGCAGAAACTAAAATGTTTACATCCTTGAGCAAATAACGGGTTTGCTCTTCAACTCTTACTTTTCCATTACAATTTATATAAGAGGAGTGCTCTAAGTGACAGCTAGGTGTAATTTATGTGTTAGCACTAATTAGCAGCTACAGCAGTGTGAAAAACTAAGTACACCTTTACTACTTCCATAGAAATTAAGGCGATAAATTGCAGATCTGTTCTTTTAATCCAGTGCACTTGATTAAGTGTGAGCATCTCTATAAAAGCAGGCGTGGAGCATTCAGGAGGGTTAAGAAAACACCATAATCTTCCGAGGTGTGAACATCCCAGCAAATTTAGACCATGCAATGTTCAGAGAAACTAAAAAAATGAAGACCTAGATTTCAGACTCTACAGGTCTGTTAACATGTTACAAATTAAAATTCACGACAGTACGATTAGAAGAAAAAAAAAATGACTGAACTAATTTAAAGTTTGTTTGGAAAGATTTCCAGGAATAGCCTTTTCCCTCTTACAAAGTATCATCTGACCAAACCTGAAGACTTCTGGAACGATGTCCTCTGTAGTCATATCTAGAGTCAAATCTCAATCATCTGTGTGACAGCTAAAGCTTGGCACAAACTGGCTCATAAGACAGGACAATTAAGCCATGCACAGCAACAAATCAACAACAGAAAATCAAGCTGCTGCAAAGGTCCGGTGAAAGTCTGGACCTTAACTGAAATGCTGTGGTGCAAACCTCAATGAACTGAAGCAACGTTATAAAGACGAGTAGGGCGAAACAAGAGTCGCACAGTAAACGATAACTTTAAATTTTTGTTGCAGAAATTGTATTTAGTCCAAGCTTAAAACTTGCTAAAGCAGCAGCTTGCTAATGGCAGAACATTAACCACAGGATAGCTGCATGGTAGCTAATCTATACATCTACAGTCCCAGTATGAGCGATGATTTACTGGTATGTGTTTAGCCAGGAGAATTCAAGTCAACATTTGAGGGGATGTCAGTGACAGCAGCAGCACAGAAACACACAAAAATTTATTGTCTACAAGAAGATGTAATGAGCCTCCGTTTGGTCTGTTGTCTAGATTGATCGTAAAAGGAGGGGAAGTTTGATTAAGAATGCTTTAAATGATGGCGAACAATGCATCAAAGTCAGATTTTAATATAAGTAACAGGAAGGCTCCACTATTTCAAACCAGCCAGGGAGGTGACGTGTGAAAATAAAACGTCTGGCTACACTGCAGATCCTAATAAATAACAAGTTTCACAGTGACGCGATATTTCCCGCCCAGGACCTGGCACTGCTGCTTTGCGAGGCTCTATAAATGCTCACCAAAGAGAGTTTCTCTGTTTAATTGTTTGTTCTGCTTTTACTAGAAGGTGCAGAGACGCACTGTTAAGGTCAGATTTCCACCTATAACGACCCGAGGGCGATGGAAGCGCCCTCTCTGCTGCTTCTGCGTCGGCTCTGGAATTGAATTAATCAAAAACAGTCCACGTAAAGGTCACGTATCCTCCTGTAAAGCTTCAAAACGACATTTTTTCCCCGCTTCCCAACAAAAGTAGCTGAAAACAAGGGTATCTCTGTCATGAAAATACCCACAAAGCATCCCTCAGATGGGGAGACGACAACAAAACGCACCCTTGTCAGCGCAGACAGTGGTTAGGTGGTATGGGTCTCGAGTCCACAATTACTCCATTGAATGTCATTTAGGAGGAAGACGTTCAGACTACAAACTACAAAAGTGCCCTTTTTTTGGCAGAAAATGCTTTGAAAGTGTCGGCTTTAACTGGGGAGTTGAAATACAGATGATGATGATGAAGAAGCAGGATCAAATTCAAATAGTACACCGAGTCAGCCGCAAACACATGCGGGCCGTTTTTATCTTCTAGTCTAAATGCGAAACATGTCTCCACACTAATGATAACAATCCAGGATAGATGGAGGTGATAATCATCATGGTTCAACCTGCCATTTCCCACCCTAATATGTCTTTGGCGCGATCGAAGCCAGTAGTGCTGTCTGACAGGTGAGCCAATAATGTCTGGGAAAAACCGAAAGAGTAAAGGCGGCCACGTTCTGTCTGCTTCATCAGAAAACAACCAGTCAGATGAGATTATGGAGCAATTTACACAGATGGCAGATCCCATCATTCCCCTGCCTTGTTAAGTAAAGGCGGTTCGACAAGTTGCAAAGGAGTGGGGTGGGGGGCGATTGATTGGAACAGATCTCATCTTGGCACAGATTGTCAGTGACTAAGCAGTGGGAATTAGCCAACATTTTCAGAGGCAGCTGCGCTTCAAAGGGAAGGAGAATAATATGTGGGTAACTCGTGTGTTGTCGAGAGGATGAGCCAGTAAATGCATTTGCTAAAAGGAGAAAAAAAAACCACGGCAGGAAGGTCTCTGTCACTGCTAAATGCTTCCTCCACTCAAAGGCTCACAAACGCTGCAGTCAAATCTGTGCAGAAACCTGAAGCGGCTGAATGCATATAGATTTGCAGTCTTCCTCAGAGCAGTTGTATCTTGATATAACAACGATGTTTGTATAACAGTGCAGATCTGGTTGCAAGCACAACTCAGATATCCTGTGTTGACTGTGCTTCTGCGCCTCTTCGCCCCGTAACACGTAATTAATAATGCATGTATGGGAGTCCGGGGAAAACTCCACACTCTATTAGATGGAGCTGACAACAGCTATTCATAGGTTTAATAATGATAAGTGGGTGGGACAGGTGAACATTTATGTTTGTCTTCTTCTTTCATCTCTTCACGTAAAGCATCTGCAGGCCAAGGATGAAGAACCGAGTTCACCATCAGGAGATCAGGTCCCACTCCGCTCTTCAGCCGCAGGTCTAAACTCAGGATTTTCAGTCAGCATTGAGTCTCTGTTTTCTATTTCCAGTTTGAAGTCTATAAACCTCACCGTGTTGGATCGATATGAAACTTTCCGCTGTGTGTAAGGTCGTCCGAGGATATAAATACACATGACTTCTCAAGATGCTGATAAAATAATCCTGCCCATTTTTCGGGTCTGTCAGAGTTTGGATTGCTCAATAAAATCTTTCGCTCGACAAAACCATAAGCCAGATGGCAGAAACTCGCAATGGACATAAAAGAATAAAAAGTCATTGATCCTTTTGATCAACGTCACCAATTCTTATACAATGTACACATCTGAAAACATCTTTCCAAAGAAAACGTCTTTCCCCAGGTGTAAAAGCATAAAAATGGATTTTCAGGTTAGCAGATGTGCAAACGTTCTGATTTTAATGATGTTTTTGTGTAAAGACTGCAAATGAGGTGAGCTGAAAGAAGCCAGGCTTTCTTTGTGTTGACTGGCTTGACAAAACCTAAAAACCTAGTCGGAGAGAATGAGGATCACGACGATGGTTATTAGCTTTCTCCGTTAACTCGGGCTTTCTGCTTCAGTCTCCGTGCTTCAGGCTGCATAAGAAGGAACCATTTGAAGCTCTTCTTCTTCACAAAACAGATCAATTGAGTGCTGACTACTCCAATCAGAGACCTTACCAGGGGAATGGGTGATCGAGATCTATGCAGAATATTACAGTGTAACAGTAAAATGCAACACTGGTGCTGCAAAAAAGGTGAAAGAGAGTAATGCTGCAGATTAGTCCTGAATTCATGAACATTGCAAGCTCAACCAGTTAGATAAATATAAATTCTTGAGTTAATTAATTCATTTATTTTTACTGCTAGGCGCTGTAGTTTATTTCTAGCTCTGAAACTTTTATCTGTATGCATGCAAATGTTAAATGTCACTCAGTGTGTTCAGATATGACTAATAAAGAAGATGTAAAAAAAAAAACAAAAAAAAAAAACCCCAAACAATAAGAACTGTTGCTTTAGTTTGTCACCAGATCAAAGTAAAATTAAGTTTACTGATTAATAATTACCCTACAAAGATAACTTATAAATTTGGAAATCAAAGCTGTAGATCAGGTCAAAACATTAAAACAAAAATCATTTAAGTATTTTCTGCATCTCCAGCTGAATGACTGCGAATCCTCTGATAAAGAAAACCACAGTTTGCACTGCAGTAACTTCAGTCAGCGGTACCAATAACATCAACAAGTGGTCTATATAAACTGGAATTCCTCAGCAGAGAACGTATATCACACTTGATGCACACTGAGAGTCAATTTTAAACTCAGACTCTGAACGTAGCCTGAACCTATATGTTACCATGACGATCTAACTCCTTTAGCGACTCAGACTTTAAGCTAACGCGCTAATGCCCACCCCTGTAACCCGCTACCCATTTCTGCTAGTTACAACTAGTGCAACACCTGTGTCCTTGGTTAAACCGTCTATGGCCGTGATGCATTGTGGGTAAACTAGGTGAAAATCAACAGTGTGGAAATTAGAGTATCTGAGATGGCCACATGAGGCCAGCTCCAAAAGAAAGTCAATCCTCACAGAGCACCAAAATTACCCAACATCACAGCAGGAATAAACATGTTTACAGTCGGGTACAATAATGGTTTTGGTTTCTCTGAGTCGTTTTCTCATTTGTGCAAATCTGTAGGTTCTGTGGGTGGGACTGGGATATTTAACTCCCCAGTCTGAACTGGACAAACGCTTAAAATTTACATCACCATGGACACAGCAAAGCGTAGTCAGTGAACTGGACCTTTCAGCAGCATTTGGGATGTTGGCGTCTTCTGGACCGTTTTTACTTAAATCAGATATCAAATAAAATAAGAAGGTTAATTATGCTGACAGGTCGTCCAAGAAGTCTGTGCTCAGTTTTCAGCGAGAGTAAGCAGCTGAGCCAGCACTTCACCCTGTCATTCATGCAAAAGTCAAAAATGAAACTAGACTGTAAAATGGGAGCTTCCCAACCAACGAGACCAGCTTCCTTCTAAAACCTATGATGCAGAATTCATATAAAAGAAATAAACAGCTTTAGGTCTACTAGGGTTACTCTTGGTACAGCCTCTCAGGCCACTTGGATGCATTTATAGTCTGATTTACTGATTAAAAAAGGAACAACACACTAGGGCAGAGTGTTAAAATCCCTTTAATGCTGTTTTCAGTGAGGGTTTCACAGGGCTGCATTCCTATTTTATTTAGGCCGCATTAGAATACCAGTTTAATGATGGTATTTGAGAGCAAAATGCAAAAATATGTAAATGGAACCCGAATGAATTAAGAAGCGACTGTGGGTGGCATCCGTAATAAGTGTAAACGTTAATATAGCAACAGGCTTTTGAAGCTCGTGCACATTTTAACCATGTTGTTCACGATTTGAGGCAGCTGTGGTGGCTGGTGGTGTAAAAGCACTGAGTGCTCAGTGAGGGTAGACGAGGGCTGTATAAACAGTAATCCATTTAATTTACATTTTTAAAAACAGTGCAAGGGGAAGGGATTGTCACGTGGAAGCCCCGTGACCTCTGAAGAGGCAACAGGCTGTTGGTTGTTTGGTCACAACAGTCACTTTCCCCACACCGTGCTTGTAATCAGCACAGATTAAAGGTTAAACCCTTTTTATTTATTTGCTTACGTGTTGCTGTCAAGGTTACGCGCAGCTCTGAAGAGAGAGAGGAATATCAAAGTTTTAACTTTTGCTGCTTGAAAGCCTTGAAGAGCAACTCTTGAAGGTATTTTTCTGAACTGAGCGGTTTCTGCGTCGAGAACAAAATGACTGGGTCAGTGAGGTGGCCTCTGTGCAGCTATCATCAAACTGCATCTTTATTGATATACACTTAGGTGTCAAAACACGTCATGGAGGCTGCAAATGAGGTCGTAAAATGATGTCTTTATGGAGGGAAACGGTTAACATTTGGCAGCACGGTGGCTCAGTGGTGCAGGCCCTTCATGTCCTTCATGTTCTCGCGTCTCCTCAAGACTGTACTCTAACCTTTAAACAACCCATCGAACTACTCCATACCCAGCTGGACTCCTTTTACCCAAGTAAGTCAGCTAAGATGCTGCAAGTGTGGCATGAAGGAGATTTGGGAGTTGTTTGGGGGAAGTGTTGAAATGCCTAGTAATGTCTACACTAAAGAAGCTGCACTGATCTGCTCCTGTAAATAAATTTAAAAAAAAAAAAAGAAGGGGGAATGAAAGGACACTTGACCTGCACAACAGGCCCTTTATTACTCGATCCAGGCAATGCTCACATGTAGCATTGAATCAATCGTGTCAAGCCGGCATCCAGTCTGTTTGATAAGGTCACAATTAGCAGGAATCTAATCCGGTGCACTGCTTTAGCACATTAGTATTGGTCAGGAGGAGCAGGGCGCACAGAGACACTACGCTAACGAGAAAAAACAAAAATGCTCGATCAATCAATCTGGTGCGTGGCGTTCACTGCCTGAGCAGACGTTGATGAAAAACAGAAAGGGACGCAGACACACGAATCTACTTATCCTCCGAGTGTCGGACCTGTGCGTCCAGCAGCCCAGATACTTCATTAGTAAGTGTTGCGCACGCACAAACACACATCTCAACCCAGGTGTTTGTACTTATTTGTATTCTGCCTAAAAAAACCCAACCAACCAAAACTTTCTAGCTGAATGTCAGGCGCTCCATCACTGACAGGAAGAAGGGGAAAAGTGCAAAAAAAAGGGAAATAAAGAAATGGATGAGAAGAAGCCTGATTGGAAACAGCGTGGTGGCATGAAATTAGCAGCTCTTCCCCGAGGACGCGCGGTGCTGGACATGTCACAGGTGAACGCGCTGAACGGCTTTGAGCCCACTCTGCGACAATTAGAAGCAAAGATGAACCGGAGGCTGAGGAAGAACAAGGGCAGCGCTGCTCAGCCTTCCTTCCTCCTACATCCCTCTGTGCTCTGATGAAATGGGTTGTAAAAATGCTGCAGGCTTGCTTTCTTCATTCCCCCCCCGCTCCGTAGAGGCTTACGATTTCCACCAGCCATGGCTTTAAATATTTTTGTGTGACAATGAAAATTAAATCATCTCTTGCGTTTCACCCCCCTCCACCTCACTTCCTCTTCCTTTGATGGCGCCTTATTTTCCAAATCCGGCAGCAGATATTCTCATTTCATGCGCTCGTCCAGTGGGGTTCGTAAAACACAAGAGGGATTTGAATATCACAAAAGGGGCTCAGTGAGCAAATGAAGAAGTTGTTTACAAGTATTGATCCAGAAAGAGCTGGATGAGAGCAGTGCCATTATAAGTCATTATCACGGCGGGGTTTTATTAGCCCCTTGCTGTTTCTCCTGTCAGGAGGAGGAGAAAAATGAAGCCCCGCTAAAGGAGAAGCAAGGAAACTGACACCTGCTGTCACGTGTTTACAACCACAGGCTCCGTTGTCTGTCAGAAGCGCACAGGATTAACTAAGTACGCCTCCGGTTTTTACGCCTCCGGTGTAAATTTGTTCATGTAGCATTTAATATCATTAAAAAAAAAAAAAAAAAAAAAAAGTAGAGCGACGAGTAAAGGACAGATTATTTCTGAGATCAGCAGGAGGAAAAGTCACATTAGTACATGTTAGCATGTTAGGGATGTCAGCGTAATTACAGGTGAACAGAAAAAGTTAATGGAAAAGGAGGCAAAGCTCCAAGAAAAATCTCAATATTTCCATGTTGTAAATGTAGTGGGACAAACCTATTCATTGAGATTAAAGTGACAAAGGGGAAAATTGTATATAAACAGATTTTAAAGACAGAGGTACCAGCGAATGTAAACAATGTAGATGTATTTTATTTTATTGAGGAGCTGCAACAGAGTGAAGCCAGGCTGCTTCTGACTAACAAGAATCTGTGTTTATATTTCGGAAAAGTCCCAAAACATGACGTCATCTCAATCGGCATATCCATTAGAGCCCGACTGATTTATTAGTGAACCAATATTATCGACCGATATTAGCTAACTATGTTCATCAAAGAAGAAACCCAAGAAACACCCTTCAGGCATGTTATGGGTGTTGATGTTGCAAAGTTTGGCCACCAGAGGGCACCTTTCCGCTCCAAGCCTGAGTTAATTAATTAAAATCATGCGATAATGATCTAAGGCAGCGGTCCCCAACCCCCGGGCCTCGGACCGGTACCGGTCCGTGAGTCGTTTGGTACCAGGCCACGAGAGTTGAGGCTCAGGTGTGAAATGTATGGTTTTCAGGGTTTTTATCGGTTGTCAGCGTTATTTTGTTATCCTTTTTATTGTTTACTCGGTTGTCCTGGATCTTTTCAATAAATCTTCTTTTTTTCGGTACCGGTACTACTTTTATTTTGTATTTATCCGCGACACCTTAAAGGCCGTTCTGTGAAAATATTGTCGGGCATAAACCGGTCTGTGGTGAAAAAAGGTTGGGCACCGCTGATCTAAGGTATGTGTGTACGACTCCTATGTTAATCAATCTGGATGAAACTTTCTTTGTTAACTGCCTCGGTTTTAGGATGAACAATATCTATAACTATAACCGGATACTTACTAATTATATCAGCAAATATCATTATTGTCATGATCCGGAGTCTGCGACTCCGTGTTTGTTTAGTTTATTAGTATTCTGTGGTTTTGGTTACCTTGGGTGTTTATACTCTTCTGTTTCATGGTTCATGTTCCTATGTTCTGTGTCCCCCCAGTCTGTGTTAAGTTGGTGTGTTATGTCATTGCGTGTATGTGTTTCCTGTTTTATTGTGAAGGTCTGCGTCTTATGTGAGTGTTTCAGTTTGTCTCCCTACTCTCGTCACGTGATCACTCCCAACTGTGTTCCCACCTGTATGTAATCTCCCTGTGTTCTCTGAGTGTATTTAAGTTGTGTCTTCTGTCATAGTAATTGCTGGTTCGTCTGTGTTGTTTCCCCTTGGTCTCCCTGCGTCTTCCCGTATGTATTTCTCCGGACCTCCCTGCATCCTCGTTTCTGGTTTGTCTTATTAGTTTACCCAGTTTAGGTTTCCAGTTTCATGTTTTGTCGCCACCGTTGTTTGTACTTACCCACCTCTGTGAATAAACACTCACCTGCACCAGAGCTGCCGCCTTTTGGTCCCTTTCTACAATTCCACACGGCTTGCCCCGGCAATCCGTGACAGTTATTGGTCTTAAAAGTGCCATATCAGTCAGATAAGGTGACTATGAGCTAAAGAACCAACTATTTTCTTGACACTGTGTCTGATTTACTTACTTAATAAAATAAAAACTGTTTATTTCAAGCTCTTTTTTTGTCAAATCATGATTTTTCTTTTACTAAATTTATACATTTCACCTTAAATGGCCTTAAACACGTCGTTATACATCATCTCTCAGAGTCAGTGTTCACTTCCATTTTAATTAAATAATATCTCAGCAGCTGTCAGTCACACCTCCCGTCGTCAAAATGAGCTTGGCCGATATAACATGACCGGCAGGCTTTCCGCGTCGCGTGATGTTCAAAGCCAATTTTATCACGTTGAGTGAGCTGACACCTTCCCCCGGCAGTGACGCCGGAAAATATGAAGACAGTGAGGAGGGAAGAGCCTGAGAGGAGGTAGGAAGGGAGTACTGGGGACAGGCCAGCCGAGCGGTAGTAGAGTGGGTTGCTCTTCTAGAACAGCTTCCAATTACATCCAGGGTGTGAAACCGTCCATAACACCCCGATTAGCCTGTCTGTCATCCTGCTCCGGCAGCAAAGGCAGAGCCGGCTCCGGTTGCTGCTGCGTGCTCCACTTTGCAGGAACACATTTCCTGTCGCACAAAGTGCACGCCAGGGGCCATAAATCCTCGGCCTCAATCAGAGCCTGCTTCTAACAATACAGCAAAGAGCCCAGTATGACCATTAGTACACTCTGCCTCCCAGTCTCCCATAACAAATCCATCCCTGACACCTATGCCCATCCCTTCAGCGGGCTCCTCTCCATTAGCTGCTCAAATGGCACGTATCAGAGAGTGACTGAGCTGGCAGGTCCGGGCAATAGGCGCTACCGGCTGCTTGGTAGCAGATGCCAAGGTGCAGAGTGAAAGGAAATGACTTATGCACCCTCCCCCCTTTAAACTAAAAACAGAGATGCAGGGTGTCAGGGAGAGTTCAAAGGGAATCTCAGCGGCATAGCCAAAGAAAAGACGAGAAGAGATGAAGAGAAGCTGGAACTGACACGTTCAAGGAGGTTCAGGTTTAAACGGGTCTAGTTGAGCGCTGCCAACGCGTCACCAATTAACTTTAGAAAGGAAGCCACTGTTTGGTGTCGAGTGATTCACAGACACCGGCTGACATCCTCTTGACAAATGTGTAGGAGTAAAGGGAGACATAAAAAGAGTGACATTCAAACACAACTGCAGCTCGATCTCCAACATAAGCAGCAGGAGGAGGAGACAGCGGCAGGCCGGCTCAGAAAGCGATCAGGCCGTCTAATTAAAGTCTGCGAGGGCGTGCGTGAGGACAGGGTAGCGGTGCCTGACCGATGTCCTTCCAAGAGCAAATTCCTGACCATGTCCCCCTGTTCCCCGAGCGCTGGAGTGTGAGGGTGGGCTGTGAGTGCCCGGCATAACAATCAAAGTCAAATTCAAACGCGGGCCCCGCAGCGATGGGCTGCGGCAACAAATGAATGCTTAAACGTCTCACGTCAGCTCTGCAAACACGCCGACAATGAGCGCGAGGCTTCCTTTTTCTGCATTCAACAGCTTCTCTCTTCTCTCTTCAGAGCTCATCACAGAGCCGCTTGTGTCTGGAACTGAATATCACCACGCAACAGATGGAAATTGAATTCCTTTAATCAGGGTGAGTAACGGCCAGTAAAAAAAGAAAAAAGCGATGATGCCGATGGGGGGAGAAAAAAAAAAAGAAGAAAGTCTTTGAGCATGTGCCCTGCTGGGAGACACGCAACCCTCACATGGCCTGCAGGGCAGAGAGCTGAAGAGGTCTTTTTGTTTTTTCTCCAGTTAGAAGGGCCACGAGGTGACACCCTAATAAGAAATGTGTCTGTTTCCACAGCCCTCACTATCTAACCCTAGAATGAAACTGCGACATATAGCTGCGCGGCCACGGCTCGGTTCTGATTGATCTAAAAACCTTTAAAACAGGCACAGAAGCTGCTGAAAAGCCGAGCCTCTCCACGAGGAAAATACGTTTAGCGTGGCTTCAATTTATAAAAGCAAGGTAGCAAGGACAGGCACAAATAATGATGCACTCAGCTATGTAATGAACATGCTTTCAGGCAGAAAAGATGGGAGAAGAAGAAAGTGTTCCTGAAAGTGAAAGGCACCGCTATCCATTCATCGAGACATTTCCAACAAAATAAGGAGGCACTCACAGTTTTGACAAATAAAAATTATTCAGCTGTGTCACGAACCCCAGCAACGATTTACACTTACATCTTTGTCACCATCAGTCATTTTTAGCACGGGATTCTCTCTGGTTTAAGGTGATTTTAAAAAAAAAACTCCAAAAAAACATGTCGTTTGGCTTTTAACCACCTCATTACATTTTGTCAACTTCTGGAGAAGATCCAGTCCCTGCTGAATCAAACTGGGCGCTTGTCTCCTGTTAGGGAAACATTACTCCTGATTTTCAGTCTCAAACCTGAGAACAAAGCAGAGTGATATTCTTCAAGGTCAGGCGTGAACTGAGAGGAAATTAATGACAACTCTGACGGGGCGAGAGAAGCCTTGGATGCTTCTCTGTTTGGCTCTTTATTACAGAAACTTTATTTTCCATCCATCCCTGCACATCCCGTCTGCGTTACCGTCAACCCGCTCGGCAGCCGAGCCGGTGAGAAGCCGGAGAGAGGAATCCTGTCAGAATTATGGATCGGGGCCCACAGCGGGACACGCAGTTGCACCACAGCGTGTTTCTGATGCAGGAAGCTCCTCTAAGTGAAACCTTGGGATGAAGATTAGCTTGGAAACAAATCACAGCTTGTCCGCCCTGCGGGTGGTGTCTAATGGGAGAAATGATTCAACCTGGATGCTGCGTAATTCGATCCCATGCTGTGAGGCGCACGTTTCCGTTACTCAATCCCACAAAAATTTCACAGTGAACAAGTAATAGCGTGACACGGCATGATCACATAGATCTTCATCTTTTCAAACCCCTATCCCCATTTTCAGTTACATTTAGACCCCCACCTTCTTTTTTCATTGTTGCACAGATGCATCTGTAACAGGCGTACCTGGTATTGTAACCGGCCCCCTGGCTGTCTGTCAGCACATGAAGGCATCAGTCACAACTATTTGGCTATGCAGCACATAATTCAGAGCTCCGTTATACAGACGTCCACCGAGTCCAGTCATCCATCAGACTGCTTTTTGCCAAGTCAACAGATTCTCATGGTGGTGGGCGGTCAGGGAAAAGGCCTCTCAGGTTGTGTTTCAGCTTTCGCTGTGTGTGTGTGTTTGGGTTTTCGCTGGGTGTAAAGTATAGCTCTTTACGGCAGCAGTAAACTATGTCACAGACCAATATAGCCATCTATTCCTGCAGGACTCCTGATTGTTCCAACATGGGAAATCTCAGCTTTGTTCAATTAAGATTAAGCCTCCGCTAAGGAGGTCGTGGTTTTTGGTTTGCGTACATGCAAGTCATTCTGCCTGTATACACGATAGCTCCTAAACTTTTGAACAAATTGCATGAAATCTTTGTAGGGGTGTAGAGTGAGCTTATGTTCACAGTCCATTACAAGTTAGCTTAAATTCAACAAGGTATACAAGGTCAACTTATTGATTTATTGGTTAAAAATTGGCAACAAGCATTATAGCTTAGACACTATGATTGAAGAAGTGTGGTGTGTGCTGTCCATATATGGAAAGTACCATATATCATGCCGCATTTGACCTCTGACCTCCCTTTAAGGTCAACAGATATAGTTGAAGGTCAAATTGATTAAAAAGTCCTATAGGAGTATAAAAAAAAAGAGCAAATAACAAACCCTACACATTGCTTTAGTTTTTAACTACACTAAAAACATCTTGGAGCACAAAGAAAACAAAATGAATATATAAAATAGAACACCATTACCTTAAAAGTAAATACTGCACAGGGAGACTCCGCTGCCTTGGCGGATGTTAGCACCCTCTGAGTGCTTCTTGTTTATAACCTGGCCAGAACGCCTTCCAACATCAACTGATCTGATAATATCTAACTATTAATCAGCTGCCCTAAAGGTGGACCTATTACGCCTGCCTTTTTCCCCCCAGACACATAAATACTGCTGCGGTGCTAAACATGTTTAAACACCGAGGTCAGTATATGTGAAAGTAATCCCAGTAAGCCAAAAGCTCAGGCTTCAGAGAGTTTTTATCCTACTCTTTGATCTATATGATGTCAAGGAGAAGACATATCCCTATTATGGTTATCACAGCTCTGGCTGTGATCACAGAAGCTCCACCCACCAGCAAACCTGTTTATGAAGGGCAGCCAATCAGAGGAAAGTTTTCTCAAAGAGGATCTATACAGTTTGTTTCAGACACCAGAAGAGTCTCTTCCACTTACTAGAGCACTTACTCCACTTGGTTTCGTTCTTTTTCCATTATAATTGAGTACCACCAAATGTGCGTGACGCCACATTTTCTACTCAGCTTGCTTGGAACCCCGGCCGAGCAGCTAGTAAAAAAGTACCCGTTACCAGGTACTATCACCTAATGGAAAACCCTAAACACTGAGTCGAGTCGAGCCGACTACATACTAATGGAAAGGGGCTTTAAGAGGCTCCAACACGATTCAATATCAGGTAAATAAGGATTATTTTGAACTGTGAATCATGCAAAGCTACTCTAGTAGAGTCCAGGGTATAAACATAAAATGAAGTAAGTACTTTGATATGCAGGATTTGAGCTGTCAGCATCTAATTAGATTTTTTTTAATCCAAGCAGATTGTTGTGGTCTGCAGCAGATGTCATATAATCTCATTAATAAAGTGAATTCCAAAAAAGTCCCCTAACACACACGTTTCCAAAGACAAATGATATAAATATGAAACTACAATATTTTTTATTTTACACCTTCAGCCTGCCAAGCTAAGGTAGTGCTGATAAAGCTACTTTCAGCTGCTGTTAGTCACCGGGAGTCACCTCCGGGAGATTTGTGTCTCTCCTGGGACTGAACCAGGCATCTCACTCATTAGACAAATGCGTAAACCTCTACACTATAGAAGCACTTAGGTTAGGCTGGTTATGACCAGAAAAAACAACAAAGAAAAATACTGACAGCTTTGACTATCAACAAGGCTGAACTAACATCCTTCCCAGGGTAACAGCTGCATGACGTTCTCTCTCAGAGGACTGTGTTTAAATTCTAAGGTCAGCCTGGGCTGACAAATGGTAAACGTCCTGCTTCTTACATAGCACGTTTCTACTCTGTGTGAGCACTTCTTAAACAACATCACTCATTTACCCACTCACACACTGGAAGAGCCAGAGATCGAACCACCAGCCGTCGGATAAATAGATCACCTCCTCTAGTCCGTAACACAAAGGAGACGTGACCACAGAGCACATGCCATACAACACGTGACCGGGATACACACACAATGATCAGTATATTACTCAGTTTCACAAAGCAAAGGCGACACACTCAAATGATGGTTCTCTGCCCAGAAATCGAAGCAGAAAATATTCAGGTGGCTTCATAAGTCGATCCACTCATCGGTAAACCTGCTGCTCACTAGTGGAATTGGAGCTGACTTCGAAAAACCCACAGATGTTCGAACTGCTGTCACGCAAGTGTTAAAAAAAACAAACAAACAAACAAAAAAAAAACAACTCTCATTTGAGAAGCTGAAATGGAATTTTTGCCTGAAAATACGTTTTCATTTTTAATTTACAACCCTTAAGTGGGGATTTGCTGGTAACCCACAGCTCTGGGATGTTACACGGGCCATATTTTACCTTCTGAACAACTGACTGATGAAGGTTGCAGTTGTGGGACAGGGTCCCTTGTCGTGGGCTAGATTTTCTAAAAAACAGCTCAGAGGAGGTGAGGGAGTCTTGCTCCCTCTCAGACCACTTAAACTTAAAAATAGTGAAAAGTTATTACAGGTTCCTTTGTGTAATGATGCCAAAGAGATTTTTCCTTCACCAGTTTTAACTGTAAGCCGTGCCTGAGCCAGCCCACGCGCCATCAGGACCCCCAAACTGCCTCGCCTGGATTGAATTCATTCCTGCTATCACCTCTGCCACAGAATTACACCTGTGCTTTTCCCTGCTGCCACATGTCAAAAGGTCCCCCGGCTGCCTTCCCTTCAAATAGATGTGGTGTGAACCCCTGAGGTACGCTGGCTGCACTCTCACAGTGTCTGCACGGCTTTAAAAAAAAATCCCCAAAGTGGAAGCACCAGAGAGATAATCCTCCAATGTCCCAGATCTTTACTGGGACTGAGCCCCTGGTGGGAGCCAGCGAGGGGAATTGAAGGCAGCGCCGGCCACGTTTCAATCAGAGGAAAGAGTTTGGTGATGGGGGCATGAGAGGATTTGCAGCAGTGCGGTGTCCCCCATGAATACAAAATATTACTAAGAAGTACTTTAAGCAAAGAGCTGCTTTCTGCCCTGTGAACACTGGGATATATTCCTCACTCACCGCCCTGGCCTTACAGTCTGCGTCCAGCACCATTAAGACCCAGGCACAGTTTACGGTCACATCTTTCTAAATTAGCTGATCATTCCTCTGACAGAGAGCTGGGGGATTTACACATATAAGTCATTTCGCAGGGAGAAGAAATCTCTGATTATCTGTGTGTTATTTAAAAAAAAAAAAAAAAAAAAAAGAGGAATCTTGGATCTCTACCTGGACTTCTGAAAACTCTGAAGGTCAATTTTCATCACTTGCATCAACTCTAACAATGGAAAGGCCAAATCATAAGCACAGAGAATACCTGTCAGGTTAACCTCCAATGAAAACAATACTGTGTAAACACCATTATGCATCAAGTCAGGGACAAAAAGCGCCCCAGTCTTCTGTCTCACACTGGACTGCATAAAATGAGATGAGAGGTTGACTCAATTTGCATGCACTGCTTTTACTGCACATACTCAAATTCGTTCAATATTTTTGCCTCACAGTCATGCAAAGTTCAGCAGGACAGCTCCCAGATACGAAAACACGTCCTTACTGTGAACCTTTGTCTGGACCATGTGAAGCATATGTGCTGGAAGCTCTGATTGACCCAAATGCAAAACAATGGTGATGCCCACATCTATACAGGGACCTCACTCTCACACACAAGCCTGCAGTGGTCCCTGACAGGACGGGATCAGAGGCTCGGAGGGCCCCGTAAACTTACCGAGCTTTCCCCGGGACTCCTCCAGCTTCTGGATCTGGTTCTCCAGGAAGAACATGGCCACTGCGAACGCCAGCAGCGCCAGAAGCTGCAACTTGGGCGGCATCATGACTCTGAGCAGCCCCATCAAATCATCCAGAGAGAGATGATGGTCAGTCCATGCTCAGAGGAAGAGGAGGAGACACCGAAAACACACACACAGCAGCGACGATGGTGGTTACAAAGCGGCTGAGAGTGTGTGCATGGCCCTCTCTCTCTCTCAATCTCTCCCCCTCCGTGTGTGTGGATATCTCCCAGCGTTCAGATCCTGTGGTTACCTCAAACGCGACGTGTTCAAACTCGGCTTGGTTATTTTATTCTGTTAAATCTCGGCAGAGCGGGAGGAGGGGTCGTAGAGCCTTAGAGATTTCTCCAGAGTACGTATTTGTCCCTCCGGGATTTGTTCGCGATGGTACCAGCCGCTGTCGTCTGCGTCCCCCACACAGAGGTGTCCCGTCCCATCCAGTGTGTTCACAGCCGCACCACGGACACACTGTTACTACCACTCAGGCCATTGGGTGTATTAACAGTCCACCACACAGCTGAGATCTCCCATTCGTCGACTCTCTCTGCCTTTTCCTCTCGGATTGGACCGTTTTCCGTTGTGGGACCCAGAATTGGACACCAGGGGTCGCACTTCCATTAGCAACCATGAAATGACCGAGGTGAGGAAGAATTTCTTTAGGCTGGCTTGGTTTATGCCAAAATACAAAAAAGCATAAAATTAAAAAGAAATATTATTTTTTACTTCAAATATTTACACAATATGCTTTCTAAGCTTTTTGTATGTATTTTATCATTAAAGGTTAAAAATGATAAATAAAAGTCAGAAATGATTATCACTAACGTTTATCGGACAGGCGCGACCACGGACCGGCCTTCAGTGGAATAAAGAGGTCCTAATAGTAGTTTTCGCTAACAAAGCAGGCTCCAAAATGTCGGGAGAGGTATATCTCCTGTGGCTCCTGTCGCTGTTACAGACGGTGAGTTTATTAACTGTGAGAAATGGCAGCGCTGGCCGCTGTCACAGCTGCTTACAGTGAGTGTGAGCGGCTGCGGGGCTGTTTTTTGGCGATCTTTAGGTTCAGCTTTTAATGAGCCACATCCTGCTGCACCCGGAGCTTCAAACTGACGTGGCTTATCCTGAAAACAGCTCCGAGTCCCGGGGGAAGTGATACCTTTATAATGTGCTTGTTAGATTTTTGCTACTTATTATGTAGTTACTTTTTCGAGTCTTGTGTATTTTTAGGAGAAAGTCGATAACAAAGAGAAGACTTCCGGTGTACTAAATTTACTGTACCTGAGCGCTTCTCAGTGCCGGTGCCGTGCTGAAAAGTGATTGGTAGAATTTCAACTGTTGTAAATGATTTATTTTCTATCAAACATACATCTTATAAATGATATCCAGTCGTTTTGAGCTACAAGGAATATTTCTGTCACAAGGTAGAATCTGCAAGTTTTTATGTGCCCTTTATTTATTTGGGTACAAAAAAGCTTCATTGACATTAGCTGTCTTTTTCTTTGTAGAGAGTGAGATGTAGCCAAGATGGCAGCACAAATAGCAAGAAATATAACATATTTCTATAACGATATTAAAAATGACTGGATTGGTTATAATGTAGATCATAGAGTGGGTACAATAAAGCCGGGTCATAAAGATGCTTGTGCAACAGGTCATTTTATATAGAACTTCCTTCATAGACCCTGTTGACTGCAGTCTATTGAATAATATAAGCAAAAGCCTTTTACATAAAAAGACACACAGAATCATTGGAAATGACAATCGTTTGCGCTACAACAGTTTAAAATCTTGTAGTTTATTTAGAAGATAACCTTTCATGCTAAAGTTAAAGGGAGACAATCATCAGAATGAGATCTTCCTCGACCCAAATATGAAAGTGTTTGTGGGGTGGTCGAATGTAAGAGGACACTGATGCGAAAGCGAATCACGTTTTCCTGCCGGGGGCGTCTTCAAGGAAAGCTGACAAAGTTGATTAACAAACAGCAGCCCGGTGGTCTGTTATTCACAGGCTGATTTAAGCAATCTAACCCTGAAATCTTCCACGCAGAAGACTTTTGCTACTTCAGGTTATTGTTATGTGTTTTAAACTGGTGTGTTAGGTTCTTTGGAAATCTCGTTCAAAGGCATCTGGCGTATGAAATGCGTGATTTTATGTTTGTTTCTGTTAGAGTAAATATGCATCATTTACAGTTTAAAATGATTCTTATTTTATCTTATACTGGGGGCTTGGTGGAAACCCCAGTTCATCCTTTGATGATAAAAGCCCGTCCTTTAAGCTAGCTTTCTTCTGATTGGCTGCCCCTCATAAACAAAATGTTTAATCAGCTGGTAGGTGAGCTGCTGTGCTGTAGCCAGAGCTGCTTGCCTTAGACGACCATGTTAGGGCATCCTCGCTTTATGACAGCATACCGAGCCAATAATGGAGAAAAAACCAAACAAACTGAGTGTTTGGAGCAGTGTGAAGCCTGAGCTTGAAAGTACCACACACACTGTCAGGTTGGGTGGTACTCTGTCACGTTAAGGAGACACACAGAAATATAGCATGGGGCAAAAATCATGTGACATAATTTTGCACTACGTAGGAGCTGACAGCAGGGTACAAGAGTTTCTAGCAGAGTTTCCAGTCCATTTCAGAATTCAGTTGAATATTTTATTACTCATTTTTAAGAGTCTGACGCCCACTTAAGTGAACTTTTGAGACCCTACACTTCTATCAGAGCACTGAAGTTTACAAACCATCTGCTCTTGGATATTTCTAGATCCAGGTTTAAAAGCAGAGGCGATAGAACCTTTTCACTGTTGGTTCCTAATCTTTCTAACAACTTACCTTTTCACAAAAGAGCTGCCTGCTCTTCCTATCATTTTCAAACACTTTTAAAAACCCATTTGTTCTTGCTTTGTACCCTGGTTTTTATTCTGCAAACAGTCTTGTGTACTTGTTTTATTAGATTTTTAGTGTGTACACATTTTAGTGACTGTTAAGTGTATATTTTGTATAACCTGTACAGCACTGTAGCGTGTAGCATGTTAATGTGTTTCACTATACAAATATTACACAGATAACTCAATGTTCCCTGAGTGACAGTAGTATTAATACCATTTGAGGTACTCATTTAGATTGTACTTTGGATAAAAGCTACAAATTATAATTGGTGAAGTGTATATACTTTGGTTTTACTCAATAATATAATTCAGCTTTGCCTAGAATAATAATTAATAATATATTTTCCAGTTACATTGATATCTAAATTTGTTTTGAGATGGCATAACTGTCCTAGTACTCTAAAATCTTATATGACAAAGTACTTAATTGTTGCTAATTTGAACTTTTTAGTTGTAGTTGTGCCGTTGGAACCTAACACTTCTGTCCTTTATGAAAACATTTGTTTCTTCCTCCCTTTATCGTTGTCCTTGTACCTCCCTACAGCTGTCGGCATACGGTGCCGATCTTTCGTCTGAGGCTTGCAGGGAGCTGGGTTTCTCCAGCAACCTGCTGTGCAGTTCCTGTGACCTGCTCGGGGAGTTCAGCCTCGCCAAGCTCCAGCCTAATTGTCGGCAGTGCTGCCAGCAGGAGGCCCAGATGGACGGGCGCAAGGTAAAGAGAAAAACGGAGGGCTCACAGATCGGGTCGACAGAAAGCAACTGCCTGTCTAGATTAAGGCACAGCGTGCAGTGTGACACAAGGAGATTCAATCAGAGTAGATGAAGTGTAACCACAACTAAGGTTAAATAAAGAGCATATAGTGACATTAAAAAATTCATGTTTCTTAACTGTGGGGGTCTTGAGCTATGAATGAATACTTAGTTTTAAAGAAGACATTTTGTTCTGTTCCTCAGTTGTTTGCAGAAGGGTTTACAGGACCTCTGTCGAAATGTGTCACGTTTACTGACAGGGTCATGTCCCTCAACGCTCGAACTGCTACTAAAAACAGCCGAGCTTTATCCAGCCTTCCGGTTGACACTGTTTGCAGCTGTGCCACACACAGCTTGTTAGTAGCTGTCCGTCTCAATCTTTCTCAGATGTTCAAAGTCGAGGCTCCTTAACCTCAGCTCGGGGTCGGCGTGTCAGGTGTTACCCTGTCTAAGCAGTGAGGGCAAGTTACTGTATGCTCGCTGCCCCGGATATTACAGCTTGCTTGGGAGGACTCTCTGCTGTGCTCTGGCAGATCAACACTGACTTAAGTGATGGTGGAAAAACAATGTAATTTTTCCCTGATTAAGCAGGGCCCCCAGTGCGTGCGTGCGTGCGTGCGTGCGTGCGTGCGTGCGTGCGTGCGTGCGTGCGTGCGTGCGTGTGCGGTATCCTAGCAACAGCACCTTGGAAATGTGCAGCACACACCTCATTACACCTCTTGATGATAACTGTGTTTCAGACAGACACTTAGAGCAGAGATTACTCCTCTTCGGCGTTGGAGTGAAAATGTCACTTAGAAGAGCAGTTGCCCATCTCTCGCTGCACTCAGAGGTCTCCGATGGAAACGACGGCGTCACTAAGCACATTTTTATCCTCAGACGGCGACAATTATCTGCCTTAAGAATTCCTTTCAGCATCTCAATTGCCATCAGCGCCGTATTGTTAAAGCCTTCGGACAAATGGCTTACTGCACAGCCTGGTCGATTAGTAAGATTCACTGAGCACGGAGGGCATTTCGCTTACTCATCTTCGAATGTGCTCTTCTCTGCAGACCACCTGGGTGCAGCAGCACTTCAGCTCCTCTGGGTGTGAATGATGTATTACATCTCTGTAGAACAGCTAAACCTTTATGAGAGTGTCTCAGACCTCTGTGGTGCACAATTGATGATGGTAACACTGGAGGCCTTAGTTTCTTGACTTGTGCTTGTTTCCAGCTCGATTTATTATTAAACTACACTAGACCACCTTTAGGAAATTCTCATTTCAAAATAATCCTCTGTCAGAGATTTACAGTTAACAAACAGTCAGGTGAATAAACAACACTGAGACACTTGATACTGATAATGTGCGGCACGGGTGAAACTCAGACAGAGAGTCACCCCGAGCTGCAGTATTCGTTTATTTTTATAGCAGAAGCAGGGTGGGACAAGCATAGCAGTTTCCTTTAATTCTGCATACGTGGGTGTATGTATCACTAAGTTCGTGTGTGTGTGTGCTAATCTCTTTCAGTAAAAGTCACAGGGTCAGCTTCCTGTTTCTACAGAAAGCTGTGTCTGGTGAAATATGTGAACATAAGCATGACATAACATTTGAAGCATAATCAAATAAAACAGTAAAAACTCCGTGACCTCCTCATTTATATACTGCTCAAAAAAGTAAAGGAACATTTTTTTTAAATCCCTGTATAGCATCAAGTCAGTTAAACCTCTGGGATATTGATCTGCTGTTAAGTTGCTGAGGGGGTTGTTAATCAGTTTCAGCTGCTTTGGTGTTAATGAAATTAAGAGACAGGCAGTTACTCTAGGAGGGCTGGACAGGACGGTTAAAGTCCTTACCCCAGCAGCAGGACAGCGGTCTGCTTCTTTGGGCAAGGAGGAACAGGATAAGCACTGCCAAAGCTCCAAAATGACCTCTGGAGTCAAACAACTAGAAACAGACTTCATGAGGCTGTGTAGTCAAATTGGGATTTGCCATAGAGTACCAGAACTGGCACTGGTGCCCGGTGCTTTTCACAGATGAGAGCAGGTTCACCCAGAGCACATGTGAAAGACCTGAAAGGATCTGGAGAAGCCGAGGAGAAAATTTGGTGGTGGGTCAGTGATGGTCTGGGGAGGTAAATCCATGGAGACGGGCAACAGCACCCTGACTGCCATTAGGTATCTGGATGAAATCCTTGTGCTCGTTGTCAGAACTTACGTTGGTGCAGTGGGTCCTGGATTACTCCTAATGCATGACAGTGCCTGACCTCATGTGGGGAAAGTATGCAGGCAGTTCCTGGAAGATGAAGGAACTGATACCACTGATCAGCCCCGCACTCGCCCGACCTAAATCCACCAAAACACCTCTTGGACGTTTTGTTTTGGTCTGACACCACTAAGTTGCTCCTCAGACTGCCCAGGAGCTCTTTGCCACATCATAGTTTCAGTTAGATTTTTGGGGTGTCTTTGAATCTAGCCCTCTGATTGCTGCATTTGATGGAAATGAAAACAAACACATTAGCCAGTCCATATCCAGCAGTATTTGTTTTCTCATTCAGATCTGATGTTTTCAACTTTTAGCTTTAGTTTTCTTGAGAAGTGTATTTTACTGAGCCTCCCTGCAGCCCCTCAGATCATCATCGGTCTGAAACAAGCTATTTTAGCTGTTTTCTTCATTAAAAATCATACTTTACAATACACTGGCTGATTTTTGAACAAGATTCCTGTTGGCTGGTTACGTAGTGTTTGGGGCCCCCACAAAAAAGCTTTTCTTTGCTGGACAAACAGCAAAATGTTCTGAGATCAGCGACTAACTGATTACTCAAAAAGAAGTGTTAGAATCAGGAACGGTCCTGATCATCGTGGAAAATATGGATTATACGTTGGCTGTATATTCCCTGTAAACTTCTAATGTAATCTGTTCAGATGAGATGATTTTATATTGATCTATCGAAGCTGACCTCTAAGTCAGCTTATTTTGACAGGATAACCATTAGATTAAGACATGCCAGAGGTAAAGTTAAGCTTTTAAAGTCTGATTCTTTCTTTCTTTATTCATTTTTAGCTTTGAAATCACTGATGGAGGGGGTGATTAGTTAATTAACAACACTTTGAAATGTTAAAGTGCTGCAGTAGGTCTGGATAAAGTAATCCATCATTAGCTTTCCCGCTCCCAACCGAGTCGTGACTTTCCACCGATCTTCTGATCTGCCATGTGTGGTAAAATGAAAAGCTTGGAAATTTAATTTAAGCTGTGCCGATGGTTTACAGACACACAGAGGAGGACGGGGAGAGAACAGGAGAGGATCTTAGCCTTGCATGCGTAATTTAATTTGCTGTGCGAACCGGCCAACCAGGCCATTTACCACTCTCCTCCTTGAAAACAACACGCAGAGCGTGGCCTTGAAATACTGCTGTGACACTCCAATTTCCTCTAACTTATTGTGTGTTGGTGCCGGAGGTTTGATTACAAGTGAGCCCTGCACAAACCGCCATCCATCAGCCCCACTCCATATGCACAGGCTCACAGCTTAATGACCCCCAAGGAGTCGCCCGGACACATTTATGAATCAGTCTGCCTGAATCAAATTACTCCTTCGGGCAGACAGTCCATCCCCAGTGGAGCTTCGGTCCTCTCAGACTGTGTGCAGGCGTTAATGTGTTGGGAGGAAATCTCTCGGACTGCCTCATGTTGCGTTTCTCTCTGTGCAGCTCTACGCTGGAGCCATCCTCGAGGTGTGTGGATGAAAACTGGGGAGGTTCCCTCAAGTCCAAGGTGAGTCCTCAGTTGGGGCATCATTACTTTTTTTTGGAACAACAGCTTTAACTGAAACTGATCTTCCTCCGTTGTGTGAGTCTGTGTTTTAATCAGTGGGAGGGACAACAGCACTAAAAAGCCAGCAGGACTGTTTTCAAACAGCCTTTTGAAGCATTTGTTTATCCTTTGTCTCTCCCACATGGAGACGTGTGGTTAAACCTGGTGTCAGGTTGCAGCGGTGTAGACGTCTGGAGCCCCACTTGTGCCATATGCTTGCTTCAGCTGTGTCCCTCCTGTGTTTACAACAGTCTCTTCTGCTGTTAAAAATCTATTTCGGGGATGTTTTGCAGTGGTCACTCATTCCAAACCTCTGAGCTAAAATATAAAGAGTTAACTGACTCATTTGTCTCTTTTTCTCATCAGCTTTTGTTAGGAGTGAGAAGCCAAAGATGTTCAAGGGTCTTCAGATCAAGGTAGCCATGATGAATCGTGTTGCTAATGTACCAGCATTGTTTGCCACAGTAATTATTCTCAGGAGATGTAAACCAGATTATGCTGATCAAATGAGCCTTTCTCGTTCTTCTCCCCGCAGTACGTCAGAGGCTCAGATCCTGTACTAAAGCTTTTGGATGACAACGGGAACATTGCTGAAGAACTCAGCATCCTCAAGTGGAACACAGACAGCGTGGAGGAGTTCCTGAGCGAAAAGTTGGACCGAATATAGACACGAGTTTTATTTTTTTTTGTTTTTGTGTTTTTTATAATTTGGAAGACTCAGTTTCCCCAGATTACAAATAATGATTTATTCACTGCTTGTACTTGACTCTAGCTGTGCAGATAGTTTCGCTGTGAGGTCTGTGCCTCCACCTTCAGGTGAGAGGGATTTTGTTTGTGGTGCTCCGACACATTCGTACAAATAGCCATCCATAACTCGTCTGTGATCAGGCTGCTGCTGTAACAGGTGAACTGTTGAGGCTGTTAATCTGATTTCCCACGTTTTAGTCACGACAAATGAAATCTAGTTCATCTGCGTTTTATTAGCTCGTGGCAGAAAAACTCAGGAGACGTGAAAAATTCATCAAAATCTCTCGCCCTGGTTGGGGATTACTAGAGGAGTGAGCAGATATGATTTGTATTTTGTGTGAACTGAGATGTCTTAGTTATTTACCAATTTGTACACAACTTGGCCTTGATAGATGGTTTCTGAATCTCTGATCTGTACGACTGTTTGTTTTTTGTTTTGTTTTTTTGTATCTGAAAATCACGAGTCATCTGGATTTCACCAAACTGCTCACGTGAGAGTGTTCAACAGGATAATGTGAGCTTCAGTTCAGTTTTACTCATTAAGTACTGATCATACATTTAGGTTTGAAACGACCTTGGACATAATGAACTGTATTGTCTGTATGTGGGACTTCCTGTTCCCGTCTGTTTGATATTCTTGTATCATTTTAAATTTTTTTATTTTTTTTTTTTAATAATGCTCAGCATTGCGACTGATCGCATTTATAGTCGGAGTGAACAAATTCTAGGTCCTCTCCAAATGCAGATGTCTTTGCAGAGGCACACGTTAGTGAAGAGCTCACAGGAAACCAGTTTTGGGATGTGAAATCTGATGTAAATTTGTGTTTTTCTGCACCATCTGCTTTGAACAGAAACTGCATTTGTTTTTGGAAAGCTTTTTATGTCCAGGTGATGGGTCGAAATATGCAACAATAAACAGTCACTGATGATTTTTCTCTCCATGCTCTGTCCTTTCCATTAGACATTTCCATGCCAAGTCATTTGTAGTCACCAAACATCTGACTGTACTGTGGGTGCAGGTTTTAGATTCATAGGTATGACTTTACTGACATCTAGTGGTTATTTATGACATCACATCAGTCCTGTGATGCATTGCCATTTTTAAAAATTTATTTTATCTTTACAAATTGTGTTCTTATTGAATGGCCTTTTTTGTTATTATAAAACTGTAAAAACTTTTTTTTCAGCTGCTAGTTTGGGTTTCAGTAGAGATGTTTCCATGTCAACACCAAAAATAAAGATACAGTTACAGAGCCATTAAAGCTCTGGATACTGGACTGGATCCAGCTGTCTGATGGTTTTTTACAGCAGAACCAGTTGAAGATGGGGCACCAGCACAATGTAGGTGGATTTCAGACAGCCTGAGTCCAGGTGCAGTAAGCTTCTAAGCACTGTTAAAATGAGCTCCAAGATATCTGCCTGGTTGCTTGTGTCAGCTTTAAACTTGGCTGACCTTATTACAGATCTCCCTTTACAACAATACATTTGTTTAGGAAACAGTGATACAGTAGCTGATTTTACCAGGTCTGCCTGTTCCTTGGACTTATCTGCAAAATATACAGCTTTAGTAAAAGTTTCTATACATACGTCATACTTTAAATACCTGCATGTATAGTCAGTAAATGCTTGGAGCGACCACAACCACTTGATGCACATATTTTAGGAATCACTGTTTTATTTTCAGACAGATAATGATTACACAAAACTCAAGTAAAAAAAAGAAGCTTCAGTTACATGCAGCATCTGAGCATCACATAACTACTGTTATGTCCATGTAAAAAAATAAAAATAATAATATAGCCAAAAACTCTTTCCTTGCACCTGCAGCTGGACAGACGTGAGACACTGCTAACTTCTACTATCAGAAAATAAGAATGCACAATTGAATGCGTATATGAAGCAAATGAAAATAAATCCCCTTATAAGGCAAACTGAACGTGTAAAGCTGGAAACACATTTCTATAGTAAAGTCACTACACGTGTTTACGCTGTGGCTGAGGTTACACATACTGGTGCTCTTTCTTGCCTCCCTCTGAGCGGTGGTCCATCACTTCAGTTTTGTTGTTGGACTGAGGTTTGTACACAACCCCTGGGTAACTGCAAAAGAAACAAATGGCAGGAAAAAATCTGTTGTGAAAATGTTTCTCTTGTAAATGTAAATGAAAAATTGAGGGGGGCATTTGTAGAGAACTGCTCCAGATAAAACTGCAGCAGAAAGTAATTTAAAAACATGATACATCTGTGAGGGGACTTACCGTGGTTTCTCATCTTTTATCATCTCTCTGAAAGCGAGAGACTTCAGGATGCCACCAATGAGCAGGACGCCCCCGCCGATCCAGCCAACGAACAGTGCTGGGCCAAATGTGTAACTGGTAAAAAAAAAAGAAGAAGCAGAAAACAAAAAACATTACATTGCACACACACTATAGGAATTATTTGGTGAAATAATTACATGCAAGCAAAACAGCATCATACGTGGTTATTCCTACTCCGCCCATTCCCATGTTCATCCCCTCTCCCATCATTTCTTGTGTGTAGCTGGTGTAGGTGGACGTCCTGAAACTTTCCACAATTTGATTGGCATACACAGAAGCTCCTGCAATGCCACACACACCTGAGAGAAGGAGAAAAACAGGAGCTCAGTGATTTATTTACCTCTGCCACACTCTCAGCTTGGTCAAATACTGCTATAATGACTGCAGTGGATGCTCATATTAAATATGAGGTGTTTTAACTAATGAGGTGCAAATAATTCCTGTGGAGCCCAGACTGATCCAAACTGCATTCTGGGAGCCCATATCAGTTTATTTGACCATTAGATCAAATATACAGTCTGTGCTGTAAATTTCAGATGTCAGATGCAGTTAGCTAGAACTTTAAGAATACTTCCTGCAGTTAAAGTTATCTCCTGGATATGATGAATGTCAATACTTCTTTGCAAATACTGCAGTTTCATGAAAGAAATTATCATAGAAACTGTACAAATTAAAGTAAATACAACAAAAGCACAAGATTACATTAGTGTGAAAGAACCTCAGTAAAATTAAAGCATCACAACATTTGTGCAGCATTGTCCTGTACAAATGTTAAATAAATTACAGCATGGTTGCTTTAAATGTTACAGCAACTTGCTGGCAACACTGTAAGTATTTTACTTACTCTTACAGTGTAGCTCAGTATGGTGTCAGTGGATGGTTTTATATAAAATCAGCCAGGTCTGAGGAAAGTTTACAACCGACCCATTCAGAATCTGCTACTTTTGGTGGTCCCGTAACTTTAACATAATCTAATGAAAGTGTACAAAATTTTAACTTCAGTTCACATATTGTTCCAGTTACAGGCCCTCAAAGTATTTAAGGGTGGGTAGAACTTGGCTCTTTTTAGGTAGCATACATTTTTTCAGTATATTTGAGCCCTCATAACTTCATAAATACACCACATGAATATTTCATGGTTGAAAAAAATCAATAACAAAAACCATTTAAACTCTATTGAAAACTGAAACCAAATGGAAAAAATGTAATTTGGGTCAACTTCAAGGGTGGTTCACACAAGCTATCTCATATGAAAGAGCTCCGTTTGACCTTTTTACCTGTTCAGGCCAGGCTCAGCTTCAAGTTGCAATTACTTCTATGTCAAAATAGTTTTCTGTAACAATGATTTTAAGCCATTTGCATTCCTTGAGGGGCCTGTAACTCTGACAATCCTGTTAAAGTTACTGTATAAAAAACAAAAATGGGATATTTCGACAAAGTTTAGGAGAAACATTCACTGATTTGAATGACACCAGTCACAACGGATGTCCCTAATTGTATGACTTTCAGCACAGAGGCCCCGCCCACCTGCCTGTTTGTGAGGGGCATCCAATCGGGTTTTGCAATGTGCAAGATTAAAAAAAAAAGATGATTTTGAACCATTGGTCATACAAAGATACTCTGGGGGTGTCCAATAATAGACACCCCCCCCCCCCCCCCCCAAAAAAAAAGAAACAAAAAGACAAAAACAATTCAGTTTAGTTTGTACTAGAAAGTTCACAGAGGTAAATAATGACCTGCGATGACGAACATGATGCCAGCAGTGAGGCTCATGTTAGCCTTTGCGCTGTCTGCCATCTTGTTCATTGTGAGGCAGCTCAGGGAAAAGACTGATATCAGCATCCCGAGCACGCTCAGCACCACACCCACTATCATCAGAGCTCGCACCGCCTGGAAGGTACCTGGTGGACAGAAAACACGGAGACCTTAGCGCGTTACATTGACTCTAGTCAACCTAAGACCACTGATGAGTTCAGTTCAAGTCTTATTATGTCAAAAACTGTAGATGGCTTCACAAAAAACACTCAAGGTAGGCTTTTATACTGAAATGACTAATTCTTCAAATACAATGTGTCTAAAGATTTGAAGTGTGTTCTCTTACAGTAGATGTGCTGTTGGGAGGTGCCTTTGCTTGTTGTTTGTTCTGCTTTCTGATAACCGAGTCTGGGCCTGGCCTTTATGATAGAAATGCTAATGCAAACACTAATAGGTGCGGGCCCAACCCTCACAAAAACCAAGGGTTTGATCTCTTTCGGTGACACTTTTTTTGTTTTGTCTTAACTTCCTCTTTACTTAGTTTGAAACGTATCTACATCCTACACGACAGTTCAAAACTTCTACAGACACATTTAAAAACTCAGGTTCATGGCTGATGAACATGGTGAGGTTTTCACCCTATTATTACCAGTAGGGCATTTCACTTCTTAGCACTTTTCCTTTTTTATTTTTCATTTTTGTCCTCACTTCAGTTTGAGTTGGTTTCCAGTTTGGATTTGCTTTTTAAAATGATCATTATTTGTTTGTTTATCCATATGTGTATTTTTTTATTTTAATATTCAGAGTCTTTGTTAAAAGAAAATTTCAAATAAATGTAAAAAATAAGTTTTTACAGACATGATAATATACCTGTGAGTCAGGTTTATCAAGTTTTTATGTTGACCAAAATGAGTTTCCGAAGTGCAAAACATATTTTTTTCCCTACAAGTTCTTCAACCTAATAATTACATTTTACTTTGCAAAGAGTTCAGGGAGGTTTCTAAGTGAGGATGTTAATCAGCCAATGTAGTTCACTTCATTATTTTACAGTTTTGTTTTGTTTGTTTTTTGTTTTTTTTACAAATTTGTTGAATGAAAGAGACGCAGAGAGGAAAGCAATCTTTTTCCAATGCTGTTGCTTTTACATGTTTCATCATGGCCGAAATGTTGATGTGAAACAACCTCCTCCTGGGACATTTGAGAGGAAGCATATGTTGGATCTCGACATACGGCCTTGTCCTGAACGTCTCCTGAGCACTCAAGACATTTTAAAATAACCAAATTACAGAATTGCTTCTATGATCAGTGAAAATGTAACATCTCCTTTTAGAGCAGAGACGGAAGAGTGTTCATTTCCTTGTTAAGAAAAACTCCTGCGGCTGTGGCCTTGTCAGTGAGGGAAAAATAATTCCCAGCCTGAATATGTTCAGTGTTTAAGACAACAATGATTTAGACTAATTTGAAAGCAAACAGTCAGTCACCAGATAGGATGTGAAAATTAAGGCTTGAGAGAGCCTCGCCATACCTGAGTAACCCAGAAGGCCGTAGAGCGGGCGGCACTCTGTGAGTCCGGCGGAGGTCGTCTCACAGTCTTGCCACAGACCCTTGTAGGTATAAACGGAGGTCACGACCTGCTCCTGCCTGTCCTTCACGCTCCAGTTGTTCATGGCTGTGGCCGCAATGAGGGCAGCTGCACCGATGAGACCCAAGATGAATCCACCATTTTGCAGAACTGAAGGCGCCATTGTTGTGTGGTGGTTCGGAAGCTGGAAAATATACACCTCGGAGATGCAGTGTGTGTGTAGATTAATAGATACTACTTAAAGTATAGCTGGACATATAACTGAGTGTAGATTAAGGTGTCACAGGTGTGCCGTGTGATGCAGAGAATCAAAATGTGCAAAGAGGTGCTTTGTAGTCATGGTGGTAGTGTGGTGGGTGGAGGAGACTGGGTGTTACCCCTGGGTGATACGGCAGCATGGGTTGGGCTACCAAGTGGTGTGAACGCAGTGGTGATAGGAACACCTGACACCTGAGAAAGAACGTTACTATTCCTGCGAATTACAAACTGTTTGTCAGTCTAGAATCGTTAGTAACTCCCTCACACCAGAAAAAAGTCTGGAAAAACAACGTACAGATACACACAGGTGAGCGGGAACCGATCAGGGTGGCCAAAGATCACCATCAGCTACACAGGAGGACTTAAGAAGTTTAAGAAGATTGCAGGCTCTCCTCTCTCTTGAGCTGCAGTGTCCCTGCTAAAAGTACAGTGAGGAATATTTGATGCATTTCTACCGTGTAATGCTGAACAAATGCACATTTAGACAATAAAGGACACCTTGTTTTTTTCCATTTACACTTCCAAATACAAGAGATTTGCTTGCTGAGCTTTTGTACATGAAGACCAGAGCTCACTGTGAGTTCTCTTTCTTGTATATTGTAGACGTGAAACAATTTTGTACCTCATACAGTTTCCATGATTCTGCTTATCACTTGGTCAACAAACGGGAGAGGAGATAAGTTCCTATTATTCGCTTATCATCACCCTGGCTCACTTTTGCTTAAACACACACACACTTACACACACGGAGTCATGCAGTAGTCAAACATGACTGGACTGGAAAATGTAATTTTGTAATGTTTGCAATGTTTGTCAGTTGCTGTGAAGTGTCTGTGATGGTTTAGTATCTGTTTGTCTTTAGTGTAAGTCTGTAAAACAGCTTATCAGGAGATATAGGTGGTTAGAGCTTAACACAATCGCAACAGTGAAGTAATTATTACAGCTCATGTGTGATGTAAAATATGATTAACAGGGTTGTGAATCACCCCCAGTGACTACAACTACCAGCTTCTGCTTAATATTATTCATCAAACAGAAACTGACCCACTGCTTTACCTGGTTTAACACAGTCTTAATGCAGTTCTAAACATACATATATAGACAGTCCCTCTGAAAACATTTATTATTCCCAATTCAGAGTACAAATCAATCAATCAAACAAAAACAGTCCCACTTAATGAAGCAGATATTCTGTGGAATAACTGTCCAAGTGTGAGAACTAATGAAAACCTGACTGTTTTGGAAAGGGGGGAGGAGACAAGTCTATAACTTCAGCATGTTGGTCCTATGTTATGCATGTCCACTGTATTTAAACTGAAACGATTTTCCTTACAAAAGAGTAACAAATTAGCATCATCACCACCCTCCCCCTTCTCTAAATACTTTTTTTTACTCTATTTACATGGAATAAGGAGTAATACAGGGACTTTTATAGTTTTTTTTTTTAATCAATCCGTGATTGAAATATCTGCGCTGACACTTTAATATTTAAATGTGGTCATCTAAGCCTGAGTCTCTAAACGACCTCTTCGTCTTTCTGTGCGCAAACTTTCCCCCTCCTGCCCATGCGTCTTTATGTGTATCCAGTCTGTCACACACTGGAGCTGGGTGAAGCGTACGAGTCCATGCCGCTCTTGGTCATCCCTCCAGGAAAGAGGATATATGCCACCTGGGGTTGTAAAGTAGCTGCAGACCAGGCGCCACAGTTACACGGCATCATGTATCCCGGGCCGGAAGGCGATGGGTGAGTGTGGGTGTGCTGTGCGGGGCAGGGCAGACCCCCAAACCCTCCAGTCTGGTATCCAAAGGTGTGCGCGCTGTAGGGCACGGCGCCTGCGGTCAGAGAGTGCGGTATCTCCGCCATCCGCTGGACAGCTCCGGTGCTGAAATGTGCCACCGGCTCCAGGAGAGAGAATGAGGAAGCAGCGGAGGCGGGAGCCAGGAGAGCTCTGGCTTTATCCCCGGGGACGAGAAAAGAGTCGATGGAAAATCCTTTCAAGTGTTCCGCTGCGTCCCCGAGTAAAGACGGCAACGGGAAAACGAACCGGTCCCTCTTCAGGAGACTCTTAGGTTTGCGCCGGGGTCTGTACTTGTAATCCGGGTGCTCCTTCATGTGCTGAGCCCGCAGTCTCTTGGCCTCGTCGATGTAGGGACGCTTCTCAGAGTCAGAGAGCATTTTCCACTCCGCTCCGAGTCTCTTGCTGATTTCAGAGTTGTGCATCTTCGGGTTTTCCCGGGCCATCTTCCTCCTCTGACCTCTGGACCAAACCATGAAGGCGTTCATAGGTCTCTTGATGTGATCTAAAGGTTTTGCCATCGCAGGGACAGACGCATTAATTAAAACACCTACTGACCGCACTTTAAATTCACCTACTCCTTCAAAAAGCTCATGTTTCTCTAGTGAGTAAAATGGAAAAGTGCGAAGAACTCTCGGGAATAGCCAGAGAAATATTTTAAGCTAACACTAAGTCCAAATTGACTGAAGCGTTTACACAAAGTGGAGCTGAAAACTACATAAAGCCAAAAGGCTGGGCGTATGAATGGAACCAAGAGGAAGCTTGTTATGGAAGATGCTGGGCATGTCATCCTCCTCATCATCACACCACTGTCACGGCGGGCCAAGCCAATGGGAATGAGAGAGCGCACTGTAATCCTCTCACAAAAAAACTGACTGTTAAGGCCTACAACATTTGAGGGGCACCCCCTCTTCTCGCTCTCCAACAGTTTTTAGTCTCTTCAAATCTCAACTGAGAGAAGCAGGGATGAAAACCAGCGAAGAAGCTGGACTGCAGAAAACTAGAAGCTAAAAGGATTTGTATGAGGGGGTTGAAAGGTGCGGCTGCTTGTGGCCCTGAATGCCTCATTTGCACAATAATAATCTTCATTTCAAAGGAAGTCAGCTACCCTTATTTTATTTTATTTTATTTTATTTTATTTTATTTTATTTTATTTTATTTTATTTTATTTTATTTTGACAGGTTTTCTGAAACTGTGCCACAGTTAGCACCACAGTTGTTCTTGGCTACAGTGTTTTCTTTTTCTACTCTTAGTTCTGTTCTAAATTTTGTGCTGTCCATTCAAAGTATTCTTGCATACCTCTTTTGTTAATCCACGTTGAACCAGCTCCTATTGTTTTTAAATGCATGGTGGAAAAAACACAGTGTCTAAAACCAATGTAATCAGCCCAAAAAATCCAACTGCAGCTTGTTAATTCCCCTCAAATTGCTAAAACTTCCAGATTCCCCTCCAACACGGATGACACGGCTCTTGAAATATGGCCCTGTGTAAAACTAAATTAAATGGGAATGCCTGCAGGTCTTGGCTGTTGGGCCAAACCCCAACAAGCCCTTGCATAATAAGCTGACACCTTTAAAATGCTTCCACTGGCTTTAGTGAGGAAAGACCAGTACATTTCCAAACAGGTAAGTGCTATTTCATTAGTATGCCTTAAAGATTTCCCCATATTCAGCTTGGCTGACTGTCTTTAGAAAGAAACTTGTCGGCAAGGGTCTTTGCCTCTTTGCCTCAACATCTTACTTTTGCATGCCATGGTTGTAAAACTGACAATGATTCAGACCTCAGTCCGATCTTAACAAAACGCCCCCAAACTCTCACCCTCCCTTTTTCCTGCAGTTTTCCCACTTTGCGATGCCACCCACCATGGCCCGATCTCTGTTCTCTCCAAACTCGCTTCCACATTTGCCGCAAAATCAGTTTTTACTCTTACCTTTTACATCGCTCATTTGAATTCTGTCCAATGACACAATGCAGGTTTATTATATATCAATATGTGCGTGAGTGGCTCACCCCTCCCTCCTTCGTACTCTGTGGGATCAATATTAATCAGAGCTGTAATTCACAGGTCCTGGGTGACTCCATTGATTGTTACAGGTTTTATCATTACTACCTTATCTGATCAAATGTATGCTTCAGCTTTCTCATCTGTTATTGAAATGACATTTTTAGAAACTTAGCAGCAACTTAACTATGATTTATATGTAGTTTATGTGCATATAATTTATTATTGCCTAATATAAAAGGTAACCCTAATGGTTTAATGTATAGAATACATGTACTGTAGAGGCTCAACATATAACAGGGTTTCCAGGCCCAAAAATGACTTCTGCGAAACGGATTATACCCACGACAGAAGCAGGATGTGTTTGTCTGTGAGCAGACCTGCGGTGGTCAGCTGAAGCTCAGGGTTTAGGTTTCGGTTGCAGCGATGAATTCAGATATCAGGGTACCAGCGAGAAGGGGGGGGGGGGCTTTATTTCATTTACCTCCCACAATCAAAGGCGCCGCAGGCCTCTTCAAAGGCGAAATAAATGGACATAAAAGATCCGATAGGGCACAATGCGTCGGTGGTGGAGATGATAAGACGTTTTCGGGGAGTGTTTTTTTCCCTGTGGGTTCCCTCGCAGCAGACGGGCTGGAGGGACAAAGTGATTGGCAGCAGGGGTCAGACAGCTGATCTGTCTCCTCATAGCTGTGCTGTTATCTCCCATGCGGTAGGTTCAGACGGGCCTCGCACGCAGGAGGCACCCGCAGCCACACAGAGACAATTATTGCTTCTGCAGAGGGACCATGTTTTAGAGAGTTTTCCACTGTTTGAGAACAACAACGTGCAAGGTAGACTGCACAAAGGGCAGCGCGGGGAAACTATCTTTGTCACTGGTATATGTCTTTTTTCTTTATCCTGCAGAAAGCTCTCTCTGTTGTTTTAGTTGGGGGGGAAATAAAAATAAATAAAAGAAAAACGTGTATTGTGTCTGTGTTTGGAGTGACTTCTAAGAAAGGGCAGTGTTTCAACTCTGGAGAGATGATGGGGGGGAAATGGGTAATAAGAAAAACTGCCAGCAGCACAAAATGGCTGTCGTAATCCGGTTATCCCCAAGGCTCTAAAGATACCGGTCCTCTCCTTAGGAGTCTATCTTTTCTTCTTATGTCAAAACTGTCCTCTATGCACTCAGGTGGATTAAGGAGTCACACTGTAGAAAGAAATTGACAGGTACAAAAAGACCTGGGGGTGAAAAGGAAATGAAAGACGACACGGAGAGGCAGGCCAGGCACTCGAGCCGGGGAGTGTGCTGGCGTCTGACAAGAAAAGAATCCATCAAGTCAACTTAATGTTGAGGGAAGAGCAGTTTCCTGCTTATTTACCACATTAATTGACTGCATATTTATTGGCAGAGCTGATTAGTAATCACATAAGTCTTTAATCTTATGAAATAGCTTTTTAAAAAGATGAAACACTCATGGGTTTGACAGGTATATTGTTCACTGATGTTCCAACATAGTTTGTGTTGGGCTTAATAGAAGCTCCTCCAGGCTGTCCCTAAGAGAAGATTACATCCCGGATAGGTCATGTCACGGTGCATTGTTAAAATAAAGCCCCCACTTCGAATTCACTGTTTTAACTGGGAGTCAGTTGGCTAAAATCAGCCTGTTTTAATCGTTTAATCATGGTTCAGAGGAACCTTCTTACAGTCATTGTTGGGATGTTCTGGGGATTTTTCCTTTGGGGAAAAGGGTTTATTGGAAAATTGCATGAATGGCTTTAAAATCCTTACTACAATCTGCCCAACCTTGTCTGCTGGGAGGTGGATCAAAGCTGCTGTAAAGGCTTATTAATAGGAGAGTTTGGGCTGCTCTGACAAGGCTTGGAACTACAGCACGGCCTGATTTTACTGACTGGGTAAAGCTCGTGACGTGTAAACAACGGCTCCTTTTCAGCTCGTGAGAGCAAATGAAAAGTTGAGCTGGGGCGGATCACTTTCTTAATGATATGAAAGGTAGTTACAGGAGCCCGTAAAATATGAAGGGAGAAACATTGTTACTTGAATTTATCCATCATCCCCTCCAATCAGCCAATCAGACGACAGCCCCTCGATGCATTTAGGCATGTAGACATTGTCAAGATGACCTGGTAAAGTTCAAACTGAGCATCAGAATGTGGAAGAAAGGTGATTTAAATCTCAATCTCTGCCATGACATTCAGATGGTAGCGTCATAATTTGGTGTAAAGAACATGAATGCATCAACAGCTCAGGCTGCTGGTGGTGTAATGGTGCGGGGAATGTTTTCTTGGCACATTTTGGCTTCCTGTAGTACAAACAGAGTATTGTTAAAACGCCACAGCCTACCTAAATATTGCTGTTGACCACGTCCATTCTTTTATGACCACTGTGTACTCATTTTCTGATGGCTCCTTCTATCAGTGCACCATGTCACAAAGTTCAAATCATCTCAGTCTGGCTTCTTGAACAAGACAGCGAGTTCACTGCACTTAAATGACCTCCACAGTCACCACATCTCCTTTGGTGTTTGGTAGAAAAGGAGATTAATATCATGGATGTGGAGTCCAGCCTAGTACTAGTGTAGCCAGTAAAGTGACTCGTACATGCATTTGGGCAGATGTATGTTTCTCAGTACTTTCAGCCCAAATCCACAAATGAATTAAATAGATTAAGCTGTGAACTCCCCACCCCCGACCTAATTACTTAAATAGTTTGAGTTTCAGTGACTTTTCTACCCTCTCTCTCTCTCTCTCTCTCTTTTTTTTTTTTTTTTTTTTTTTTTTTTTTGCTGATCAACAATTTTAATCAATTTTTTGTCAGTTAATGTTGTAGCTTTCTAAGTGCATGCACCGGGGAAGTACCATTGTTCTCTGTTTGTTGAATTGATTTACAGGTCAGTTCCTCAGCCTGTGATTTTTTTAAAAATACATTAATATAATGAAAGCTGAGACACCATAAGTGCAGTGGGTTGCTGGGTTAATGTGTATCATTGTGTCAGCATAGATGGGTCTGTCTAATGTAATGTTATGTTCACTGTAAACAGATAAGAAGACATCTTAAAGTGATTTACCAATGCTGTTAATACTAATGCTGGTAGTCATGCAGCCTAAAGAGTTTATGCATGAGAAGTCATGAGCAATGGTGTCATTTCAGTAGTGGGAATAATTATTTCTGCCTAACATGGTGGAATTACAGCACTCCACTTTGATGTAATAACTATTTCAAAACCAAAATAAATCTTGGATCAATATCTTAATATTTACGAACATCTACCACAGATATTCTACTTTATGCCCAAGATACAGTAATCGTGGCATCAAATGGATTCAGACTGCAAAACAAATCAAATAAACCTGTCATGAACTTTTCTCTTTTCTGTAGACCAAACAATGAATAAACTCAAAAATACATTAGCAGTTTAATTGATGGTCAAAATGAAATTCCCATAAAAATGGGGAAAGTTTGCGTAATAAATCAAAATGCTGAGCTTGTAATCTCAGTCATCACTTCTATCAACGAACAAACTCAGCAGAGAAGAGTGGGAAAATTACTGATTTATTGACAAAAAGTCCCCTGTTTACTTATTTATTTTTAAGATCTCAGTGAAGGGTCGAAGTAGCAGATAAAGATCATCATATGGAGAAACTGCTCAGGTGCTTTACCACATTAATCTGCCGTGCTTTGCTGCACATCAGTGTGCGTGATCTGAGTGTGCACTGATGGTGTTTGAGAAAAGGTAAGCTGAGTTTATCTAAGGTTCTGTTTTTTTCTGCTGGTGAATTTGTTTCCATCTGATGATGTGGAAAGCTCTGACGCACAGACTTAAAATTTTGTCATTTCAGCTGCAAATAAATACACTGAAATCCCGAAACATTCAAGTCTAACAAGAGTTTCTGACACTTCTGAGCGGCCCATTAGGAAACGTTTCAGCGGGAAAATCCCCAAGATTTTCAGTGCTCCAGGGAGGATTTCACTAAATCTTGTGCTTATTCTCATGATACTTAGGAAAAGTAAAGCGGTTTTAATAGCTTTCCCCTGACACATTGATGGTAGAATATGCTTTGGCTCTGTGGCAGATAGCTTCAATCCGAGGTCGACGGAGAGGGGGGTGGGGGATTGGCTCGTGTCTGCCTGCCAGTACGCTCTCATAAGGCCCCATCTAAACCAAATTAATACACTTCCTCCAACATCTGAGGATAAACCTGAAGGCCACATTACTGTGGCAGCCCCTATCAGCCAGCTTGTAATACAACCGAGTCAGCAGTCAATGAGATACATTTGCAACCAGGCATTTGTCAGCGACTCAGTGCCATGGAGGCAAGAGATTTAAAATGTCCTCCAGTAAATTAAGTGCTGCTTGAAAAGTGAAAGGTGCCGGCTAAGCAGGCAGCTGCTTACTTTAAATAACACTCTGGTTAAAAGGCTGTGGCGACGGTGGAGAGAGGAGAGGAGTGCTTGCCTGGGTTAATATTGTTGACAGAAAATGTTAAACATCTGTAAAATATCTACATATCTGCTGTACATGTGACCAAAAACCAGAGAAGAATTTGTTTCCCTGTTTGTCTCAGATTCTGCTATGAAGTTTGTTTTCCACTGAAAAAACATGATGCTGAGAAAAGAGAAGCTGTGGCTCGTTACATGGATCTCTCTTGTTTGCACTCTCTCACAGGAACTTTTATTCTTATCCAAAGCATAACTTTAGCTTTTTGCCATGTTGTCGAGTCGAGGAAACAAGCACATGAAATATATTTTTTAAAAAACTTCATAAGACGCCTCATCTTATGAAGCCAATACATATGACAGACTGAGCTGCCACTAAGGAGCTTATAGAAATAATGGAAATAGTGTAGTTTCTGTAGCGATGATGTGAGTGCTGTTACAGAAAGGGAAACAGGCTGGTATTTCCCAAGACGTCTTCTGGACTCAGCCTAAGCAGAGGAGTGGCTTTCTTGGGTTACATTAAAAAGGGGAGAGCTGAGGTGTTGGCACAATGTAAGGTTTGACAAGCTGCTACTACTGGCTGAATACAGAAAGACAGCCTTCAATCCACATGAATGTTTTCTAAACTACCTTTATTTATTTATTTATTTTAACCAGGAAGGCATTTAAACTATGTTTCATCTAAATTTGGTTCAAATGTGTATTCATGACATTAAATTTTCTAAATGATGTTTGAGAAATATTTTCAAAAACAGTATTCGGCACACCTACCTGCAGTACTCGCAGTAATCCACAAGAGATCAGTATATCGCTGAGTGATAGCAGACTCAGGAACGTACACACACACAGCCCGTGTCTTTTGAGAAAAAGCCTTATTACTAATATCAGTTACTTTAGAACATTATTAAAAACCAAAAGTTTAACGTAATACACGTCTGTAAGAAACTGTGGAATGGTGCGTCAAAAATAATTGTGATTTACGGCACAAAAACAGTGGGCTCGTCCGGGATTTGAACCCGGGACCTCTCGCACCCAAAGCGAGAATCATACCCCTAGACCAACGAGCCACATGTAAAGGACGGAAGAAGTATAATTTATAAAACTATAACAATCACAGCTGTCAAACTTGGTTTTTACCAAACGTTCTATAAATTCACTATCTAGCATGTAGCATGTAACCTTTGCTTAACATTCATGTAAGAACTAGTTCCTGTTAGGTAACGTTACTTTAGCTCGGTGACCCACAAGCATGTCCAGCTACCAAAGTCATAATTAATTGGATTTGACACATCATTGATTAGGTATGACTTAATTGAACTTCATTACGGAAGCCATCGGTGCATTTTTATTCTACATTTAACATGAACTGGTGTAGCTGTAGCTGTGTGCTGGAATGGGCAATATGCCTTTGACATGATCCTGGACATTTGCAGAAATGTGCAATTAGAGCTATCACATCATTTTCATCAAACCGTGATCTCTCTTTTTTCTTTTTCTCAAAGGTTCCATAAACGAGATGTAATATGGAGTCATCCATTAAAGATATCAGTGCGTGACTGCATCAGGCTGTAAAATTCTGTCAAAAAAAAATGTAACGAATCCCCATTTATAAGCAGGATATGCAGGATATGCAGGATATGATTCTCGCATATTTCATGATAGCCTTACATGTACTGCAAAGACTTTATGTTGTGACTAGTGAGAAACCTCCTTTTAAAGCAAACTGACACAAGATAATCAGCGATGTTTTCCTCTTGAACCTATGATCGGTGTGCTTCACTGTTTATAGGAACAGTTTAGGAATCGTCGGTATAGAAATGTGACCCTTCCCCCTGAGAGTGCACCCACGCTTTACCCAAACACCCAAAGTGCTATCAGGTCCTCTCAGCCTGTAACTGTAGATAGAGAAGTTAGACAACTCAGATAGATAAATCAGACAACAGTTATTTGTGAAAGCCATTTTGTTCAGAAGAAAAAGATCAGGATTGTCCCAGCCTGACTGTGATTGTTTACATTTTTAAGCTACATTCCAGTGTTATTCAGACAGCTCTGCAAGCTGGGACTGGTATTAATGAGTAATTGATTGTAGTGCCATATCAAGTCTGCTTATAACTTACATTATTTACTGATTCCCTTACAAGGACAATCAGCATTGTTTAACACGATCTCTCTCAACACTATCTAATAACAGGAGTTTCTGACTCAGTTGTGCAACAGCTGCATTGCATTAGTTTGGCATCATTGAGGAAAACATACCAGCAATGACAAGTATTTGAAACAGGCTGACACATGGAAATGCTTCTCAGTTTACACCCCTATCTTCAAAATAACCTACATTACCCAGTCTCCTCAGTCTAGAGGGTCTGCTGTTAGGTAACATAACTGAGATAAGGAGATGGGCAGACAATAGCGGCATATTAATCCCATTATTAACATCGGTGGGAATAACTAGAAGTTATGCTGATTCCTTGAAGCTGCTCCCCATTGAGGGAGAACTAGAGTGTGAAAGAATAAATATCTGAAAACATCACAAAAATATATCTTGCTACAAAGCCTGTCTCTCACAAGATCTTCCACCTTCATGAAACCTCAGCTAATGAAATTGTAGATGTTTCACAAAATGTAAAATATTTTATAATTTATTTACGTTGGATTTATTAACTTTGGATGGTTTGGACAAGTGGAGAGGAGGAATAGTAGGTATAGCGGACAAAAGGCCTCAGTTCATGAGTGTAGTCAAGGAGGACCTGCAGACATTGGTGTGACATAAGTGAAGTCTAGAGATAGGGTGAGCTGGAGGCAGATGATCAGCTGTATGGTGACACCCAATATGTGCAGGTGGAAGAAGAAAAAGACTTCCCTATGTTGAACTTACCATAAAGGCTCAATCTGAGCTGCATCACAGACTGGACTATATTAATAATTCAGGGTAGCTCCTACTTATTATATCCCCTTTGGGAGTCTAGTCTGTTAATAACCCCCATGCTCTGTCTGATGGGCTTTTATCTTTTATAATGCATTTCTAATGGCCGATCTTGTACATGACACAGGCTCCTGCTGACTCACAGGGGCAAAGTCTTTTTTTTCTTTTTCTTTTGTCAGTTTCAGACTTCAGTGTTTTCGGTTCAATTAAGTTTTCGTTAGAATCTGTTTATTTTTTCCAGTTTAGTTTCTATAAGTCTGAACATGTTAAACATTCACCGTAGTTTTCATTAATACGAATGTTAGTTTAATCCTGTTATTATATCATAGAGGACATTTTTCAAGGGCAAAATTTAAAAAAAAAAATAGATCAGGTATTACAGCTAAGTCTTGTATTAACCTATTCTTACTGAACATCTGCAGCAATGACTTAACTATATTGACAAACACAAAATAATGTTCCTCTCTGTTTTTATTATTCTGTTTTCTATATTTTCTAAAGTCTAGTTTTTATTTGATTTACCTTTTTGACACCTAGTTTTAGTTAGTTAGCAGTCTCAGTGGCTCGGCTGAGGGCTGAGCCTGCTGCGCTCCTCTCGCCCAGTGCATTGTGGTCTGTGTGCTAAAGGAAGCTGCTGCAGCGGAATCTGAAGAATTTGAGGTGTCCGCCAAGTCTGCTGCTCATCGCTCCCTGTACTTCCATCTACTCTGCAAGGTAACCGTGTACTTTTCAGCATTTAACCAGTTATTTATCACCGAGTGTGTCGGCGCCGTCGCTGTTAAAACGACGAAGCTAACATTAGCTTATTTGATTTCCTGCCCGGCTAGTTAATAGTAATTAAAGCTTAGCTTAACAGTGTCCCGAGCTGCTAGCTCGGGCTGCTAGCTTGTTAAACAGCGTTCAATTGACCGTCGATAATTACCGCTATAGCAAAATTTTAAAATACCCGAAGCTGGTTTATTAAGTAATATCAGTCACATTTAGAAAATCGGAAAATCAGCTGACTTGTAATGCTAACTCAACTAAACTACCTCGGAAACATATTTAGTTAATTAACCGGAAAAGAAATGCTCGGTTATATGCAGAGAAAACGTCTTCTCCCTCGTACTGTCGGTGTGTTTCTCACAGTTTCAGTTCATTCAGGGGGTTTCGAATAACATACAACAGCCTACAACACAACTAGCAAAAGAGACCGATATGATGGTAATTACAGAAAGGTTGGGTTTGAAGGCTTAAGCTTCATCTCTTCCCTCAGATCATAGAGCTGTAGTGGGATGCAGCTGTAATGCAGACACCTAGAGCAGGAAAGCAGTTTTTTCTGTGGTGAGACACATCACTCTCACAAGCCACTCCGAGCAAAAACAGACTTCCTGTCTCTCATACTCTGAAGCCTCTGAGTATGTGACTGCATGAGTCCAACCCCCATTTTAGAAGAAGGGTGAGAAAAGATTTTTTTGTATTGGTTGGTTTATATCTGTCTGTTTTTTGTCTTCTCTTTCAGCCTAAACAAGGAGGAAAACATGTCTCAAGCTGACAAAATGAAGGTAAATCATATCAAACAAACAAACCAACCAGTTTTTCTATCTGAACCAATAGGCATGCTGTAATACTAGATTCCTGCCTGTACTTCAGTGACTGCCTACTCCATTGCAGTAGCTTTAATGGTAGTGAAAAGGAAACACAATATGCCCACTGAGTTGAAACTTCTTGTTTTTTAGGCATTGATATTACCGTCCTGTTAATGGGTACATTGTCTGCGTGCTGCTCATTATCCTCATGACTCACTCATGCAGTTTTCTTTGTACTGAAAGGGCTAAGGGCAGTGTAAAAACACACTGCTTATCAAGCTCGCTCATCTTGACCTTCTTCCTGAAAGGACAAGGAATGGAGGCTTTGTCCACCTTATAAACTGAATAAAGAAGGTGCTGCTTTGTATTACATTTGAATTTTCTGGTATACAGCCTGGCTAGCTGCAGGGATTGGTAAATGGCTTCCTTTTGATGAGCTGCGTGTAGAAAATGCTGGATGAATGGGGTGGTGCGAGATCTTTTGGAAATAGCCTCTTAAATAACCCCGTCACAGTCAAGCCTGCTCAGTGATTTAAGCTCGCTCGCATATAATTAGCTGTCGCCTCACATTTATCCTGCTCAGTTTAATCGGAAGTAATAATCATTTTACACTCCTTTCTTTTTACTTTTCCTCCCTTTTCGCTACAGCAGGGGCAGTTCTCAAACCCCGAGACCCCGGGGTATGTTGGATTCGCCAACCTGCCTAATCAGGTTCATCGAAAATCTGTAAAAAAGGGCTTTGAGTTCACCCTTATGGTTGTAGGTGAGTGCGCTAATGCTTTTCCCACCACATTTTTCATGTTGCTGTGACGTGACGCTGTTTTTTATTTAGTCTGGAAAATGATAATGTATCTCAGTGATAAGAATGTTAAAGCTAGAGTAAACACGGCCACTTTGTGGAATGCATTTTGTCTTTTTTCGCTCATGTTATTGGGTTAAATTCATGTTGGGATCTTGGATGCTCGCTTGAACAATATGCAGTTTTTGCAGTCTGAGCTCTTTTTGACTTCCGTAGATTTTTTTTCGTTTGTGTGTCACGAGCACACCGGTTGTTTTGTGTTCTATAATTCGTAGGCTTGCACTTGACTGTCTTACTGTGCATGAAGTTTTTTTTCTGCGCAGACGTAGTCATCGGTAAAGCTGCTCAGCTGATGTTGGCAGCAGTGTAAACTCTTACTCTGGTTCCTGTGACTGGGTGAACCCCTGTGCTTGCTGGGAATGGGGGAGGGTCGAAGCTCCCCTCAACACTGCTCATCCTTCTTCTTTAAAATAAACCAGAGAGGAATGTAGCCTGTGTGCCTCCAGGGACCCATTCAAACAGTGGACAGCGAGGCCTGCTGGTTCTTGTAATGCAGTAATATACCCTCTGTTTAACCCCCCCCCCGTTATTAAATTAAATCAGTGTTTTCCTGGGTGAGCGGCTAGATGCTGCTCTTCTCCACGTATAGAAATAATAATGTTGCAATGAAAATGAAAAGCATTGATCTCTGTAGTCTCTTCCTTTCCCACATGCACTTGAACTTGCAGTGTGCATAATAAATATGTCAGTTTGCTCCCTTACAAGACCTCCTGGCAAATTGCCACTAAAGAAGACCTCAGTAAATCTTTTGTCACAGCCTGGCGAGAGCAGCTGTTTAAGACTCTGTGTCTGTGCTCGACTTCTGTTTTTAGCTGGATGTAACCAAGAAACTAAACAGTAGTTTCTTGTCTTTACGGTTGCTTTGAATCTTTTTTTCCAGACAGCAGGCAGAGTGTTAGACTGAAGCGATGCGGCAGATCAGATCAGATGTTTGCGTGGTGTGCAGGAGGTTTTTATTGGCCTGATTATCAGACTGAGTTACTATTGTCTTTCACTTGAGGAACACCTACTATTGGTATTTGGATGCATGGTTTAAATTTTGTCCTGTAAAGACATTGATACTGATGTGTAGTTCATTCATAAATTATATCGACTGAAGCATTCAAATAACGTCATTCTCATTAAATACAGTTTGTTTACCCTTTGTTTATTTTATTAAAGAGCTGGACTAATATAGTTTTAGAATCACATCAGTCCTTTCCCCTGTGATAGACTGGATACCTGTCCAGGGTGTACCTTGCCTGTTCCCCATAACAGCTGGGATAGGCTCCAGTTTCCACCTGACCCTGAATTTGAAAAGTCCATAAAGAAAATGGAAAAATGGAAATTTCACCACACAATTGGTGTCATGTTTCCTGTTTAACCTGCTAAATTTGGAATTCTGTAGATTTCTATTTGGCTTTTGAATGTCAGGTCTCTTTTGTGTAACCTCTCTGGTCAATTTGAGGTTCTTACCCTTAACTCATGAACAAACTCGTATCCTTCCCAGCTTCTGACAAGGTTTCAGCCACCTGACGGCTGGGGAAAGATTAATGCTGAAGTCAGATTTAGAGTTTGGTTGATGTGTATTTCTATCTTGTGTGAGATGCAGTGTGTGTTACACACTGCGTTTCCTGCGGCGCACTGAGGACGTCTTTGTTCTTTTGGTTGAAACTGAGCTCTGCATTAGAAGAGCCCTTGCACTAACCAGAGCCTGACTGTGCATTTGTAATTATTAGCATTGTGTTAATGCTAATAATTACGGGCCGTGGTGGTCAGAGGGCCCGGTGGCGCCAGTGTCCGGCAGCCTCGCCTCTGTCAGTGCGCCCCAGTGTGGCTGTGGCTACAATGTAGCTTGCCATCACCAGTGTGTGAATGTGTGTGTGAATCGGTGGATGACTGGTTGTGTAAAGCGCTTTGGGGGCCATAGGGACTAGTAATGCGCTATACAAATACAGGCCATTAACCATTTAACCATTATGCAGCCCTCATTTACTTGTGACAGCTTTACCTTCCTGTTATCTAAAGGTGAATCTGGACTTGGAAAATCCACCTTGATCAACAGCCTCTTCCTCACTGACCTGTACCCTGAGAGAGTCATTCCTGGAGCAGCAGGTAAAACACACACACATTTACACGCTGAAAACACTGATGATTAATTTTTTGTGAAGCAGTTTGAGAAACCTGCATTTGATCTTTCCCTCTCGTAGAAAAAATAGAAAGGACAGTTCAGATCGAGGCATCCACTGTAGAAATCGAGGAGCGAGGAGTGAAGCTCCGCCTCACTGTGGTTGACACACCAGGATACGGAGACGCCATCAACAGCCAAGACTGGTGAGAAATCATTGTAGGGTGGAGGCTGATGAGTAGATGAGGTATTTTTGGATTTGAATTGCTATCTTATTCCTGTGATCTGTGAGTGGTGATGATAGGAGAGGATAGGAGAGAATCTATTATTAGCCAGGCTTTGTGGTTGCCTTTGCTCAGTATAATTTCTAACTTTTTCTTTTTTTGTCCATCCAGTTTCAGCACCATTATCAGCTACATTGATGACCAGTTTGAGCGCTACCTCCACGACGAGAGCGGCCTAAATCGTAGACACATTGTTGACAATAGAGTTCACTGCTGCTTCTATTTCATCTCCCCACTCGGCCACGGGTGCGTCCTGCTATCCCCACTTGCACAAATACTGTATAGGCCTAAGTCATTACAGTGAAGGTCCTCTGTTCACGCAGATTCTTTGTCTCTCGTTGACCCTCTGTTTCCTTTCCCTCCCAGCCTGAAACCACTTGACGTCCAGTTCATGAAGGCCATTCACAACAAGGTCAATGTGGTTCCTGTCATCGCTAAGGCCGACACACTCACCCTCAGAGAGAGGGAGAGGCTCAAGCGCAGGGTGAGGACGCCAGAGTTACCCATTGTTCGGGGACTTTTTCCATTTCCTGACTTGAAGAGTAGTTACAGTATCATGTTATCATACTCACTGCTTTATCCATCGGGTGCATCAGAATTTTGCAGGTACTACTGTATCAGCTGATCCTGAGAAATGATTCTGAGGATCGTTATCTCGTGTCTGGAATCAAAAGAAAGCAGAAGATCATCATCAGTTTAACATAACTGCTAATAACTGTTGTTTTACACTCTCGTGTTATCAAGATTCTCGATGAGATCGACGAGCATGGCATCAAAATCTACCATCTTCCCGATGCTGAGTCAGATGAAGATGAAGATTTCAAAGAGCAGACGAGGATCCTCAAGGTACTGACTTCATTATCTGTGCACGATTTCAACCTTGGAGAAAGGTTTCTTTCTGTCTTCTTCCTACGCAAATAGCGATGGGAGATTTGAACAAAACCCAGTTTCTATCTCAGTGTTTTCTGTGAGTCAACTTGTGAGATGGCACGTGTGCTTACAAACAAACGCATCAAAATAAACTCTGGGTCAAGGTTCAGTGTGTTAGCCGGTGCAGACCACAAAAGCAAAGAGGAAAGCTATCAGACAGCCCTTTCCAACAAATATTAATTTTTTGTAAAAACAGTTAGTTTATATGTCATAAATGCAGGATTTGCTGGTTTAGTTGGTTGGTTAGTTAGGGTGAGGTGGTAGACAACCCAATCCTACTCTCCTGGTCATCTTGTGAAGCTTTGATTATTCACTTTAGAAGCTTTGGTACTCGTTTGGGACAGCTCTGCTTTTGTTAAACTTCCAACTATCAATTTAGGGATTGGTTTTAAGTATCATAATTATCCATGGTGTGTGGTTGAAACATGATAAATATGAGCTACTGCTCCTCTTCTCCAGGCTAGCATCCCATTTGCAGTGGTAGGTTCCAACCAGCAGATTGAGGCCAAAGGGAAAAAGGTCAGAGGTCGTCTGTACCCTTGGGGAGTGGTGGAGGTGGAGAACCCGGAGCACAATGATTTCCTCAAACTGCGGATCATGCTGATGTGAGTGGTGAAGTTTGTGAGTTGACAAAACTGTGTAGATAACGTAGTCTCATTTTGAAACTGCTGTAACCAGACGGCCTCCGCCTGCCTTTGGAGGGAGTATGGCGGTGCCTGAGCTCTCTGCAAATCTGTTTATTGTTTGACTTTTCCTCAATCCCACAGAACCCACATGCAGGATCTCCAGGAAGTAACCCAGGACCTGCACTATGAGAACTTCCGTTCGGAGCGCCTCAAACGGGGTGGCAGGTTGTCCTCCCATGGTTACATTCTGCCTATGTCTCCTGCGTACGTACTTCCCTGTCTGCTTGCTTTTCTGCACCTCCCCCTCCTCAAACAGCAAATCTCTGAGCTGTGTGTACATTTACATCCAGTATTGTGGAAAAAACACACACACACGAGGTGAAACTTAACAAAACCCAGCTAAACCAACCAGAAAAGGAAAAATAAAGAGTTATTCCTGTTCATTGGGTAGTCCGGTCATTCATTTCCTTTTTTCCAGTATCAGTTCTGTAGTACAGTAACTCTAACCCGTGATTTTTGCATGTGAACTGTAATAGGTAGAGGTAGAGGTAGTTGGAGGTGAATTTAGTGCTGTTTGCTTTAGTGGGTTGTTTTATCTTGTGTGTAGCAAATCTGTGCAGGTTAGAAACAAGATTACTGTGTGTGTAGCATTTAACATAGTGTGGGTAGCTCATTATTTAACCCCTAACGTTGACCCAAAGGACTGTTTTTAGACTTTTCTTCTAAAGGCAACACAGAATAAGGGAGTGGTTTTACTGTCTTCATATTTGCCGTGCCATCTGTCCAAAGATGGTGTTTGGTGTTGAATTGCCTTATTCCCAGTGAGTGGACTGATGGAGGTACTGTTTTATTTTTGGATTTTCTTAGTTTGGGGGAGGTCCTGCTCTTCCCCTGACCTTTGCACCCACTGCTTCTCTCTTGAATCTTCATGCTTTCACCTCTGTGTAGTTATTTGTTGTAGCTGCCAACTCTTCGCTGACAAACCTTGTCCCTGCAGACAAACCTTGTCCCTGCAGACAAACCTTGTCCCTGCAGACAAACCTTGTCCCTGCAGACAAAACTAACCCACTGACCCGCTTTTCTACTTCCTCAGTGTGGCTTTTGTCGTGTTTGCTTAACGCTGCTTAAAATGGCAACACTCTCTCATGCAGAGAAAACACAGTTTCTCTGCTGACTAAATAATCATGCTTCAAAAATCACTACAAGAGCATTTATAACCTCTCCAGTTGTGTATTTGCTTTAATGATTATCTTTTTAATTGTGTCCTGCATAATTAAGTCATTGATTTTTGCAGCGCACAGCATTGCAGTAACTATAGTTGTGTCTGTAAAGCAGAAAGGGACCTGAGCCGGAGGAAATGGACAAGGATATGATCCTGCAGGAGAAGGAGGCTGAGGTGAGATATTTCAGACACTAGACTACAAGCGTTGTTTTCAAAGAAATGTGTTGTTTAGGTTTCCTAAAGAAAGTTTTTGGGCCAAGATAAAGATGAGGCACATTTATTGCTTGTGTTTGCGACGGGCAGCCAGTCAGAAGATTTGTTGACTGTTGCGAACAAGGAGGCAGGTTTTAAAGGGAGAGGAGATGAAACGGCATATTTCAGACAGGGGATGGAGTGAGGGTGTGCACCAAGGTCCAGTTTAAAACAAATAAGTAGACAACCTTGCAGAAACAACAAACAATATTATACGATAGACTCTATAGAAAACCCCCCCCCAAAATGCCTTATGTCACTTCAAAGTCGCAGCCATGAGTGTCCTGATTCACACCTTTTGATGTTCTGTGTCGTTCAGCTGAGGCGAATGCAGGAGATGATTGCCAAGATGCAGGCCCAGATGCAGAAACAAGGAGACGGAGAGGGAGAAGGCCAACATGTGTGAAACTGATGGTAAGAGGCAGACCTGTGGAGACCCGAGGGCAATTCTGCTGCAGACGCATTATCAGTTATTTTACAGCGTGCTAGATTTCTTCAGATGTCCAAATATTAATATTCTTACTTTTCTTTTTTTTCCGGATTAGATATTTGAGCCACTGCTCGAGTTTGACCAGAGAGATGGAAAAGGTGTAAAGCTGCCTGGTCATGACTCCTCTTGCTTGCCACTATTTTATTATTATTATTTTTGTAATTTCAGCTCCACATGGGATCTGGAGTCTTTTTTTTCTTTTTTTTTTAAATGCATACAGTAAAGTATATTCAACAGTGTTACATTTATATATTCACACACGGTTCCATTTTTTTTTTTTTTTTTTTATTAATTGTACCACTTTAGAAGAAATCGTTTACTGAAATGAAGTCATATGACCAATATTTTAAAATGCTTGCATATTTTATATTGGGAGATAGTTAATTTTTTTTCCTTTTGTTTGCTGTTCAGAAAACCAAAGTATTGCTGCTTCTATGCGAAGACTTTAGTGCTGAAGCGTCTGTCGGAGCACATGCTAACACATGCTCTGTGAAGGAGTGTCATTGAGAGAGAGAGAACTGTAGTAGCAGACGTAGCTGAAAAACCTCTTTTATTCCATTGTTACATGACTGTTTCAATGTTATTCCTGTCAGGAGAAAACATTATTTAACAATTTATGAGTTCACCATACATGCTTGCCATTAAATGGAACCTGTCCTGCTCAGTATTGATGTTAACCCGCTCATGTGCATGCGATTCTCAACCCATAAAAAAAAATTATGATAAATTTTAGGGCAGCGTTTCATCCATTTGTGCTTTTCTCAGTATGTTCAACTGCCTTCGAGTGTGGTTAAGCTCCTTTTGATATGAATTAAACTGTGATCCAGAACCTTTTATAGTCTTCCCCATACGCCAGACAAATGAGGCGCGAGGCCTCTTTGGTGCTTTCACTTAACTAAATGCATTTAGTCCTTCACGTGTGTCGTCCTCGGTGTAAAGTGAAATCATGTGACAGGAGCAGTGAGCGAATTTATTGGTACAGTGAGATTTAAGAAGTTGAAACTTCTACCAGTTTAAAGGCGACCTGATGAGGTCAGTGTAGCCAACGATCCCCTCACCAGCCGAGATGTGAGTTCTGACATTCCTTTGTGCTGTTTGTACCTGACAGATTTTGTTCTTGATACATATATTGTAATAAAAGTTTTATTAAGTATCAAACGTTTTTTTTAGTCTGCTTTTTTTTTTTTTTTTTTTAACATTTCCCCCCTACCTTTTTTGTTTTTTTGTTTTATTTCTAAGGGAGAACAGTTCAAATAATAAGATTTAAATAACAGAAAGAAATGTGGGTGTTTGTAATCACTGCGTTTGTGTGTATACGGAAAGACAATGGACACAGTTTCAATCATTTTTGTGCAAGATTTAACGTCTGTGAGAATAACTTACCAGGTAAGTTTGCAGTGTTAGGGAAAATCAGGTGACTGCCTGATTACCGTTGGCTGAATTTAAGCTGCTTGTGTTAAAGCATTTTGCCAGATCCCATTTACAGACTATGACTAGACGAAAGCAGCCATGAGCCACAGAGCGATTGGTCATGCAACACTTTGTAAAATTAATTTGTCTAAATTCATAAAGAAAGGTATGCCTCAGAAGCAACACAACTCTGCTGATTACTGATTCTGGGTGTATGATACACTGGATCTTAGACAGGCAACACTTCCCATTGAAACCTAATCAGTGCCTGCTGGTGTTCAGTTAGACCATAAACTTTATAAAATTAGAGGAGCCCGAAGCTGCTCGTCATGCACATCAGGTGATGCTCTGCTACGTGTTTTATTTCAGTGAGATTAATTACCTCTGAAAGAACCACCGTGATTCTGCCCTCACAGTAACAGGGTGTCACTAATTACTGAGATACTGTGAGATATAGAGGTTAATTACCAAACCTTCAAGCTTATATTCCCATGTGCAGCAAGAGGCGTGGAAACTGGATCAAATGATAGTGTAACAACATTTTTTTTTAAATAGAAGATTACTTTTAAAACATTAATGAAGCATCTGCAGCACTGGACTAATGTGAACCTACAGGGAGTGCAGAATTATTAGGCAAGTTGTATTTTTGAGGAATAATTTTATTATTGAACAACAACCATGTTCTCAATGAACCCAAAAAACTCATTAATATCAAAGCTGAATGTTTTTGGAAGTAGTTTTTAGTTTGTTTTTAGTTTTAGCTATTTTAGGGGGATATCTGTGTGTGCAGGTGACTATTACTGTGCATAATTATTAGGCAACTTCACAAAAAACAAATATATACCCATTTCAATTATCTATTTTTACCAGTGAAACCAATATAACATCTCCACATTCACAAATATACATTTCTGACATTCAAAAACAAAACAAAAACAAATCAGCGACCAATATAGCCACCTTTCTTTGCAAGGACACTCAAAAGCCTGCCATCCATGGATTCTGTCAGTGTTTTGATCTGTTCACCATCAACATTGCGTGCAGCAGCAACCACAGCCTCCCAGACACTGTTCAGAGAGGTGTACTGTTTTCCCTCCTTGTAAATCTCACATTTGATGATGGACCACAGGTTCTCAATGGGGTTCAGATCAGGTGAACAAGGAGGCCATGTCATTAGTTTTTCTTCTTTTATACCCTTTCTTGCCAGCCACGCTGTGGAGTACTTGGACGCGTGTGATGGAGCATTGTCCTGCATGAAAATCATGTTTTTCTTGAAGGATGCAGACTTCTTCCTGTACCACTGCTTGAAGAAGGTGTCTTCCAGAAACTGGCAGTAGGACTGGGAGTTGAGCTTGACTCCATCCTCAACCCGAAAAGGCCCCACAAGCTCATCTTTGATGACACCAGCCCAAACCAGTACTCCACCTCCACCTTGCTGGCGTCTGAGTCGGACTGGAGCTCTCTGCCCTTTACCAATCCAGCCACGGGCCCATCCATCTGGCCCATCAAGACTCACTCTCATTTCATCAGTCCATAAAACCTTGGAAAAACCAGTCTTGAGATATTTCTTGGCCCAGTCTTGACGTTTCAGCTTGTGTGTCTTATTCAGTGGTGGTCGTCTTTCAGCCTTTCTTACCTTGGCCATGTCTCTGAGTATTGCACACCTTGTGCTTTTGGGCACTCCAGTGATGTTGCAGCTCTGAAATATGGCCAAACTGGTGGCAAGTGGCATCTTGGCAGCTGCACGCTTGACTTTTCTCAGTTCATGGGCAGTTATTTTGTGCCTTGGTTTTTCCACACGCTTCTTGCGACCCTGTTGACTATTTTGAATGAAACGCTTGATTGTTCGATGATCACGCTTCAGAAGCTTTGCAATTTTGAGACTGCTGCATCCCTCTGCAAGATATCTCACTATTTTTGACTTTTCTGAGCCTGTCAAGTCCTTCTCTTGACCCATTTTGCCAAAGGAAAGGACGTTGCCTAATAATTATGCACACCTGATATAGGGTGTTGATGTCATTAGACCACACCCCTTCTCATTACAGAGATGCACATCACCTAATATGCTTAATTGGTAGTAGGCTTTCAAGCCTATACAGCTTGGAGTAAGACAACATGCATGAAGAGGATGATGTGGACAAAATACTAATTTGCCTAATAATTCTGCACTCCCTGTATAGGCTAGGTTAAAGCTGATACTGATACTTGGCAGAAGTCTTGAGCCACCCCTCATTTCTTCATGGTTTTCTAGGAAAACTAGAAAAAGGTGCAACACATTTTTATTAACACAATAAGGCAAAAAACAGTTCTAGCAAGTCTGAAAGATGAAATGTAATATGTACCTTTATTCTTCTTTATGCTTTTTAGATAGGGTTACATGTTGGAACAAAATCGGACTTTTCCTGGTTTATAATTCCATCATTTATGACACAATCCCATTGCTGCTGGTTGAAATGCAGCCCTTGAATGGTTCATTGGTGCTGGTCGTTAAAAAAAAAAAAAAGAAAACGTTCCACTGGCAATGAACAGGTGCAAGGACTGGACTGAAAAAGCAGCCAAGGTCCAAAATATGTTTTTGAAAGACGTCCTTGAGAACTACTGCTCAATAGCACTTTTGAAATTACAAAAGTCTGGCTCCTTGGGAGCAAAATATAAAGAAAAGAGGGGTGACTCAAGACTTTTGCACTGTATTTAAAATTAACCTATTATGTTTCTAGGTCCATACTTTCATCTTAGACCATTATTCCAATATCTTTGGAAATCATTGTTACAAATAATCCTCAACCATCTTGTATTTGAAACAACCTCTTCGTTTCCTTCACCCTCCCCTAAAACCAGCTTTCCTCTCAATATCGTTCTCATACACAGGCTTGTATGGCACATGGGTGGGGCTTCTGTGCTGACAGCTAAATGTATGTACCTGAAAAGACCATAATAAGGATATCGCAATGCACCATACAGAATCAAGAGTAGGAAAAAAACGTCTGAAACTGATAGCAGTCTTAAGTCTGGGCTCTTTTTAGCTCACTGATGTAATTACACTGCTCAAAACAATGAAGGTAGTAACCTTTAATGATCCCAGTATAACACAGAATAGTACAGGAATGAAATCCCCAGAGCCACTGTTGGACTTTATGCTGGTGAAGCAGCCAAATACTCAAATACTGCCCAGAAGCTCAGCATCACGCTATCATTTTCATTTCTAAAAGCACACAAAATGAATTCACAGTGGTTTGAGGTTCCAGCCTGGCCAGGTTGATACTCCTGACGTGAGTTGGTGTTATACTGCGAGGACTAAGTGTTCCTTTTTGAGCAGTAAACTTAAACTTTGGCCAAGTGTAATCTGAGCATCAAGCGTGTAACAGCATATACATGAGAGAAAATAAAGGAAAGTATTATAGGTCCTCTATAAAAAAGAAACACGAGCCAGTAGTTAAATTAATGACATATGACAGCAAAGATAATGGAACATTTTTCATAGAATTTATTATAGTTGGTTTTTTTTCCACTAACATGGATACACAACGCTCTAACTGTCATGGCTTTTTTGTCTTAAATACTCTCCGCTCATAAAGAAAAACTGTAAAAATATTTAATTATAACTAATTAAAAGATCTCTTCAGGGGCTGGACTTGGAAGGGTGTACAGGTATGAGGGGATGGAGGTGGGTGGGGATTTGTCTGTGGTCCTTATCTGAGAAGCTGTGTGGATTTGGGGGGGACTGAAAAAGGGTCGAAGGGTCACGTTACATCCAGCGAGGCTTTCACCGCGAAGACGGGGTGGTGTTGCCATTTAAAGAAAACCTAAAAGAACGACATGAAGCAGCAGGTCAGAATACGATAAGTGTGTATTTGCTGTTTAATATTAAACAGCCCGGCTGAGACGGCGGTACATCACCTGCACACTCTCTCCATCACATGTGTAACGAGACGGTCAGAGATGCCCGGACAGGACTCCTCTGCCAGGTTGAAGGCATTCTCCAGTTCCTCAATGGCTCCTACTCCGCCGCCACTTGCCCGCCGCTTCTCCTTCAACTGGTGGTAAAGGAAAAATCAAACAGGAACGATTTAGTATGCCGTGCAGTGAGAAACTTAAAAAAAGAAAAAAAAATCCTTCTGTTTAGAGTAAATATAATGAAACAGGTTATGTGGGGGCAAGCTTTTTATTAATATCATAACAAGACCCACTTCACTCTTACCTGTTAATGGTAAAAAACAAGGCAGAGATTCACGGTGTCATGATGTTGGCCCTTTGTCTAAATCAGAGGTCAGCAACCTGTGGCTCGCGTTAGTCACAGGTTACAATTACTATATATATATATTGATTTATCCTCTCCCAATTTCATCCGCCTGTTTGTGCCCCGTTACCCACGTGTGCTTCTTTTTTTATCCAACTGTTTGCTAGCAGGAGCTAAAATGCCTCTTGATGCTGAAGGTTGCCGACGCCCAGTCTAAATGAATCTAAACGCTGCTGTCGGCTGCTTAATTGCCACAAGGGGTCGCCACACTAGGTAATGCTGCGTGTTTGATTTGGCAGTCTTACATTGGATGCCCTTCTTTTTGGACCCTAATGACCTTTCAATTGTCAAGCAAATATTCCGACTACTACATTTTATCTAAATGAATCTGAGATTGTATAAAAAGCAGCAGTATGGCCTACCTCTCTGAAGGTGGGTGTTACCAAAGCAGACAAGCACTGTGACTTTGGTTGCCTTTTCACAGAATCTCCTGACTGCAAAGAGAAAACAGAGCGTAAGAAGAAAGGAAAAAAGATTCGACCTGGTGTTTCCGTCTCTGCTCAGTCTGCCTTACCTCTGAATCTGTGTGCGTGTAGCCCTTCTGTAACTTGTTCATAGAAGTGGGCCTGACTGTGGGGAAGGTCCACATGGGACACTGATCTACATCACCATCAGCATCCCTGAAAGAAGCGGGGACAGGAAGAGGAAGAAGATTGAAAGGACGAGTAAACATACCCCTGACAGATACACCCTGATTGTTAATGCAAATAAGTGTGATGTTCTTGAGACTAACATGTCCGAGTCGTCAGAGCTGGACTCCTCCCCGTGTCCCTCTGATTTCCAGCGGCGGTAGCGGTCAATCAGCTCTGTCAGATAAGCTGTCTTCTTGGTGTAACGTGTGATAAACTTGTGTTTCAGAAGCTCTTTGGCTGTTGGTCTCTGTGCAGAGAAGAAATTCAGTTCGATTCAATTCCATTTATACAGCGTCAAATCACAACAACTGTTGCCTCAAGGTGCTTTATATTGTAGTGAATAAAAACATGAGGAGCATAAAAATGTACAACCAAGGGTAATATCACTCAGCCCATACAAGTTGGAGTGCTGTTGTCTACAAACACATGCTAAAGCAAGCTTCAGTGTCAAATTACTTGGAAAGGTTTTGGCGCCTTTCAAGAGCGCACTTTGGATCATGTTGGAATATTTGAGAAACAACCAGAACAATCTCTAATTCCTATTAAGGACCGGACATGCTAATCCAAAATACTTGGTAGGATAAAGAATTCATGTTCAGTTTCTCTCAGTGCAGCAGTTATTACCAGATGTATGATACTCATGTATGTTGGTGTTTTACTCACAAAACGGGGGTCTTTATTTAGACAAGCCTCTACAAATTCTTTAAAGGGTTTGCTGTAAGGGCCTTCCAATGTGGGTGGAGTGTTTTTGGGGATTAGGAAGAGGACTCTCATGGGGTGTAGATCAGAGTTGGGGGGTTCCCCTTTGGCCAACTCAATGGCGGTGATTCCCAGAGACCAGATATCAGCCTGAGTGGGTAAAGACATAAAGAGCTGTTTAAGGCATCAAAATTCAGTTCCCGTTGGTTAACAACAAAATGATGTCTCTTCATGCTCTCAGTGTACACACAGCTTGTTCACAAACGTTTGCCTCACCTTAAAGTCGTAGGCTGACTGCTTAATGACCTCCGGGGCCATCCAGAAAGGCGTGCCGACAAATGTGTTCCTCTTGATCTGAGTGTCTGTCAGCTGCCCCGCCACCCCAAAATCTGCCAGCTTCACATCACCCTGCTCTGACAAGAGCACATTGGCAGCTGGGAGAAAGGCAGAAAAGACAGACCGTTAAAATACAACCTAAAGTATCTGGGTCTGCTTTTTGTATCTGTTACAGCAGTCTGGTTAATATAACGTGCTAAAAATAAGATGAGGCCAGAACATCTGAGATAATGAGTAACAATGTTGTTACAGCTTATTCAGGCCAACTCTCACTTTTGAAATCCAAAATCATAATAATTAATTTTGGATTTTGGAGACTGGAGTGCTGCATTTAATTTCACAAGCAACTGTAGATAAAAGGAGCACAAGAACACAAATAATACGGAGAATAAATCCACCCCACCGAGTAATACACCAAAGTTTTAAACTCCTTATTTGTGCGATTACTTAATTACAAAGTGTTACACTTTTTTATAACAAGGAAAGAACAGAGCAGAAAAGGCTCCACACACAAAATATGTAAAAGTGTATACAATTCGCACACGCAGCATGTTGTGAGATTTCAAGCTCACAGATGGTGTTAAAAATGTACACAGCTCGTTGGCATATTTCAGTGTGTGCACTTCTTCTCTGCAGCATCTGGTTAAGGCCGGCTGTGCAGCAGCTCTCTATCACAGCGTTCAGTTGTTGACATAAAACGTTGGATCACAGCATTGAGTCTTGTACTCACAACAGCGTACACTACAAAACAGCTCTGAATTATACCTGAGTTTGTACCAGCGCAGAACTTGACAACTATGTTAGCTGTTAGCTGATACCTATGAGACTCTTTGGGTGAGTTCACACCTATAGTTTGTTTTCTCTGGTATAGTTGGTGAGTTTGTAAACTTTGAGTTCTTCCCTATGATTTGGTATCTTTTCACAAAGAGAAAAAAAAAAAACACGTCAGGATGTTCAGTCCGCTCACTGGACAGATGTGTAAATATAGAAAGAAGGTGCTGTGTCCTGGACTATTAGAGAATATACAGAATTTACTTTCATTTCACGGATAGCTGCTAGCCCATACAGACCTTTGCACATCTCTAGTACCTTGCTGTATCTCTGAAAACAAAGCATACGTGCCTACAGGAAGTTTTTTTTTTTTTTTTTTAATCTCAAACTTGTAACCTGGTAGTTTGTTTGGGTCAACTACCAGGAACATATTCACATCATAAATAAACTATTCTGGAGTTCATTTAGAACTGCACCAAGACAACCTCTTCCAAAGGGTCTCTGTGTGGCTGTTTTGGTCTGTGCCCGAGTGTGATAACTGGGTTCACATCTGCACAAACAAACAGCACCAAGGAAGAAAATGAACCAGAGTTTGATTTAAAAGGACCGAACACCGTAAAGATCGAAGTGAGTGCTCATTACCTTTGATATCTCTGTGAATCTTCCTTTCAGAGTGCAGATACTCCAGCCCCTTTAGTATTTCCCTCAGTATAGTAGCAATGTAAGTTTCTTCAAGAGGTCCTGGACGGAGCTAGGATGGTGACAGTGTGACAAAAAGATGAGTTTTCCCTCTCGAGTATGAAAAGTGCACTATTGGAGGAGTTGTCTAAAACTTTGTAAGCTGCATAAAAATAGAAATCTACTTACTAGATCCAGAGCAGATCCTCCACCTAAATACTCCATGATAATCCACAGCTTTGTTCCCTGTGGGAGGAGGAAACAATTGAAGGAACAAACCACTGTATGTGTTTGTATATTTAAGCATCTGGGCAAGTATCACTTCAGTATTTACATTATCTCACCTTCAGATATGAGCCATAATACTTTGTAACATAAGGACTGTCGCACTGGCTCAGCACCGTGATCTCCTGCTGAATGTCTTCTATCTCGTCCTCTGCCTCCTCCAGGTCTATAATTTTAATGGCCACCACCTCCTTTGTGCGGTTGTTGATGCCTTTGTAGACCTCTCCAAACGAACCCTTGCCGATCCGCTCCTGCTTGGTGAAGTACTCCTCAGGGTCCAACCGAGTATTCTGGCCCAGTGAGAGCAAAAGAGGGATTTAAGTACAGAGTATATACCACAGTGACAACCCCCTGTAGTTTAATGTGTGTGCTTATGAGTGGGCGAGTCTCAACACAGAAGCCATGTTCACAGTTGTCCCTTATCTCCATATTATAGTGTTTGCATGCGCTGCCCAAATATAAAATATGATTTAGAATTAACCTTCTTATCTATGTCAGTGCCCATCTATTCAGTCACATCCCTATACAATTAACTAGACTCTAGATCGAGCTTTGTGCCAGGATGTAATTTAAGAAGTGTGACTCCTGAAAGTTCAGTGGTTTTGTCTCTCCATAACAGCAGGAAATGAGCAATGATTTGCGAACAAAAACGCCTTCAAAGAAGTCACTAAGTGCAAAAAATATTATCTTAATAAAGACTTAACTCTAAACGCCCAACTCTGAAAAAATAAAATGTCATTACACACTCATACAAGATCAGAGATTATTATTACATATTTGTCATTTGTTGATGGCAGTCAATTGTACACCTGACTGTGACACCGACAAGAACATTATATATACATAAATTCACATCTGTGCATATTAACACTTGCTTTTATGGCCTAGCCCACCACCCGGGTTATTCATGGAAAGCCTGAAAAGCCATGGGGGTTCGGCTGGTCTTGGTTAAGAAGCAGGGAGGTGACAGTTGAAGAAAAGATCATTTCTTTACCTGGTTCTGCATGTCTCGAAGGTGTGCCATCCCCTCGGCTGGTTGGACGGGACAGGGACGGCCACAGTCCTGTCTTTCAAAAGTCAATAAATTGTCCTTTCGGGTTTTTTCTCCCCTCGTATCTGTCTAGGAAGCTAGCTAGGCTGGCTAGCCAACTAGATAAACAGCCAGTCTGCAGGCTTTAACGGGGCTGTCACTCCGCGCACTGTTTTCGGCCTCCGGGTAAAACGGAGGACTGAGCAGCCGAGCTACTGACCGAGAGACTCCATGAGTGTCGGTGGTCCGAAATAGAGGAGAAAAATAGCTCTTTCCGTGAATTAATAATTAATTCATTTCAAGGAGCGCTTAGCCCGTTGTTCAATTGAAGCTTGAGGAGGACAAAATAATGGCCCAGCTCGAGAACGCATGCGCGTTTTTTTCTTAAATTCGTTGGAATTGTGGGAGTTGTATTTCTCCATGCTTCAGAGACACGCTTCTTCAAACCTTTCAAGTTTTTTTTCTTAACACGGTACACGGCAAAAATTAAAATAAGATAAAACTACATTCACAATTTTAATTTAAAAAACTACAACACGTGATCTCTTGGAAAATGGTTTTACCTACGTTCAGATCTAACCAAAGTCCCATATATATATCTCACATAATACCATACAAGCTGCCAGACAGCATTAGAACACCACTGAGGATTCATTACATACAAAAATAGAAAATGAACAAGTTCAATTCAATTTAAAGCTGAAATAAGTTTAAATTACATTTTGTGGAAATGATTGTGTGTGTTTTCTGCGTATGATTGATAGCAGATGAACTGGAAATTCAAATTAGGGCAAATCAAATTAACCATATGCAGACAAGTGTTATGTGGGAGTAAATCTTTGTGTTTGTCTCTGTGATGAAGATATAATAGTATAAATTTGAGCACAGTGGATAGTGTGGACAAAGACGACAACACACATATTAACAAGACTGAGTAATATCTTTTGAATGGATGAATGTTTATATTTTGTTTTGCTTTTATTTATTTAATCAAACCTTTATGCACGAGCTGTCATACATAGACATCATACCTAAAGACATCATCCAGAAACTGCTGACAATCTACAATATCTATCTACAATACAAAAGGTCCAGCTTCATTAAAATGCAAGTTTCATTTCCATCAGACTTTAAACCTGCACTCGAAGTAAACCATCTAGCCACCAAAACACCCCAGTAACAACTGGCCGGTTGGTGCATTTTTAACCCAGACATTGAAGCAAAGTCCCGCATCTTAATCGGCCCTAGTGTGACCCACACACAGACTATTTACCCCACACACTTTGTTGGGATGTGGTCACCCTGACCACCCTGTTTTCTTTTTTTCCCGTGACGTTGGCTACTTTTATTTGAAATACATTTTATTTTTGCAGTTCAGACAAATTAACTTATGTGACAATAAAAATAAATAAGAGACGACCAACTTACGTAAATAAAGCAGGTTAAACTGCCAATTTTAAATGTCCATTGGTTTTCACCAACTCCTGCGGCTCTCGGTGCACTTCATAGTAACCGCCCCGGCGGTCACGCGGGGTAGCGTTAACAGCTACACCCACACTAACTAGAAGCGTTGAGAGCTTTCGCTGAGTCCGTCTCGGTTGGTCCTTTGAGGAGCCCCTGATGCTATTTGTATGACAGCCCGAACAGCGTGTTGGCGCATGTCAGTTTAAACCCAGGTGGTAAAACCATAACGGTGAGTATTGACAGGACAGACCTCTGGCTAACCAGCATGTCAGTGCAGACAGTCAGCGGCTTACAGCGCAGCGTTTAATAAGCTAAAATCGATAGCGTCGTCTGTTAACGCTTTTCAAGCATAGCGACAAGCTAGATTGCTAACATACAAGCTAGACATGGCGTCTTATGTGGATTTTCACTCAGTGACATTGAAGCGACGTGCCAGCAACAGCTTCACCTCATGTCGCTGTTATGTAACGACGTAACATGAAATGCTATTTCTCGTAGTGTACTCATTAGCTTGGACCTAAACCCACTACCTTACACCGTCTGGAGCAGATGCTTTTTGCACGGGCTAATGATCGTGTTTAAAGTTTAGGTAGCACCATTTGCTACTGAGCTAATTGGCTAAATTCAGGGTTAACTGCAGCATGTGTTTTATTGTAAATTGGCATGTAATAAAAAGGTCAGGCAAGATATGAGCCTTGATGTGTTATTTAAAATGGGACATTAAGTTGAGCTTATATTTTTGAACTCTTAGCTGCAGTCACACCCACACTGTTTGGTTAGTATCTGTGCGTTTCATTTGTTTCCCATTTTGTGGGTTATCAGCTGGATGAGTGGGGCAACTTTCAATACCCCCTCTGCAGAGGTGGCTGAGATGAATCGCATCCATTTTGAGCTGGAGTATACAGAGGGCATCAGCCAGCGCATGCGAATCCCAGAGACCCTCAAAGTGGCCCCAGAGAGCCAAGCGGGATCCATACCACTTCAGCAGCCTTTGCCCACTCACACAGCTCTGATGCAGGTTCCTGAGAGGATTGTTGTTGCAGGTGAGGATGACAGTTGGCAGTCATGTTTGAGGTATTATGTTTAAAACATGTATATGCTGTATAAAAATTTCATGGCCAATTTTTCTGTAGGGGATGAAGGGGATCCTCGATTTGCATGTCCAAGAGACTTGGATCTGATTCAGTCCATTCCTCCTGTGGACCTCCTGAACATGAAGGCCCCTCCACGTGTCCTCACCCTTACCGAGCAGCCTCTGGATTCGCTTGAAACAGACCAAACTGTCAACTCGCAGCGCAATCCCAGCCAAGCGGTACGTTTTCTTTCAGAGTAATCTCAGCTTCCTTCTCAGAATATTGAATTTTCTTCTCTCATTATATTCAAAACTTTAAGTGGATCCATAATGTAGTGGTATACTATATTTGCCTTATGCTGAAATTATGGTTCAGCCGTGTTAGTGCATTGGGACTATGCTGGCACTCCATTGGCTTGTCTACTTGCAGAGAGTGTCTATTGTCGATTGAGGCACTGTACAAAATATGTGGTACAACCGGTCTGCGGGCTACTTTTGCTTGTGCTGTTGTTGGTATGTCAGTCAGCTGCTGAGAAGCGTGAAGTTATAATCTACAAAGAGCTGAAGTGGTACTGAGTGTTAAACAATGTAAAGTATTAACTGCACCCACTGTCTGTACTTCTCATGCGCTATCTTTTGGTCTGTGATTTTTTTTTTTTTTTTTTTTTTTTTTTTTTAATTTTTTTTTTTTTTTCCTCACAATCCTCCCATTCCTAGTGAACTCCATTGCCGCTCCCTTCCCTGTTCCAGCCCACTTGTCAGTCAATCAGCATTTGACTAATGCAATTGGGATTTTGGAAGACGGCACATAAACATGTTTGCACACTATTTATAGCGTAGGGATAGTCCTGGTAACTAATTTCTTAGTCAAATGAACAGGGGATAAAAATGTGATTAACTGACTCGTCTAAAACTCCGATATCAAGTTATATTTGAGAACTGTATAAGGTCTAAAACTCTAAACAAAAGAGTTTTAAATCATAAATCCCATTCTGGATTTATGAATCAGCACGGTGGCACGGTGGTTAGCACTGTTGCCGCACAGCAAGGTGGTCCTGAGTTCAATTCCACCATCAGGCTGGGGTCTTTCTGTGTGGAGTTTGCATGTTCTCCCCGTGTTTGCGTGGGTTCTCTCCGGGTACTCCGGCTTCCTCCCACCGTCCAAAGACATGCAGCTTGTGGGGATAGGTTAATTGGATAATCCAAATTGCCACTAGGTGTGAATGTGAGAGTGAGTGTGAATGGTTGTCTGTCCCTGTGTGTTAGCCCTGCGACAGACTGGCGACCTGTCCAGGGTGTACCCCGCCTTTCGCCCTATGACAGCTGGAATAGGCTCCAGCGCCCCCCGCGACCCTGAAAAGGATAAGTGGAAGCGAATGGGTGGATGGATGGATTTATGAATCATGCTGCTTAATTGTACGGCACCTCGCATCGTGCATTATCAACGTTACATGTTACACTCCAGACTACGAAGAAGGAAAAACACTTAAACCTATGTTAAATATAATATATAAATGCATTACTACAAAAGCAAGTTCACGTATTATTAAAATGTGACAAATTAACAGCAGAAAAACCAATGAGTTAAACAGAAAAATGTGGTGCATTTTGTTGATCATTATGAATGATGCACGCTGTTCAAAAATTCATGACAGTGGTTGTCATGAATTTTAATAAAAGTTAAAATCTAAAATAACAAAACAACAAATAATCCAGCCACCCCCCTCCCAGGCCAGGTGATTAAATATAGTCTGTACAGCAGGTCCTGGTTCTACCCCCGGGCCTCCTCCCATTAGGAAATGACCAGCAGAGCACCTTACCCAGGAGGCGTCCTCCTCAGCTGGATGCTTTTGATGTGGAGGAGCAGCGGCTCTACTCTGAGCCCCTCCCAAATGACTGAACTCCTCATTCTATTGCTAAGGAAGTGCCCACTGACCTTTTGGAGAAGGCACATTTTCACTGCTTGTATCAGCAATCTCATTCTTTTGCCTTTAAAAAAACAGTAATAGTGTTAACAAAGAGATCAGGCCGAGATGAGCAGATTTATGGCCTTTCTCAACAACGATACGCCATCTGATGGCAGGTGGCTGCATAGCAATTTACCTGCATTTGGCTTCAATCAAAATTTAAAACAATTTAGATTACACTACTAGTACGTGTGATAATAGCGAAGAGTAGTTGTCTAGTCAAATAGTCCTGCAAATCCCAACTTTAGGGAAATGTTTATGCAAATGGACATGGTTGCAGTACCATATATTACACATCTAAAGTGAAAGATTCCCCCCCCCCCCACAGCATTATTTCTACTTTATTAGTAATATCAGTTTAGATATTCCTTGATGGTGGTCTTGAAGGTGTTGCTGACATTTTTTTACAAAAACTGCCTGGAGTCGTGGGATTTATGAGACGCAATGAAAACTGAACGTGATTATTTATTTATTTTTTAGCTTTAAGGACTGTCTTTGTGCTATGCTGCACTTCTTCCCATTTTGATTTCTCCATGGAATATGGTTTGTGGTTCTTAAGACACAATAGAAAAATAATGCATTGGTAATTGGTGAAGAGTCATTAATAATCACACATTCTTCTGTAGGAAAAACGTCAATCAGGTGGCCAAAAATTATTTTTCCAGTCAGTTTGGCTGAACTAAGTGTGGTTCATCAATCAGCAATCATGCGTTGCTGCAAACTGAGCTTAATGTTATTTCAAATTTGTATTTAACAACAGGCCAGCTTTCATGGTCGGCCTCGAAGGGAGCGCAGCGCGAGTGAGAACGTATCCGGCCGTCACAGCAGTCAGATCAGCAGAGGCGATGTAAGGTACGACCACAGCCACGTTTGAAACGCTGCTTCCCCACCGCTGCCTTTCCAATGTAAAGCTTTCTTTCACTCTTGGTTGATTTATAAAAATGTCTTCTTTCTTTTAATGTTTCTCCCCACCTATCTCCCTGCCAGTGTAACCCCTTCCCCTTCTGCCCCCCCAGTCCGTTTGTGTCCTCCCCTCTGTTCCCCCGAGGATGCAAACATCAACCTGTTTACAGCTGCTGGGCTCCTGTCGTACATCCAGTCAACAACACGCCGTGCTTACCAGCAGGTCCTTGAGGTCCTCGATGACAGCCATCGCAGGTATGTTTTTTCTTTATTCATTTCTTTTTGGCTGAATTTATTACAAATCTTTGCACTAAGAAAGATTGTTAAAGAAACAGATGATTGTTGTGGGGAAATTCAGGAAAAAGTCATGAGCATGAGTTTCTTATTAAAAGAAGTGACATTTAAAACTCTCATACGTCACACTCCTGACGTCCTGACTTGTGTACATCCCCCTTTGTTCAATGTGTAACTTACATGTTTGACGACTTTAGTTCACAAGAAAGAAATAATAATTATTTTTCCTTAACGTGACTTCAGCAAATAGCAAATACAAGCCCAATTCCAAAAAAGTTGGGTCACTGCTAAATAAATAAATAAATCGAATGCAATGACTTGAAAATCTCAAACATGTGTGTTTAATAGGGGTGCAACGATACACAAAATTCACGGCTCGGTTCGGTTCGATACTTTGGTGTCACGGTTCGATATTTTTTCGATACAAAAAAAATGTTCATGCCTTTTTAATTTGTTATTTATTAAAATTATAAATATATATTTTAACTCAAAAGTACAGTTTTTAAATTTAATGTTGCTGAAACAAAAAAGTAATAAAATAAATATATCTCAGGGCTCGCAAAATTTCAAAATCCCTGGTAGCCCTTCAGGCAGGGACTCTTCAGTTTTTGGTAGCCCAAAATAAATTTAAGTAGCCCAAATAAAAAAGAGAGCAATTTTTTGATTGATGTTTTGTTTCCTGTTTTGTTTCCTTTACAATATTATACATTAAAGTATAATATTGTATAATTATATAATGTTAACTTCTTATCTTGTGCGTGTTTTTTATTTTGATAGCGAATGCGCACCTGCGGACCACTTATGTGCAGCCCTGGTTATTTAGCTTGTCATATTGCAGCCACAGAAATTCTTTTGTCCATGAAACCATAAAGCTGCACTTTCTTTTTGCCTTATAGTCTGATTTGGTAAGCTTTTCTTTGGCTGTCACTTCTTCACCCTGACCTGTCTTATTTGGCTCAGCAGAACTAAAATATATATCCTGCTGCTTTTACACACGCACTCACATAAGCTCAGCGATTCTCTGCGCGATCAACCTCTCACATGTTTAAGCTGCGGGAGATTTCACTTGTCATGCTTGCATAGTAAGCTAACGATTAATAAGACGATGTCAGAGGAATTGGTGCGCAAATTATCATCACTCACCAATCAGTGCTGTTGCTCTCTAACACAGTTCGTGCGATTGCAAAGTGAAAGCAAAAAACAAGCGCAAATTCAAACGCAATTTCAATATGTCACATATTGACAGTGGCTCACCGATGCCAATGACATAATTACCCAGCTACATTTCTGAAAGAATGCAAAAGCATTGACATATATTTTCCTTCCTACAATAGCCTGACGGGCAGGGCAGAGATAGATTTTGGTAGCCCGACTGGGAAAAATCGCTAGCCCCGGGACGTCGGGCTAGCGATTAGGGCTGAACGATATATCGCATTTGCGATAATATCGCGACATGATCAAGTGCAATTTTCTAACCGCAAAGGCTGCGATTATACTCTGGACATGTCCAAATTCATGGGCTGCATCCTCCTGAGGCCGCATTTGTAGACCGATTACGTCACAGCGACGCGCCGAAGGCTGTCCAAATTACTACCATATCCCAGAATTCATAGCGCGGCCCAGCCAAACTCCAGTTTCCAGCAATGGCGGCCGCTACTAAGTTTTAAAATTACTCATACTAATCTTTCTGGGTCACAAAATAAACTTTTAACATATTTTCAGGCGAGAAAGTAGTTGTGTAAACATCAAATATCTGCTCGGTTTATCAAGATATCCCATATTTGCAAAAGTGCTTCGACGTTTTCAGAGGCGTCTGCTACCCACCAGCTCGACAGCTAGCCGGGAGCTCGAGGGTTACTGATGCGGCCGAGAACGGCACAACTCCCGGCACATCATTTTCAGATCACCGCGGAGTTTCGCTGCTCGGGTTAAACGTAATATATAAGTCACTTAGACAACCTAAAAATGTTATTGTTGGGCTTTTTTCAGTGTTTTGTTTGTTCGTGAGTAAATCGGTTTGGCTGAGATTAAAGTTATTAGATTAGATAAAATAAAACTTTATTAATCCCCCGGGTGGGTTCCTCCTTGGTTTTCACACAGCTGACTAAACGTCAAACAGAAAACTTATTAAACAGAAGTATGAGACAGTCGAGAATTTACACCAGTGTCTGGTTATATTTTAGATAGCAAGAAGCAGACGGCCGAGTTTATTAAACTCCACCGAGACAGCGGTGACGCTAATCAGAACTAGACCGTCCAATTTCACGCCTTTAAATTTTAAAGGCGTGTTTGTGTGTGTGTTTATACAATTGCTATTATGTTTGCACTTTATGTGTAATGTTACTGACTGCAGAGATCAGTAAGATGTGTGTATTTTTTATTTATTAGTTTTATTTATTTAATATTATTTTTTAATTGAATGACTGTCTAGTAGTTCACAGATGTCGAAAAACTGAGTGTGGTAAAGCCACTGATTTTTTTTTATGTATATTTCTGCAATCTGCACATTGTACTGACTTTCATTTTAATGTTTACACCAGGGTTCCTTGTCAGCACTTTATGCTCAGATGTTTGTAAGCTAAAAATAAACTATTGTGTATGTTCAAATATACTGTTGTGATTGAAGAAGTTAAATAAAAATGTCAGTCATCAATTCATGCATCACCTCATGTCATCATAACAGAGGTCTGTCTTCCAGGAAAGAACAGTTTAAAATTAATGTAATATAGTATTGGCCATACTATATGATGTATTGCTTGTCTTTGTTTAATAATACAGAAGACAAAGACCTTAAAAAATAATCGCATATCGCATCGCAATCGCAATATTGGGGCAAAAAATCGCAATTAGATTATTTTCCATAATCGTTCAGCCCTACTAGCGATTTTGCGAGCCCTATATCTGATTGAGGAATCACTCATCTTTGGAAAAGAGAGTTTATTACAGAGAAATGGCTCTTTCCAAAATAAAAGCTATACTATACGCTTCTTCTGGGCTATATTCTCAGCAGCATATTAAACATATCAGGTCCCCATAAGGAGAATCATGTGCTAACGGCTGTCTAAATGACTCGGGTAAATTTGTAGCATGCATCCTTGATGTTTTTGTCTGCTTCCACTTGTCTTTGCATTAGGATGATGTCGGAGTAAATGTGCAGTCATATTCGTTGTGTTCCCACTAGTGCTGTCAGCGTAAATCTCGTTGAAATGACGTTAATGCCACAACACGGCAAATCTCCGTTAACGAGCTACCGCGGATCGCCCCGTGCATGGGGCTGGACGGCCAACACGTTAACGAGCTAACTGCGCTAACACACTAGTTCCCACCCATGTAATTGAGCATTGCGTGGCACATCCAACATACTGTTTTACTTTAGTCCATGACGCGCTAACCTTCAGGGTCATACGTCACATGAAAACCAAAATAATTCCAAACGCCAGATCTGAATGAGGGTGGGGGAGGTTGCCATTTTTTTGCCATGTTGCAAGGAGAGCTTAACTTCTGTCTCGCTAGCTTGCCCTGCGCTCAGTGAATGTGCGTTCGACTACTCCGCCTAGGCTGCACTGTCGAGCGCAGATCCACTGAGCGCTCAACACAGACAGCATCGTCAGAAGGAAAGTTGATAAAATAAATTAAAAATTTTGTATTGTTCGATACATATGCGTACCGAACCGAAAGCACTGTATCGAACAGTTCAATATCGATACGAGTATCGTTGCACCCCTAGTGTTTAAGTGTGGCACCAGTGTCTCAGCACGGTCAGCTTTTCACCTGACCTCACACACGCGTCTCTCCTTCTGGTCTTTGACATCACTATAAAGAAGGGAAGATCTCATTAGATTAATAACCTTTACCTGTCCCTCCAACCTCTCTGGTACTGCCCCTTGAGCTCACTGCACCATGCCTTCCCTGCAGCTGAGCCAGGGGGAACCACACCTCCGCCACAATTAGTTCATTTTGAATTTGATGGCAGCAACACGTTAAAAAAAACCAAACGGTTGAGACAGGGTTATGTTTATCACTGTGTAGCATCCCTCTTCTCTTAATAACAGCATGTAAATTTCTGGTGATTGAGGACAGCAGTTACTGCACTTTTGGGAGAGGAAAGTTGTCCCATTCTTGTCTGATAGAGGATTCTAGTTGCTCAGCAGTCCTGGGTCTCCTGTGTCACATTTTTCATTTCATGATGCTCCAAATGTTTCCAGTCAGTTCAACACTGGTTTAGCATCGTCTTGCTGAAGTAAACAAGCATTCTCTGAAAAAGATATTATCTGGATGGGAGCATATGTTGCCCAAATACCTGTATATACCTTTTAGCTGTAACTGTGCCTTTCCACATGTGCAAGCTGCCAGTTCCATAGGCACTGATGCAACTCCATACCATCAGAGATGCAGGCTTGTAAACTGAAAGTTGATGATAAGCCAGTTGGTCCCTCTCCTCTTTAGTCCAGTGGAGGTGGCATCCTTGTTTTCCAAGTGGAATTTCAAGTTTTTCACCTGATCACAGGTTTCCACTTCTGCCTTAAGTTACTTTTGTGAATGTAATGGTGAATTACACACAGTGATTTTAAGTGTTCCTGAGCCCAAGCTGTGATTCCCATGACATGTCTGTTTTTAATGCAGTGCTGCCTGAAATTCTGTATTGATTTTCAGCTGTTTGACTTGATTGGAGATTTTTGTCAGAATGTCAGATTTTTTTAAAATGATAATGAGTAGTTCCTCCAACGGTTTCTGTTTAGTACCACTTACATTTCCAGCCTTTTGTTGATGCTGTCTCAACTTTATTAGGATGTGTTGCTGCCGTCGAACACAAACTGAGCCAGTTTTTTTTTTTTTTTAAATGAGTTTGTTGGAACATTTGACATGTTTTCTATGTTCTGTTGTGAATAAAAAATGGTTTTCTGGGATTTGCAAATCATTGCACTTTGCTTTATATTTTACACAGCGTCCCAGCCTTTTGGAATTGGGGTTAAAGTTTTAATACAAGAACATCTTTGTAATGTGTTCAGTTTCTGAGCTGAGAAAGAAGTCAAATATAAATGTTATTACCAGGGATGAACCAACTTTTAAAAGAACAATTTGATCATAGCTGTTTGTTGTTGTTGTGTGTCATTGTTTCAAAGTCTGTGAGCCCTTTACCACACTGTTTTAAGCACAAATTCAATCAGATTAACATATGAAGCTGAGCACATTCACCTATGGCTGAGGCCAGCAGTCATAGGTGAATGTGATCTGCGGGTATATAGTGAGTAGGCATCAAGTTGAATACTGGTCACAAAATCATCGAATCCCTCATTAAGGGCCTGAATGAAGATGTGTTCATCTCCACAGGACACACCTGGATCTGGCCCTGGATTTAAACCCTGATGAGTCCGGCTTAGTGGATGCCTCCTCACTGAGACGACAGGTAATGTCTCATATGCTTGCTTTCTGCATGAATGAAAAGGGGCAGGTGATGCATAATTTATGTATTGTCCCAATGTATTTATCTTACTTTCAGGTTTACGGTAAACTCTGATATAATGTATAGATATGGCTCCTTTTGAAGGATGCCGACAGAGCTGCACGCAGCAAGTGTTCAGTTACAGTTATTAGACCCTCGACTCTAAATAAACAAAAATAAGGAACACAAATACTAACTGAAGAAGTAAAAAGGTATACAGAGATTTTATTTGAGAGTGGGAGTATTGTTTAATTGTTAGTGGCTATATTTCTCTGTGCACTGCAATGAAACACAGCCAAATGTGGAGATTTCGCTGCGCATGTTTCAGTAAATCTTAGTTAGGCCCAGTACAGGGAGTGTTTCGCCTTTTTTAAAATGTTTTTTAAAAAAAAATGTTTTTTTTCAGATTGTGAAGTTGAATCGGCGTCTGCAGCTGTTGGAGGAAGAAAACAAAGAACGCTCAAAGCGAGAGGTGATCCTGTATTCTGCCACTGTAGCTTTCTGGCTCATTAACACCTGGATCTGGTTCCGTCGCTAGATGGAGTCTCCCAAAACACTGGAAACCAAAGCAGTTCCCTGTTAAAGACGTGATCACTGATTTATAGCAAATTCTGTATGGAGGTTTATCCTAAACAGGTCAGTCTCGGCACTCATGAGGTAAAACATGAGGCAGAAAAACATTGTTTTCTGTTTGTCAAGTCGATGTGACAGAATTTCACAGTAATCGTGGGCCTAGTGTCTCGCAGCACTAAAATTAGAAGTAAATGATTTTTTTATAAACTGCCGAATGACTGGAAAGCTAAAGCACAATGACAATGCAGCTGAACGATTTAGCAGCAACAACAACCACTTCAGTTAAGGTAATGCTATCTCCAGCATGTGTCCTATTTGTGAAGTTTACTCCACTGTCAAACCTATATTTTTGGTTGGTTTGGATCAGCCGTAAATGAAATACGGTACAAATTACACAAACAACTGTCAGCTCCTACTGATAAATAGTTTATGCAAATATTACTGTTTGCACCTCTAAACTTGACAAATCCATTGCACATAATGAACTGGTGTTACAGTTGTGTAAATGAAATCTTTTAACCTGAACAAATTATTAGATAAGTGACAAATGTTTTGGGAACCATAGTTGCAAAACTGAACCTGACTTTTCTGTTGAAAGCAGGTCATAAACTACCATTCTTCCAGAAGTGTCAAACTGAACCGATTGACTCTAAAGATGCCATAACGCTGACCCTTCGTTACTGGAAAAACTTCTTGTGTACATTACAGCATTTGAAAAGCCTGTCTAATCTGTCTTTAATGTTATTTATTTTAACGTTTTTGTCTAGGGGTTGTGTCATCTTGATTATTTGCTAACCAAAGTAACAAGGGTAGGGTACTGTGAAGTGCTGTTTTTCCATGCTGTTAACTCATCTTTGTTCCCACTAAGTCACCTGCAATATTAAAACATGGAATATGACATTTTATACATAATTTAGTGTGATACAAAGAGCCAGTGTGTGTGTGATCGTCCAATGAGAAGAGGTCGATCTGGTTGAAATTATTAAAAAAACAAAAAAAACCCATTTTATTTTGATAGTAATATAAACATGTATTTAACGCAGGTTTATTTATCACATATACTACTGAGGTGTCAGCAAAGAGTTGCTGTTAGTTTTTCTTTGAAGTCTGTACCTACATGTCTCACTTAAAGCTGGATGTTGGAGTTAAAACTTTAAATTATTTTGTAATATAAGAATACACTTGATGTTTGTAAATATGTTTGCTGTAATAAAAGATGGATGTCAGTTTCAGCCGTGTGTGTGTTCAGCGCTGACTCCAACACTCTCCATTAGGTGGCAGGCATGCAGCACCAGGAAGAAGAAGATGATGATGTGTTTTTAACTTGAAAGGCATAACTTGAGAGACGTCTTCAATTAAAACTTTATCGACAATCTACTATCCAAGGGATCCTGCTCTAATTATCTGGGAAACTCGACTTAACTCACTTTAAATCACTTTTTCGCCTTTTTTCCTGGAACACGAAGAGGAAACTGTCGGTGGTGACGGCACAATGGGGATCACTAAACTGGCTGATTTAATACGCTCAGATGCTCCTGATGCCATATCGTATAAGGATATCAGTGACTACACAGGTACAGACACGATCGGTGATGGTTTCAGCAGCAGGTCTGACTCTGTTAAGGAGGTCAGCTGCTAGCCGCTAATGTTAGCACTCTCCCCCTAGCTACTAGCATCGCTAGCTGTAATTATAGCACCTGACATTAAAGAAACGTTTTTTTTAAGTATTACCAGTCCACGTACCACGAATTAAAAGCTACTGCTATAATAATCAGGCTTTCCGAGGTAGTAATTAATAACTTACCCGCGTCCGCACTATTTCTCTTATGTTAATCAGCTAACTCGACAGTCCAATCAAAACATCTGTATCTTAGTATTTATTTTAATTCAATGTAACTTTATTAGTGCCGAAAACACACACAGCATTGCGTGACAACTGTGTTATTAATACTATTCGCCTCACACTTTGAGCACCATGACACAAGGAATCAAATGTTATCTGAACTGTATATGAAGTTGTCCATAGTCCAGCTCTGTTTACTGCTGAGAAAAGCCATAAAAGAATAGGCAAAGCTAATCCTACAAGCAATTTATACAGTACAAATCAGCGCTGCACAAATTCCTGACAAGTAAACGGAGTACAGTATTTGACTTGGCTTAATAGTGTAGATCATTTCAAGTGCGTTTAGGTGAATTTAATCAAGTGTAATTTGAGTGGATGTTACTGAAAAGTAATTAATGTCTAAGGGCAAATTTAAACTGTTGTGTATTCACGCTGCTGTTGTATTACTATACTCCACAGGAAAAGTAATCGCACTCGATACCTTTATTGTTGTAAATCAGTTCCGTGCAGCAATGCCTACACTGAGGTAAGCATGATGTGATGCTGTTCTGTTCTGTTAAACTGAAGTAAACGTTATTTTTTCTATCTCTTTACTGTTTATCATGGTGTATTAATTCCTTATATCAAACCTGGTACACTGGGTGCCTAGAAAAATACAAACACTTGTAGAATAGTAGACATTTGAATTAAAATAATCCTGCAATAACATTTCTAAAGATTTTAATTTTTTTTCTTTCATTCATTTCACTTAATTTGTTCTTTTAAAGGTTGCACTGTGTTATCAGTGCATGAGATTAAAAATATTAGAAAGGGCTTACAAAAATCACCACATCCTGCAACTATACAGCCAATTAGTGTAAACAAGACCTCACTGACACCAGTAAAATACACTCACTGGTCACATTGTTAGGTACACCTTGCCAGTATTGGGTTGAACCCATGTTTATCTTCAGAAAAACCTTAATTCTTTGTTGCATAGATTAAAGAAGGGGCTAGAAACATTCCTCAGAGGCTTGCTGACAGGAGCGGCACCTTGTGTGGTCTTCTGCCTATCTTCTTTAAGGTTCAGCGTGTCATGCTCAGATATGTTCTTCTGCATACCTTGGTTTTAACAAATGATTATTTGAGTTAATGTTGCTTTCCTATGGGAAGCAGTCTGGCCATCCTTCTCTGGCCTCTGGCATAAATAAGGCGTTTTCACCCAGAGAGCTACTGCTTTTTGGATATTTTCTCTTTTTCAGACCATTCTCTATAAACCCTCGAGGTAGCTGTGCAGGAAAAAGTCTTTCTATTCTTATTTGTCTGTGTATATTTGTGAAATGCTCTTGATTTCTCTTCTTCAGCCCCCTCACAGGTCTCTTCTTTCGCACACTCACTTTCCTGGAACATGGCATAAAACCGGTCTTTGTGTTTGATGGAAAGCCTCCTGGAGAAAAGAAGGCTGTTGTAAGACACAAACCTGCATGTATAGTTTTTGACTTAACATGATACTAAACATTTCCTGGCATGTTTAAGAACACTTTAGGTCAGAGAGACTAGTCTACAGTAAATATTTTCAACGTGTAGGTAAATTTGATCACTGCCAGATAACAGAGATACAGACGGCTGTGACTGATTGAAAATTGTTGTTTCTGCAGCTTGAGAAGCGAGCCCAGACAGCAGGTAGGAATTACTCAAACTGGACGGGCACAGGTAGGTCTGTGCAGAAAATGCACAAAGACTTGAGTTTTCAGTGGTTGTAGAACAGGGGTGATCTACTGGGAATATTATTTTGATGTGTTTTTCCTCTGTGCTCACTGCAGCGTCATTACAGACTAAAGAATGTCTTCAGCTCCTGAAGTATCTTGGTGTACCTGTTATCCAGGTACGACCTGCTAAGTAATGAAAATGTTTGTGCAATATTTCATCTCTTCTTCCTCCTCTGCAGATTTCTCTTCATGCATGTCACTTTTGTCTCTCAGGCTCCAGGGGACGCTGAGGCACTGTGCGCTCAGCTGGTGAGAGAGGGAACTGTGCACGCTGTGGCCTCAGAGGACATGGACACGCTGCCGTTTGGAGCCAATATTCTTATTCGTCAGCTGAATGCAAAGAAGGACAGGTAGAAACTGTGCAGCTCACTTTACTAAATTTGTTTATATTTAAAAATAAGAAATATTTCAAAGGTTTGCAATGGTTGTTGCATTAATTTAGTGTTCATGATCAGATCCAAAGCTTTATGAGGCTCTCATACGTGTTTTTACGTAAATTATTATGTCAAATGATTAGAATCTCAAGTTATTGTAATAACCTGCTCACTTGCACTAATTTTCTGTATTTATAGTAGATGAGACGGAGCTCCATAATGACTGTACTTTCTGGCAGCAGGTGGTGAACTATTTTAAACCACAGCCACAAGTCTCACAAGAAAAGAAAAGGAAATCTGCTCCTTACTTTTTCTTGCAGACAGCAGTGGACTGTCAGACAGAAAAGGGCTGCTCGCAGCTCATTAGCAGGTAGTTTACACTCAGTTTCTAAGCCAAGTTGAGATGTGGTGTAAAATATAAATAAAAATAGAAAGAAAACATTTGGAATTCTTATAAGTATGATATTAATTTCAAAATGGGTAAATATATAATGTTGAAACTTCATGCTAGCAAAATCTTTTAGAAAAATTAGCACTGCTGCAGCAAAAGACTGGTTAAAAACAGCTGGTGTAGATGCATAAAACATTATGTAGGAGTAGCCAGTGGATAATGGATTGTTGAAATGACTCCACTCTACACCCCTACATAGTTTTATTCATTCAAGACATTTCGAGTTATCGTTTTTACAGACAGAATATCGCGCACGCAAATGCTACCAAAAACATGACCTTGGCGGAGATAACAAACATTAATCCACTGAATTTGCTACACAAGAAAGCTGAAAGCTTTATAAATGGATGAACTACTACACGTCTTAAGGTTTTCTGATATCGTTGATCACTCACTTTGCTGATAACATACAAAGCACAAAATAATCTACTTTTAAACTGTACTCAGAGAGATACAGTATCAACTGAGAACAAATGGCATGTTTGATAAAAGCAAATATTATTATTTTTTAAAAATCTATATATGTTACATGTATGGAATAGTTGTGTATTTCGCTAAAATGTTTAAAAATATAGGGGTAAAAAATATAAGAGACGTTATCATTGTATATGAAACATTCATTTTCATGTCTTTTGTTTGGTTACTTATTCTTAATGTATTATTTCTGCTCGTCTTTGTTTTGGTTTTAGATTGTGACATCTAGTTGTGAACTAGTTGATCTAGTTGAACTTAATGTTTTATTTACGCTCTTTTTTTTTTTTTTTTTTACAGTGAAGTCATTGAATACTCCTTACCTAAACTATTAGAAAAACTCCAAATTGGTCATAAGGAGGTAAGATTGAAACATTTAGATTTCTCTGAAAGTATGTAATTTATTATAATATATCTGTATTGGACATACTGCTATAGAAATGCACTTTAGCTGTCTTATTCTCTTATTTTGTATTTGTCTGCCAGTTTGTTGACTTGTGTATTTTGCTCGGCTGCGACTACTGTGAAAAGATACCCGGTTTGGGTCCTAAGAGAGCTCTGACCCTGATCCAGAAGCACCGTACCATAGAGGATGTGGTTTTGCATATCAACAGAAAGGTATCAGATGGTCTTTGTAGCTTTGGCTTTACCTCTCTTACAAAAGAACATGTGACGTCTAACAAGCCAGTGATATCTGGCCTTTAGACCCATCCTGTTCCAAATATGTGGAAATACAGAGAAGCAAGGAAGATTTTCTTGGATGGACCACAAAGCTCAGCTCCCGAGCTCATCTGGACCGAGCCAAATGAGGAGGCCTTGGTTGAGTTCCTCTGTCACACCAAACGAATTAAGTACGTTTTTTATTGAGCTTTTCTATTGTTCTTCTTATAGTGTGTGTGTATATATATGTATGTGTATGTGTATATATAGAATGAATGAAACTATACATATGAAAATTGAAAGTCATCTTTGTTTGATTTTAGGGAGGAGAGGATCCGTAATCGAATGGTGAAGTTCCGTATGATGCGGGAAAATAAACGGGAGGAGAGGGAAAAGGAAAAGGCAGAGGGTGGTGGGAAGCAGACTTGCATTAAGGACTTCTTTAGGGTTACCAGAAAGCGAGTGCAGGTGAGCTCAGAAAACAGTGTTGCAAATATAAATCAAAATGTGTGCGTTTTTAGGAATAAAATGGTAAAAATAACTTGAATAAAATTAGCTTTTCTTACTTTACCTCTAGCCTGTGGACAATGCAAGCTCCCCAACCAGCAACAGAAAGAGACCAAAGTCAAAATAAGCATGTGCCAGTTGTCTACGCCACAAGGATGGGAGTGTTCATCTCTCAGTTCATCTCTGTCTGGACATCTCAAAAAATTATGGACCATTTCAACATGCGGCTTATCTGTCATCCCAATCTTGAATATGCACCATAAGAGAAATGTTATTCTGTTCATTTGATCTTGGGTTACGGTAATATTTTTACAAATGTAAATATTTTTATAGGAAAAAAATCTTTTTTTACAGGATTTATCTCATCAAAGTGCCTTTTACTTTTTAAGAAGAACTCAAAATAGGCATCACACAAGACAGCTCCTCTGACAGTACAGTAAAGTGATCTCATGTGAACAGTATGATCCACAACAATGGAAATCACTGGGTAGTTCTTCAGTGTGTCCAGCAGTTTCCTGCAAAGCCACCAAGAAAAGCAGAGCAGGAGGTGGATGGCTATGAAAGGGAACAGTGTGATCACTGTCAGGGAGGCCAAAACTGGAGACAGCGGATGTCTCATCTCTAGATATTCAATGAGCACCTGTTGTGTAAAGTGTGCCAAGGCAGGGACCAAAGACTTGAATATTAAAACATGTACAAGTGGTATCATGTCTAAAAGAGACACTGAAGTGTTTGAATAAATGGAAAAATGTGTAGAATTTATGTTCATGCTCTTTGTTTTGTATTTTTATATCAGTTTCAGTTTGCCTTTTTAAATTAAAGCAATCTTTGACTGTGTTTTGTTGCGCGATGTGCTTATGAGCGGATGGACACTGTAAAAGTGCTGTGTTTTCATAGCACATTATTTTCTGAAGCACTTCCAAAGGCAAGTGTTAATTTTAAACCACAATACGAGGCGTCATTCCAAACCAACAGATGGCGCCGGTGGATGAGGAGCTGCTGGGGCTCACTTTTTTCGCGTGTAGGAGAAGAAGTGTGCCAGTCGGTCCGTAGACCTCTCACAGCAAGGTGTCTCTCAGACCACAGTTACCGCCGTAGTACGCGGCAAGTTTGTCCTGAAGACACCCGTCCTGCCCCGCGTCCCTTGACCAAACTCCCCCCATCCCTAGGTAAAACAAGCCGTTTTAGTTTTTCGGTCATGGCGACGAGTGCGAAGCGTAAGCAGGAGGAGACTCATCTGAAGATGCTCCGGGAAATGACTAGCCTGCCCGCGAATAGGAAATGCTTCGACTGCGACCAACGCGGCCCGACCTATGTCAACATGACAGTGGGCTCCTTCGTCTGTACCACCTGCTCCGGGATCTTGTGAGTGTCCTTTTTGGCCAAAGTGTTGTATTTATTCTTTAGTGTCCCACGGTTGGACGGCGGTGGGGACACCGGCGCTGACTTGGCGGTACCGTTAGCTAGTTAGCTAGTGTTAAAGTGAGGACAGGTAACGCAGACGTTACCTTCGGTTCAGCCCGGAGCTGTCGGGCTGGGATGGGCGGTGTTAGCAGATTAGATTGTTTACATCGCTGCTTTAGTGTGATAACATGTGCTATTACAAAACACACAGGGTGAGTGAGGGGGCTGTGTCAGTGGCTTGATTGTGTGTGTGTGTCTAGGGTAGCACGCCTAACGCTGGGTTCGTAACTTTGGCTGACAGTCAAATATTTGACCACCGGGTTCAAAAACGGCACGTCATGGGGGGGAACCTCCTCTAGTTGAACTTTAGCTGGACCTCTGAGAAGGCTTGTCGCAAGAACACACACACATCCAGATAAGCAGAAGCAGGGTGAGTCTCTGAAGTTGGAAAGTAACTGAAGAGCAGCTGGGCCAGTGGGTCGCCTGCAACTGCGACTGAACCACATCTTCCTCATAATGTCAAATCATTGTGAAATCGCAATTCAGGCAATAAACCGGATCAGCGCAATATGCTGTCCCCCCACACCCATTAAGTTGCTGATACTGAGGAAACATTTCTGCGTATCCTGCTATCAGTATACAGCATGGTAATTACTTAAGACAAGGTGTTGCCAGCCACTGCTTACCCTTTAAATTGGACATGATAGTTTTTAGCCCTGTATTCAATTATTAAATTCTATTAGAGTAGCTCTGCATGATTGACAGTTCAGCATAAAGCTTGTCTGTCTTATGCCAGGCTTCAGTTTATAACAAGTCTGTCTAAAACAAGTTTAAAGCTAATTTTCTTTTAATTGGCAGCTCCTCACAAACAGAAGGTTTGGACAGCAGGTGGGTGGGGCTTCTATACTCACACATTGTCCTGACCATATTACCGTATATCTGGTTTCTCTGACATCATATGCATCCCAAAATGGAAAAAACAAGCAAACAAACAAACAAAATGCAAATGGGATTTTAAATATGTTAAAGTATTAGCACACCAACTAAAAAGTGATATCAAAAGACTGGGGACTTGTATAGGGTGTACTCCCACCTTTTGCCATATGGTAGTTGTGTTAGGGTTAGGGTTAAGCAGCTACAGGAAATGTTCGTTGGAAGTTGTTGCTGCTCGTTATAGAGTTTGTCATGTAATTTTTTTGTACAGTCTGCACTTCAAGTGATGAATCATTGTGTTGAGTAAATATGTGTTCGTGAGTTAATAGTTTAGTCAGATTGTGAGTGTAGATGATTGTGACTCAGAAGAACACAATTTATGAGGAGTCGCTGTAAGAAATCTTGGTATTCACATTTTTTTTTTCTGGCAACTGGAAATAATTAGATGAATAATCAGTTTCTCAAAATGAGCTTTGTTCTATGTGGACAGGTCTATACAATGATTTGGTATGTGCAGACCAAATACTAACTACTGTACTTTTCCCCATGTTTAGACAAAGTGTTGAAGGTCTGTCAAGTTGCAGTTTACATCAATTTTTACATCAATCCTGGTTTCCAATGACAGTGTCTCTTTGTTGACGTGAATTCAGTTTGTTTTAAATGAATTTTGTTTTTCTTCAGCAATAGTTTGGGTTTGAGGACGTTCTGCTTGAGGCAGATTTGGATGTATTTTTTTTAATTAGTGTGAATGCTTGAAAAGCATTCACAGTATTGTTCTTCTAATTAGTGTGAATGCTTGAAAAGCATTCACAGTATTGTTATTCTAATCTTTATTAGTGTGAATGCTTGAAAAGCATTCACAGTATTGTTGTTGTAATCTTTATTATTATTATTATTATTATTATATTTTATTCTGTATTCCGTACGTTTTTTGTAATCCTACTCCTTCAAAACCGTTCAACTTAGAAAAACCATTCCAACACCGTTAGATTCCTATTCTTTTGGACAACACTGCTTCCATTTTTCATATTTTTAACATTTATATTTTTAATTTTATTCAACTTTATTCAACAAAAATTTATAATGTATTTCAATGGGGAGACCCTTCAAATCCTCATTCAACTTACTCATTTTTAAACTCTTACTACTTCCACATACATTGACATAGAGCAACCATTCAAACTTTAAAACGAAGACAAGACATTCAACTATTCAACTTGCATTTATCTTTTCAATATCTATTATACTTTTTCTTCAGTTCCAGTTTAAGTTTCATGATGTTTTTTCACCCGTTTCAGAGTTTATAATGGGTGTGTATGGGACGGAATGTTGGGGCTAGAGTGAGGCAGCTCAACTGCTAGAGTGAGAGGAGCAAAAAAAATAATCTTAAAATCTTTTTTAAAACTGCTGCTGTGTCCGCAGCGTTTGCTCTACAGGTATGATTTTACCCTCAAAACGTAGCCATGGCTGTCCTCTTTCATCCAATGTGTTTACTATTGTACTAGGTGTTATGGTTCTTTCATAAATGTCACCAATGCACAGCCTCCTCCCTCCAACTCTTCCATAGACTCTAATGTTAAAATGGCTCAGAAGGTTCGTTTGAAAATCAGAAGAGCATGGTGTCTTTCCACTGTCACCACGTCCATATAATAAACTCCACAGACATGAAAACTGAGAATTTGGTAGACTAGACATTGCTGTCGCTCACAGTGAAAGAATTTTGTCAATACGACTTTTACTTTTCATTTGGGAACGATTTGTTTCGGCCTGACTTTTCTGTTCATTTTAAGCAGCAAAAGTGAGGTGCATGTCTGTGTACGTGTGTATGGAGCCATTGGGTGCGGTCACTATAGCAACCAGGCTCACACCTGCCTGCTTAACGAGCTCTGCCTGCCACTGTGCCAAGATTCATCTTAAGCACTTCTCTTTCAACTGCTGCTGTGTCCACAGTGTTAAAGCCATCATTTTACCCTCAAAACGTCGCCATCGTTGTTCTTTTTCCAACATCTTGTCTTTCAAAGCTCAGAGATGTAAACTTTTTAAACTGTGTGGGTCCAAGTGGAGGGATCACATTTTAGTCATTCAGTGATTCAAAGAATATGACCTTTTAATATTCTTTCAGATGTTTTCTGACTCTAAATGTTCTTTTCTCATTTCTTAGGTTTTTCTAATTTACAATTAAAACATTTTCAGCTTTTTTCCAACTTCTTCTTCTGTGTAACCTTCAGCTTTTAGCAGTTCAGCACTTTTGTTTTCAGGTTAAATTCGGGTTTTTTTTTTTATCTCATTCAAAATTTTTAACTTAAATTCAGTAATTATTTCATTTCAATGCATACATTCAGATTCAAGCATTCACACTGCAGTTTCTTCAGAAAATGCACTTTCTAGTTATTATTGTGTGGATGCTTAAGCATCCACACTATTGAGTTCCTGTTTCTCTTTATTCTTTATTATTATTCTAGTTGCTTCCGTACACTTTTTGGCACTTAACTACTTCCACAATTTTCAGCCGATTTTCACCGTTCAAATTTTAAACTATTCTGCTATTTCTGCTAATGTGCGCTATGACTTTTGCTATTTTTAACTATTATACTTTTTAAAATATTAAGCTTTTTTCCTTTAATTTGTCCCATTGAAATGAATGGGAAACTTCAGCAATTCTGCTAAAATTTGCTTGTTTTTGAAACTTAACTACTTCCTCATATTTTCACCTAGAACAACCATTCAAACTTTAAAATGTTCACAAATTATTGGGCTATTCAGGTATGATTCAGCTTTTTCAAATCTTTTACTGTTTTACTTTTATGCCTCTTAAAGTTTTGAGTTGCAAAATTGTGATTTTTCACAAAATACATGTGTTGTTATGGTTGCTATGCTCTTGGCTTCCAGTGTGCCACTGAAGGTTTTGCAATTTTCACTTCATGTCCGAACAACTTCCTGCTACTTGCTCAATTTTCACTCAACTTCCACAAATTATACATCAAAACGTAGGTATTTTTGCTGGCTTTCAGAAAATGTCACCATCATTGTTGTGGGATTTATAGAATTTTTGCAAATCTCCTCAGACTAACACAAGGTCAGAAAACTCTCCATATAAAGTGAATGGAGAGCTTGTTCAAAATCACCGCTGGATTTCTGTAATGAGAGGCATATTCGAATCGTCATATCTCCTTAACGAAGCAAAGTTAAGACATGAGGCTTGTCCCCGAATATCTTCAGACACCCCTGACGCTCACAATTCAAGAATTTCTTTCTCACCTATTACCGTTCTGAAATGAGTTGGACTTGTTTGAGGGTAGGAAATTCGTCCTTCGCTCAGATTTCTTCAGATTTCAAACTGTGGAAATGAACCACTTTTTTCTCTCGTCATAACTTTTTGTTGGATTTCCACAGAGACCTGAAAATTTCCATGATTGTTCACCAAAGCCTGCTGTCTCTTACGGTGAAAGAATGATATCGATACTCCAAATAGATTTCGAGTTAGAAAGCGTTGTTTGAGGGCAAGTCAAGGCAGTTTTTGCTTCGCTCTACTCAGTTATGGTGCATTACAAGTCAAATATCTTTAATAATTCATATTTTAATGATAAATTGTAAACACTGGAAGATTCCCCCATCTCTTCTGAACAAAACGGTGTAAGAATGACCGCTCTAGCCCCTACGGTTTGGAAATTATGGTCATTTGTTTGAGGGGAGTCCTCACTATGAGAAATAGGCTGCAATAATCCTGTGCCTCTCTGTGCTGCGTGTGTAAAAAGAGGCACATGTTTTGGCGGGAAAAAGTACACAGCCTCTCTGATTGGTGGATTCAAATTCAGCAGCTCCCAGGCTGACCTAGAAACTTACTTCTCTCTCCCTGTGCATTTTTTTTGCTGATTTTTTCATTTAACAAGTATATTTGAGGGACCCTCAGCATGTTCAGCATTTTTTCAGCTGTCCATTTTGCTTTTCCAATTTTTCTGTTTAACTTATTACTATTGTGCTAAATAATACTATTTCTGCTATTTTATAAGATTTGTGCCTAATATAGTATTTCTGCTAAATTACAATATTTCTGCTTTTTATACTGTTTGTGCTAAAACATAGTATTTCTACTAAATGTAGTATTTATGCTTAATCATACTATTTCTGCTTTTTATGGGATTTGTGCCTAATATAGTATTTCTGCTTTTTATAGGATTTTTGCTCAAACATAGTATTTCTGCTAAATGTAGTGTTTATGCTTAATCATCCTATTTCTGCTTTTTATAAGATTTGTGCTTAATATAGTATTTCTGCTAAATTATAGTATTTCTGCTTTTTATAGTGTTTGTGCTAAAACATAGTATTTCTACTAAATGTAGTATTTATGCTTAATCATAGTATTTCTATATATTTCTGCCAGGTCCCCAGGCAGCCAATCCTCTGTGAGGACTTAGACATTCAAATTTTCAAATCAGGGCCTGCACGGTTTCCCAGCCAATCATATATGTGTCCTGAGGCATTCAAATTTGCATATTGGGGCCTTCATGGCTTCTAAGCCAGCCAATCATATCTGAGGGCTGAGGAATTCAAATCCACAAATCAGGGCCTGCACAGCTTCCCAGCCAGCCAATCATGTATGTGGGCTCCAGGTATTCAAATTTGCATATTGGGGAATTCGTGGCTTCTAAGTCAACAAGTCATCCATGTCATATATCTCTAAAAATTCATATTTTAATGATAAATTGTCAACACTTGAAGATTCCCCCATCTCTTCTGAAAAAAACGGTGTAAGAATTACCGCTCTAGCCCCTATGGTTAGGAAATTATGGTCATTTGTTTGAGGGGAATCCTCACTATGTGAAATAAACTGAAAGAAGCAGGTCTATGTCTCTGTGCTGCGTGTGTAAAAAGATGCACCTGTTTTGGCGGGAAAACGTAAACAGCCTCTCTGATTGGTGGATTCAAATTCAGCAGCTCCCAGGCTGACCTAGAAACTTAGTCCTCTCTCCCTGTGTGTGTGTGTGTGTGTGTGTGTGTGTGTTTAGTGGGAGAGAGAGGACCCTGCCCTTATTTGACAGCATGTCATTGTAGGATTTAAATTGAACATAGTTAGACTGGTTGACTGGATTAGAGCCTGTGTTTGTGTGTCCCTCTGTGCATTTGTGTTTCAATAAGTTATTACTATTCTGCTAAATCATAGTATTTCTGGTACTTTTCGGTACTTGTGCTAAATACAGTATTTCTGCTAAATCATACTATTTCTGCTTTTCATAGGATTTATGCCTAATATAGTATTTCTGCTAAATTATAGTATTTCTGCTATTTTATAGGATTTGTGCCTAACATAGTATTTCTGCTAAATTATAGTATTTCTGCTTTTTATAGGATTTGTGCCTAACATAGTATTTCTGCTAAATTATAGTATTTCTGCTTTTTATACTATTTGTTCTAAATTATAGTATTTCTGCTTTTTATAGGATTTGTGCTTAATATAGTATTTCTGCTAAATTAGTTTTTCTTCTTTTTATAGTATTTGTGCTAAAACATAGTATTTCTACTAAATGTAGTATTTATGCTTAATAATAGTATTTCTATATATTTCTGCCAGGTCCCCAGGCAGCCAATCCTCTGTGAGGACTGAGACATTCAAATTTTCAAATCAGGGCCTGCACAGTTTCCCAGCCAATCAAATAAGTGTCCTGAGGCATTCAAATTTGCATATTGGGGCCTTCGTGGCTTCTAAGCCAGCCAATCATATCTGAGGGCTGAGGAATTCAAATCCACAAATCAGGGCCTGCACGGCTTCCCAGCCAGCCAATCACATATGTGGTCTCAGGCATTCAAATTTGCATATTTGGGAATTCGTGGCTTCTAAGTCAACAAGTCATCCATGTCATATATCTCTAAAAATTCATATTTTAATATTAAATTGTCAACACTTGAAGATTCCCCCATCTCTTCTGAACAAAACGGTGTAAGAATGACCGTTCTAGCCCCTACGGTTAGGAAATTACGGTCATTTGTTTGAGGGGAGTCCTAACTATGAGAAATAGGCTGCAATAATCCTGTGCCTCTCTCTGCTGCGTGTGTAAAAAGATGCACCTGTTTTGGCGGGAAAAAGTACACAGGCTCTCTGATTGGTGGATTCAAATTCAGCAGCTCCCAGGCTGACCTAGAAACTTACTTCTCTCTCCCTGTGTGTGTGTGTGTGTGTGTGTGTGTGTGTGTGTGTGTGTGTGTGTGTGTGTGTGTGACAGAGAGAGAGAGAGAGAGAGAGAGAAAGGCTTTTAATGGGATGATCTCATTCTAAGATTTAAATTCAATATATTTAGACTGGTTGACTGAATTGGATCTTGTGTGTGGGTCTCTCTGTGCATGTGTTTCCTCATGTGTACATATTTGTGATTGTGTGGCTGTAATAAATTTTTTTGCAGATTTTTGTCATTTAACAAGTATATTTGAGGGACCCTCAGCATGTTCAGCATTTTTTCAGCTGTCCATTTTGCTTTTCCAATTTTTCTGTTTAACTTATTACTATTGTGCTAAATCATACTGTTTCTGCTATTTTATAAGATTTGTGCTTAATATACTATTTCTGCTTTTATAGGATTTGTGCTTAATATAGTATTTCTGCTAAATGTAGTATTTATGCTTAATCATACTATTTCTGCTTTTCATAGTATTTGTGCTTAATATAGTATTTCTGCTAAATTTAGTATTTCTGATTAATTATAGTTTTTCTACTAAATCATAGTATAGTATTTCTGCTTTTTATGGGATTTGTGCTAAAACAAAGTATTTCTACTAAATGTAGTATTTGTGCTTAATCATACCATTTCTGCTTTTTATAGGATTTGTGCTTAATATAGTATTTGTGCTAAATTATAGTATTTCTGCCAAATTATAATATTTGTGCTAAAACATAGTCTTAATTTAAAATTACAATATTCATAGTTCATCACAGTGTCTCTGGTAAATCACAATATTTCTGCTCTGTTGTACTATTTTTCTAAATCATAGTGTTTCTGTAATGTTTAAGTATTTTTGGCTAAATATATTCTTTCTGTTATCTTATACTATTTCTCCTAAATTCTTGTATTTTTGAGAAGTTATCATGTTTCTGGTAAGTTACAATATTTCTGCTAAATTCTGCTATGCTATTGTATTTCTGCCAAGTATTATGTTTCCTCTAAGATATTGCAGTTCTGCTAAGTTATTCCATTTTAGCAAACTTCTTTTGCTTCTGCAAAGTTTTTACAATTTCTGCAACTTTTCAGCTTTTTCAGCTAGTTTTTGCATACAGCTTCAGCTTTAAGCATCCACACTGCATTTTCGCAGGAAATGCAAATTTTTCTAGTTATTAGTGTGAATGCTTGAAAAGCATTCACAGTATTGTTATTCTAATCTTTATTAGTGTGAATGCTTGAAAAGCATTCACAGTATTGTTGTTGTAATCTTTATTCTATTTTATTATTATTCTGTATTCCGTACGTTTTTTGTAATCTATCTCCTTCAAAACCGTTCAACTTAGAAAAACCATTCAAACACCGTTAGATTCCTATTCTTTTGGACAACATTGCTTCTATTTTTCTCATTTTTAACATTTATATTTTTAATTTTATTCAACTTTTTTCAACAAAAATTTATAATGTATTTCAATGGGGAGACCCTTCAAATTCTCATTCAACTTCCTCCTCTTTAAACTGTATCTACTTCCACATACATTGACATAGAGCCACCATTCAAACTTTAAAACGAAGACAAGACATTCAACTATTCAACTTGTATTTATCTTTTCAATATCTATTATACTTTTTCTTCAGTTCCAGTTTAAGTTTCATGATGTTTTTTCACCCGTTTCAAAGTTTATAATGGGTGTGTATGGGACGGAATGTTGGGGCTAGAGTGAGACAGCTCAACTGCTAGAGTGAGAGGAGCAAAAAAATTAATCTTAAAATCTTTTTTAAAACTGCTGCTGTGTCCGCAGCGTTTGCTCTACAGGTATGATTTTACCCTCAAAACGTAGCCATCGCTGTCCTCTTTCATCCAATGTGTTTACTATTGTCCTAGGTGTTATGGTTCTTTCGTAAATGTCACCAATGCACAGCCTCCTCCCTCCAACTCTTCCATAGACTCTAATGTTAAAATGGCTCAGAAGGTTCGTTTGAAAATCAGAAGAGCATGGTGTCTTTACACTGTCACCACGTCCATATAATAAACTCCACAGGCATGAAAACTGAGAATTCAGTAGACTAGACATTGCTGTCACTCACGGTGAAAGAATTTTGTCAATACGACTTTTACTTTTCATTTGGGAACGATTTGTTTCGGCCTGACTTTTCTGTTCATTTTAAGCAGCAAAAGTGAGGCGCATGTCTGTGTACGTGTGTATGGAGCCATTGGGTGCGGTCACTATAGCAACCAGGCTCACACCTGCCTGCTTAACGAGCTCTCTCTGCCACTGTACCAAGATTCATCTTAAGCACTTCTCTTTCAACTGCTGCTGTGTCCACAGTGTTACAGCCATCATTTTACCCTCAAATTGTCGCCATTATTGTTCTCTTTCCAACACCGTATCTTTCAAAGCTCAGGCATTTAAACTTTTTAAACTGTGTGGATCAAAGTGGAGGGATCACATTTGAGTCATTCAGTGATTCAAAGAATATGACCTTTTAATATTCATTCAGATGTTTTCTGACTCTAAATGTTCTTTTCTCATTTCTTAGGGTTTTCTAATTTACATTTAAAACATTTTCAGTTTTTTTCCAACTCCTTCTTCTGTGTAACCTTCAGCTTTTAGCAGTTCAGCACCTTTGTTTTCAGGTTAAATTCGTTTTTTTTTTTTGTTTTTTTTTAATCTCATTCAATATTTTTAACTCAAAATTCAGCAATTAATTCATTTCAGTGCATACATTCAGATTCAAGCATTCACACTGCAGTTTCTTCAGAAAATGCACTTTCTAGTTATTATTATATTTTATTCTGTATTCCGTACGTTTTTTGTAATCCTACTCCTTCAAAACCGTTCAACTTAGAAAAACCATTCAAACACCGTTAGATTCCTATTCTTTTGGACAACACTGCTTCTATTTTTCATATTTTTAACATTTATATTTTTAATTTTATTCAACTTTATTCAACAAAAATTTATAATGTATTTCAATGGGGAGACCCTTCAAATCCTCATTCAACTTACTCATTTTTAAACTCTTACTACTTCCACATACATTGACATAGAGCCACCATTCAAACTTTAAAACGAAGACAAGACATTCAACTATTCAACTTGTATTTATCTTTTCAATATCTATTATACTTTTTCTTCAGTTCCAGTTTAAGTTTCATGATGTTTTTTCACCCGTTTCAGAGTTTATAATGGGTGTGTATGGGACGGAATGTTGGGGCTAGAGTGAGGCAGCTCAACTGCTAGAGTGAGAGGAGCAAAAAAATTAATCTTAAAATCTTTTTTAAAACTGCTGCTGTGTCCGCAGCGTTTGCTCTACAGGTATGATTTTACCCTCAAAACGTAGCCATCGCTGTCCTCTTTCATCCAATGTGTTTACTATTGTCCTAGGTGTTATGGTTCTTTCGTAAATGTCACCAATGCACAGCCTCCTCCCTCCAACTCTTCCATAGACTCTAATGTTAAAATGGCTCAGAAGGTTCGTTTGAAAATCAGAAGAGCATGGTGTCTTTACACTGTCACCACGTCCATATAATAAACTCCACAGGCATGAAAACTGAGAATTCAGTAGACTAGACATTGCTGTCACTCACGGTGAAAGAATTTTGTCAATACGACCTATACTTTTCATTTGGGAACGATTTGTTTCGGCCTGACTTTTCTGTTCATTTTAAGCAGCAAAAGTGAGGCGCATGTCTGTGTACGTGTGTATGGAGCCATTGGGTGCGGTCACTATAGCAACCAGGCTCACACCTGCCTGCTTAACGAGCTCTGCCTGCCACTGTACCAAGATTCATCTTAAGTACTTCTCTTTCAACTGCTGCTGTGTCCACAGTGTTACAGCTATCATTTTACCCTCAAATTGTCGCCATTATTGTTCTCTTTCCAACACCGTATCTTTCAAAGCTCAGGCATTTAAACTTTTTAAACTGTGTGGATCAAAGTGGAGGGATCACATTTGAGTCATTCAGTGATTCAAAGAATATGACCTTTTAATATTCATTCAGATGTTTTCTGACTCTAAATGTTCTTTTCTCATTTCTTAGGGTTTTCTAATTTACATTTAAAACATTTTCAGTTTTTTTCCAACTCCTTCTTCTGTGTAACGTTCAGCTTTTAGCAGTTCAGCACCTTTGTTTTCAGGTTAAATTCGTTTTTTTTTTTTGTTTTTTTTTAATCTCATTCAATATTTTTAACTCAAAATTCAGCAATTAATTCATTTCAGTGCATACATTCAGATTCAAGCATTCACACTGCAGTTTCTTCAGAAAATGCACTTTCTAGTTATTATATTTTATTCTGTATTCCGTACGTTTTTTGTAATCCTACTCCTTCAAAACCGTTCAACTTAGAAAAACCATTCAAACACCGTTAGATTCCTATTATTTTGGACAACACTGCTTCTATTTTTCATATTTTTAACATTTATATTTTTAATTTTATTCAACTTTATTCAACAAAAATTTATAATGTATTTCAATGGGGAGACCCTTCAAATCCTCATTCAACTTACTCATTTTTAAACTCTTACTACTTCCACATACATTGACATAGAGCCACCATTCAAACTTTAAAACGAAGACAAGACATTCAACTATTCAACTTGTATTTATCTTTTCAATATCTATTATACTTTTTCTTCAGTTCCAGTTTAAGTTTCATGATGTTTTTTCACCCGTTTCAGAGTTTATAATGGGTGTGTATGGGACGGAATGTTGGGGCTAGAGTGAGACAGCTCAACTGCTAGAGTGAGAGGAGCAAAAAAATTAATCTTAAAATCTTTTTTAAAACTGCTGCTGTGTCCACAGCGTTTGCTCTACAGGTATGATTTTACCCTCAAAACGTAGCCATGGCTGTCCTCTTTCATCCAATGTGTTTACTATTGTACTAGGTGTTATGGTTCTTTCATAAATGTCACCAATGCACAGCCTCCTCCCTCCAACTCTTCCATAGACTCTAATGTTAAAATGGCTCAGAAGGTTCGTTTGAAAATCAGAAGAGCATGGTGTCTTTACACTGTCACCACGTCCATATAATAAACTCCACAGGCATGAAAACTGAGAATTAGGTAGACTAGACATGGCTGTCGCTCACGGTGAAAGAATTTTGTCAATACGACATGTACTTTTCATTTGGGAAGAATTTGTTTGGGCCTGACTTTTCTGTTCATTTTAAGCAGCAAAAGTGAGGTGCATGTCTGTGTACGTGTGTATGGAGCCATTGGGTGCAGTCACTATAGCAACCAGGCTCACACCTGCCTGCTTAACGAGCTCTGCCTGCCACTCTGCCAAGATTCATCTTAAGCACTTCTCTTTCAACTGCTGCTGTGTCCACAGTGTTACAGCCATCATTTTACCCTCAAATTGTCGCCATTATTGTTCTCTTTCCAACACCGTGTCTTTCAAAGCTCAGGCATTTAAACTTTTTAAACTGTGTGGATCAAAGTGGAGGGATCACATTTGAGTCATTCAGTGATTCAAAGAATATGACCTTTTGATATTCATTCAGATGTTTTCTGACTCTAAATGTTCTTTTCTCATTTCTTAGGGTTTTCTAATTTACATTTAAAACATTTTCAGTTTTTTTCCAACTTCTTCTTCTGTGTAACCTTCAGCTTTTAGCAGTTCAGCACTTTTGTTTTCAGGTTAAATTCGGGTTGTTTTTTTTTTATCTCATTCAAAATTTTTAACTTAAATTCAGTAATTATTTCATTTCAATGCATACATTCAGATTCAAGCATTCACACTGCAGTTTCTTCAGAAAATGCACTTTCTAGTCTTTATTCTATTTTATTATTATGGATTCCGTACGTTTTTTGTAATCTATCTCCTTCAAAACCGTTCAACTTAGAAAAACCATTCAAACACCATTAGATTCCTCTTCTTTTGGACATGACTGCTTCTATTTTTCTCATTTTTAACATTTATATTTTTAATTTTATTCAACTTTTTTCAACAAAAATTTCCCATGTATTTCAATGGGGAGACCCTTCAAATTCTCATTCAACTTCCTCCTCTTTAAACTGTATCTACTTCCACATACATTGACATAGAGCCACCATTCAAACTTTAAAACGAAGACAAGACATTCAACTATTCAACTTGTATTTATCTTTTCAATATCTATTATACTTTTTCTTCAGTTCCAGTTTAAGTTTCATGATGTTTTTTCACCCGTTTCAGAGTTTATAATGGGTGTGTATGGGACGGAATGTTGGGGCTAGAGTGAGGCAGCTCAACTGCTAGAGTGAGAGGAGCAAAAAAATTAATCTTAAAATCTTTTTTAAAACTGCTGCTGTGTCCGCAGCGTTTGCTCTACAGGTATGATTTTACCCTCAAAACGTAGCCATCGCTGTCCTCTTTCATCCAATGTGTTTACTATTGTCCTAGGTGTTATGGTTCTTTCGTAAATGTCACCAATGCACAGCCTCCTCCCTCCAACTCTTCCATAGACTCTAATGTTAAAATGGCTCAGAAGGTTCGTTTGAAAATCAGAAGAGCATGGTGTCTTTCCACTGTCACCACGTCCATATAATAAACTCCACAGGCATGAAAACTGAGAATTCAGTAGACTAGAAGCTGCTGTCGCTCACGGTGAAAGAATTTTGTCAATACGACTTTTACTTTTCATTTGGGAACGATTTGTTTCGGCCTGACTTTTCTGTTCATTTTAAGCAGCAAAAGTGAGGCGCATGTCTGTGTACGTGTGTATGGAGCCATTGGGTGCGGTCACTATAGCAACCAGGCTCACACCTGCCTGCTTAACGAGCTCTGCCTGCCACTGTACCAAGATTCATCTTAAGCACTTCTCTTTCAACTGCTGCTGTGTCCACAGTGTTACAGCCATCATTTTACCCTCAAAACGTCGCCATCGTTGTTCTCTTTCCAACATCTTGTCTTTCAAAGCTCAGAGATGTAAACTTTTTAAACTGTGTGGATCCAAGTGGAGGGATCACATTTTAGTCATTCAGTGATTCAAAGAATATGACCTTTTAATATTCTTTCAGATGTTTTTTGACTCTAAATGTTCTTTTCTCATTTCTTAGGTTTTTCTAATTTACAATTAAAACATTTTCAGCTTTTTTCCAACTTCTTCTTCTGTGTAACCTTCAGCTTTTAGCAGTTCAGCACTTTTGTTTTCAGGTTAAATTCGGGTTGTTTTTTTTTTATCTCATTCAAGATTTTTAACTTAAATTCAGTAATTAATTCATTTCAGTGCATACATTCAGATTCAAGCATTCACACTGCAGTTTCTTCAGAAAATGCACTTTCTAGTGTAGCCTTGTTTTACTCCTTTTATGTTGATATTGTGTGTGTGTGTGTGTGTGCATATATTCTCTCTTAGCATTTAAATGTGTGATCTTTGTCCTACACAATCAATCAATAAATCACAACATTTTTTTGGTCATGTTTACTCTTTATGCTAAAGTTCACAAACCAGTTTGTACAAACTTACATTTGGATTTATGTGTCGCAATCCCTGAATACTCACTAGTGTTACTACACAGTTATTTTGCACTGATTTTTGCACTTGATTCAGATCAGCTGATCGAGATTTGTTTGAACTTTTTTTTTTCCATGTGTCCATGGTAAATATGGACAGGGACTTTCTTGTTTCAAAACATTAAACCAAAAGTAAGTTTGGGTTTACAGATTATCCATCCATCAGTTAATTTTTCATCCATCCATCCATATTCTTTCCTTTATACAAATCAGGCTGGCAGGGTGGGCTGGAGCCAGTTCCAGCTGTCATGGGGCGAAAGGTGTGGTGCAACCTAGACAAGTCACCAGTCTGCAACAGAGCTAATACAGAGAGAGAAGCAACCATTCACACTCACATTCACACCTATGGACGGTTTAACATTGCTGATTAACAAACTCCTGCATCACTTCTGACTGTGGGGGGAAGCTGGAGTGATTTCAGAGAGGGAGAACGTGCCGACTACACACAGATTATTTGTTGATATGTTGATATTATTGCGTCTGCTAGAAATCCCTAATAAATATATGTCACGTGTAATTAAACTATGTCAGTAATGTTTAGGATATCAGCGAATTTACAATTACAATCCTAATATTTGAACCTAAAACTATACTAAGTGCAAACATACTTTTTTTGTTGTTGTTCTGTATTTTAGAAATGTCTGTCTGATGTGCTTGGCAGGTCCCAAACAAAGCTGCTTTCTAAAGTTGTCCTTACATGTACCTCCTGTCTCTAAGAAAATCATTTTCAGATGCGTTGGAAATGCTCTTCTTAGAGACAGGAGACACGATGACCACTCTGTCTCCCTGTGATTTCACTGGACATTTTCGCGCAGCTTTTCTCACGCTGGTGTAAATCAGCACTGTGAGAAATCACACAGACTTTGCACAGGGAGCTGAGGGGTTAAAAGGCATTTAATGTCTGGCTCCACGGGACGTGTGTTCTGCATCTATTAATGATATGAAAAGCCCAGGGCTGCTGTTGTGCATGTGTGAAAATGGCTATAAAGTACTCAAGGGTGCGTTCACTCTGACAAGAAGATGTAATGAGGCATCTGTGGTTTGTGTTTCTGTTTGCTTTTTCTTTGTAAACGAACAGCACTGGTTGGCATCCTGCTTCTTTTGTTCTTTAGCTAACAACATATACCTCCTCCACCCACAGGCGAGGACTGAATCCCCCACACAGAGTGAAGTCCATCTCTATGACCACATTCACACAGCAGGAAATCGAGTTCCTACAGAAACACAGCAACGAGGTATCGCGCACACTTTACAGCAAAGCGCTCAGCACTGTCATTTACACTGTCGAGCATTATTTTGATAATCATGTCCTAATTTAGCAGTAGCCTTCTTTATTCAAGTTATTGGCATTCCTTTCTCTTTTTTATATACTCACATTTCTCTCCACCCCTTCCCCCCTTTTCCCTTTACTCTCCCTCACCTCGTTCGTGGCTGTGCCACCACCCCCACCACTATCCTCTCCTTGCCTCCCACTCCCTTCATTCCTGTGCCCCCCTGTAGGTCTGTAAACACATCTGGTTGGGCCTCTATGACGACAGAACATCAGTCGTTCCAGATTTCAGAGAACCGCAGAAAGTAAAAGAGTTCCTCCAGGAAAAATATGAAAAGAAGAGATGGTAACATAACCTTTTATTTGTTTTATCAGGTTTGAGCAGTGATATTTGCATACTTTATTTCACTTTTATATATATCTTTTTTTTAACTGTGTGCAAACATTGGGTAGTAAATACTTTAGAGTGCTAAGAATTCACAAAGTTCTTGTTCAGTCCTTGCTTGTTACTGTCAGCAAAGAAAATGATTGCTGAGCTTTACCTTTGCCAAAAACCATTTTGTTGCTGTGGACTTGGTTAACCATATGTTTGAGTTTGGCAGCACATTCTTCATTGTCTAAGGCTTTCTTTTTCTGTATCATTTTGCTGCTTCTTCTGCAGAATTTTTGGATTTCAAGCACAACTCTCAAATACTCATGTACAAAGCGCGGGGTCAATTTTATCTTCTTTTGAAATACTGTCCTTCTGCCTTTGTCTCAAACACTTACCCAACTTAGTGTCACAAGGGTCATCAACCCTACCATTTATCCAGCACGATAACTAAGTAAATTAAGGTAACAGAAACCATATATGTGAAAATCATCAGACCATATGCTTCGTTTGAGACCTAAAATGATATGTTCCAATAGCTCTTCAGTATGACCATCATGTTATCAAAGCTGTGTGTGCTGGGACTAAACATGGCTTTTGTTTCGTGCTGGTGCTCTTCCCTGGATTTTTAGGTATGTTCCTCCTGACCAGGCAAGGGTAGTAGCAAATGTTCAGGCTTCTGTGTCCGGCTCCTCAGCAAGCAGCACTGGCAGCACACCAGAAGTCCAACCCCTCAAAACCCTGCAGCTCAATAAGACCCCTCTGCGCCAGGTGAGACGAATGCACACAGAGCTTCTTTCAACCCATCGGCCACTCTTTTCCTTTCTCATTCAATTTTCAGCTGAAGAAAAGTCTTGTTTTTTTTGTGTGTGATTTTTTTTTTTTCTTTTTTTTTTTTTTTACAATTTTTTCCTGACTGCACCACCCAGTCTCCAGGGCTAGCTCGTTCCCAAGCTCAGAGCGCTGCTCAGGAGAAGAAATTTGACTTGCTCTCAGACCTGGGTGACATTTTTGCTGCTCCACCCACTCAAACTGCCACCCCTACCAACTTTGCCAACTTTGCACATTTTCCAAACCAGTCAGGTAAGATGTCTTTCATGATTCTCATAACATGTACTGTTATTGTCGTTGTTGTTGTTTTTTTTAATTGACATCCAACTAGTATATACAGATATGCGAACACTGCGTTTTGTCATTGTCCCTTACATTTTTCTCCTGCCATTGTTTTTATTCCCACATTCATTGTCTGTTGTTAATTTTCCCTTGTGTATGGCAGCAGCACCTCAGGGTAATTCAAATACCAACTTTGCCAACTTTGACGCATTTGGAAACACTGCAATTCCATCCCATCAGAGCACATCACCTCCCTCAAAGTCCTTTTCATCAGGTACCACCCTCCCTGCCATTTTCCCCTCCATCTTATCCACATGTATGCACCCTTACTACAGTTTTTCTTTATTCATCTCTCACCTGCTGTGTCCTCTGGGCCAGCCTGCTGTATGCAGGAATGCACTCTGGATGCTCGAGGTTTTTGTTGGTCTTTGTTACTGTTGCTATGGTTATCTCGGATGAGCAGTTGTATTTATTGTACTGCTTTCTGGTCTGCTTGGAGGCCATTTAGAGGATGCGTGCACAGGCAGTGCCCTATAGTGTAACGGTCAGCCTAAACTGGAGGGTACATGACATCTGCACAGAGCTTGCATCCATCCTTTGCTGACAATAGTGCACAACGTGTGGACGCTAGCAGACCATTGCCAGTGTGTAAAGTATAACGCTGGGCTCAGACTGCACAATATTTTTCTCTCCTACCATGGCCATCGTTTCAGCTTAGGGAGTTACAAACTCATAAAATCCTACCTTTCCTTAACCCTTTCTCGTGTCGTGCTTGCTGGACACACTTCACCAAGTGTGTGATATCATCGGGAACCAGGCTGCAGGCTGGCAGGATTCAGAGAATGTAAACAGACGGGCGGGTATGTAAAATACCGTCTGTCTGCTCCATGTGAGCGTTCCAGCCAGAAAAACTGGCAACATCACAGCTGAGGGGCAGAAAAAACTAAACAGTTTGTGGAGAGCTTGTGTTGTTTAACCTCACAGAAGAGACAGAACTGTTGTTGACGAGCTTCTAACATCTTAGTGTTCAGGTTGGTATAATGCGAGGTGTCCCAGAAACAACCTCAGTTTTTATTCAAGATGACATGTTATTAGACAAGAATATAGCCCGTTTTCCCCCCAGACTTAAAACAATGTCCCTTATTGTCCACTAGGACCAAAGTCTCATATCCCAATATGAGACATTTCTCATCCCGATAATGATATATATCACAAAATAGTGCTTTTTCTGTAAATTCTCTGAATCTCGGGCAACTTGACTTGTGTGAAGTGTTTTCAGCTGAGCGTGGCGTACCTGGAGTCGAGTGTTTTGACTGATGCATGAAACTATATATTTTTAGATTTAAGTTGTAACGGACGCACATTTACCGACGAGAAGCAAAAAAGAGCCGTCAGGTGCTAAAAAATAAACCTTAGACTCAAACGTTAGAACAGGCTTTAACCTGCAGCACGCCGCAAAGAAAACGGCGGCCGTTACAACCTATGTCTGAAAATGTGTAGTTTCATGCATCGGTAAAACACTCGACTCCAGATACACGACGCCCAGCTAGAAAGACTTCAGCTACCCGAGATTCACAGAATTTACAGAAAATGTTAAATTTTAGTGATTTATATCGTTATCGGACATAGATGTTTTATATCGGGATATGAGATTTTGGTCATATCGCACAGTGTGCTGTGGGGAAAAGGCTGTTCTAACGTTTGAATCTAAGGTTTATTTTGAGCACATGACAGCTCTTTTTTTGCTTCTCATCCGTAAACTCTGTCCATACTCTTTCATGTGATTCTTGCATAGGTGGTAGTAGGACTGGGCGATATATCGAGTTTTTAAAAAATATCGATATATTTTCATACGAGATATAAGATGTGACAATATCGTTTATATCGATATAGTATATATATGTTACGTTATAATTATACTTGTGGAGCCGCAAGTTTGCCTCGCTTTCGTCCACTTTTGTCTCTATGCAACGTTATTGGGCCTCGCCTCTCCTTCACTGAACACAACTCCCCCTCCCCCATCGCTTCACCTGCAGGCAACGACAAGATGGACACGGCAAATCTCCGTTAACGAGTTACCGCGGATCGCCCCGTGCGTGGGGCTGGACGGCGTCAATGTGTTAACGTGTTAACGAGCTAACCGTGCTAACGACATGACGGCCTAAAATCCTTTCATTTTCTCAAAAATCAACAGTGCGCCTTATGTATGAATTCTGGTTGTGCGTACTGACCGCGAACCGATTTTATGTTGAACACGGCGCTCAGCAATCTGTCAAAAATGTTTTAGTTTGACTTTGGTAAGCTACGGAACTGCACCGCTTGATGGATTGTCGGAGCATTACGGCTACCGTAGTCCGGAGCCTCGCGGAGTGATACGTACTGTGCTTCAACGTAATATTACCATATTGTGTGTGTATAAGGACCATAAATGGCACCTGTTAAGAGACACGGTTACGAAGTGGATTTCAAACTCCAGGCTGTCAGTCACAGCTTTGACTAAGAACTCTCTTTCTGTTCTTACCTTATGGCTTAAAAAAATATATCGAGATATATATCGTATATCGCCATCCAGCTAAAAAATATTGAGATATGAATTTTGGGTCATATCGGCCATCCCTAGGTGGTAGAAGACATTTGTCGTGTTTGAGTCTGTGGTGGGGACCAGTTTGCGGCATAATTTGCATAGTACGGTTTCCTGGTCAGTGTCAGACTTTTCATAACCAAACCAAGGTAGCCCCTCGTTTAGGAATAAGATCCTCGATTTTTTTTGACTGGTCCTTCTGTTTGGAGCTACCTGGTTCTACCTCATCTTCACAAATATTGCTCTAAACCGTGTATTTTGCAACACCACGAAACAAACGATAGTGTCGTTTCGTCATCCGATATATTTCGTCATATCGCACAGCCCTATTGTCCACGTAAGGCCATTTGACAAGTGTTGTGAATACGCATGCACGTCTTTTTAATTTGTGCTCATTTGAAAAAGACTTCCCTTAAGGACAGCGAAGGGAGGTTCCCAGCGAGAGAATTGCTCTTGATCCTTTTAATTATTTGGGTGTGTGTGTTTATGCACGTGGCACTTGATGTTTGATTAGTTCTTTTATTGATGTTAATATTTGTTGAAAGGGGGAGGAGTGCCAATTCCGTCAGTGTCTAGTGCTGCCACTGCCCAGTGTCAGACAGGGAGCCAAAGAGAGGACCGCTATGCTGCTCTGGCTGAGTTAGACAACGAGCTCAGCTTCTCTGCCTCCACAAGCAGCAATGTGCAAGGGTGAGAAAGTGACACACACACACACACACACACACACACACACACACACACACACACACAGTGAGATTTACCAGGAACAGTGAATTTGTTCATGTGGCCTCTCTGCTAAGCTGAAAACACTCTGAAAAGTATTAGAAGAGTATACATTAATTTGATAAGTGTATTTATCAGTGTGATGAACACTTGATGCGGATGCACAAGTGTATGTTAAAAAGGCTGGTAATGCCTCTCGTATCCTTTATTAAACATTCAGTGGCATCATGTTTTTTACAGGAACATATTTGGACCAGCACTGGGTTCATCGCCAGCTCAAAACCCGCCTGTGTTACCCAGTATGCAACCTGGCTTTGGAGGTGCTCATGGTGCTCACTACTACAATGATGCATACAGAAATAAAAAACATTTACCTCTTGTTCATTTAGCTTAAACACTCATTTTATGGCTGTTTTCCATCTAGCCGTCCCATCCACAAATCCTTTCGTTGCTGGAGCCATTCCTCCAGAAATGGCCACCAACCCTTTCCAGACCAATGGCAGAGCTCCAGCTGCAGGTGTGTACGCACTTAGAGTTTAACGTACTTCACTATAAATGTTTCTGTTTTACTTAGACATTTGTGTTACTTTGATGTAACTCAGTTACATTGCCTATTAGCTTTGTGATTTGCCAAAGTATCTAGAATTTACTCCTTGTGTGTGTGTGTGTGTGTGTTGTGGGTATGCGTGTACACTGACCGTGCACACATGCTGTGTGTGTCTCGTAGCCTCGTTTGGTACTGGCTCTATGAGCATGCCTGCAGGCTTTGGGAATGCATCTTCCTACTGCCTCCCCACCAGTTTCAGCGGAAACTTCCAGCAGCAATTCCCTGGTCAGGCCCCCATCCCTTACTCTCAGCCAGGGGCCTATCACCCTCAGTCTAATGGTTAGTGGTCTTCCACATCCCTCCGTCCTCTTACCCTAAGTGTCTGTGCAGTGGCGGCCATTAATTTAAAGGGGTTTTTTTTGCATGCTTTTCTTTTTTTGTTCTTATTTACATAACAGCTCTCTGCATTAAGAATTAAGTTGAAGCCTTGCTGCCTCAAATTAAAGTGCAGCCTAGCAGTGGCAGCTACTGCACAGTGATAAAAGATTGCATTTAGTGTACAAAGCTTTAAGGTCTGCTGTAGTCCAGAATGATGACAATAAATAAAAGTCATAAGGCTCTGTTTACACCTGAATGCAATCCAGCATGCCAGGCCGCGGCTTTCTTTGCAATTTAATTTTTTTAGACTCCCGTAGAATTTTTAAAGGTTTGACTCTTGTCATTAAGTCATTGTAAAGTGGTTGTCTTTATGTCTTTATGTTCTTATCTTTATGGCATGATGATATAACTGTTGTAATAAAATAAAAGGAAAATACTGGCTCTGCAGAGTGCTGGACAGAGCAGTCCCAAACACATTTAAACCCCTTTACCTTTTGTATTCCCCCAGGCCCTGGATACCCAGTCTACGGTCAGAACAAGCCCTCGATCACACCATTTGGGCAGCCCATAGCTGTCCCTGGCATGTCCAATAACCCATTTGTGGTGAGCATGTATTGCGTTCTCAAAAAGCTGTCACACTAATTAAAAATGGCCTGATTGGTTTTTCTGAAAGACTCAATTTTCTCAAATCAGCAATGTTTTTGGACTCTCTCATATTTCAGGCAGGAGCACCAGCCGGGCCATTCCCTTCAGGGGGTTCATCCACCAACCCTTTCCTGTAGCACAGCTCCTGGTCCTCTCCACCAGAGGGCAGCATGCAGCACATATTCAAGGCACCCGTTCAGTCACAAGTGGCAGTACATTTCTAAAAAAGACTTACATTTTTTTTTCTTTATAAAAAAAGTTTACAACACTATGAAGGACTGCAAAGGACTTTATTGAAGACTAAGGGACTGTTATGAGGGCAAATGTACTGTTTGATTATATACATTATATGATTTTATTTTTTTGTTTATAACTGTACGCTCTGTGCATATCACCATTTGTAATCACAATTAAGTACATGTATATGTATAACAAGGACTGAATTAACAAAGGTGAGTATACAGACACCTTGTGGAAAAAAACAAAAAAAAACCCCACTACACACTATCTATGTAGGGTAAGGTAAGGGTATACATTTTAAGACTATTAACAGGGTTCCATTTAAGTCCATGATCTGTACTTGATGCAGGTGCTTCTTTTTCAAAAGGGATATCTCTTTATTCTAGCTTACTGCTACTATACTGGCACTAAGGTGTTTCCTTTTAACATGCAGATCCAGAGTGCAGTCCGTAAGAAACAAATGTTGCCTGTATACCCAGAGCAGCAGCGTCTTTTTAATTTAAAGTAACATCTCACACAGGTTAATGGGGCACAGCAGTGATCCTACACTATTAGTCAAAAGTATGGCCTAAATTTTAGTTTGAAACTAAGTGCAAGTCTTTAGTTAATTGGGCCGGCAGACAACTCAAGATGTTTACAGCTGAAAGGATAAAAAGACAGGCATGTCTGCTAGAGCACAAAAGGCCTTTAATTAAGTACTTCTTGTTTCTGTTACTTTACCTAATTGATAAAATATTTAGTATACTCTCGCAACCTCACTACCGCAGGTGGAATATGTCAGAGGAGATGCTTCAGATATTATATTTTAGGAATATTGTAAAGAGAAAAAGAAAGACTGTTAATGAAAGCTTTGGCGTGTGGGTGTGATCCAGAATGGTTACCTCAAAAAACAAAACAGAGTTGTTCACATGAACATAGATGACTTGTCCTATTGACAGGTTTACCAGAGCCTGCCTAGGCAAACATATACAATATATAAAGTAAAAAAAAACAACCCTGTAAGCTATTCAGCGCACTCCCTCAGTATCTGTCCTCTTCTTTGCCTTGTTTTTTGAAAAGCTTTTGGAGAGAAGGACAGAATAAGGAGATTAATAAGGATATAAGTGACCAAGTTTGCTTTGGAATGAGGCAAAAGAAAAGAACATTAAATCAGGGACTACTACATTACTGGATCATTACTGCGACTCTGGAGGGTCTCAGTTGTACTGCTTATGACTAACAATGAATTTGACAATGTGTTTCTTGTTTTTACAAGACTAGGTAAGTATATGTGTACATATATAAATATATGTATAAATAAATTAAAAAGATTTTTAACTAGAAATTGTGTCTTATTTATTTGATACTAAAACATGTAGGACTGTTTTAATAAGTCTCTGAAACCTTTGATGATTTACTAATTTCTTGTTTGTAGAGTGTAATAAAGACCCGTTTTTAGTTTTTTTGAACAAAAATGTTTAAGCAGCTAAGTTTATACTAAGGTTTCTTTAAGTCATTTAAATTTTGTTTAACATGAAGCGAAACGCTTTTTTGCTCTCGGTTGCTTAGACCGTTTGGCAAAGTTCCGTTGCCATGCCAACATATAAACTGACATGGCGTCCCTTCTAACAGACCCCTTGTTTGAAGTCTCTGGACGGGGACCTGCACCCATTCAGAGCTTTTATCATTTTTCTGTCACTAAGTCAGATGTAAGTAATGTCAGCTTTGATAAGGGCTAATGCTCATTAAAATTTTGCTTAATTTTCTATTTTCTAAGAAGCCGTTTGCGCCCATGTAGCGACTTCGTGGCAAGAATAAACGTTCAGTTAAGGTTATAACGACGGTTAGCTAACTTAGCTGTAGCCAATAAACTGAAATTAACATTAGCAACTCTATCGGTTTAGCATCCTCACCTGTTTGCTACTTATTAACAGCAAGTTACAACCTACAAGGTAAAACAGGGATGTCAAACATAAGGACCGGAGACCAGAATCGGCCAAGACGAAAACTCAAATTAGGCCCACTGGACAGCTTTGGAATAAGTGAAGGGACACATACATGTTGGACTTTTAACTTAATTTGCATACGTTTACAACTTTTTCTATTTCTCCTGATAAAGCCCTTCTAGTCCAACAGCAATGTTCCCGTTTTTTTGTTTTTTTTTTGTTATTTAATTAATTTCTGAAAAAATCTTGTGTTAACCGAGATGTACTGTTGAAATTGCACGTATTCTTCTTGTATTAAGGTATCCCAGGGATTAAATATGAAGTTAAATTTATTTACAATGACTGAAAGGGGAGTTTCACTGGTCCGGCCGATCAAGATCAAAATCAAAGTGCACTGTATGTGGCTCACAATGTAAAACATGACACTCCTGCATTAAAATGTACAGATGTCTGAATAGGTGTTGTTTTTACTGCATTGCTTTGCTTTTCTACTCGGGACATAATAGTATACAGTACAATAGAAAAAGGATTATCCCTCTTTACAGCAGAACTGGCCCATGGGCCCCTCACCTAACTGTTCAGTATGTGTTTCTGAATTGTTTTACTCAAATTGTTTTACTTATTATATGTAAATACCGTAGAGTTGTATGTCTATAAAAATGGAAAAATGGTGGTTGTAAATATCATGATCATAAGTCATACTTTGACCTGCTATTCCCAGGTGATATGGAGATGGTGGAAGATATCTCCAAGAATTGTAGACAGGTACTCCAAGCCAGGGGAGCTGAAGCAATCCCATGAGGACTTCTTGGATGACACTTGGCTGCACAGTAAGGCCTGATCACATAAATCATAAAGTACATCACATAAATATAGCTAACCTATTAGCTTTTTCCTTAAGTAAAGAAAGGTAAACACAATGGAAAATATGCATCTTATGACTGAACTTGGTCATGTTCATTAAAGACTTTTAACAGTGGGAAAAAAAAGACACACACACAGGTGTAAAAAAAAGTTGTTGCCATACTGACAGGTTAGAACTTAAACACAACAGATGGTAATGGTGCTTTTCCTACAGGGAGTTTTTGTAGTTAGGGTTACTAGAGATTTTTTGCGTGTTTGAATTATCATTGCAGGAACAGCACAGGCCAAGCAAATTTGTTAACAATGGCTCAGTCAGTCAGCAACACCAGGATGATGGTGTTGTGCCACAAAAGCGATTGTCTGCCAAAAGAAAAAAAAAGAAAAAAGTCTTGTTTTTTTCAAGAGGGCAGAAGAAATTGCTCATAACAAATAACAGAACAGTTCTAAAAAGATATTTGTGTGAGTGTCCCAAAAGAACTGGATTGATTATAATGTGGAACGCAGAGTAGTTATAAAAACAGGTAATTTCTCTGTTTTATATGTAACCCTTTTGTAAATCCTGTTGTCTATAGCCTGTTTACCAACATAAGCAAATATATATCATACACTGTATTTACTGTATGTGAAAACAACCTTAATGCTTGTATATGGATGACAAATAGAGGCTTCTTTCTAGGTGAGGTCCGCATGGTTTTCGGCCTTCGAATCTTAGAGTACACCACAGCTTTGTGCCGAGGCCATTATGATTATCTGGAGCACTTGTCTGATTCCTTACTTCTGCGGATAATAAATTATCTGGAGCTTGAGGATGTGGGTCAGCTGGGACGAACATCACGCAGGTTCAGAAAGGTGAGTTTAATAAACATGCAAATAAACTTGCTGCCAAAAATAAACTGCATCATTGGATATTAAATGTGACATCTGTTTACCCTTGCACATTTTGTCTTCTGCCGTAATAAATCATCAGGTCTTAAACTGATGTTGCATTTTATTCCTATATTCAGGGGTGCACATAAGTGGTCCGCAGGTGCACATTCGCTGTCAAAATAAAAGACACGCACTAGATAAGAAGTTGCAACGCGCGTTCGTGTACATGTAAAAGGCACTGTTTTTGTCCGCTAGAGTGGGATTTTCACGCCACATTCTGCACCACATCTCTGTGCGTTCATCATTTGTTTGAAGCCAGCTCACCTCCTGCAACCACTTTTCCGAGAATACACGCTTCTTTTCCGGTTCGGACTCCTTCTGACATTTCTTTGGAGGTGGAGGAACACCAAAGTAATTGCTTAAAGGAGTTTGCTTTTTCGACATCTTTAAGAGTACTAAACAAATGTCTGAACATTAAACGCGCGTTGCAACTTCTTATCTGGTGCACGTCTTTTATTTTGACAGGGAATGCGCACCTGCGGACCACTTATGTGCACCCCTGCCTCTATTGTTTTTACTGTCTCTTATGCTCAACACACAACATATTTTGTTATGCCTGGTCTTCAGCTGTGTGGATCAGAGGAGTTTTGGGAACAGGCGGTGCATCGGCATTGCAACACCGTTTCGGCTGAGGTGGCATCTCTGGCAGTAGAAGTGGGGTGGCGTACTATTTTCTTCACCAACAAGTTACAGTTGCAGAAGTTGATCAGCCGCAGGAGGCTCAAGACCAAGGGGCAGACTCCTGACTCAGACACGAAAGAAGAAGAATCTCCTGGCGAAAGCTTGGAGACAAATCAGGCATTCTGTTCTGAGGAGTCTGACCTTGACATCTGCAGTCTTAAACCTGGCACTGGCACTGGCAGTGGCTTGGATTCCAGCTCTCGCTGTGATGTTGACCCTGATCCTGGTTCTGAACCACAGTCTGGCTCTGATTCAAGCAACTCTGTGACTGACCAGTTCTTGGAGGGCACAAGGTATCAGGTTGAAACCCTTACTCAGAGCAGAGTACTGAGCAGTGGAGTAGGAGACTACAGTACAGATCCAGACAAGATACTGAGTTAATCCTTTTATCAGATGTCCCCTAGTCATGTGGTTTAGGTTTACTGTTAAAGTAATATGCTGTCTCTGCATATTCAGCGTCCATAAAATTAGTTGTGTGTAGTTTATCTAAAGATGTTTTCTTTCATTGATAAAATGTAAACTAATTTGTGCTTGTTTTATCATCTGCAGTTTGTTGTTCCATAACTTTTCTCACTTAGCAATTGAGCATAGTCCAAAATTGCTGTAAAATACATTGTGGAAGTGTGTAGCTAATGTAAAACATTGTAGGTTGAAAATAGAAATAAATTTAATCTAAAACATGCAGTTCAATTGTCTGACTGTCATTTAATTTTGAGTCTCAGAATAAACTTGCTGCTTTGTTAGGATAAGGATCAGCTTTGCTCAGAGAGACGTGTTAAGTAATGATGAGGTAATTACACAATTATTCATATCTGGTAATAAAGCAATATGAGTTTTAACTTTAACTGGGGTAGATGCTGTCACTGAGAAAAACTAACACCTTATTTTGTACCATTTTGCAGGTGATTCAAACATTTCTTTGACAATGCAGTTAAGTTAGCAATTATCATAGGTTAGCAGTAATCTAGGAAATAAATGAGCCTGATTTTATCAGCTGACATCAACTGGATTCTGTTGTACTTCAGTTTTACTGTGAACATCACATTATATATTAATGTTTATCCTGTCAGTGTTACATTCTTAACAAGGAAGAGTTGCTTCAGCCCCTGTGAGGTCACGTGGTGTTATCCAGCTAGCCAGGAGATGTTTACTTGTTGCTCTCCTATTGGTTGGGGCCTACAACACTGTAAAAGGGAGGAGCTATGAAATCCTTGTCAGGTACTCAAGTATCTGTCCAATCATGCTAGTCCTTTTTTTTCTTTCTTTTTTAATTAAAGGGACACAGGCTGCTAAAGCTAATGGTCCATTCTGGGTTCATTTTGGGCATTGTTCTTCTCTACCTTGTCATGTAAGGTTGACTAGATTAGTCACATGACAAAACAGGACTGTTTCTGCAGCTTTTGGGTCAAGTTGCAAATGAACCAAAAGCAAGAGGGCAATAATTTAGCAACTTTCCCAAATACATCTGTGCAGATGGATGCCTGTATTTGTAACTAAAACTTGAATTGTTTTTGGGCAGGAAACTGTGGGCAGGGATTAGCCAGAAGGAAGTATCAACCACCTGTGCTTCTGACCTGCAATGTGTCTTCTTAAAGGGACACTACTGTGTCTGTTCTCTTGTCTCTGCTGGTGATTTTCCAAGTCTCTGAGTCCTTTTGACTCTGACTTACAGCTTCTAGAAGTCACGTTCATCATCTTATGGGGTTTTTCCAAGTGACTCTACTGTCTGATGGATGCGTGATTACAGAAGGGAATCTATAACTCATTTTGCTACAATCAAGGTTTCAGGTCATAAAAGTTAGAACTCTTATTTAGTAATCTTCCCATTGAGTCTTGAGTTCATGATGTCATTCAGACAGTTTTGTTTTAAAATTCCTCGGTTTGCAGATGAGCGCTCCTCTGATTGTTTTGCTTTCTTTAGTCTTCCTGATAAAATCATGATAAACAATCAGAATCACAAAGTCACCCGTGTGAGCTGACGCGCTGCCAGATGGTAATCTGGTGGTGAACTCATTTCCTCTCTTCACCAGCAAATTCAAACCTTTGGTTCACATGAAGTGAGTGTGCCTGAGTAGGCAAAATTCTTTGTTAGCTGGTGACTGCCAGGGTCTTTGCAGATGTTTGCATGGCTGTCTGTTTTTGTGACTGCACAGACTTGTGTCAGAGACACTCCAATTCAATGCACTAAATATGGATGGTGGGCGCAGACGTTTAATAGGAAAGACACCTCCTCTGTGATTTTTGCACCTGTCTATCTGTGTCTTTGTTCACAACTGATGATGCAGTTTATGCTGCATTTTTGATAGGGTAGTTATTTGTTTCAGTCACACACATATATATCTATATATTTTGACTGGATCACAGTTGATGTTTTCAAATTTCTGTGAAATCAAAAGGCTTAAGCAAACTTCACCACCATCATCCAAAGTCCGTTCCCTCTTCTATAAGAAGTGGTCACTCTTTATAGGGGCTTTCATGTGCCATTACCTCTACATCAGGCTGCCTATAGAGTCTCCATCTAAAGCATCTACACCTCAGCTTTTGGTTTTTGGTCTTGAAGCTTTCTAAGAAGGAACAGAGAGGACAATAGACCATGAAGTCTTAATATTTTAGGGTTTTCTATATACTTCATGTGTAAGCTGTCCCAGAAAACCACATGTAACCACATAATTTCTTTAGGGATTAATAAAGTATTCTGATTATGAAAATAAATTCCCTCCCCCTGTATAGCATCTTTGTTTTACGGTATTCCAACCTGCTGTTCTGGGAATATTATCTATCCACTTCCTCTTTTTGTGGAGTGGTTTGAAAAGGCGGTAAGAGGATTGAGTCAGACCACGTTAAAAACCACATAATGGACCATGTGGGAGACAGGATGAGAATGCTCTGCCTATCTTAACCTTTACTACCTGAGGCCAGGCTAATCATCCTAAGGTTCAAGGAGCAGGCTGCTCAGAGATTAATTATGTAAACCAGAGAATTTCAAAAGTAGAGTAATGAAAATAGTAAAAATTGTATGTTCAATACAATACAAAACATACAAAATAGAAGAATGTATGTTCTTCTGCTTTATTTTTAATCTCACTTGCATACTTGGTTATGGCTGGTGCCATACATATGTTTGTCTAAATGAGGTCATGAGCTCCGTGACAGTTGGCTGGATCAGGAGAGATCGTTTGTAAAGTAAGTGGGAACCTACAGAGTGGCCGTAGATCTTTCAGCTTACCTTACTCTGACTTCTCTGACCTAGTAAAAGATGAAACCTTTGGTCTCTTTTCATCCCCTCAGGAGGCTTAAAGTACTTCAGTGACACTGATCCATTTACAAGATGATTGACTTTTGACTTGCTGAAGTTGTCTTCAGCAGGTGGATCCCAATATGATTATTTTTAGTTAGAGTTTAGTGAATTACCAGTGAACAAGATCTAAGTTTAATTAAGGTCTTTCCTCATTGTAACTGCATACAAATTTAGATGGCAAATACAGCAAATTGAAATTTCGCTAAGGAAACTACTGTTTTCGCTGTGAGATTTCCTGCCCTGCCACACTGCTTGCTCTTTGTGGTCTTTTTGAAAAACAAAAGTTTAAAGATTGGAGATTTCAAACACTAAGCAAAGCTCTTGATCTTCTGTGGGGCACTGAGAGCTTGAGGCCATTTGAGAAAGGATTAGCTAATATTATCCAAGGTTTATTGTACTGAATTAGCCTGCATTATCATAGCTGGCTGGTAGGACTCCTGCCAACAGTAACAAAAGGAAAATACAAAACTTTTCTTTAATTTCAAGAAAAAGTTGCAACAATTAAATTAAAATGTTGAATTAATACATTTATTATACCATTTATAACATATGCATATTATTTTATGGTATAAATTATATATTCATCTGTGTTGTATATACATATCTATGTGTGTGCACTGGAATGTACCCTAATATAGCAAATTTATCGCAATTAGAAAAATATCAGTGGTTGGCTAATATACATATTTGGCCTTTCCTTTGTTGTCTCTCTGTTAGGCAGTAGCCAAGTCGCTCACACGATTAAGGTCGTATTTGTCAGGCTTTTATAAAGTGATCACTACCGAGCTACTGGAGCCACACTAATCCAATCCTGTATGTTTCTTTGACACGTGTACACTTCCAAAGATGGGACCACTGCTGATGTATGTTTTTCTCTCTGTTGACTTTTACTCATACAAAAAGTAATTTGCATTTTACATTATATACAGCAAATAATGTACATGCTATAATTTCCAAGATTCAAAACTCTAGCCTTCACATGCAACAGATTAATTTATGATGGTCTGCTCCACATGTCTGTTCAACAGCTCCTCAGATCAGTGAGCTATACAATCGTATTGTGGATAAATGATAACACCCTAAACATGAACTAAGTAAACATTTGGCTGTTGTCTAAGAAAATAGAGTCTTGTGGTAAGCGTTCTCTTGAATGTCCTCAGTAGGTGTCATTGTGACGTGCTGATCAGTGATGAATGAGGTGAATCGTGAGAATGAAAGTGTGAGGGCAAAAAAAGAAGCAGACAGATTAGCAGCAAGCTCTCTAATGTATCTGCTCTGTTGAGTCTGGATGAGGGGAAAGAGAAAAAAGTAGGATGCTGATGAACTACATTGCTTGATCGTGACACACTCTTCCCAGAGTACTTTATGCTTATTTCTGATCTTTTACTACCTCAACATTAAATGCATAGTCAACAGAACTCACTGAACTACTCAAAGACTACTGAACACCATGAATAAATATATAGGGCTACAAAGCCTCTTACCACAGAGCCCGCTTACGATTCCCTTTCCGTGCTCAGCATCCTTGAATAGACCACACAAAGATCCTTAAGCCAAAATCCCTCCCTGGTATTTAATTCTAAATGAGTAATTACTGGGTGTGTCAGTGTGTCTTAGGTTTGCAGGTAGACTGGGTAAGGAAGCTCATTTGCACGGTGGCTTTTGAGCAAATTGCGCCATCACACAGACACACATTCTGAAAGTGTCAGGGTATCCATCGGCACCCACTGAAGAACCCAGTTTCTCAGAGGGGACAGACAACATACAGCTGTCAAGATGTGTGACATGGGGGGACTGGATAACCTGGTGGCCAACACGGCCTACCTAAAAGCTCAGGGTGGCGATGACAAGGAGATGAAAAAGCGGCGTCGCAGCTTGTCTCTCCCCAAACCTGAGGCGTGCACGTCAGTACGAGCTACCATTGAAAAGGACTTTACATTGCTTTGTGAAAGGCAGCCTATTGGCAAAAAGTTTTTCCGCGAGTTCCTTGCAAGTAACAATGAGTTTAAGCTTGCCGCAGAGTTCTTGGATGAGTTGTATGACTGGGATCTGGCTGAAGGAGCAACAAAAGACAAGGCACTCCAAAACATCATGACCAAGTATTGTAAGGCTGACTCCAAGAGCTTTCTGACATTTCTTACTGGAGAGGCTGCTGACAAATGCAAATCTGTCACCAATGCCAATTTCGAGGAGGTGATGAAAGGCAAGGTCCAGGACGGTGTAAGAGAATTTCTGAAAGAAAAACCCTTCACAGACTATCAGGCCAGCCCGTTCTTTGACAAATTCCTCCAGTGGAAGGAGTACGAGAAACAGCCCGTCAATGACAAATACTTCTATGAGTTCAGAACTCTAGGAAAAGGAGGCTTTGGAGAGGTAAGCATGCAAATACATCTCAATTAATTTATTTGAGTTGCAAGAGTCATCCCATTATGACCATAGAGTATGGATAAAGCTAAACTAAGCTGTAGAGGTGTGCTCTACACATAATTACACATATAAGTAAATCACATCTTTAAGTTTTAACATGTCTGAGACTGACCATGAAGTCATATACCACACAGGCATTACAGCTTAAATTTTGTCTTGCGTTTCACAAGGTATTACTTTGTTTAATTGGTTTAGGGATTGTGTCTTTTCAAAACACCTGAGGATTAAAGAACATATGAAAGCTTTCAACCCAGTAACTGAAAGTGCACTTTAATTTAAAATATTATATTTTTAAAGAAAAAAAACTGCTGTGTAAGCATATTAACTGAGCAGTAATTATATTAGTGGATTAGTGGAGAGCAGTATGAAATTATGTAAACGGCAAAAATAAAATGTATTGAGAGGCACCAAAAATATATGTGTGTAAAAATGCTTTCATCATGGCTTAGGCTGACAGTGTCTAATGCACTGATAGAGGACCCACAATTGAACCCTGAGGAACTTTTTTACTGTCAACTCAAGCTCTGACAAACAGGCTTAAATAAACAAACATTTAACAATGCAACTTGCTCAGAAAATTAATACAATAGAAGTCCAAAGAGCAATTTAGTCACCAAAAAATTATACTATATCTGTTTAATGTAAATGTGGAGATTTTGGCGATAACCTGGTGAAGATTTGCTGTGACTGTTATTGCTTTGTGCTAAATCAGCATACACAGTGGTTGAGAGTTAAGCAATGAGTTCAGTCTTTTCATTTAGCTAGTAAAGTAGAAATCACCTTTGAATTATAAATAATGATAAGTGAAGTGAGTTTTCAGATAGTGGGCCTTGACTGCAAGAGAGGTGTCAGATTTGTCAAGGCATCACTGGCAAGGGTCAAGCTAGATTATCATCTTAAACATTAAGTCCTGCACCACTCTCTGGATTAAAAATTATTTATGATCATATTTAGTGTGAAATTCTGAAATAGGAACATTTAAGTTTTAAAGGATAAGTCACATCTATTTTCTTGTGTACATTTTGTTAATACTAAAGTAGAGAGTGGGAGCTATCCGATCAGTCAGTAAGCTACCAAGAGACCAGGCTTTTTTTTTGTAGTAAAATAAATTAAAATGATTTGATTAACATCTGGAAGCTAACATTCCTAACAAGTAACGTGTTTTCCTCCAGGTATGTGCTGTTCAGGTCAAGAACACGGGCCAGATGTATGCCTGCAAGAAGTTGTGTAAAAAGCGTCTGAAGAAGAAGGGAGGTGAGAAGATGGCCCTGTTGGAGAAGAAAATCTTAGAGAAGGTTAACAGCCTGTTCCTGGTCAACTTGGCGTATGCTTATGCCAACAAGACCCACCTGTGCCTTGTCATGACCCTGATGAATGGAGGAGACCTCAAGTACCACATTTACAACATAGGCTACGATGGCAAGGGTGTGGACAAGGGCATTGAGATGAAACGCATCATCCACTACACAGCGCAGATCACCACTGGCATTCTACACCTGCACGACATGAATATAATATATCGTGACATGAAACCAGAGAACGTGTTGCTTGATAGCCAAGGCCAGTGCCGACTTTCAGATTTGGGTCTGGCCATAGAAGTCATTCCAGAGAAGACTGTCACCCAGATGGTGAGTAGATGTCCCACACGACAGTGATGTTATAAATTTAGATGGCAGGTTTTTCTTTTCCACTTTTAACAAGATGCAGAACAACAAGTACACTGAGTTTCACTCTTAAGCTCTTAGAAATCTGTTAGCTTTAGAGCCACAGCTATATGATGCCAGGACTGATTATAGGATTTCATAGTAGCTCCACAGTGTAGTGGTTTACACATTTCCCTAACAAGCAAAAGACCCCTGGTTTAATTCCAGGAGGATTGCATCAGGAGCAGCATCCGGTGTAAAAACTCAAACATGTGGAACTACCCACTGTGGTGACTCCTTGTGAATGAGTGGGCAGTCAAAGTACGGTAAAAAATATCTACCATAAATGGGCTGTTAGCATAAGGCATATTTTGCTGCTCGCAAAATATCCTGTGCTGACTCACGCTCTTATAGACATATTTTTGTCAACTCATCATAAACCACACATATACATACACAAGCTTTGATTTCCACTACGTCTTTTTAAATTATCCGAAGACAGGTGGAGGTAAGATACTGGGCAGATGTCAGTCCTGGTTTGGCGTTTACTTTAAATCCGGACAGGGATTACTGGATTCCTTAAGGATCTGTGCGATGAGAGTCTCTGAATCGATTATATAAGTCATTTGATCCTTTAGCGGTCAGATTATAGCTGGGCTATTTATAGCCACCATTTTGTGCTGTGGTTATGTTAGAGATCTTGCAGGTGCAGTGCTTTTAAAAGTACTGCTTGCTAAGTGTAAGAAGGTCTCCCTGAAGAATCTGGTCACAGGGATTTAGTTATTTCTGACACCTTAGCTGTGCTGCACTGTCTTTCAACAGCACATACATAGCATATCAGTCTCTTGCTTTACTCCCAAGAAAAGGAAATAGAGATACAATGTTCTCACTGAGTTCACGATGCCACACCAGTAGTTGCATAATTAATTAAAATGATAATAATAATTGTGATTTCCTGACAAAAACATGTTTTTGACAAACGGTAGGTAATGCTAACACTAAATTATACCCCACTGTACACATCTAAGGACCAGGGTTTCTTTAGGACTTACTTGCTGCAGCAAAGAGTAAGCTCTTGGCTATATGAAAGTCCAGTAAGCTCATTATCATGTACTCTGATGCTCCTCAGCCAGCCAAAGTGACTAGGCTAACCTTTACAGGCAAGGCTGGCTTTGGACCCCTAATCCTCTTAGTGGAATTACACAAGTCTGTCCCAGATTAGATTGACAGATCCAGGTAAAATGTACGCTGAATATGTTTAGATGTGCTAGTTTGCAAACACGTCTGGAATGGTTCTTTAAAAACACTAAAAACACACTAAAACCAGATGAACTTTGATTTCAATTTATGACATGAGTGGTCATACATGTTTTGTTTTTTTAAAGTTGCACAGGGAACAAATTGGAAAATGAATGCATTTTACTAGTTTTGCATGCTTGGTGTCTTGTAATATAAAATACATAAGTAATGTTTAAACAGTATATAGCGTGCCAGTCAGTCACAGGGCCGACATGTAACAGGCAATACTTTAGTTTCCATTCACCTAGTCTTTCTATCTTTGGACTGCAGGTGGAGCACCTGGATATACGTGGAGGACATCCTAGCTCCACACAGAATACTTTCAGTACATAGTAAATGCATTTTTGGTGTCACTATAGCAGGACAGTGAATCCTGTAGTTCCTACTGTTTGCTTGCAGTAGCTTTTTAAGTTTTATATCAGTTTACTGTATATGTCCATTAGTAATTCATGGCTATGTGCTGTCTGGTATTATTTCTGCTGGTAGCTATAGTATCCAAAAATGGCTGTCCCTTATATAAGAGGCCAGACAGCTCTGTCAGTGCATAGACATACACAACTCTTGACAGGTAGTAGGCTTAGCAATAGGATTAAGCTCCTGGTCCGAGGCTACATGTGGGGTCATATAGGGAAAGCAAGGATGACATGGGAGCAGAAGGGCAGGAAGAAAGTAGGGAATAGAGTGACAGGTGAAAGTTAGAGACAAGATGTGAAGACTTTATAAAGATTTTTAGCTCTCTTCTTCTGTTGAGGGGTATGGCCACATGCTGTATAATACTATACCTACTTTTTGCTTGGTGTTAAGTGCTTCCTCCTTAAATGGTCTTACAAGTTTCAAGTTTCGTAATAAATATGAAGCACCTTCCATTAGGTCAGAATATCTAATGAAGTGTTTTTTGTATTTGAATCTCATATTCGTCCTTTATCCAGGCTGGTACTGGAGCCTACATGGCCCCTGAGCTCCTGACCAAAACCCCATACAGGACATCAGTGGACTGGTGGGCCCTGGGCTGCAGTATCTATGAGATGGTGGCTGGCTACACACCTTTTAAAGGCCCTGAGAGCAAAAAGGAGAAGGTTGAGAAGGAAGAGGTGCAGAGGCGCATCCAAAATGAGGAGCCAAAGTGGGAGCACAAGTGCTTTGATGCACTAACCAAGGACATCATCCAGCTGTTCCTCAAGAAGAAAATGGATGAGCGTCTGGGCATGAGGTAAGTGGCTCTTTTATCCAAGAAGTTTATTGCCATTTGTGAACTTAATGCTAGTATAATGGATGTCTAAACGCTGCCCTTGAGTTGCCACATGGATCGGACATTGCAATTCACAAACTCTGATGGAGAAGTGTATTTTTTGTCTTTTCATTAGGAACAACATGGAGGATCCCAGGAAACACGAGTGGTTCAAGACCATCAACTTTCCCCGCCTGGAGGCAGGGCTGATTGACCCTCCATGGGTCCCCAAGCCCAACGTTGTCTATGCCAAGGACACTGGTGACATCGCCGAGTTCTCTGAGATCAAGGGCATCGAGTTCGACGCCAATGACGAGAAATTCTTCAAGGAGTTTAGCACAGGCGCTGTACCCATCCCATGGCAGCAGGAGATGATCGAGACTGGACTATTTGATGAACTCAATGATCCCAACAGGAAAGAAGGTGGAGGAGGTCTCGATGATGACAAGAAGTCTGGCACGTGTACATTGCTGTGAGCAGCCACATTTGATACGAAACAACCGTGTTAACATTCAGTATTTTGTTTTCTAAACTCGTGTAAAAAAGAAAAAAGGTTTTACGAGAGGCGAACACGAGTGTGTCTGTCGAGAAAGGCGCACCGTCCCTCTCTTGTAAGGATGTCCATGGCATAGGGAAGCAGTAAAGTATGAAGGATTTGACAATGTGTTTCGAGCACTGTCGCTCAGGTTCACAGCTTCTTTTTCTTTTCTAATGTTGTAGCTTTGCAACGACTTTGACCATAAATGACTGCTAGGAGAAAGTGTTACTAAAGTTTTCATTAATGACACACATTAGAGGAGTAAGAGGAGCAAGTTAACGCAATATGTTTGTGCCAGAACTACCTTATAAAGTTCCTGTCTAAGAGGTTCAGTGAGTGTGGTTTTACCAGCTGAAGCAGTGTTGTGTTACAAGCAAACAGGAACAACCACACATGTAGACATTCAACAGAATTGGAGGAGGTTCATTGGTAGCAAACTGTAGAATTTCAGAGCACTTTCCTTGCTGTCATCAGATCACGCTGTTTCTACGACGAAAGTGCTTTTTATCTAACACCATGTGGAGGACATAATTGTGTTTTTTTAGTCACCTGTTGTGATCCTAAATCTGACAATTAGGATTGCATTTACACTGAATGTTTTAGTTTTATAAGATCAACTGTTACAATTGTATGTATTGTATATAAAGAAATATATATATATATATATATATCTATGCACAGAGAGAAAGGAAAATATTGTATGTAAGTAATTTATAATATAGAATTAAATGAAAGAGAGTGAAGAATACCAAAAACCTCTTCAGTGAGTCCCTCTGCTGTTGGTGCTGTGAGCCTCTGCTTGTAGTGAGAAATGGAGACTCTCGCTCTGGGATTTTGGGGGAGAGATGAGTGCTGAAAAAGCAGCTCATTGCTGCACATAAAAGATTAAAATTTAGACAGATTGAGCAATAAATTCCTGAACCAGGAATGCACAGGTTGCTTTATACTGGCCCTGAAACGCTAACTCGGGGCTCCTTTCTTAGTTTGAGGTTGTTGGGCTGAGTCTAGAGACTCTAGAGAGTTTTTAAATTTCCAGATCTTGTGCAGAGGTCAGTTTATACAGGTAATTTTAATAAGTACACGATGCATGTAAATATAAAATGAGAGGAATTGCTACACTAGATGAAGTACAGCACAGCAGACGTTTCCTTGAATCGTGACTCATTTGAATAAATTAAAATGTCTTTTAAAAAGTGTCTTTCTTCACTCATGAATATTCATGTGTTTGTCATTTGTTGTCACCTTGAAGCCTGAACATTTCCACCACCAGCGTCAGAGAGCGGCCCAAATCGAGTCATGCCGCGCATGTTCTCTGGGCTAAATATAACCACAGGGAAAGTGCTGCGGAGAACTCTGGAGTAAAACCTAAAAATATCAGTCGCATTAATCCCTTTAGGATGCTGACTACATTCAGGCTGTGCTCCAAACTGGCAGATTTAGCTCATAGCTGATAAGGCGATAACCAGTGTTATCCTTGCGCCTTCTTTGCTCAAATCAGCTTCAAATCCCTTCAAGTTCTGTAGCATCTCAGAACTGTAAAACATTTCACAGCTTCATCACGTTTGGTCTCTCCTTTTTTAGTGAAATATGAATGAAATTAAAAGTCAACCTTTAAATGTATCGGGTGGCTGTGATGGCTAGAAGGGGAAAATATGAAATGATTATGGAAGACACTAACACATGAAACACTCATTTATGTGTGAGTTCTTCATGTCAGAGCGGTTTATTTTACGTTTGCCCACCTCCTTCGTCCATACAGCTGAAGAAGTGTACTTTCTTTTGTCTCCAGTACCAGTTGTTCAGCCCAACTCAAGGACGGTAAGAGCTTAGCAGAACTTAAGGTGGATTCTTGCTGCAGCTAAACCCCGACAGATTATCTCATGTAGCAGGACTTGGGTTCAAACTGCTGTTGACAACGAAAGAACTGAGCTGCTGCAGCCCAGGGGCGCTGCAGGAGCCGGGCAGATGAAGGCGCTGTGAAATTAGAGTGGACAGGTGTGATCCGAATGCCTCTACTGATGTATTCTGACCTCTACAGCCATTTCAGACTCAGTTGCAGGTCTGGCCTTTTGCACAAATACCAGGCTAGACTAGGTTTTTGAGAAATGAGGAAAAGACTGTTGAGGTTATAAAGATGAACAAATCTTTACAGACTAATGATTGTTTAGATTTTATTTAAGCATGTACCTGCTAAGTTCAAATGCCACACCAAGACCTGCTCCCTTGCAGTTCGTCATCCAACAAGCAGCACTGTGTTAGTGCCACGCGCACGCCTAAACTATTCTTGCTTCTGGCTCCCTCGTGTGCCAGCAAATATGTGCTGCAACTGCGGTGAGAGTACTTAGAGGCTGAAGATAAACAATCCCAGGCTTCAATAAACAACTGCGGTCCCTCATTAGCTCTCTTTCCAGTCCCAGAGGTATGAAGCAGAATTGGGAATTTAAACAAGTACAATTATGTAATTTTATGATGCATCCAAAAATACAATTAAACATTCCTTTGTTCAGTCACATGATGGGCGAAATCAAGATGTGCCCTAAAAATGAATTGATACATGTATGAAAACATGTCCTTGTTAAAGATTAAATAAGTGTTTCGAGGCCTTTTGGGGGGGGGGGGGGGTTGTGACCCATTACAACAATGGTGTCTGGGTTTGGCTCTGGGCATCAGGTGTCTGAGTTGTTATCAGTTCCTCCAAACACAGAATCCCCCTCCATCTTTACACATGGCTTCATTTATGTAACTGTCCCTGGACAAAAGAGGTCAGATCATTGTTATTTCACAAGAGGAAGAAAAGCTGCTTCTGTTTTCAAAAATCTCCCATTTCACTGCATCCCAAAGGTGCTCTGTTGGACTGAGATCTGGTGACTATGGCGGTTTGAGTACAGCGAACTCACTGTCATGTTCAAGAGCCCAGTTTGACATCATTTGTGCTTTGTGACATGGTGCACTATCCTGCTGGGTGCAGTCACAAACACAAACTGTGGTCAGCAACAATGCTCGGGTAGGCTGCGGTGTTTAAACGATACTCAGCTGGTAATTTTGACGATCAAAGTGTGGCATTAAGTGCAGCAAGAAAATGCGGCAGGTGGCTGAACTGTTGATACAAGGAAGGATGGATCCATGATTTCATCTCATTTAAATTCTGGCCCTACCATCTGAATGTGACTCAGCAGATTGGACAGCGTTTATCCAAATCTTCTCTTTCTCCAGTTTTGGTGACTCTGTGCAAATATTAGCTTCCGTCTCCTGTTCTCAGGTCTTCTGCTTCAAGGTTTGACATGTTGCACATTCAGAGATGGTCTTCTGCATACACTGGTTGTAATGAGTTATTTAAATAGCTGTTACCTTCTTATTACCTTTAGGAATCTGACAATTCTCTTCTGTCCTCTGGCATCAAAAAGGCATTTTCTTCCAGAGAACTGCTGTTCTCTTATATTTTCTCTTTTTCAGACTATTCTCTGTAAAGAGATGATTCAGAGTAATCAGCTCAAACGAGCACATCTGCCACCAACAACCATGCCTTTCTTCTCCATTCTGACGCTCCGTAATCAGAACTTCAGCAGGTCATCCTCCATGTCTGCACAGAGTTTACTATATTAGATATTGGTGCAAAAAAGCAAGTTGTTGTAAAGAATCAGAATCAGTGAAGTTTGACTTGGATGCTGACAGAATTTAAGGTAGAATTTGAATGAAGGAAAACAAAACACAACACAGGACTCCATTTTTTCTTCAAAATCACTTATCCCACAATTTATTTCATCAGGTCTTAAGGCACCCTGAAGAGATGTTACAAGTTGTTTGTTCAAATGCGGGTTCCTTTTAAGACTGTGTAAACATAGCTTTGAATAAGATATTTTCCTGTAAATCTTTGTTTAAATTATTTCTTTACAGTGCACAGACATTGTGTTTTTGTGACAAAAATACAGTGTGAATTAAGTAAATATGGTAAGATAGTTTATATATATATACATTGAAGAGTAATAGATCGGCAGACAATCAGATCAACAGGCTGAAGAAGAGAGAAAAACTAACAATCTTTGAGACCCAGATAGATATACAGATCACGTATAGATATACAGTACATAGTTACAGTGAACTTTTGAGTTTTGCAACAACGCTTCTTCCAGCGCCTCTCCGCCTTAAAAGCTAATTTTTACACCGTACCTTCTCGCGAGTGAGTGCGCGCCCGTGTCGCCTTGAACCACAGTCGACACGACGGCACCCCCCGCCCCCTGCCCCGCGAGGTGGTCTCAAGTCCCGGAGGGCTCACCCACGTGTTTGCTATTGCAGTGGAGAGGTGAGTAAACAGGAAGACGGGCAGACAGACAGACGGACATGCAGACAGACGGACACACAGCACAAGACTGGGTTGTGGCTACGCGGACCACAAGACAAAGATCTATCTATAATTCCCCTAAATATGTTATAGCATCACAATGTATTTATAGTAGAAAGGGACTTTGTAATTGGCATTTCATATACAGGGATACAGTGGCTATACTTGATTATCACGGTATGTTTCCATGAAGTCTTTGTGATGTGCGACGAATAATACTCTGGAGATGTTCTACTTTCTCAGTTATACTATACAGCAAGATAAAAATCCTCTCCACACTGATGATAATACTGAATCCATACAGTTTAAGAGATGAAAGCAACACTCTCTTCCCTGGCAGCGGGAAGCTCTAAAAACAAATTTAAACAAAATTGTTTCATCAACAATTACACAACAGCTCCAAATGGCTTGGTTGCAATGGCTATAAGTTATCGAATCACGTCAATACAAATAAAGAAAAAAAAACAACAACAACAAACGTAACTGAGCGGAGGATGAACAGTGCAATAGGTGAATGGGGAAGGGGGGGAAGAGGGGGAAAGGGGAGGGAGGGCGTGTGGATGGACGGACTCACGAGCGGAGCCTGTGCTTTGTTATGAGGGTCTTTGAGGAGGTCAGCGAGGAATCGTTAAGAAAAGAAAAGTCAGAAATGTCATGAAAGCAGCATGTGGTACCACTGTCTCGCTGACTGTGTTGTGCCACATCCCAAAATGCCGCCTTTGTGACGTTTTGACGATTCCTTCTTTTTCTTAAAAAAATAAAATAAAATAAAGATAAATCCTTAGTGGGCAGCTTCAATTAGATTTCCTTTCACAGGCTGTATATTTGCCTTTTACTCCACCACCTTAACCCTGAACGTTACGCGGCCCAGGAATTTATCCCGCTCGTCGTTGTTGCGCAGGTTGGTGCCCTCTACCCTGCACTCCACGGCCAGCTCCTTGTTGTAGTCCTCCTTGGTGAGCAGCAGCTTCACAGCCACCAGGGGCTGCATGTAGTTCTCCTGCATCAGGACCGAGGCGATCATTTATTAGTAACACATCACTTATTGGGCAGGTTAGTGGATACTGTCCGGCTGTAGTTAAATACTTACATGGGCTTTCTTGCCGTAGTAGGGGAAATACATCTTATCAATGCGGCCCTCACTTGGGAAGTAGTGCATTTGGACCGGGTGGTCTTTCTGCAAGGCAGGACACGTCTCAGAGTAAAGATTTTACAATGAAGGAATTCATTTAATGTCGAATTAATGAGACATATTCCGAGACCACATGAAACGGGACGGAACAAGACAGAAAAGTGAGGACTCTCTGCTGTCAGCGAGGAGGTTTAAATGAAGTGGAAAACACGATGCGTTCCGCTCAATCCAAAAAAGTGACATTTCTGGCAGAAAACGTACACCGAATAGATTAAAATAGACTTTAGAATGGCACTAAGACTGGTTTAGAGTCACCTGCATAACGGCATGTTACATAATGAAAATGTGTTAACACCCCTACTGGCCTTATCCTGTAAAATTTACATGTTTATCTTACCCTAAAGCCATCAGTGACAGCATGCAGGAAGATATCAGACACAACACAAACAAAAAGAAGGAAGAAATGAAAGCGAGATCAACAGAAAGAAAACAGTGAAACTGTTATGTTTTTGTATGAAAGAAATAAAAAAGACAAAAAATACACATACAAGCCAGCAGGACAAGTGTAATGTAGAGAAAATGCTTTACTTTGACCGTGCAGTTGATGTAGGGATCCCCAATTGGCTTCAGGCCAATAATCTACGAAAGGAGAGAAACAGGAAGAGAGGTTGAAACTGTGCATGGCTGCTGCTTGCGTGGGTCCAGAATTAGAAATCATTTATTTTTGGGAACAAATAAGTGGAGAATAGAGGCTGTGCGGAAAACAGGAAAAGGACGCGTGTTTCCCTGGATCTGTGAGAAATAGCGAGTGTTACCCTGTTCATCTTCAGCAGCACACAGGGTTTTCCTTCTTGATATCCAAAGTCGGTGTCGGAAAGGCCAGAGCACAAACTCAGGGAGGTCCTCCTGAAGGGACAAACTTTCTTTGTCATCTCACCGCCATCCTGCATGTAATACTCTCCCGGAATGCACTCCTCGTTGTTCTCCTGCATCGAATCGTTGTATCCTGATGCAGAGACAGAGATGGATTGAGGTACAGCGTATTCAGATATTTGGCAAGAGTTAGTGGAAAAAGATCGGAGAGAGGGAGAGTGGTATTCATTTTATTACAGCTCGCTTTCAATCTGTTTAATTTATCTGTGCATTAGAGCAAAGTGCACTTACTTTGCAGGAAGGATTCCAGATGGTTGACATAGGTTTTGTAGTTTTTTGAGTCAGATTTGTTGAAAGTAATGTCCAGTGAATTTGGACGAATCACCAACCCTGTAACGAGACATAAGGTAAACGAAGGAAAGCGGTGAACACATACTCACACACGCCCTGAATGCGTTTCAGGTAGGTGGTGCTGTGGGGATGGCACTGTGAGTTGGACAGGCCCTCTCAGCACTTGAGCCAAATAAAAAGCCACTTTCAGCTGCTCCCTTATTCACACGGGGTCGCCACAGCAGGTAGCTCCGCTTATTTGATTTGGCAGATTTTTTTACGCTTGATGCCCTTCCTGACACAACCCCAAAGGGATTTGTGTCCCTCCCGGGATCAAGCTGGGAAGCTTTCACTCGTTAGGCCAATGTGTAAACCACCATACTACGGAGCACTGAAGCCAAAACGACAATAATATTTGCTGCAAAATTGAGATCATTTATGAATGTTTTATAATCTAATATGATTGTGAACTTTTAAATAAAGAATAATGTTGGTCTCTGAAAGCTCTGTTAACTCCTCCAATCCAAGATGAATCACCACAATACAATCAATCATCTAATAAAAATGACTGGAAACACAAACCAGACACAGCCATCAACTCAGAGGAAGCCAGATTTACACATTGAACATCAACACAAAAATCGAAACTATCAACAGCAATCAGCATTGATTACTGTCAGAGATGACACCAAAAACACAGCGCCTGCACCTCAATTTTTATCTTTCAAACACTGTTATGTCCTGCCAAAGCCATCGATGATCTCGTAACAAGTACGCCACATTTTATACAACCACACTGTCCAGCAGCAGGTCTGCATCAGCGGTTATGAATAACAATCACCCTGTTATTAAGTGTCATTTATGCTGACGGTATGTTGGCAGAGCATAAAAAAAAAATTGGTTCTGCGTACAGCTGAGAGTTTAAAAAGTACATTTTCAGGATTCGCCCTGAAGCCCTTCATCATGGCATTGATGTCCATCTGGTAATAAATGTTAGCCTTCTGTTTGTCAGCGAAGAAATAGCAAGTAGCATAGTTGGGCTGTCACCATGAGTACTGTAGTAGAACATTGCTGATTCTGATAATCTATTAAAAGGATTCATTTGGAAATCTGAAATTCACTTCTGCATGGCCATCTTCATGCTGCACTCCTGCTTACAGGTGTGGTGACTGCACTGTGGGCAGGCAGATCAACTGAACCCAAGTAACCTTAGATCCATTACATCTGCTGTTAACTCTTTACCCCAAGCCTACCAGGATTAACCTTTAAAGCTCAGAAGTTAGTGAGGGTGGTCTCTTCCTGTCTACCCTTGGAAAAACCTGGAAACTATTCTAATGGTCATCAAACCACGCCTATGCAGAGTTATCAAAACTCGTCATTAAAGGTGGAGGTGAATGATGTCCTAATACGCAGATATAGAAATAATCATGGTGAATTTATGCTACAAGGTTGTGTCTGTTTGGGTTGGTATTCAGTGTGGAACCATGGGTTCCTGCCAAGCAGTCCTCCAAAATCAACAACACCTAGTTCAAAGTAGATGAAGATGCTGATTGGTTGTGGGGGGGAACAGGGCAGGGAGTTCACTGTGAACGAGAAAGGGGGGAAAAACATTGCGACTTTTGGTTATCTTTGATCATCTGTGGGCTGTAGAACCTCTTTCCCCTCTTTATACGCTCGGAAAGAAAACACTCAGCCAACAGCATCCACTGGTGATATCACACAGGAAGAGTCTTCAAAATAGATCGATGTAAAAAGCAGCTGTTATGCAGCGCTTTATTGTGACAGCACCTTATTGGTGCAGGCATTAATAATGAATGCCTGGATGATTGATGCTGCCAGGAACAGAAAAGGAAAAGTCCAGTTACGCCTGTGTATTTTAATCTTGAGAGATACTAACCTGGCTCTGGAACGCGGTCTCTGTACCTCGGCACATAGTCATCCAGAGTGAGCAGCATCACCCACATGGTCAGAGCGAACATGCCGGCCAAGAAGCAGTAGAAGACCAAGTAGAACAAGAGGATGAGTGCTGGAGGAAACACATGAGAGAAAGAGAAAGAAGACGGTGATGAGATAAAAAGGGATTCACTGCGATTAACTGCACATTTTAGCCATAGCCTTACGCTTGATTGCTTTACATTTCCCCTCGTCTTCAGGTCATTTGAATGAACTGTCCCTTCGAGGGAAACCATTTTGAATATGGGAGGAAATTTCACCGGCTGCTAACAAACGTGAGGCCCCATTTCACTTCTTTTCAGCCCAAACGTGATTCAAAGATTGCTGCAGTTTCTCGGGGCATCTGCTGTCTCATTTATATAACTGCAGGGAGAGAAAAAGCTGCATTTATGGGAACATCTGACTCAAAATGGTTCACCATCATCCAGCCTGCACAGCACGGATGCCCTCTAAGTTGCCAAAAACGGGGGGTGGGGGGTGGACCCCTCAGCTTCCCGCTGTACACCCCCCCCCCCTCCCTCATTCCACTCCAACAGTATCCCACAATGCACCTGCCTGGTGCATAAAAGAGAGAGAAAGAGGAGAGAGGGAATCCCATTTGACCTTGACAGGCATGCTAATGTGGGCGGCCATGCAACTGCAATGGAGCATCCCACTGCACAGCAGCACAGGGGCGCAGGCAGCCTGACAATCTGCGCTAGCCTATAGGAGCCGGCTGCTGGAGGGAGGGTACCCCTGTTACTACCTTACTCTGGAAATAACTGGGGGATTATTACATAAAATGTATGGCCTGATCAGATATTGATTGTGCCTGTGGCACATTCCTCAGCTATGATGAGCATCTTTCTCAGCTGGGCTCTGCTGTGTCAGTGCAGGTCCCGGATAACTCTGTTAATGCAGATGCTGATCATTCATTAAATTATATATATATATTTTTTTTTAAAAATGTACAAGGCTGCTGTGACTGATTATCGCCTGCTTGGCTGTTTTCCCCTATGCAGCAGAGACAGACTGCTGCACACCTCTGATAGCATCATTTATCTTGGCGAGCCTCTTGGTACAGGCTTCTCCTTTAACACCTTCACACAGGCCCGTGATGGCTTCTCAGCCATCTATGTGGCACTCATTTAAATCCATCCACACAAAGACATTTATAGGAGGCTTTATACCGAAGAGACACGTGGCTATAAATGCTTTGAAAATGAATATAAGATTAGGTATAAGCTCCGTGAATGTCAAAGCGCGGCCACTAATTGACTGCTGTGTAACGGGGATCCTTACCCCAGCTGCTGGCAGTACGACCCAACAGCTCCCCGGTTCTCGGGTTGTAGATGGAGTCCTTCCAGCTGGACACGTTCTCCTTGTTGGCCGCTTTATCCTCGGTGCTCGCCATGGTGATGTGTTTTTTCTTTTTCTTTTTTCTTGGTCCCAAAATGTGCCGTTTCTCCTCCCTAAAAAAATGCAGAAAGCGCAGCGGGCGATGTAATGAGGCAAAAGAAGCCGGCGAGGCGGCAGTGAGTGGTCGGATCAATGATTGGGGAAGGAGTGGGCGGTGTAGAAAGAGAGGGAGAGCAGAAGGAGAGAGAGAGAGAGAGAGAGAGAGAGAGAGAGATGCTCTGGTGGAACAGGAAAAAAAGGTGAGGAAAGAGGGGAAAAAAATCTGTGACGTCCACACTGGGCCTAACGTGGCAGCTGATGCAGTACGAGCAGATGGATGCAGATTGGCTAATCACGGGGAGACGCACGGAGACGCAGCGTTACGCGCACTAATTATAAATGGAGCACGCGCCATCATGCTTAATCTCTCGTTTTTATTATGCACCTTAATGGCAGTGCCAACTAAAGAAGAGCCTGGGATCTCCATTTATTAAGTGAGAGATCTTTTATTATAATTATTATTATGATTATTATTATTATTATAGCTAACACGAGAAAAGCGCAAAAAATGGCGCACTGATTACGGATTGTTGGGCACAAAGTGCGTCTGTGGAAACCCTAAAATCACAGTACTGTTAAAAATAACGTGCATCTTTTGCTTTATTACGAAAGTATTCGGACCTATTATAGATGAATTACCACTCTTCTGCATACAAGTCGTACACGGTGAGTCACCAAACCAATAACCAATCGGGATGAGGTGTGTTCGAGCAGCACGGGGCGCGCTGCTAATCACTCAGAAAGCTCTGGACGATCACGCTCGTTCGCATAAATATGTAGGAGCGTGTGAGCGAGTGATCAAAAGACCAGAAGCCGATCGGGATGCGATTTGCGACCAATTCCCCCCTACAGATATTTGCCTCATTTGCTAACCCTTGTTGCTATGGCAAAATAGACTGCGTGTGTGCGTGTATGTGTGAAAAAGCGAAGGAGGAGGACAAGAAGATTCAGAGTGCGTGATTGTAAACAGATGTGCCCTATTTAACAAAGAAACGCTTTTTTCCACCGCAGACTGAGGCAAGGATGCCATCCTATCATAGCTTCAACCATATCTATGGAACGCCAGGACTGCCATAATGAATTAATTAAATACACCATTAAATAATTAATTAAATGTGTCAATAATTAATTAAAATTGGAATTAATTAATTAAATAAATAGTTATGGCACATGTAATTAATTAATTATTGCCACATTTAATTAATTATTTATGTGTTTCACATTTTAATTAATTATTTATGTGTTTCACATTTTAATTAATTATTGACACATTTAATTAATTAATTATTGACACATTTAATTAAATATTTATGTATTTCACATTTTAATTAATTATTGACACATTTAATTAATTATTGACACATTTAATTAATTATTTAATGATATATTTATTTATTTCATTTTGGCAGTCCTGGCGCCTGGCTCTCATCATGAAATAATTTTATCTGTCAGCCTCACCCATCAAACTCAGGGGGCGGGGTTAACGCTGATCGAGTCAAAACCATTGCTTTGGCCTGGTGGCCATTGTTTCTAGTGATGGGATTTCCGGCTCTTTTTAGAGATCCGGCTCTTTCGGTTCGGCTCACTAAAAAGAGCCGGCTCTTTCGGCTCCGAACCGGCTCTTCAGGTTGTTTTGTTGCTTTAATTTATTTATTATTAACAATAATATAAAATTATGCACAAAAGGAATTACTAACGTAAAAACAAGTGGTTTTATTTATATATGTTTATATATAAATATATGCGGTGGCCCCTAGAGACAAAACACGTATAAACTCCAAAACACATTTCTAGCATGAACTGAACTTCCAAAGCAGAGCTACTAGATCACTTAAATCACACAATTGAAAGCATGTGTGTATTGTTTGTGTATTTATACACAGGCACTCATATATATATTCAAATAATTTAAAAAAAAGTTCATTTACCTGTTATTACCACACACCAAATCCGGTCGTTGGTACTTGCTGGCTTGTGTAGCCACAAGATAACAAAGGCTCAACACTGTGCCCAGCATCCTGGAGCACTTCTGTTGTCTTTTGTACGTGTTTTGAGTTTTTATGTGCTTCTGAGCTTTTATATGCTTCTGAGTTTTTACGTGCTTCGGAGTTTGTACGTGTTTTTACGTGTTTTGGAGTTTTTACGTGTTTTGGAGTTTGTACGTGTTTTTACGTGTTTTGGAGTTTGTACGTGCTTCAGAGTTCGTACGTGATTTGAAGTTTGTATGTGCTTTGTCTCTAGGGGCCACCGTAAATATACTTTGATTTATTCACTCCACATAAAATGTAATAAATAAATCATATAATACAAAAATCAACTATTCACATTTCAAGTTTTAACTATTTAAATTTTCAGCTTTTTCCTTTCACAAATTTAAAGTGAAAAGAACACAAAACACTGCAAACCACAACACAATTAAATATAAATTATAATATGAAAACTAAAAGAACATGCATGTTCTCTGTCATATGGACCTGCATGAATAAACTTTCTCAATCCTTTATCATCTGCAACCGAAAATAGTTGTGGATGATTACTATACCTTTCTAATGTTGTTGTCCCTGCCTCTCTTTCTCTCTCTCTGGCTCTGTTCCTGTGCTACTGAGTGTAACTACCGCCCCCCCCCTCTGCCCAGCGTAAAGCACAAGGCTCGCGTGCAGAGTGAAGCGGAAAAAAAGTGCGAGAGAGAGGCTGAGAGAAAGAAAAAAAAAAAACCCACGTGACGGCTCGCGATAAGGAGCCGGCTCGCGTCGTTCACGTCAAAGAGTCGGCTCTAAGAGCCATTTCGTTCGCGAACGACCCATCACTAATTGTTTCTAGCACACAACAACCTGCATGTGGAAGCTAACAGAACTGAGCTTTGAAAAACCCTGTTTGTGTGTCACCAAATACCGTTTTAATATTTTTTTAGCCGAGAATGTAGTGGTTTAATCTTCATGTGTCTGGTCAGTTTGTCAAGATACAGCCTCTTTGCAAAAGTGCTTCGATGATTTCGGAGATGTCTGCCCAGTCTCACGGCAAAGCGTGGGATAGACCCGCTCGCCTCGCAAGCAATCCCACCGACAAAGCGCAGGCCCCGGTACACAGCTGTAGTAACCCCCGCTGACTTCTTTTACTGAGGTTATATTTATCGGTGTTTTATTTCCTGAAGTTCTTATGTGTCCTACGTGTTTCAGTCGCCAATTCTGAATTATGACTAACATTAAAAACATGTTTAAGGAGGAGAGAGAGCAAATAAATCTGTTTAACATCTGATCTTTGGGTTTTTGTTCAGTAATCAGCCTGACCTGTGTATAAACGCATAAAAGAGATAACGTTGGTGTTTCCGTCATGTAGTAACTGCTGGCTTTAACTGTACAAAGGTTGTTCGACACTATGAAACACATACAGACTTAATGATGTTCGGCTAATATTTTTATTGTGAATATTAATCATGAGGGTAAACGGCCCTGTACACCACGGAGCGAGGTCAGCATATCCACGATATCCTCAGCTACATGAGTTAACACAGAGTTTCCCAGCTGACTATCTAACTGCCAACTATTCCAGAGACATGAAAATATACAGCATAAAGAAAAGTGTAAGAGACCCAGCAGCAGATTAGAATAACAGTTATAGATTTAATAAATCACCAAATGAATCCAAGAAACGAGCAAACCTGTTCCGACAATTTGAGTTTGTATTCCCTCAGCTGCAGACTCGCTGCTGTTTAAATGTTTGAAAAGGAAGATTAGATATAAACAAACGTCAAACATAGACTCAGTCTGCCTTCACATTTGATATGAGGCCAGCACGTATAGTGGCTGTGTCCTGTTTTAAGATCATACATGTAAAATTGTTGTCTGACCTCCGTCGATCCAGCCGCTCAGAGTCCGTGGTTACCATGGTTACTGCATAAGCAGCTATAATGTTAACAGCTGGCACTGAGGAAACCTACCGGCAGCATGGGTGTTTATGTTTTTCATTGCAAAAGAACTGTCTGAATGGTTAACTGAAGTTAACTTGGATAAATTATAGTTAAGGAATATCACAGATAACGCCTACACTGTAAAAAAAAGTCAGTAAAATATACAGCAAAACACCGTCAAATTCCAACGGTAATGGAGCGTAAAACCAAAAACTTCCTTTTACTGTATTAAATAGATTGAATAACCGTTAATTGTGAGACTGGATAAAACTTTGTTTTTTACTGTAATAAAATGTTGAAATTATAAATATTTTCTGTGAAAACAAATAAATATGCATACATTTTACAATTACATATTGTAATGTTGAAAATGTCTGAAAAACTTAGATTTTACGGTATTATTTGAGTAAAACTACATCTTTTGGGGTTGTGCACATTGGAATTCACAGTATAAAGCTGTAGATTTTTAAGCAAACAAAAACATTCATTTTTACAGAAACAAGATGTTAAAAAATAGGGTCCACCGTAATAATACAACCAGTACATACCATTAAAAAAAAAAGCAAATATCAGCAGTGAAAGACAATAAAACTGATAGTATTTTTTTATTTTAAAATTCAGATACTGATATACAGATTAAAAGTTAGGCCTGCAGTATATCATTGTTAACCTTCTGATAAAAAAATCAACAGCAAAAGAAGATGTTAAAAATAAAGTTTATGGTTGTGAATAAAATTGATTTCAATAATCTTTTTTAATTATTATTTTAAAACAACTTTATGTTGTTGTGTTTCACGCCATATTATCAGACCACCTTAAGTGGGTCGGCCTTAAATTTTGAATTTGTGTGATCGCTGTTGATTGGTAGCTAAACTGCTGGTAAACTGTGTACAGACGTTTTACGTTCGAATTGCAGAGAAAAAAAATCTGGTAGCAACATTGTGCAGTATGAGCGAACCATTTCACCAAAAAAAGGGGAAGCAAGGTAAGACGTGGCTGCAGCGGTCTGCAGACGTGACTTCTGATCAAATTCGAACCTCCTAAAGAAACAAAGAGCGACGTTACATTGCGGGATGACGTCACCTGAAAATGACCAATAGCGCGGCGCGCTGCTGAGCTGTGTGCCAACCGCTCTTTTTTTCATGCAGGAGACTCAAGTTGGCTTCGCTAACGGACACAGTTTTGAACTCGTATATTAGCGCCATTTATTGCTGCTTGGACCACAGCATCTTCGGAATTTGTAGACATCCTGGCAGCTTACAATTAGTTCGAGGTGAGGTGAGTACATGCAACTTCAAGTTATCTCTGTTATAAAAATCCACCAGCCCAGCGTTTATAGATAATTTTAGCAGTTCGTTTTTTATGAGTGAGGTTGTGAATTTAGTTAGCATTTGTGAGTTGAGTTAGCATTACTGTTGCGAGGGAAGCATTGCTCTGGATTAGTTTCTGTATATGGCGTGCTTAATTCGCTAGGGAGGAATTACCAAAGTACATGGAGTTATGTTAACGTGTAATTTCTGTGGTAAGGTAGTTCAGTCATCAAGGGGCTACGTGCTTCATTGTAAACTGCATCGGAATGAGCCACGTTGTTTCTTTCGGTGTATTGAAGCAGGCTGCAAGCAGACATACACCAGGTATGGCGCGTTTAAGGCTCATTTTTACCGAAGACACTGCCCCCACCCATGTCACTGGTGTGGTGGTGGTTTCTTCGTTTACATGTGCAATGGCGATGTGTGAACGTCAGTGTCAGAACTCTAAAGAGTTAATAGCTCATCTGAAGAGCCATATTGTGGAAGGACACGTGGTCACTTGTCCAGTAAGAGGATGCACAAATACCTTTAGAGTTAAATCATCTTTTACTGCTCACATGTCACGTAAACACAGAGTTTTCAGACAGCAGCATTGGTGATTTATATAGAGAGTCTGCATGTCAATCATCATCTGTTCCAACCACATCAGATGACTTTGTACCCTTGATTTCCGAGCCTGCTGCACAGTCTATTACACATGAAGATAACATGGAAATGCCCCCTGAATTCTGTGATCTTTTTCTGAGAAACGTTTCACTATTCTACTTAAAATTGCAGGGTCAGTTTCTACTGCCTGCTTCAACCATACAGAACATTGTAGAGGAAATGCAGAACATGCATGAGTTGGGACAGACATACAGTTTGGGTAAACTTGCATCACTGTTAAAAGATGACACATCATTATCAGAGGAGGACATCAACAAAGTCTGTGAGTCTGTCAAAAGCTATGATCTTTTTTCTGCATGTCATACCGGGCCATTGAGGACAGTGCACTCCAGAGCTCAGATCTTTAAAAAAGCCTTCAACTATGCGGAACCAAAGAAAATATTTTTAGGGAGAGATGAAAACAGAAAAGATAGGTTTGCCTATTATGTGCCTTTAAGAGAAACTTTGAGATGTCTGCTAGAGTCTGATCTGTGGCAGAAATCAGAAGAGCCCTCTACTGAGCCTCCTGCTGATGTTCTGTGTGACATAAGTGATAGTAAGCTGTTTTAAATAAAATGATTTTTTTGGTCAAAACCCATTGACTTAATTGATTTCTATCCATTAACATCTTACATGAAGTATGGGTACCAAATGGTTCCACTGAAACACAGTGTGCTGTCACAATAATGGTGCTGTTAGTTTGGTACTTACGAAACACTGTATAAAAGTGTAGTATCAAGCAAGATCAGCTTCATATTTTAAGACCAAAGGTACCACTTGGTGTAAATTGACCTTTATTCACACTCTTTTATCAGACATCTTGGAAATGGGGGGCAGCATAAGGAGTTCCATTACTAAGGTGCTGCCGGACCTGTCTGCCTCAATCCTTGAAATTGTACTGGAGGCACTACAATCATTAGGAGTGGAGACATCTGAGAAACAAACCAGTAAGTATTATGATTTCATTGCACAATAGCCATGAAGGACTTTCTGTTTTTTCTATTATGCTTTGGCCAAGGTCCAAAAAGTACAATTAATCTATTGTTTGTGATATTGTTTTACAGCACCAAATATGGAAATTTCAAGCCAGGCCAGCATATCGTCTCCATCTGTTTTAAGGTTTAAGGGTGGTGGCACAGCTAAGACCCAAGAGTCTCTTTCAAGGTTAGTAAAGTAAACAGATTCAAGAAGATATTTTACACATTTCTTTGTCGTCTGTCTCTAAATCTTATTTTGTCTTTATTATGATTAAAAAGGTTTGTTTTGTTCCTGCCCTTTTCAAACACTGAATTTGAGCAGAAACCATAAGGATACTCAAAGGACCTGTGACTCTCAGGAAATGGTGAGATTTCAGGTCATAATCTTTTTTTTTTTCCATTAAATTAATTTCCCTTTTTCCCTTTACAATATTGCTGTTTTGTTTTTGTAAACAGCATCAAATGAGAGAGACAGATGAAACAGTTTCAAGACAATGGCAGGAAAAAAATGCTGAAGATTGAAACAAACCTTGGCTGGAAATATTTGGTATGTGTTTTACCGTAAATCAAATTGTTAAAAAACATTCAGCTACACTGTAACACAGGGAAACTTGATTTGCACTTATTTTGTTACTTTAATTTCTTGTCTCATTATTTTTGTCAGTTATTATTGTTTATGGTGTATGCCCTTCTTGTTTTCCTTCTGAATGCAGAAGGTATCTAGCCAGTCCACAATGAAAGCTTCGTTGCACCCAATGAGTCTTCTGGCAGAAATGATGGCGGCTGTATTCTTTGGTTTCCCTAAACATCACACCCTGCCTGTTTATATGAGGCTCTTCAATTAAGTCTGCACCCAAAGATTCAATAAGAGGTAAGCAGTGGTATTATTCAAGTTTTGCTAAAGAAAGATGGACAGGAGACACTAATCTTAATCAGCCGAGCTCAGGTTCATGTCCAGGTGAGCAGTTTCATACGCTATAAAATGTAGATTGAATGATAGGTCTCATCACCATGCATTCAGCCATTAACTTCAAGTTCTATGATAAATCAATACGAAACTTAAATACGTTTTCCAACAAATTATGATTGTGATTAGGGCTGCGTTGTCTATGTATAACTTTTACATAAGTAGATTTAAAGTATAACTATTGCCAAAACGCAACCTGGGCTGTTTTTTTTTTTTTTTGTTTTTTTTACTGTATCGATTTTGATGTGCTCAAATTTATGCCCCGGCCCCCTAGTATTCCCATTCACTGGCTATTGACCACAAAACAAAATCACGGTCAATCTCAAAAACGGCTTGTTTGTCGTAATTATGCTTTTAGATATATGTTTGTCTCGTTTACAGTAAAAAAAAAACAACTGAAAAAAACAGCCCAGGTTGCATTTTGACAATAGCTATCCTTTAAGAACTGTATATTTTACACTTAAGAAATCATTTATCATTAGATCTGGTTTTGGCAGCACGTTTTGTTCATTTCTGTGCATTTTGCTCAAGCACTGATCAAACTTTGTCCATTTTTTTTGCTGCAGAGGGGATCCTGCCAGTCCAAAGTGAACTCCTGATGGACATTGAAGTACTCCTGCAGAGCTTGTATCTTCAACACCATGCGCATTAGAAACTCCACCGAGTCCTTTCCTTCACCAAGGCAGGACCCAGTGACTCATTACTGTTGATAGGTCAGGGGCAGGTAATATTTTGTTTCATGTTTATTCATTCCTCCATGGATTACCAGCCATATATATGGACACATGCTGTATTCTCAAGATCTATGCTGTTTTGTAGGAATAGAGAAAATAATATGTTTAGTCTGTTTTCAAATGGTATGTCAAATTTTCTCATTGTTTATCAGTAATATTCTCTACCTTGGTTGTATATGAGCATCTTTAGATTTTTCTATATTTAGCGGTTGCAAATGTAAAATGTACGGTAAACCATTTATGTTCCTCATATTGTACTGTATTTTTAGCGGTAAAATACCGGCAGCTGTGGTTGCCAGGAATTTACCGTAAAATGTATCTGGTCAAAATAAAATGCTGTAATTTGTTATACAATTTCACTGTGTTTTTTACTGTCAAAGGTTTTAATAAGGTTTAACATATTTCTGTTGTTTTTACAGTTATTTACAATAATAGGGTCTATCCTATTACTGTTAAATTAACAACAAATTACTGTAAATATTATTATATTACTTTTTTTTTACTGCAAATATCCGTAAAAAGCTATGGAAAGTTGCATTTTTTACATTAAATTGCTGTATAATTGACAAATATATTTGGTTTTTTCTATCATGATTTTGGTAAAATAATACGTTGTCTACCTTAAAAATTAGGGTTACAAAACCAGTATACCGTATTGTCTTTTACAGATTCCACATTTTTTACACGGTACATTCCTGGCAACCACAGCTGCTGGTATTTTACCGTAAATTTGACAGATTTTTTTTTTACAGTGTACGTGAGCTGTGCGACTGTTCACCACTACACTGAAATCAGCAGGCTATTACTGAAATACACATGCTATATCATAAACTATGATATAAACAGGGAGGTCCTATTAACATGTTTAGTTTTAAAGGACACCTTCCTGCCTTTAGTCTCATTCATGAGCAGTATTAGTTTTCTTCTAACATCCAGAAGTCTGCACCATGTGTTTCATAGTTTGTAACAAGCCTTTGACAGGTAAACATAACATGACCGAAAAAGCAAAAAAAAAAAAGAGAGAGAGAGAGTTGACATAAGAAGAGAAAATGCTCTCAATTATGGAGACAGGCAAATGGTTCATTTATGTTTGATGTGTGTTTATTCCTCCCTAAATATCGTAGGTGAAGTTTGCCATGCACGTCAGATTTTCCTGCGCATTTTTATACCTCTGCCAACAGACAGAAAAAAAATCGCATTCTAACAGACAGCTGGTGCTTAGAATACAGTTGAATAACTATTAAAAAACAGATGATATTTAGATGATAGTTCAGTCTAACACATGTGCCAGTGAACCATTAAACGTCTGTGAAACTATGCAGTTATGAAACGTAACTTTAACCTCAGCCAAACCGATTTGCTCAGTTGTAAATAAAACAGCGAAGTAAACGTGACCCGACAGACAGAACCTGAGTGAATGAAGTCCAGCGTTTAACCACTGAGAGCTAAAACTCAGCTGAGGTTTCAAAGCTGTGTGCTGGTGATTGGACATCAGTCGCTGATGAAGCTGGTTCGCCTATAAAGTGCTCTGTAAGGAAACAAGCTCCAGCAGCTCTGCGCTCGGGGAAAACACTATATTGACTTATCTTGTGCAGAAAAATGCGCTGACATTGCGTTATATCGAGTACCGGCTGCCCGGTTAAACTGTGACTATCACCAGGTAACTAGGCGTGTTTCTTGAATTAGCAGCAGGTGTTAAACAGCCGACAGATGAGGAGGAGGATGCATGCAGGTAAACTGAGGGTCTGTTGAGCTGATCGCTGGTTTCGTGAGAAAAATGTCAGCTCGTTCTTCATGTTACAGAAGCACAGAGACACAAGACCAGGCGGAAAGAGACGATCGTTCGGTGAAAATGAGAATCTGCGAATGCAACATGTGGAACACGGAGAGTGGAATATGTAAACAAACCGGTTAACGTACCCCCTGGGTGCGCTCTGCATGCTAACTGTTAGCAGAGCTAGGGAAATCTCTGAAAACATCTGAGCACTTTTGCAAACATGTTCTATGTTGACAACCTGACCAGACATACGGCGCGACATTCGCGGCTAAAACACTGTTAAAAGTGTAGCTGGTGACAGAAAAACGGGGTATTTTAAAACTACACCACCACCATTGCTGCCTGTGATTTGATCTGCATTCGGGGATACCTGGCTGCCCCAAGTCTACACAAGCAATCGATTATCTAGGATCGACCTGTTTTGACTTACTTTGCACTGCAACCAATCAAATGTTAGAGAAGCTGCATGGGCCGCGTTAACCCCGCCCCCTGAGTTTGATGGGTGAGGCTGACAGATAAAATTATTTCATGATGAGAGCCAGGCGCCATGACTGCCAAAATGAAATAAATAAATATATCATTAAATAATTAATTAAATGTGTCAATAATTAATTAAAATGTGAAATACATAAATAATTAATTTAATGTGTCAACAATTAATTAAATACATGTGTCATAACTATTTATTTAATTAATTAATTCCAATTTTAATTAATTATTGACACAATTAATTATTTAATGGTGTATTTAATTAATTCATTATGGCAGTCCTGGCGTTCCATACTCAACCAGTCTCTGTGTCATTAAAAGGAAAATCCTCGCGCCCTGTGGGAGTCCGTGCTTTGCTAGAAGATGACTGAAAGGAGGTTAGATGCCTGTGCATAAGGGGAGAAGTGGGGCTCAAACAAAAATCCGAAAGCTTAACTTCCAGCCCCCCCGACACTCTGCTGAACACTCCCAGTGTGTCACAGGGAGGGAGAGAAAAAGGGAGTTATATAATGACCCTTGATGCAGGGTTCAGTTCACGCGGGGGGAGGGGGACTGGAGTAGTGGTCGCACTACATACAGTTCCTGCTGTCAGCTTGAATTTGTTACAAGGCAAAGGGTGCACCAGGATTTCAGGCACAACACACACACACACACACACACACACACTTTACTGATTAGCGTGAGAGCCACCAGCAGCACTGATTGATGCTAGTCCTCTGTCACACACACACACACATTCGATTGCAAGAAAAGCACAGTGGCAATTAAATTATAAGAATTGAGTGAGAAAGCTGAGCTCGAGTTACAGTAGAAGAAGCATTTGTAGTGCTGTGGTGTTATGCAGACCATGGATCCGCATGATGTACACAAAAACTCACGACTGCTCTTCCTCCTGGCAAACACACACATACACACACAATCCTCCCATTGTTTAGGAAATCCCCCTTGTGCTCACTCAATTAGCACCCCCTTCGCCATACCAGCACCATGAGCACACACACACACACACTCCATTTGTTCTCTCAGTCACTCCATCCCCAAGCTGCCATAGCAACCCTCACAGCGAGGTTGCCCACATCAATGGGACTCAATCCCCAGACTCATCCGGCAGCCTGTGTTTCTGATAAACCCCCCCCCCCAAATCTCAGGCATGAGGCAGCAGCATTTCCCCAGAGTCCTTGTGGAGGTAAACACTTTCGGGCAGCATCTGCTCACTCACTCAACGTGTGTCACAGACACCTGTGCAGCTTGAGTGCGCAAGGCACCCAAATCACCACGACCACAACAGCTGATAATTCAGGTTTTTAATAGAAGCCCATCCCCAGCAACAAAAATGCTAGAGCTTCTCATCCAAATCTTTTTACAATTACACACATTGTATTCATCTGCTAGGCCCTAGCATGTTGGAATGACACGTGCCATTCAGAAACTGAATGAAGTACAAGTCATGTCACACACGTGAACTGGTGTTAACTTTAGGGTTAGGCACAGTATTACACTTTGCAAGAGAACAGATCATCACACGGGGGAGCAGAACAAGTCAGGAAAGACATTCACAGTTTAGATCTAGTTAGTCATTTGGGCTTCATCATAATGCGATCAGAATTTTAAACTATGTCATCAGAGTTCATCAAGTCGAGATCAAGACTCGAGTCAAAACATTATCATATGACATCCCCATGGTTGTACTCCACACTAACAAAGAATAATCATGAGACATGGACTGGTTTGAACCCCTTATGACCTCACTCACAGCAACAAAATAACAGATCAAAGCATCAAACAGTACAAAATTAGACATTTTTGTGTTTATTACAGTTAAATCTAATACTTTTTCCAGCTCTTGTTGCCAATCGAGAGGTATATAATCGACTAATTGGAAGCATAGAATTAACATTAAACACTTAACTCCAGTCAAATTCCCACATACAGAAAAACAAACACATACAATTCGTTTTTTGTTCTAGTCATATTTAAATCTCTGAATACAGCCACTGAATATAATTTGTTGATCACACAGTAATTAATTTAAAAAATAAAATAAAAAAAAAGGCATCATGTATGACTTTACGAGGTCAACGTTCAGATTTAAAATTGGGAGGCAGCTGCTGCAAAAGTGAAACATTAAGCTGCACATATCGGATCTGGGCTTCCTTTTGTGCAGTCTGAGGTGTCATGAACAGAGGCTCATGTGTGAATCTGGGATGAACGCTTTTAACTCTATAGCTGCTGATGAACATTTGGCATGCGGTTGCTATGGCGACCTCATGATTTTTAAAAAGCTGTAAAAGGTGGTCGTCAGCACCCCCATGTGGGAAAATGTAAAAATCTTATTTCCGCTGCGGAAAAAAAAAAAAACCAACCGACTGAAATATGAAGCAGCACCAGTGACGTCCATCCTGGAATGAATGAAATGTGCTTGTAAACCAGCTGCTGTGTGCAAGAAGAGGAAATCAAGTCAGGGAACAGCAACTCCTGTTTGTGGACAGCAATTCAAGGCTGTGGCTGGGGAATCCTTTGGCTTGGATCTGACCTGCACTGCTGTGTGAAGTTAGTACAAGCGTGCCTTCAACTGTATTAATCAGTGCTGCAGCATCATGTCAGTGCATTTGTCCTTTAGCTTTACATTAGAGGGGCACTTGGAGAGTGTATCCTATGACAAGATCAATGCCCTGCTGCGGTCCAGAACGGTTTCCTTCCTTAACTGTGCTACACCTCTTCAACAAGTTTCTAAAAACGAAGCTAGGTAGATTATGTGCAAACTTGCAGACAAACAAGTGGCTGTGAAAACAGATCTTGGAAAAATAAAAAAAAATCTGCTGTCATGTTCCCTAGGACGACTAAGTAACTGCTGGCAACGATGTTTTCCTTACATAAAAAAAAAAAATTAACAAAAATCATCGGTTTACTTTCAAATGTCATCAGATCTGACATCCCCATCCTTCATGGTCACCCCATGGACTCTCCGTGTGTGTGCTTCAAGTGTCAAGGCTTGTTGTACCAATTCATGGAGCGCCGCAGAGCTCTCTCCCAGCTCTGGAGGATGGGGACGTACTCCCCGTTTGGGCTGCCGGTGCACTCCTTGTCTGCACATCGGGGCAAAAACTCATCGTCTGCACTCTGCAGCTTTTTCAGCTCCTCGCGCGTCCTCCAGAAACCTGCGTACAACACCGACACAAATATAAATGCAGAATCTAGCACCGCATAAGGTACGCTGTGGTGCAAAAAGAGCAATAAATGCTGGACAAATGATCTAATTATCTACATCACTGTGGACTGATCCACTTAAAAGCCATGTTCCTCATGATTCATTTTATTTTTCAGTCGTCAGCACCACCTGCTTCTGGCCTGTTATGAAACAGCCACAACAAATCAGCCATATTTTCTGGTTGATTTGATTAAATGCTGACTAATATATAACAATCTAATTACATAATGTGAATAATTAAATGGAAAACAGGTTATGTAACAAACAGCAAGGCTTTTTGCCTCTCCTGCCAGAGTCAGCAGGAATAAAAATAGGACTTTTGATCAAAACTTTTCAAATGGGCCTGTCAGGAGCTGTAATATTTTTAGAGAAAAACCACAGTGAAAGTAAGACCAGAGTGTCAGAGCATGATAGATCACTCCGTTTGTGCTCAACGTCATTTCTAAGACATCTTATCTTCACACGGCCGTGAATCAAATGCTCCTTCAAAACATTCGACTACAGTGCAAATATTTGTTCTGTTTAAATATTTATTTCCATACCGACTTCAAGTCCAGCGACAAAAGCAGCCCCGAGACATGACATCTCATGGTGCTGGGGTCTGGCTATCTTTTTACCAAACAAGTCTGAGGTCAGCTGCATGACGAAGTCATTGGAGGAAACACCACCGTCCACCCTGAGAGAGAAAGGAGCCGAGCACTCAATTAGATTTTCCTTCACTTTACTGTAACAGTATCAGGGAAACATAAAGCCATAATGCAAAGTCAATAAAGAAATGAACTGCATGAGTGGAGGCAGAGAACACAAGAGTCTATTCTGTTACGCCCAGTTTGTTGGCTAAAAGACAAACACTAAAATAAAATATCAAACGGGTGTCTGGTCTCTGTATGAGTTAAATGCCAACACACAGAGTTTTTATTGCATGTACAGTTACTACCTTCAGACTGACGAGTTAAAAGAAGTACTGTACCTTATCTTTGTGATGGGAATACAGGTTTCTCTTAACATTGTCTCATACAGCTGCTTATTTCTGGAACAGAATGTAAATAAGCATGAATGAGAATAAACAGTAAAGCAATAAGGAAACTAGAGTGCTGTGCAATAGTCTTGAGCCACCCTCATTTCACTACGTTGGACTCGAAAACTAGGAAATTGGTGCAATCATACATGAGAATACAGCTCTTAAGGCAAAAGAAGAGTTTGTACAATCCCAGCGTGATTGTAAGTCTGACCACCGTTAATCTTCAACACAATTTTTAATCTCTTTAAACACTCTTCAGGAACAGTTCTCCACAAATAAATAAATGGTAAATGGCCTGTATTTATATAGCACTTTACTAGTCCCTAAGGACCCCAAAGTGCTTTACATATCCAGTCATTCACCCATTCACACACACATTCACACACAGGTGATGGCAAGCTACATTGTAGCCACAGCCACCCTGGGGCAGACTGACAGAGGCGAGGCTGCCGGACGCTGGCGCCACCGAGCCCTCTGACCACCACCAGTAGGCAACGGGTGAAGTGTCTTGCCCAAGGACACAACGACCGAGACTGTCCAAGCCGGGGCTCGAACCGGCAACCTTCCGATTACAAGGCGAACTCCCAAGTGTTAAGGATCATTATCAGGTTAGAAAATGAAGCCACTGAGGCTTTCCAGATTTTTAAAGATCTCTAATTCCACCGTCTGAAATTCAGCCCCAAACCATGACACAGTCTCTCCTGTGTTTTACAGATGGCTGTGGACACTCACCTCTCTCCTGAACTCCTTCATACATTTGGAACCAAAAATGCCAAATTTGCATTCATCACTCCATCGGACCTGTTGTGGCTGATTTTTACTCCAGTACTTGTGTAATTTGGCCTACCTCAGCCTTTCTTCCTTTTTGAAAATACATTTTTTTCTCATGTCTTCAGGACATGACTTTCAGATACACTGTATCTGCTAGATAGTTATTAGGTCGAACATTTCTTATTCTGTCCTCCACTTATCCAGTTTCCTCAACATTTCTAAGGATATACTTGCGCACTCTTCCAAAATATGCCAAGGTTTCAGCTAATAGCTCTTTGGGAGTTATTGTGTGGTGCAAAAATATTTGATGCCAATATAAGAAGTGTGTTATTTAACATTTTCATAGATTCTTCTACAGAAATTGAAAAAGATTACGCGTTTTTGTGACCAGCTGCTACTAACAAAGTTGTCTGCTATGAGTAGACACAACACTGGTTCCTCCCTTGAGTTAGGTGCCTTTTTAATACTTGAATGATTTACAGATCAGTTTTAAGCAGCTTACCAAAAACTCCAAACACGGCTAAAAATGGTCGGGTACAAGGACAGGACTGAGAAGGAGTTAAAAAAAAACAAAGTTTTTCAATAAAAAAAACTTTGAAACTTGCTCTTTGCTCTTGGAAGCAAAAATATTTACCAAATGAGTGATAGCTCAAGTCTTTTGCACAGTATTTAATCTTTTGAAAATGCCTCACCTGAAGGCGACTGACTCCAGAATGGCCCGGACCAGGTGGCGTTTAGTAGTAGATGGTTTTAGGCCCATGAAGGAAGCGCATGCTTTTGGATCATTCAGAGGAGCCTTTAATAAAACATTTACACCAACAGTTAATAAACTGCAGTCGTTAAAGAAAGGATGAAAGAAAAAAAAGGTCTCTAAACGGTCTTTGTGTCTTAAAGTCAAGCTCAAAAATTGTTGGTCAGCAGACGTGCTGTTACGCAGCTCCTGCAGGGTTACTGTCGAAAAGTAGCTTTTGCGTGTCTAACTATAAGCATTTAGCATCCAGCATAAACACTTACAAGGGCGAGTTCACAATGGAGGGCAGCAAAAAAAAAAAAGAGACACCATGTTACAGAGAGATAAATAAAATAAAGAAATGAATGAGTGTTGAGTTAAAAGAAACTACACGTAATAAGAAACACACGCTTACAGCAGAAAAACAAAAAGTGCACAGACCTGCAGGCCGCTGAAGGAAGGAACAAAACACACTCCATCTGAATCACTGACACTGTAAGCCATGGTGCTGGTCTCTCTGACATCAGAGAAGAGCTCTGAAACAGCACACACACAGGTGTCACACACAATCCCTGGTTCTGTCCGTCACTGCCACGCTCAGTGTTCAGTGTGGAAGAGGAAAACCGACTATGATTTAAAGATGGATGAATTAGTCCTGCGTGGTGTTTTCACACAATACGCCTCACTGCTCACCCAGCTTCTGTGCCCATTTGATGGCGGTCCCTGTGTCGGCTGCATTTCCCTCTGCCAGGTACACCACCTCTGAGCCGATCTTCCACCCCACAAGAGGATACAGACCTGTAAAGAGAGGTCAGAGGTTATGATTAGCCTGAATGGGTGAATATGAATGTATGTGTGGACTCTTTACCTGCTACAGATGTATGTGGTTTGCTCCCAGTGTTTATGTCCATGAAGGTGCCTGTTCCCATGGTGATCTTCACATCACCAACATCAAAGCAGCACTCTCCAAACATGGCTGCCTGTTGGTCTGCCATCTAAGGCACATGGACAGAGGAGATAATTGAAAGTTTTGATGACAATGAATGTTGAAAACTTGCAATTAAGGGAAGTGAAGTAGAGTGCAGGGATGACGTGCAATCAGCTGCTGATTAGCTAACTTTGCAAGACATCTTTGTTACAACATAATGGTGGTGAAATCCCAGGTTTAAGCAGTTAGAGGTTTGCAATGCAGACAAGAGATTGTGTGACGGTCAGATGTTGACTCACCACTGACATGATAGGAATGGGCACGCCAAAGATGGATGGGTCTGTGGAACCAAAGTCATGGCTGTGGTGTCAAGACAAGAAACCGGAGAAATCAGACACAATGCATCACGATGCTTCCTTCTCTCACCCCAAGCGGTCGTGGCTGGGGCCGCCCCTCCCTGAGCCTGGCTCTGCTGGAGGTTTCTTCTCGTTAGAAAGGAGTTTTCCCTTCCCACTGTCTCTAAAATGCTTGCTCATGGGGGGAGGGGTCATATGATTGCTGGGGTTTTCTCTCTATGTACTATTGTAGGGTCTACCTTACAATATAAATCACCCTGAGGTGACTGTTGTTGTGATTTAAATCAAATTGAATTGAATCGTCTCACAGTCTCTTTCAGAGCTTTACTCTAAAGGCAAACTGAAGGCAAAGGACATAACGAGATGCTCCGCTTTATGCTTACTGTATATTGCAAAGGTTGGGTTTAATTGAATCTTTAATTATAACTCTCTAACTAACATATTGAAGTGACTGTTGACAGTGTACATTTTCAGTCAGTGCATTTGAACTTTAATGTATACATTTTTCTTATGCACACACATGTTTGCTTCCACCAGCTGCAAGAAAGCAAACATGTGAGTCACATTAAATGTGATCATGTGGGATTGTGGCACACACTCAGTGTTTCTCAAGAAAAATCTTTTAGAGAAAAAACAGAAACAAAATGAACACAATCTCTTTTCCCCCACTTCCTTGCATATTATAACACTGTGCATGGATAAAAGTTGGGACCCATTGATCTATATATAAATAGGTATAAAAAGAAGGACTCTTGGATTCTCTGCCAAAGTCAGCGTCTCATATGGAACCGCATTAAACATTGATAGGTTCTTCCTTTATTGATACTCACTGTCTCCACAAAGTTTCATTAAATTTAGACAGATAGACTTTGAATCAAACAAAAAGACAAACAATAACAAAAACAAGCATGTCTCAGACTCAGCAGGGACATAAAAAAAACATAGAATACAAAGACAAATGTGATCATGTTTATTAATATGAGCGACTTTTGCTAAAACATGAACAAACTGGAAGCGAATGGTCCACTCACCCTGTATTTTCTACTTTGGGGAAAATAGAGAGCGGCAGGGACACAAGAGAGGAAAGAAACCCACTCCAGCACATCTATGAAACAAGTCACATTACAGGGATATAAAAAGACAAACTCAAACCAACCACAGAATAAACAGTAAATAATTATGACTGACACCAGACCTGATAAGAGTCGAAAATCCCTGTTGAACTGGCATTAGAGTAATCGGTGGCATGCAGGTGTCCTGAAACAGATTAGGAGATGCATATAATCATTCTCTAAAAGAAAGGTTAATTAACAAAAAACTCGAGCTGCTTGTCACTTTTCCAAATCTCCTCCCCAGGAGTGAGCCGAAACATTCCTGAGGAATTTCAGCCAATCAGTGACTCAGTAGGATTGATAAGACAAAGGACATTCTGTCTGGGGATTATTATCCTGTTAGGAACTGTACAAAAATCACAGTTCACTGCACAAATCTTATATTACTGAACTTGTTTTAGATGTCACTGAGTTCAAGAGACTAAACGAGAATAGCTAGAAAAAAAAACTCTCCCCTGAAAGGAAAGAAAAAAAGAAAAAGTGTTTTTAGTCTAGGCTTACTCGATGTCTGGGAAACCAAGCTAAACAATGCAAACCCACCTTTTGTGAGTTTAAACAGGAGCCAGCTGTCTATTGTCCCAAAGCAGCAGTAACCTTCATCTATTGCTTGACAAACCTGAAAGAAGAAAGAAACACGACGAGGCTGAAAACAGAAGAATGCTGTGGGCCATCTAATACTGAGGCTTCTCCTTTCCTTTTTTATTAATCAACTCTTTGGTTCATAAGGGCATCAACACAAGTTTATTTTTACATAAATAAAAACCTCCCTCCTGGGGCGTAGCATGTTTGTGTTTCTTAAGAGGGACAAGCTGGGAGCGAGGGTTCTGCGCAGCATCTCAAGCGTAATTTATGTTCCTGTAAATGTGTCAGTCTGCGTACACGTTTCTGTTCGGACAGCGAGACCTGAAGGCTTTTCTCCCATCACAGCCGTGCTCCCATGCAGTCCTCCAAAATCCTAACTGCATGTCGCTGGATGCTGAATGCTGATTGGTTGATAAGTGGGCCAGAGCAGGAAAGCGGAGTACACCGGGAACGGGAGAAGCATAAAAAAAACAACCAAACGAACAAACACAAAAAAACGTAAAAAAAAAATAATAATACAGAAGCTTTGAGAGTGGCTGCAGTGGACTCTTTGTTTGACTTCAGCGCTTTGTATATTTGAACCTTGCTCTTCCCTGCAGGTGGCTGACGGACCACAAACAGCACACAGCAATCAGCCCACAAACCAGTTATACCACATACTTTGTATTCTGCCTCCATTAACAACAGAGTTCTCTGTAGGTAGACGGGCCATCCCCTGATTGGCGGTGGACTGTGAACATGCAAAGCATAAATTCCGCTTTAGCCGAGCTGTCCTCGGACTTTACTCTTCTGGACAGAAATCTCTGATGTGTCCTCAATCTACTGGAGCCACTCATCCACTTTTAGGGTTATAGCTCCTGATGCTGGTGTTACCACTGGGACCATTTTGAACTGTATCTTCCACATCTGGTCCAGTTGTTCCTTCAGCCACTGGCACTTCTCTGTTTATCTCAGAATCTGGTGCTTAGGGTTTGCTCTTCTGCCACCATTATCAGAGCTTCTGTGCTGTCCTTAAAGCCAACATTTTTCTAGCCCCTGCTGGGATTTCTTGATGTCAGCCACTTCCTCTACCTGTCGATGGTACATCCCAATGCAGGCTTTTGGTCTTTTACAATGCTTCTTCCTCCTTTCCCTCACCATCATCTTTCTTCAACTGCCTGAAGTATTCTTCATCTCAAGTGGAACCATCTTCCTAACCTACTCATGCATCCTCCGTCACCGTCTAATCCTTGCCTCACCTCTTTCCGCTACTTGCACAGCCTCAGGGTGTCAGATTTTGGGTGGAGACCTCCGTCCATTGTGAGCAGGTTTTTTGTGTCTTGACATATCAGTGTATCTCCTCCTGTTTAATATTACAGTTGAGTATTAAATGACTTGTCTTAGATCTTCATTGTGGAACCCAAAGGACTGTGGGTACTTGTAGCTGTTCTATGTGCTTGTCATCCTGCATTCTCGAAAACCTTTTGGTGTGGATCACCTTCCCACACTCTGACACCACTGAGTCACACTTATTCAGGCTGAGGATCAATGAGTCAATGTCTCACTCATGCCGGTTGTACAGCTTGATGTTATCCATGCACAGGAGATAGCTGATTATTACTCCACAAATCTACTTTGAATATGTATTAAAAATACATACAGACTAGTGGTTGGAAAATCCTTTACAAATGGTAAATAGTTATTTATTCTCTTATACTGATGGTAACAACTGTAAGAGTCTAACCCTAACCCTTAATAGTAATGAATGATTTGTTATATTCCGTCAAATATGAGGGAACTTCAACTTTTCAGTGCATTCACTGTTCCTGAATTCATCGTTTAGTTGTGATTTTTCACACATAAACAAATTGTTTGATTGCAATTAAACAGTGGCCCACATTGTTCCCAGTTGTTATGCATGCAAATGTGTGCAACTGTGTTACTCTACTTTTGAGCACAAGCCCGTTAGTTAACCCTTCCACGCACCTGTTTGTAATGTGTCAAGACCCAGACGAGGCGAAAAGTGACATGCTGAGTGGAGAAGACGATGAGACTTGCTGCAAGCAACCGTTTCTGCCTGGTAACAAAGTAGAGGACCTTCATTGCACCATGGATTGCCTGAGATTTTTGTAAAAACAAACAAACAAATAAGATGGATAAACAAAAAGCACATCCAGCACTGGTTGAAAAGAATTTTGAGTTTACATGGGAACATCATATTTATTTGAAATTTTTTCCTGCCTTTGCCTTTTAAAGTCCAATCTATTGACTAAAGATCATGAAAGATAGAAATGGGGAGCAGCCTCACTTTCATGGTGCAGGATCTGTTCCAGGACTTCACCAGGTCTGCAGCTCTCTGATCCTGCCAGCTGATGAAGTTGTGGAAAGGAACCCCAGTTCTCCTGTCAAAGCGGAGGAGGAGATGAGAAACAAGCTAGAGGAAAAGCCAGCGTAGGGCATGAATTATTCAAAGATGTGCTAAAGTAGGTATGTGAGCAAAGCTATTCACCTGTCCCATGTTGTGAAGGTACTGCGCTGAGTGGAGATCCCAAGGGCCTCTACCTGGTGCATTTGTATTCCTGCATCTATATGATCAGGACAGCAACACGAGCACAAAACGGTTAGGCAGAGAAAAAGAAGGACAAGGATCGTTTTTCTAAAAAAATTCCAACATAAGACATTCACATTGCAGTAAATGATTAAAAAAAAAAGAACAATTAAAAAAAATCTAAAAGCCAAGTGTGCTTAACTGGAATATCAGTATATGATCTTTCGCACGCAATTTTCTCTTTGACAACAAAACTAAATGAACTATGGGAAACTTCGGTAGTGTTTTTATCTATTATGCTTGTATTACAACATGCCTAGAAATGGTTACAAAGCCATTTCTAAGGCTTTGGGACTCACTGAACCACAGTGATAGCCATTATCCACGAGATTTCCAAGGTACCCTGACCTAGTGCAACAATGGCAAATAAAAGAGTTTATCTTTAGATTCAAGTGTGACCAATATACAAAAAACCTTAGAAATCAGGAAGGGGACAAACACTTTTTCATGGCACATCTCCGGATTGACATAAAAGTAGGAATTGGAGCAGATGTACCTTGCACGGCTCCTTTAACCACAGAGATAAACCCTTTCCACAGGTCATCTGGGTCCATCTCCACATGTCCTACCTCTGGATAGAGGAGCACAACCTGGGGAAAGATCAAGTTTGTGTGGATGCTGCATTTAATTTACCAAGTAGGTGGTGAGGAATTAAAAAGGCAGAACAGATGAATACCTTTGTAGAGCATGATCCTCGGATCTTTGCCTCCTTGTCATAGACGTGGCATCTGATTGACGTTGTGCCCACGTCCACCGACAAAATGTAGCTTTCCTTCTTGAAACCGTTCCTGTGGCTCCCCATTGTGGGAAAGTGTGTCCTATTTTGTCTCAGTGCTGTCCCACGCCATTTGTGATCAACTCATTGTGGTCTTGTGTACAACCTGAATTGCTCGTTTAATCCGATAGTAGCTTATCTGCACCGGGTTTCGTGTTGGGACTGTAACTCCACCTTTGGACTCGGGTTCCAGTTCAGCCTGTCTGAGTCAACAGATTGCTACAGCCTGATTTTCCAGCAGAGCAAACATTCGCATCACAAATTTTTGTAGCTAAAAGTGAAAATGGGTCCAAAGTTTGGCTGGAGCCGAAATGCTTTTCACAAGTTCACCAAACTCAAAAGTTAAGCTAGGGCTAACTGGCTAGAAGACATTTAAATAGTAATTAGCTTCCCCAAATCTGTCTAACCGCTTTATTCTAACCTTCTCTGTTTCCGGGATCTACTCCCCTCACCGTGCGGTAGCGCAAACGGTAGTCTAATTATCAGCAAGGAATAACGAAAGTAGTAGTCGTAAAACCGCGTAAACTTACCCGAAAGCGTGTTTCTGTGCGGGCATCCGTAGAGTACATCGTACGCATGCGCAGTACGGTACTCAAGTCCGGTAGCATGTGGATGTTTTCATCCTAGCACGCGTGTATGGTTCTGACTGACGCTACAATTGTTTCAGCCTGTGATTTTGTGCTATTTAAAGGTTTAATATGGCAAAAACAGACGTAAGAGTTATACCGCATTTGTGCAACTTACACAAACAGGCTTTGATGTGATAATAATGCATTGTGTTAAGCGTTTATATCACGTTGTTTTTTGGGGTCAGTGCGAACTCAGGAGCTAGCAGTCGGTTAACTTGTGAATTATCATAATTAAAATTGTACAAAACATGAGTCTGATTATAGTCGAGTACTCGGATATAATACCGTTATTACATTAGAAAGGCCAGCTATTTAGGGAAGAGTTAATTTTTCTGTCTTTAATGATAAAAATGCTAAAAGTAACACGAACATCTCTGCCGTTAGCACAGTGTTTTGTCAGACATCGCAAAGGAATTTACAGACTTCAAGTTGGGTTTTTGGTAAACGTAAATGGTAAATCGTTCACTGAAACTGTTGTGTTTGTTTCAGGCTACGAGACGGAGAAAAAAACAGAGCAAAGTTGTACAAGAGGACACAGCTGACACTGGCAAGTAAATCCCTATTAATATGTAGAAATTCACAGTAAACATAACTGTTTGAGCTGAATAATGTTAGTAACTATAAGTCCTTCAATCTTTATGATCTCAGCGGACACTTTATAAGGTACAACTGGCGTATAGTTTTGCCTGCACAACTAACTTACTGTTTTGTGGCACAGATCCAACAAGGCGATAGATACATTGCTCAGAGATTTTAGTCCATATTGATATGACAGCATCACGCAGTTGCTGCAGATTTGTTAGTTGCACAGTTGATGTGAATCTCCTGTTCTACAACATCCCAAAGATGCTCTTTTGGATTGAGATCTGGTGACTGTGGAGGCCATTTGGGGAGTGCAATGAAATTACTGTCATGTTTAAGAAAGCAGTTTGAGATGATTTGAGCTTTGTGACATGGTTTGTTATGCTGCTGACAGCAGCCATCAAAAGATGGATACACTGTGGTCATAAAGAGATGGACATGACCAGAACAATATTCAAGTAGGCTGTGGTGTTTAAACAGTCCTCTGGTACTGGTACCAAAGTGTGCCAAGAAATTATCCCCAACAACATTAAACTACCACCCGCAGCCGGAAATTGTTGATACAAGGGAGGATGGAGCCATGCTTTCATGTTGTTTATGTCAAACTCCGTCCTTTCCACCTAACTGTTGCTGCAGAAATAGAGATTCATCAGACCAGGCAATGTTTTTCTTACTTCTATTTTTCATTTTTGGTGAGCTTGTAGCCTCAGTTTCCTGTTGTTAGCTGACAGGAGTGATACCCAGTGTGGTCTTCTGCTGTTGTAGTCCATCTGCTCCAAGTGTCAAGATGTTGTGCTTTCAGAGGTGCTCGTCGGCATTTTCCTGGTTATAACAACTGACTATTTGTGTTAATGTTGACATCTTATTATCTTAAATCAGTCTGGCCATTTTCCTCTGACCTCTGACCCCAACAAGGAATTTTGACGCAGAGAACTGCCGCCTACAGATATTTTCTTTTTCAGACCATTTTCTGTAATCATAGTGATGATTATGTGGGAAATTAATAATTAATCAGCAGTTTCCACTCAGATCCACCCATCTGGCATGAGCAATCATGCGACATTCAAAGTCACTTAAACTTCAAGTTAAGATGACTTTACGTTTCCCAATTCTGGTGCTCGGTTTGAATTTGAGGGCGATCGTGGCTCAAGAGTTGGGAGTTCGCCTTGTAATCGGAAGGTTGCCGGTTTGAGCCCCGGCTTGGACAGTCTCGGTCGTTGTGTCCTTGGGCAAGACACTTCACCCGTTGCCTACTGGTGGTGGTCAGAGGGCCCGGTGGCACCAGTGTCCGGCAGCCTCGCCTCTGTCAGTGCGCCCCAGGGTGGCTGTGGCTACAATGTAGCTGCCATCACCAGTGTGTGAATGTGTGTGTGGATGGTTCAAGGTTCAAGGTTCTTTATTTGTCACATGCATAGTTATACAAGTATAACACACAGTGAAATGTAACCGGAGCGGAGCGGTCAGGAAGGCGTCTGGACGTGGCCGCGCCATCTTGTTATCATGGGTGGATGACTGGATATTGTTACAGATTCAATATATTGGGGATGGATACAAGAGGAAAAGCCAAAAGAACAACACTGGTCCAGCCGGGTTGAGTCAAACGATGATTTTAATGATCACACGCGTGGGAGATGGACACCGTACGCAGACAGCATCAGATCTCAAAATGGTGGAGCATTGATCAAACTCTTATAGCCTCTAGTGGCCCCCACCTAATCATAAAAGCCTAAACATTCACATTCTTTCTCTCACACAGCGCCTAAGCTACGACCTTGGCTCCCTGTTTATCTGCTCCTGCTGAGATGGGGCAGAAAACTCCAGTATGTTCTGTTCTCTTCTAATCAGACAAATAAGGCGATGACTTTCTGCGAACAGTATTTCTTATAACTCAGCAGTATAATGCATCATAAAACAATATCATTCATTCACAATAAATCAGCAGTCTAATGTAATGCAAATCAGTTTAACAAATGCAATAGTTATCACCTTCTTCTAATTCAGGAGAATAATGCAAACTAAAACTACATAATAATTCACAATCTTTAATTAGGGGTCTAACATGGCATAAAATAATATTATAATCCCACAATATGTAAAGCGCTTTGGGGTCCTTAGGGACTAGTAAAGCGCTATATAAATACAGGCCATTTACCATTTCAGCAGGACATCTGGATCATGTCCACCTGCCTAAATTCAACAGCGGTGCTGCCATGTAATATTTGATTAGATATTTAGTGGACAGTTGGGCAGGTGTACCCACTGAGGTGGCCGGTGAGTTACTGTCACACAGGGTGTCTGCACTTGAGCTGTGTGAGTAATTAAAATATCTTTTCAGATCGTCAGACGGACACTGTGATAAAAGTTAAAGGAAATGCCCCCACAGTAACTGTATCCTGGAAGAAGAAGAATGAGGAAGGAGAGGATGATGACACACAAACGACACTTGATGCAAGCGATCAGATGACTGCCGAAAAGATGACTGGTTGTGGTAAGGATGTTCACTGGATGTTACTGCTGCATGACCAAAATCTTTCAATATCCTTTCTCCTCTGAAGTGTGCATGTGTAATAATATAAAATAATAAAGTCTATCTGTTGCATTTCATACAAGATTTTTAGAGCGCTGCTTCCGATATGAAACACGAACCCCTTCCACTGATGTCACAAAAGATCCAGTCACAACAGTTAATTTACAGCATCTTTAAATGATGGCAGGTCTGCTTTTACTAGATGAAGAGACCCCAATCGACCCCAGCCTTTGTCAAAGTATTTTCAAAGACATAAATATTATTCTTCAAATGATAAAAGCTATTGCATGCTATAAAATTGTGATAACAGGCGTTTAAGACCAAACCCTCCAGAGACCATGAAGCCTTAGCTGGCAGAAGTAGTTGTGTTTTATTGGCTGTGGCTCAGGAGGTAAAGCGGGTCGTCTGCTAATCATAAAGTTGGCGGTTCACTGCCTGCCTCCTCTGGTTTTCATGTCGGAAGTGTCCTTGGGTTGGATACTGAACCCTAAGTAGCCCACACTGCATCCATTCACCCAGTAACCGTGTGTGTGTTACTGGGTGAATGAGGCTTTTGGTAAAAAATGTTCTTAGAGTGCAGTTAAAGTAGAAAAGTCCATTTAACATCTGTAATACTTTCTGTCCTGTGCAGTAAATGGGAAACAAAAAGCAGTTAAGAATCGCCCATCCAAGAAATCTAAGGTGAACAACGATGGTGAGGACTCATCTTTATCTTGTACATTACCTCGTATTCCTGGAGAGGCTTCGCCTTCACATGTTTCATCCCTTTATTCTTCTTTAGGATTTCGTATTTGTGTTGGCAACCTGAACAAAACTAAAACCTATCAAGAAGTCAACGTGTCACTAGAAAAATACTTCATGTCGCAAAGCCTTCTGTTTCAAGACATTCAATTAGCCCAATCCAGGTGAGTGTTTCTGTTTGTTTCTTTGTTTATGTGATTTGTTTTTTTCATGTTAAGTCCTCTAAAAGGTGTGATGAAAAACCTCTTTGCCTGTGAAAGCAACAAATGTGCCTGATCTGAATTTAACGGTCTTCTCCTGCACTGTGGGACAAATTCCAGTGTTATTTTTAGGTTGCTGTGAAAGTCCTGTGTGACTTCTTGGAAACGTATTTGCATTCTCAAAACTGACCTAAAATTTGCACAATATTCATCTTTTGTGTTAACGTAACTTAACAGTTTTGCTGACGGACATTGCTCATAAAAGGAGCCGACTTTTTGGTTAAATCACAAAGACAAAAATGTTCAGCATGTAGCTGCTGTGTTAAATCTAAGCTGTAAGTTCATGGATAAGGAGAAAGGCGGTTCGTCCTGAGCTGTGTCAAGGAGAGCGGTGATGATCAGTGAGCAGCAGTATGGCTTCATGCTGAGAAAGAGCACTACAGATGTGGTGTTTGCTTTGACAGGCTGACAGTTGAGAGTGCATTATAACTTGTCAGGTTAACAAGTTGCATATTTAACACTTCATAAAAGCCCCCAAAAATTAGCAATGTGGAAAATGAAAGTATGCACAAGAAAAACATCAAAACCTTTTCTTTGCCCCTCCTAAAAAATATTTTCTGTGTTTTGTAAATTTTGCTGCTAGATGAAATAACTGATATGAATGTGTGCTGTTGTAGGAAACATGCTTTTCTAGATTTGGCCACCGAAATGGACTTGACGAAAGCGTTGGCGTTAAATGGAGAGATCCTTCTCGATAAGCCAATGAAAATCACCAAAGTAAAGATCAGAAGTGAGGACAAGGCGAAGGTGAACGCACGCTCACTGGACAAAAAAGGTAAAATAGTACTGTTAATTGATATCAGACATGACGTTTCAGACATGAGTTTTTCATGGTTGTTTATTCTTAAATAATCTTCATTTGGTTCTTATTTAGTTTATTTAATTTTTCTTGCAACATTTCCTTAGTTGTTAGTTTAATTTGCTGTTTTTATTAAGAGTTTTATTGTCTCATAATTTCCTCTTTGCCTGACTTCTGCATCTTTCCTTTATGTCAAGTTTACTGTTGTCTTTGTTTTGCTGTTTAGTTACAGTTCTCACTTCCTGTTTCTTTTTGATAGTCACTTCTTTTGTTTAGCATCTACGTCCTTTGAAAAATTCCTGATAATTTGCAGCTGTGTTTAGTTGCCTTCCTGTTCCCCTTTCCCTCATTACTGTCTGTGTTTTTATAGTTTCTCTCTGTCATTATATTAATGCTGCTATCCTGTATATATTGTACATACTATTGTTTGAGTACTTACGATTGTTTTTTTTTGTACTTTTTATATTTTACATTTATATTTATTATTGAAACTTGCACCAAGGGAGTGGCACTCCAATTTCATTGTACTCTGTACAATGACAATAAAGGCTATTCTATTCTATTCTATTCTATTCTATTCTCTCCTCTTGGTTGCTTGTTGTCTCATTGTGCCATATAGCGTTAAATGAGAGGACTCAAATACACTCTCTGCAGACAGACTTAGGCTACGTCCACACATACCCGGCTATTTTTGAAAACGCAGATTTTTCTATGCGTTTGCGCCTTCTGTCTACATGTAAACGGCGTTTTCGGTCACTGAAAACTGAGATTTTTAAAAACTCCTGCCAGGGTGGATATTTTCGAAACCCAGTTTTTGCATTTACGTGTGGACGAGGTAAATGGAGAAAACGCAGCGTCAAAGGTGTGCGCATTTTTTGACGTCACACTGTGCGTCACGTTATTGTTTCGGTGAAATGAATATATACAATGGCGGACGTAGACAAAATACAGTTAATTTTACTCTCTGCAGTGTTTAAATGCTTACATATGCATACACATTCTGCTTCTATGCGCCATCTTTGTTTACGCTTTCCCACCCAGGCTTATTGACTTCTGATTGGCCAACATTTCTACACGGATAGGAATATAGCGCCACCTGCTGCTTTGGCATGTTCCTAGCAGCGTTTTCCTTCATTTCTGCGTTTACGTGTGGACAGGATTATTTTTTAAAACGAAAACAGAAAATCTCCGTTTTCAAAAATACCCGTGTACGTGTGGACGTAGCCTTAGTAAAAAGAAAGCACCGCTGTATTGGTGAGGTGGGTTGTCCAAAGAAAATGACAACATCCTCACAAATTCCATCAAAGAAAAAAGTAAACTTAATCCAAAAATCAGGACTCAAATTACTAAAGGAATAGAAGATGAAAAAATAAATAAACAAGAATACAAAGTCCATAAGCTGAAAAACCTTGACCAAAACCCAGGACGATGGCGGTTACCACATTTTCTATCTCTTGCAGTAAATGGTAAAAGGAAGGCAGAAACCGTCATTGAGGATTCCCCATCAAAGAAAGCAAAGCGCATCAATGATGGTATGAACTCATTACTGCTTGTCTTGTAAGATATCCAGTGATCCTGAAGACGCCTTTACACATCTCGCTGCTTTATTCCTCTTTAGGATTTTGTCTTTTCGTTGGAAACCTCAACAGCTCTAAAAATTCTGAAGAACTGAAAGAGTCACTAGAAAAATATCTCATGTCACAAAATCTTCTGTTCAAAGACATCAGATTGGACCAATCCAGGTGAGTATGTTTTCTTAATTTATGCTTTATTTTTTTATTTTCATTTTATTTATTTATTTATTGCTGCTACATAAAGTACATAAAGTGATTTTCTGCTGTTACAGGAAACATGCATTTGTAGATTTGCTCTCAGAAATGGACCTGACTAAAGCCTTGACATCAAATGGGGAGGTGCTGCTCGATAAACCAATGAAGATCGCCAAAGCAAAGATCAAAAGTGCAAAAAAAGTGAAGGTGAAATCTCCTGAACTAAAAAAGCAAGGTAAAAATGACCAAATAGATTTGTTTAATGTGCGTTGATTAAATTAATGAACTTCTTATCGAACTTTAAGAATGTGCATTTGTCACATAGTATAAGAGATGGATCTGGCCTCTGGTAGTGAAAAACCAATGTGGAAGTTCCTTGAGCCTTCCAGTCCTATAGGAATCTGTGGCAATGGTCATTAGCAGGAACCTTTGTAAACACTTTCTTAGTGAGTTTAAAATATAAAACATTGTGAGGATCAAAATAGTAATATAAGCTTTATATATTTAAAAAAAGTGGAACTTTCCTGTATTTTTGCAGCCAGAGATGCCAGATGTTTGTTTGTAAAGAACTTGCCTTACAACGTAACGAAGGAAGACATTCTGAAGGTCTTCCACAAGGCCATCGCCATCCGGTTTCCTGGTGGAACTGAAGGCCCAACCCAAGGGTGAGAGTTTTGAACAGGAAGTTGTCAGATGAGGAAGTCATTCATTACTTGTTTATGCTTTGAAAGGGGGACCTATTATGCTTTCATGTTAGAATGGTGGAAGTTTATATTAAAGCTGAGATTCTAATGATGAGGTCATAATGTGTACAAGTAATCCCTGTGAGCTAAAAGTTGAAGCTTGAATCTGCTTTAAACTCGTAGTATGATGACGCCACCAAGAGGGGATATCCTTATATGGTCCTCTTGCAATGGCTATGGCAAAAGCCCCACCCACCTGCTGTTTAATCCTTTTGTTTATGACGAAGAGCCAATCAGAACCAGGTTAGCATAAAGGCTGTTAGTGAATGCGCTAAGGCTTAGTATTAGATCATTAATGGTATTTTTAAAAGGGAATCAGGCAAAGCTTTCTACGAGAGTTCAAAGAGATAACATTAAAGATATTAAGCTGAAAATTAATATAATAGGTGCATTTTTAAAGATTGTTTATAACAAGTGAAATGTCTTTATTTTTCAACAGAATTGCCTTTTTGGAGTTCAAAAACACAAGCATTGCTAGGAAGGTACAGAAGCAAAAACAAGGAGTGACGATCCAAAAGAGGGTTTTGATTTTGAACTGTGTAGGAGAAAAAGGTGCTTGTAGAGTCACTAAAGCTGATGTGGAAAACAAAAGGAAAAAAGGTAAGTGAAATCAGTGAAGCTGTTTGAATATTCTTTTTTAGTAAATTTAATGTGGACTTTGCATGTTCTGACCTCCTTACAGATAAAAAGGCCTTGCAGTCATCCCAAAATATTGAGGCCGGCAAAAAAGAAGCCAAAGAAGAATCGTGTGAAAAGCCAGAGAAAGCAAAGGGTATCATCTCATTATCTTGATGTTTTCAGATTGGCTGCTTGATTACAGAAGTGTGGCGTTTGTGATGTCAGTTTGAGTAAAACAGCGGCGTTAAATTATTAAATGTTTCTTTTCTAGTCCTGTCAAAAACACTGATCGTCATGGGCCTCGCTGAGAAGACGAGTCCAGAGATGCTCAAAAGTGTCTTTGAAGGAGCCGTCAACGCAAGAGTCACTGTAAATAAGAAAGACGTTTCAAAGAGGTCTGTAGTGCGAAGCTGTCTCTTTACTGTGTTAACTGCTTAAACTGAGTTCACGATTCTCACTTGGATGCATTTTACATTTCATTTTCGTCAGGTTCGGCTTTGTGAACTTTGGCAGCGATGAAAGTTGCAAAGCTGCTAAAGAGGCTATGGAGGACTGCGAGCTAGATGGCTGCAAAGTGACTATCGCTTATGCATATCCCAAGGGTAAAAAAAGTCGGCGAGCCTAAGGAGGCTTGGAGGGGGATCCCGATGGAAAGTCTGCAGGTCTGTAAGCTGGCAAAGAAGGAAGAAAGTTGACAGGTGGAAGAGCGAGGACAGGAGGAAAGACGTAACCTACTGCCTCATAAAATGCTCATTATGGAGAGGTCAGCAGACTATAGTGTAGACTGTGTGATCACACACAGAGGGATGAAGTCCCCTTTAGCTTCACTGTAGCGCTTTACTGTCTTTTACTTCATTGTTTTGTTTTTGTTTTGCTTCTTTGCTCAAACCCTGAATTAAATCCACTGTAGTCCACAGAGTTTTTCTTCTTGTTTGTTAGTGAGTACAACTTGATGATGCTATCTTCACTTTGGGTTAGATTTTCTACACCGACATGAAAAGTATGTAAAGAATAATGTACCTAATTCAATTCCAGTACCAAAAAAGTTGGGCCACTGTGTAAAATGTAAGCAAAAAAATAAAATCCAGTGATTTTCAAATCTCGTAAATCTATATTTTATTCAGAGTAGAACAATTCAGTTCATTTTTATTTTTATATATCGCCAAATAACAACACAGAAAAAGAACATAGAAAACCTGTCAAATATTTAAACTGAAGACATTTATCATTTTAAGAAAGAAAAATCTGTTTGAGTTTGACGGCAGCAACGTGACATGTTCGTGTTTACCACTGTGTAGCATCCTGTCTTCTTTAAGCAACAGCGCATAAACATCTGGGAACTGAGGAGACCAGCTGCTGAATTTGGGAGAAGAATGTCGTCCTATTGTTGTCTCGGTGATTGTAGCTGCTCAACAGGCCAGTCCAGATCGTCACTATGGAGCTGCGCTGCTGTAATAGATGCAGCACGCGCTTTAACATTATCCTGCTTAAGTATGCAAGACTTTCCCTGAAAAACACGTCTTCTGGATTGGAGCATATGTTGCTCTAATACCTGTATATAGCTTTCAGCATTGATGGTGCTTTTCCTGATGTGCAATCTGGCAGTTCCAGAGCACTAATGCACCCCCATACCATCAGAGCTGAACAGTAGTGCCGCCTGAGGTCCATTCGCAGATGGTGTATTATAGTTTGCACACACACAGATTTCTCCAGATTATTTTGAAGATATTATGTACTGTAGATGATGAGATATTTAAAGAATAGAGAATTTCAGAACGGTGAACCTCTGCCCGTCTTTACGTCTGAGAACTTCTGCCTCTCTAAGATACTCTTTTTAAACCAAATCACGTTACTGACCTGCTGCTGATTAACACAATTCATTTTAAATTGTTCCTCCAGGTGTTTCTTTTTAGTACCGCTTAATCTTTTAGCCTCTTGTTGCCCTGTTCCAATGCTTTTAAAACATAAAACTCCCATAAAATTCAAAATGACATCATTTTGCACTTGGTGCTCACTATGGACCGACTTTGTTTTAGACAATCATTCTGTGCGTCCTTCTGATGATCTGATGACTTTTGCAGGTTTTAACAAGCGCTGTGCTCGCTGCTGGGTTCGGCATTCTGAGGGAAGAATAGAGCAAAGCAGGCAGAGCTTTAGTAGATCTGCAGAGCTTTTTGGAGTAACACTAACAAATTTAAGCTGTTTACACACATTGCTGACCCGCAACAAGCTACATGACTGAGCTGTGCCTAGCTTGCACTTTGCTTGGTGCTGGGACAGACTGCTGTGGCACAGTGAAAAATGACATTGCACAACATGTGCCAGACTACAAATGGAAAGCTTGCAGTACTACAAATCTGCAGAATCATATGTAGATATATTCAAGACAACAGACTAAGACTGTTCAGCTATTCAGCTATTTAATTCAGCTATTATTAAACTTAAACTAAAACCTGTCCAGATAAGGATTTAATTTGGAGTTTACTTTTTTATCATTTTGTGCTTTGACCTAAATTTTAATTGGCTATTTAGCTTTGATTCAGATCAAATGGAAACTAAGTTAATGTATATGTTTGTTTCAGGAAAAGGACGCAGAGGTGGATCGCAGGATGCTGAACTTTGCATATATGACTTCTTTTCTCTTGATTTAATGTGAAGCCTGTGTGTTTCTGTAAAATGGTCAATACTCGTGCATCTGACAGCTTTAAATTCAGTTGTCATATTTTGCACTTTAAACCGTTCATCTTATAAATATATAAAAACTCATGAAAGAAGCCCGCCTTGTTGGCACTCATGTAACGTCATTTCATGTCAAAACGTCTGTGAAGGTTCTCAGTCATCCAGGTCATCGTAGTCAAAGGAGCTATTTCCAAGCAAAGGAGCTTCTTTCCAAGCTCCTTTGACTTCATGTCAAAACGTTTATTACGATTTGATAAGATGATGAAATAGATTTTTGAAACAAAACCAAGTTTTTTTTTGTGTGTGTTTTATTTTTTATTTATTTATTTATTTATTTTTCTAAATGACATCAGAAACAGCAGTATGCGACATTACGTGATGGCAGAGCTTCAGTTCATCCTTTGTCATTTTTTTTTTTTTTTTTTTAATAAATAGGACAGGGGGAATGAATGAGAGAAAGAGGGGGAGAGAAAGAAAGAAAACCACAGGGGAGAAGAGACGGTGAGAAGGGGGGGAAGAGAGAGAGAGAAAAAAAGAACTCCTGGGTCACCTGTATGGAGAAAAAAAAAAAACAAACAAACAAAAAAAACAAACAGAGGAGACAGCAAACAACAAAGAGCAACATAATAATAGAGAAAACAAAGCACCATCACAATAAACTAGCTAGTCATAGATATCAATATTTACTAAGTAATAAACGATATTGTGCAGCACGCAAGATAGACAGCGCACAGTGTGCTTTGAGGCAGCAGCCAAGAAAGCTTTAGTCCGCGTCTGTGAATACCCATGTGTGCATACCTGTGTGGATCAGCATGCTTGCATTCCAAAGGTTTCTCCATGTAATGATCAGCTAGGGAGTGTGGGGGGGCCACAGCCCCGTCCTCCAGGGTGTGAAGCGGTTGTGTTTTATTTTTAACATCTGCAATAAAGAGATAAAAGGTTAACTTGGTGAAACTTCTTAGCGGCCTCCGTCCTGAAACAACACCACCCTCACGGCTAAACGTGCCCCAATATCAAACCACGAATAACCAGTCTGAATACTGCGAGTCAGCCTTGCACACGATTCGTTGCAACTTGCAGAAATTCGCCCCAAAAGCGGTGTCCTTCAGTGACCTCACATCCTGTTTTCCCCACTTCCTTGTAAATGGACCGGTTTGGGACGGTCCGGGTCGCCTCGCAGCGTGGATCTCTTGCTGTGTCCACCGCGCGTTTCTCCAGACACTCGCTGCACGATCCGCAGTGTTTGCGGGCTGCAGAGGGCATCCAAGCAAACTTTAATGCAGCAGCTCCACCATGCAGGGGCTGATCTGATCCAGCAGAGAGAGTGGAGGCATCGGTAAGTCGGCAGCTCGCATGAATCCACGCTCGTTTACGCGATGATTGTAACGTTTTTGGACGCTTTCAGCAAAAAATGCGCCAAATCTCAGTTTAGCGACAGCTTGCGAAACTTTTTTACGACTTTGAGCCATGTTGGTGAAAGTTAGAGAGACTGGAAAGTGCTTTGCGTCCACTGATCATGCCCGATAGGCTGTGATTTAAACCGTGGAAATCTGTGTTTTTTCTGCTCTTACACTCAAACATCAACAGTTGAAATTTTCGCATTTAAAGCAGCGCGTTTATCGCTTTGGTTGTCGGATTTGTTAAATATGGCTCAAGTGGGGCTGGCATGTGGTGGAGACACCTTTTAGAGGATTCACACACCTGGGTCTGTGTGGGCTGCATGTGCTGAAGGGTTTAAGCTGTCATGTTGCACATGTGTACTTGAACAGCTCGGCTAAATCCCTGCTACACATTCAGGACTGGCTTTGATTTGATTTGGACACTCCAATATATTTAAGATCAAGCCATTGCTTACATAGAGTGTCAGATTCTTGCAGAGTGCAGCAGTGTTTCAGTTTTATTTATTTCATATCTGCCCCTACAAGTTTTCCTGGCACAGAGAAGCACCGTGTGTTCACTTTTAGTGACTTTTTAATGGTGATAAAGTGGTTTTATATACAGATAAAGGGAAAGTTAAAGGAAAAGCCAATATAAAGGCTGTTGGTAAGGTGTTTGGACAGAACTGCTTTTATGCACATCTGCTGGTTGTCCACAAGCTCCACTGGAGGAATTAACAACTTTAGCTAAAAGATATTGTCTCATATCAGATCTGATAACTATGAAGGGTGTAGTTTATGATTTCTATCCTTATCAAATCTGGAAGAGACCAATCTCATCTCTTATCGTCTTCATTTATGCACTCTACTTGGTTTCTGCTCCTTTACCATGAATTTGTGCATGTGTGAGTTCAGTCTGTGGCAGTGCTGAGGTGTTACTGAAGCCCAGGTTGCTTTGATAGTGGGCTCCAGCTCCCCTTGTTTTTGGGTTGTCTCACCTTCTTCTATAGATTCTTTGTGGTGTTTGAATCAGGTGAGTTGGCTGGCCAATCAAGCTCTAATAGTAGATGGCTGTGTTGACCTTGAATCTGATAAAAAATAAAGTGGACCAACCACCACCGATGCCAGCAGATCACAGACTGCAGAAACTTTACACTGGATTACAAACACCTCGGGTTCTTTGCCTCTCTGCTCTTCATCCAGACTCTATGCCAAATTTACTTCTGTTTTAAAAGAGGATTTTGGACCGCTGAGCAGTTCGTTTTCTCGTTAGCTCAGGTAAGACATTTCTGAATCCCTGGTTCAGGTGTGGCTTCCTATTATGACTCTCGTCGCTCCTTTCCTGAGGACCTCTGTTCCCGGTGGCTGTAGATGCAGACACCAGTCTAAGTTCACTCCTCTTGAAGCTCTCCCAAGTTCTTGAATTAACTTTTCTTCACAGTCACCTTAAGGCTGAAGGTGCTTGTGCGCCTTTTCCCTTCCAGTCAGCTTTCTGTTGATGTGCTTCTATACCGCACTCTGAGAACAGCCAGCCTTTTCAGCTGTGACCTCCTGTGGTTCACCCTGCTCGTGGAGGATGTCGATGATCATCATCTGGGCAACTGTGAAGTCAGCCGGCTTCCCCATGATTGTGGTTGCGTGTACTGAATTAGACCAAGAGGTACACAGTATTATTCACCCAAACCCCAAATGAAATCTTTGAATACTTTTCATTCAATAATTCTTTGAGCTGTAAACTCTGAGTTATCACATTGCAGTTTCTGTATAGCGAGTCTAGAATACGTAACAATTTCACTTTCTTAAATAACTGAGAGAAAACTTTGAATTTTTCCAAAGATATTGTGAGTTTTTGAGATGCATCTGATCAGAGCTGATCAAAGCTGAGGTCTATTTGTTTTCCTTTTTTTTTTTTTTTTTTTTTTAATTAAAATTTTCCATGGAATAAAAAATGCACTTTAATGTTAAACCTTTAAATCAAAATTGCAAAGAGTGCTAAATGAAAAAGTACATTTTAAATATTAAGTACTGTATTACAGACATGGGCCAGGTCAGGCGGATGACGCACACAAAACTGCAGCTGTGACTGTTTTTGAACTTAACAATAGTGCAAAGGTTTCTGTGTATATTGCGGCCTATCATGCACTGATTGTTGCTTAATACTATTCTTATATTTATTATAAGTAATTAACAGATGTGTTTGGACTGGGGTCATGCAGAGTGAGTAGGATTATGATGTGCAGATTGCACACTGTCTGTTTTTATTACATTCCTGATTATTGATTTGATAGATAAATAAAGCAAGTGTATAAAGTGCTTCGAGTCATATTGAGTGCATCAACAATACTGTTCCGGCAAACTTGAAAATCGGCAACATTAAGAATGAACTGTCAGGACTTAATGAAGGTAGATGTTTGCAGAAGAATCACAAGAGGCTTGGAATACGTTGGAGCATTTTTCAGTTCAGGCGGGTTCGGTGACAGATCTTTCTTCCACACAGACACCTCATCGGTTATCTCACGGATAAGATTTTTGTCCTTGTCGTGATGTTGTTTGACTTGTATCTAACTTTATTTTCATCTCCAATGATGAAAAGCCAAATAGGAAAAAAAAATAAATAAATAAATGGCTGACTTCATTATTAGTTTAGGTTGCTATCTCTTGAGAGACTATAAAATGAAGTCATTTTATGCCCTTGACTGCTATTGAAGGACCTTTATCGACTACACAGAGTTGAAGAGATCCTTGATAGCTGAAGAGCTTCCACTAGTGATGACACACCTGCGGGGTATACAGTGGTGACAAGTTATACTTTTTTGCATTTCTTCGTAGTTTCGGGACTTCTGAGAAAATGAAGGCGAACGAGGTGAAGCTCATCAGCCCAGGCCTGGAGGATGAGATGGTGAGTATCATTTCAGTTATTTCACTTTTTGGTTTTCTCATATCATCTACTTTTGGCATGTAAATGCACCAGTGTGTGTAAGTATTGTGTAAAAGAAGAGTGAGTTTCAGTCAGATGGGTACAACTGTTTTTTGTTTTTTGTTGTTGTTGTTGTTCTAAAGGAAGCAGGTTGTGTTTACTACAGATGGACATCAGCCAATGGTCTGTGGACTTGGCGTGTTAAAGCCTCAACTGTGTTACTGTTGGCCCGTTGGTTTACTAGATCCAGAAGTTATAATATTTAGACATGTGGGTGGAGAGCTAAGTTATCACCTAACACTAGGAAGCCATAAACTATGGGCAAAACGCATGGACATGGCTAACTGGCGTTCAGTAACAGACCAATAAATACTTGGATGGTCTGAACCACTAAGCAGACAGTATTATTTGGCAGGCCATTGCATTAATCCAATATACTGATAGTTGTAACTCGCTACAAAGTAACATGTTTTTTGGTAATGCACTAACTGAATGCAATGTGATTACTGTATTAAAGTTGCAATTATGCCGGTACTTAAATTACAAAGGCTCTCCAGTTATCTGCACGTCAGGCAGGTAGAACTAAAACGGCATATTTTGTGTATCATTTTTGTCTGCTGGGCTACAGTCAGCTGATTTCAGTTAATGTGCAGAGAGCTGGAAAACCGGAGTGGTGTACAACATTTAAAGAGTGGAAATTTGGGCATTACCTTTTTTCTTTGCATGAGGGAACAAGAACACGATGCAGAAACAGTCGCATTATACTGACATCATCAGCTCCTTGCAAACATTAGACAGCATGCTAACACAGAGCTAGCTAATAACCCAGAGTGTTAACGCTGAATGTTTGCCTACGCCAAAACCAGCAGCCGCCTGAACCTCAACAGGTAACAAAAGCAGTGATTATCGCTATTTTTGAAATATAAATGTAGCATCCATTCCTACCTGTACGTGTTTCTGAGGTAGAATCACCATAGTGATCGCTTTCAAGATTCTTTGGGCTGGTTTACATTATTGCTTTGTGTTCAAGGATCGTGTGTGTGTGTGCGCGTGTGTGTGTGTGTGTGTGTGTGTGTGTGTGTGTGTGTGTGACTGGAAACTAGAGATGGCACGATACCACTTTTTTTATGTCCGATACCGATACCGATATCATAAGTTTGGATATCTGCCGATATCGATATGAATCCAATATAGTGTTTTTTAATCAACAAAACTGTTTTTTAAATATCTTGCTGCAAGTTCATACTCAAGTTTAAAACAACAACTACACTAAAGCTATTCTGTTAAACCTGTATGCAAAAAAAAAAAATTTCATAGTTCAGCAATACTGATCAATCTAATAAACTTAAACCTACACCATCCTCCCTATTCTGGTATTTTAAAGAGTACTTAGCATAAATATTAAGCAACCTAACTAATAGGGTTCCAACTCCCAGCAACAACAAAAATAAATAAATAAAAAATAGGGAACCACCCCTCACGCTCCACCTCATGATGCTTAATCGACATAATCAACCTTAATTTGATGCAGTGTGAAAAAAAATGCACAGAAATCAATTATTTTTCAAGAAATATTAAATAGATTCAACATCTTTCTTCAACAAAATTGCAGACTGCACAGATGGTACCTTCCCAAAGGAAAAAGTACTATAGCTTACTAGGGTATATTAGACTTAACAGTTACTATATACAATAATGGACTTCTATACATTTTACATCAGATTAAAACTTTGGGTGTAAGATTCAGATAAATATTAAATAATTAAAAGCTCGACATTTTAAATGAGAATAAGAAAGAAAAGTATGTCTTTGTGCCCCCTTTTCCCTGTTCATGCCCTATCGGCCCCCCTGGCTAAACTTTGCTAGATGCGCCCCTGCACAGTTACCAGCGTAGAAAGTAATATTAAATACATTCTAACAACAGCTGATCAAGCTTAAACGTGCTGCTGTTGTTCAGCCGCTGGTTTCCTCATTCTGGTGCAAAGTGGACCAAAAGCAAACTAGAGACACGGACTCGCGACAGAAAAGCCGATCAGCTGATCGTTAAGCAGTTTCATGATTGAAGTAGCAGCGAGAAGAGGCAGTCGCTCCATATATCGCTTGTTAAGCTTAACGCAGGAATGCTTTACAAACATTCAGAGATGGACTTACACACTTGCTTTACTTCTCTCGGGGATAATTTTGTCGGAGATGAAATGCCGGGTTGCTAGCGAAGCTCCAAATGCTATCCAGACCACCGACAGGTCCCGCATGCCACAGCCGCTCTATCACGTGATGCATACTGCTCCGACGTGCTAACGTTCTGAGGTGAGTTACGGCGTGTTGCAAGTTTTGTGAGGTGCTTTCGTGATATTTAATGGATCGGATTACATTTTTTATTTTTCTCCGATATCCGATCCAGTAATTTAGGTCAGTATCGGACCGATACCGATACATAATATCGGATCGGTCCATCTCTACTGGAAACTAAAGCTTATGTTGTTAACTGGTAATTATGTGAGAGTGCGAGTAATGCAAAAGGAATGTAGTGATTAGCAGAGGTGGCAAAAGTACAGAGATTTTGTATTTAAGTAGAAGTACAGATACTGTTTAAAAATACTCTAGTAAAAGTTGAAGTACTGATTCAACTTCTTTACTCAAGTATAAGTGAAAAAGTACAGGCTCTGGAATGTACTCGGAGTAAGAAAGTAGCTCTTTGAAGAACCTTTCTGCCAGCTGTTTCATGCAAAGTTTTCAGTTTAATTTTTATTTTTTGCCCATTTCTTCCACATTATCAGTGTGGTCACTGATTTTCCTTGCCGGTTTGAGCTGTGTTTTAGCTCAGTGAGATGAGCAGCCGTTCTCAGACTGCGAGGCCCGGGTTCAAATCCCGCTTATGGCAACATTTCTTTCAGTTAACAGTTAAACTTTTTTTTTTAAACACTTTTCAGCAGAAATTCTGCTCATTCACCGCTTTTCAGCGCAACGTTCTGCTTCTTTCCATCTTTTCTGCAGAAATTCTGCTCATTAAACTCTTTTCAACAAAATTTTTAGCCTTTTCACCTCTTATCAGCACAAATCTCAGCAGCTTCTGCTCATTTCAGCAGAATTGTCAGTCTCTCCACCTCTTCTTTGTGAGAATGAGTTTGGCTCAGTGAGCTGAGTAGCTGCCGTGAGACCAGAAGGGCCAGGTTCGAATCCTGCTCACGGCAAAAAAAAAATTTCAACACTTTTCAGAAAAAATTTCTCCGTCTTTACCCCTTTCAGTAGAATTTTTTGATTTTCACCACTTTTCAGCAAAACATTTCTGCTTCTTCACCTGTTTTCAGCAGAATTTTCAGTTTCTTCACCGCCATGCAACTTTTTGCAACTTTTCAACCTTTTCAGCTTTTTTCAGCATTAAGGCATCCACACAGCATTTTCGCAGGAAATGCAAATTTTTGTAGTTCTAATTGTAGTCAGCCTGAATCTGTTTAATAGAATATGAATTTAACCACAACCACAATAAATTCAAAATACACAACTTTATTCAACCAGATGTCAGCAGATGTTACTGATTTCCATCCTCGATACAGTACACAGTTTATGCTGTCTTTATATTAGACACTATAAAGTTGGTATGAAGGTGAATTCAGTGAATGGATCTCAGCATCATCATCTCTGCCACCCTTCATGTAACCTAACTCTGACCATGAAACCTTAGCCACTGTGCACCGGTCACACACTGTTCTTTACTTTAAACTCATCACAGTGCAGCAAACAAACCTGTTTATCCTGTGCTAACTTGCAGAGGATTTTCGTGTATCCTTTAAATAGCACAGTTAGTCTACCTCAGTTTGTTTTTCATATTGTGCAACCTGCTGCAAAACATCATAATGTGACATGTACAGACCCAGTATCTGATTTAAAAAAGGGGACTTACATGTAAGATTTACATTTCCAGTTAGTCAAACACCAATGAGCCATCCTTACCTTTAAATCTAACCTCTCTTCCTTTCCTGTCTTTGTCATCTTTCTCCATCTCTGAGTGAAGTTGGCTCTCTTTCTTTTCTCTCCTTGTGAAAACCAGCAGCTCGACCTTTAGTTAGCAGATAAACTGCACACAAACTGTTTGTGTGTTTGCTGATAGAAATGCTGTATTTGAAATTAGCTGCCATTTACAAAACATTACTGCCTTTATGCTCGCTCATCTTTCGTGGGGCTAGCTAGATGCTGAAGTACTGCAACTTCTGGACACCTGCAGTCATTCTGGTACTGTACCAAAAAAAAAGAAAACACGCCTCACTTTAATCCCTTTAACTTTACCAGGCAGTTTTTTTTACATCTTTAATCTCTTTTTATGGCACATCACTTGCCGAATAGTACTGGAACAGGATGGCCTTTCATGTGTTACTGTTTAGGCTCAAGTCGGTTTGATATCTGAAAGTCATGAAATAATAACTCTCCTCAAATGCCTTAAACCTAAGGTAATGAGTCTGTTTTGAAAATATAAGGATTAGAAAGTACAGATATTTGTTTAAAAACGTAGAGCGTAAAAATAAAAAGTTGTTTAAAAAAAAAAAAAAAAAACTCAAGTAAAGTACAGATACCTATGGAAGCCCGTTTCCGCCACTAAACCCCCCCCCCCCCCCCCAAAAAAAAACAAGTATCCATAGGTCAAAATTTCGAGTTATTTTCTCGAAATTTCGTGTTAGCTCTGCCAATCAGTAATCTAGGTGAATGAGGTCACTTTCTTGTTACCTGGAAGCATATGGCGCAGAGTAACGCGCACTATAACCGGATCGCAACAAATTGGCTCTTTCGCGAGTACGTTTGCTGATAGTAACGCCATGTGATTCAGCTAATAACACAAGGATTTCATCATTTTTGAAGCCACGCTGAAAATACTCAGCAATCTGTGGATTCATGACTGGATGTAATACTGGTAGCTTAGCTGTAGCATTTGTAGCTGAAGGTTTCAGCTTCCGGGTAACAAGGAAATGACATCATTCACATAGATTACTGATTGGCAGAGCTAACTTGAAATTTCGAGTTACTTTTCTCAAAATTTTGAGTTAATAAGTTGAAATTTTAAAAAATAACTCAAAATTTCAAGTTATGGATTTATTTATTTATTTATTTATTTATTTATTTTTTTTTTTACTTGCGGAAATGGGCTTCCATAGATACCTGAAATTTCTACTTAAGTACACTTAAAAAGTATTTGTACTTCGTTACTTCCCACCCCTATGATTAGTATTAACAATTTCTTTATACTGGGAGCAATTAAGTATGCATCCTTCTTAAAAAAGGTAACTAGTAATGGGGTGGGGGGTAATTGATACAGCATAGCTGCATTTTGTGTTGCGATATTGTATCGATATAGACACCAAAAAAATTTTTTTTTGTTAAATTAATTAAAATACGATGGAAAAACTACAAACTTAAACTCTGATAATTAAATACACTCAACAAAAATATAAACGCAACACCTTTGTTACTGCTCCCATTCCCCATGGGATGGACGTAGAGACCTAAAATTCATTCCAGATACACAATATAACCATCCCTCCCAAACAGTGGTCACAAATCAGTCCAAATGTGTGGTAGTGGGCACATCTGCTATATTGAGATAATCCATCCCACCTCACAGGTGTGCCACATCAGGATGCTGATCTGACATCACGAGTAGTGCACAGGTGTACCTCAGACTGCCCACAACAAAAGGCCACCCTGGAATGTGCAGTTTTTTTGCGCTATTGGGGGTCTGGGGACCCAGAACCGGTCAGTATCTGGTGTGACCACCATTTGCCTCATGCAGTGCAACACATCGTCGCATGGAGTCTATCAGATTGTCAATTGTGGCCTGTGGACGCCATCGAATGTGAGCATTTGCCCACACAAGTCTGTTACGGCGACGAGCTGGAGTCAGGTCAAGACCCCGATGAGGACGACGGGCATGCAGTTGAGCGTCCCTGAGACGGTTTCTGACAGTTTGTGCAGAAATTGTTTGGTTGTGCAAACCAATTGTTCCAGCAGCTGTCTGGGTGGCTGGTCTCAGACGATCTTGGAGGTGAACCTGCTGGATGTGGAGGTCCTGGGCTGGTGTGGTTACACGAGGTCTGCGGTTGTGAGGCTGGTTGGATGTGCTGCCATATTCTCTGAAACGCCTGTGGAGACGGCTTATGGTTGAGAAATGAACATTCAATGCACGGGCGACAGATCTGGTTGACATTCCTGCTGTCAGCATGCCAATTGCACGCTCCCTCATTGCTTGTGGCATCTGTGGCATTTTGCTGTGAGACAAAACTGCACATTCCAGGGTGGCCTTTTGTTGTGGGCAGTCTGAGGTACACCTGTGCACTACTCATGATGTCAGATCAGCATCCTGATGTGGCACACCTGTGAGGTGGGATGGATTATCTCAATATGGCAGATGTGCCCACTACCACACATTTGGACTGATTTGTGACCACTGTTTGGGAGGGATGGTTATATTGTGTATCTGGAATGAATTTTAGGTCTCTACGTCCATCCCATGGGGAATGGGAGCAGTAACAAAGGTGTTGCGTTTATATTTTTGTTGAGTGTATGAATTACTGTTAAATGTGAATTTCTTTTTATGTAGACAGCATTGATGTTCTTTTTTTTTTTTTCAGTGATTTGTCGCAGTTAATTGGTGTATTATCAGAAACAGATTGCACGTAATTACCATTCATTCACAGACTGATAGCAGACTGTCTTACATTTAAAGCAGGTTTTAAGGACAGTGTTGGTACGCTTGATGATCTCATTTTGCAGCCAAAAAATAACTGACGTGAGATAACTTTATCGTATTGCAACAAAACAGATACTGATAAAGTTTAACTTTGAGGACATAATTTGTAGTTGAACAACATATGTCACTGCAGTGCTCAGCAGGTCACACAATGTTAATAATCACAGTAATATTGTATTGTGGGTTGTCTACTGAGTCCCACCTCTAACTAGCTGTGCATTAACATATAAGATGTAAATCGGTGTTAGACTCCAGATTAGAATAAGTCACTAATATGTTTTTCCAATTCTCTTAGTATTTATTACACATTGAATATCTTTGATTTCAAATTCAGTTTCAGTTAGATGAAATAATGCAGGTTTTGTCCGTCCATCCCTGGTTTGAGACTGGGGGGAGGCACCAGCTTCAGGGGGGGGGGTCACAAGCTAGCGAGCTCCTTGTGCCGGTCCCAATCACAGATAAAAGGGTGGATTGCAAGAAGGATGCCATTCCTGATGCATTCCAGTGCACACCATCCACCTGCTTTGGGAAATACTTAGTAGAGAATCACTTGTCTATTAATTAATCTGTGGCTGAAATAAGTCCTTGAATCCAGCATATTACCAGGTGTTTTACAGACAAGAGACAACTACGCAGCCATGTTAACATGTTAGCGTATCTGTGCAGGAGGTGTCGGGTTACAGACCCTGTCTGTGGAAGATGATCCTGGTGGGCGCAGGTGTTATTTGCTCTGGTGGTCTCCTGCTGCTGCTCCTCTACTGGTTACCTGAGTGGGGTGTGAAGAGCACCTGTACTCACACCACGCTGAAGGACGCACACACAGTGCTGCTCAGGACAACGGTATGTGCTGTAGTTTAATATTGAAATGAAGCATTTTATTTCTGTGGCACACATACTGTTCCATACTGTGTCTGATAAATTTGGTGTGGCCTCACGAACAGGAAAACTGTGCTGCTTTATATTGTTACCTCAGGATGAGTTCAGACAGTGGTTTCGAGCCAAAGTGCATGTGATGTTGGCTCCTGGGAAGAAGCCCTTTGACAGTTTGGCTTCCCAGCCTGAAAGCCAGGTAACAAATGGAGACGGAGACCTTGGTGTCAGCGCTGTACACGAAGACTGCTACGGACAGTTTTCTCACAGGCAGCTGGTTCAGGTACTTTAGTATGAAGCCGTGTCTCCTGTTACCATTTGATAGTTTTCTAACTAACCCATTTTAAACAAATCTGTTTCACAGACTAAGTGTTTGGATTCTCCCCTCTCCCCCTCTCAGGTTCACTATTTCGTCCACCACAGCGCTCGATACTACTGGAATGATGTGATGCAGAACTTTGAATTATACAAGTAAGCATCCCACTGAGTATGTGTGCTGTAGTCTTGTGTTCAGAATATTTGATGTGCTACATGTATTACAGCTTTTTTTTTTTTTTTTTACAAATTCAGTTAAATTATATGAATATATAAATTTATATATATATATATAAATTATATATGCTATATATATTATATATGCTTTAAACGTAAAAGCGTGAGGAGGTGTAACAGAATAGTTTTTTTGTTGATTGCATAGTTTTTGCCAGGTTCTGCATGATCAGATACACACCGATAAGGCATAACATTATGACCACCTGCCTAATATTGTGTTGGTCCCCCTTTTGCTGCCAAAACAGCCCCCACCAAACAATGGATCCTTTAGGTCATGTAAGTTAGGAGGTGGGGTGTCCATGGGTCCGACTTGTTTCTCCTGCACATCCTGCATACATGAAGCAGTGACCCCTGCAGACCGAGAACGCCCCACGATAGCTGCAGCTTTGGAGATGCTCTGACTCAGTTGCCCAGCCATCACAATTTGGCCCTCGTCAGACTCTTAAATCTTCACACTTCCCAGATTTTCCAGCTTGTAACACATCACCTTTGAGGACAAAATGTTCACTTGCTTCCTAATACATCCCACCCACTCACAGCTGCCACGATGAAGAGATAATCAGTGTTATTCACTTCACCTGTCAGTGCTCATAATGTTATGCCCGGTCGGTGTGTGTGTTGCTCTGCTCAGCTGCAGTTGACATGAATTGTATTCATTTTCTAGAGGCCTGGAGGATGTGAATGTGAGCTGTGCAAGCCTTCACTCTGAGCACAGCTCTGGGCTTTCTAAAACATTACAAGACTACAGGTACATGCTGGGCTTTCTTACAGGCTGTTTTCTTAAGTTATTTGCTCATTTAAAAAAAAAAATGAAGAAGCAGCAGATGGATTTTTCATGATGGACAAATTGGATTCTTCTTTATCAGGAGGCTGTTTTTTGGGGAGAATGAGATTGCAGTGAGAGTGCCCTCTCTGTTAAAGCTTCTGGTAAAGGAGGTGAGTTTCAAGCTCTTGCATAACATATTTTCTTACAGCACATCTATCATTTCTTCTAATTCCCCCTGTTTGCATGTTTTTTTTTCAGGTCTTGAACCCATTTTACATCTTCCAGCTCTTCAGCATTATTCTCTGGAGCTTTGAAGATTATTATTATTATGCCTCAGCCATTGTTTTAATGTCCATCATTTCTATCGCTACCTCACTGTACACCATTAAAAAGGTGGGTCATGCCTGAGACGGCTCTGCTCTCGGTCACCCGTTTTCAACTGGTGACCGACTGGTGACTGGTTGTAATGTTCTGGTGCCTTTCAAGAGCTGTTTTTCTTCTCCTTTCAGCAATACGTCATGCTGCACGACATGGTGGCAGCCCACAGCGTGGTTCGTGTTTCTGTGTGCAGAGGGAATAAAGGCATGTTTTCATCTCTGATCATGACACACAGCTAATAGCTGCTTTGCCTTGTGACTGGCTACAGAGACAGTGTGTATCCAAAGTCTTCTTTCATGATCTTGACCACAGATATTGAACAGGCCATGTCAACGGAGCTCGTGCCCGGCGATGTCATCGCCATTCCAGCGAATGGGATGATAATGCCGTGCGACGCAGTGCTCGTCTGCGGAACCTGCATTGTGAACGAGAGCATGCTGACAGGTGAGACTGCTCTTCGCCGCGCTCGCCGTGGAGAAAAGTTACTACCGTTCTTCCAGGAATCAGTGGTTATCTCTCGTCACTTATCTCTTTACACTTTATGACTGTTCGTGAGAGGCAGCTGGTACTTCCGTCACTGCTACAATATATCAAAGATTAAGCTGGCTTTGATTTTTAGCTCGTCTAGCTGAAGGACTGATTAGCTTATGCCACGGCGAGGCGTTCTTTGCCCGTCCACAGTTCAGAAGAACTTAGGTCACATTTGTCATTTTACAGGGAATAACCTGATGAGCTATTATGTCATCATTACATTTTTTTTTTTTCTTCTTTTTTTTTTTTGCCCACATTGTCATACATTACTTTATTGTATCATCACTGGTCCTTTAAAACAAGTTCAGCAGGCTCTAACTTATGCAAAGTTCATCTGCTTTCCTTGAATGAATCCATAGATTTGGACATCATATCCTTCTCTGACCTTTTGCTCTCAGTTAGAAAGCTGTTAAGGCACCTCACACTTTGCTCAGTTTAAGATAATTTTACTCTGATTGGCTGGCGTTCACAAACAGGAGGTTTTTAAGAGCATGTGGGCGGGGCTTTGCAGTAGTCACATTAGAACGTAGAAGCTCGTCCTGAAAACATGGACCCAGATGTACCTGGATCCAAGGCAAGCATCTTCTAACATTTGCACATTATTGTTTACCAACTAAAGGAAAACACGCTAATATACTTTGAAATTGGACTTTTTCCACCCCAACCAGTGAGTAAACTAAAAGCATCGTCCAGTCTTTAATTAGCGCTACGATTCATGGTTTGGAAAAATTACAAAAGTTCAAAATGCCTTCCTTCTTCACATTTTCCAAAGCTGTCCAGCGAGGTGACTTGAAGCCAGGTGGACGCTGAAGCCTGCCTATATGTGAATGGGAATGATGCGAGCTCTGAGATGTTTTATTTTCTGCATCTCTAGTGTTCTCATTTTAAAAGTCAAGTCAAGTTTATTTATAGAGCACATTTAAAAACAACCAAGGCTGACCAAAGTGCTGTACAGTAAATACAGATAAAAATACAATAGAACACAATTTCGTAATAACACCTCGCTGATAAAAATAAAATAAAAATATATAAAACAAATAAATTAAACCTTTCTAAAAGCCAATGAAAAGAGGTGAGTTTTAAGAGCGGTTTTAAAAGTTTCTAGGCTTTTGGAGAGTCTGACGTGAGGAGGTAAACTGTTCCACAGTCTGGGTGCAGCCACAGCAAACGCCCTCTCTCCCTTTGTCTTTAATTTATACCTGGGAACATCTAAAAGCATCAGGTCGGCTGACCTCAAAGATCTCCTGGGGCGATAAGTTCTAAGGAGTTCTGACAGGTAAGAAGGTGCAGTGCCATTTAAAACCTTAAAAGCCAGCAATAAGATTTTAAAATCAATCCTAAAGGCAACTGGGAGCCAGTGGAGAGAGCAGAGAACCGGAGTGATGTGGTCTCTTTTTTTTTTTTGAACCGGTCAACAGGCGAGCGGCAGCGTTCTGCACCAGTTGAAGGCGATGTAGACAGGAACGATCTAGGCCAGCATAGAGGGAATTGCAGTAGTCTAGCCGTGAAGTAATAAAAGCATGGACCACTCTTTCTAGATCGTTCCTGCAAAGGTAAGACTTGACTTTGGCTAAAATCCGCAAATGATAAAAAGATCCCTTAACTACAGAGCTGATTTGTTTATCAAGTTTAAAAGCATTGTCAAAAATAACACCAAGACTCTTAATGGAAGAAGTGCAATCGGAGGTTAGGGGTCCCAAAAAGTCAAGAGAGAAGTTGGGATCTTTAGGAAGCCCAAACACAATGACTTCAGTTTTGCTTTCATTAAGGTGTAAGAAGTTAAGAGTCATCCAAGTCTTAATGTCAGACAAGCAGGAGAGTAGCGGCTGCAAAGAAACATTGCAGTTCAACCTCAGAGGGAGGTAGATCTGAATATCATCGGCAAAGATGTGGAAGGACACATTATGTTTACGGAGCACATCGCCCAGAGGGAGCAAGTACAGAATAAACAACAGGGGGCCTAGTATGGACCCCTGAGGTACGCCACAGGTTAAAGGAGCTCTGGGAGATGACAGTTCACCAAGGTGAACAGAAAAACTCCTATTATTCAAATAGGACTGGAAAAACTTTAAGACAGTGCCCTTTAAACCGACACAATGTTTTTTTTTTTTGTTTTTTTTTTGTTTTTTTTCTAAATGACATCAGAAACAGCAGTATGCGACATTACGTGATGGCAGAGCTTCAGTTCATCCTTTGTCATTTTTTTTTTTTTTTTTTTTTTTTTAATAAATAGGACAGGGGGAATGAATGAGAGAGAGAGGGGGAGAGAAAGAAAGAAAACCAAAGGGGAGAAGAGACGGTGAGAAGGGGGGGGAAGAGAGACAAAAAAAACCCAAAAAAACTCCTGGGTCACCTGTGTCTGGGGGTGGGCGTCCGGGTACACACCGGCTCACTCCTTGGCGGCCGCTTGTCGGGGCCTGGGGCCTGGGGCTCGCTCGGGCCCCTTTGGAGGTGGGGTGCCCCCGGCCTCTCGGCCTAGGGCTCGGTCACTCAGGCGCAGCTGGGGGCCGGCGGAGCTCACGGGCGCGTCACTGCAACTCCCCCTGACTTCTGCTCCGCGGCTGCTGGGCGAGCCCTCATCTGGGACTCTCCTCAGCTCTTACTGGGACAGTGGCGCGGCTGCCCCTCTGTTGGTCTTCCATGGTCTCTTGTGTTCTGGGGGCCTCTGGATGTCTGGAGTTTTGATCTCCTCCATACCCGCTTCACACCCTGGAGGACGGGGCTGTGGCCCCCCCACACTCCCTAGCAGATCATTACATGGAGAAACCTTTGGAATGCAAGCATGCTGATCCACACAGGTATGCACACATGGGTATTCACAGACGCGGACTAAAGCTTTCTTGGCTGCTGCCTCAAAGCACACTGTGCGCTGTCTATCTTGCGTGCTGCACAATATCGTTTATTACTTAGTAAATACTGATATCTATGACTAGCTAGTTTATTGTGATGGTGCTTTGTTTTCTCTATTATTATGTTGCTCTTTGTTGTTTGCTGTCTCCTCTGTTTGTTTTTGTTTGTTTGTTTGTTTGTTTGTTTTTTTCTCCATACAGGAAACCGACACAATGTTGAAGGCGGGATAGCAGTATGTTGTGATCAACAGTGTCGAAGGCTGCTGTCAGGTCCAGGGTTACTAAGACAGCAGCACAACCAGAGTCAACAGTTAAAAGCAAATCATTAAAAACTCTCAGAAGGGCGGTTTCTGTGCTATGCCGAGCTCTAAAACCAGACTGGAACTTCTCATAGAGATTGTTATTGTCAAGAAATAGCTGGAGCTGCGTGAGGGCAGTCATCTGTTTGCCTATCATCTGATAATAACATTTTTTACATCATAGAATTTTTATATTTGACGTTTGTTCCTTTTATTTATGTCTGCCTCGTTGTATTGCTAGGTGTTGTTTTTGTTTTATGACTATTTGTCATAAGTAAATATCCCATGTAATTAAGTACAGTCATGTGAAGAACGTTTTTCACATGACTGTAAACGGTCCTTTGAAAAACTAAGAATACACTATGATTCATTAGCCTGTAAAACCACTTTTGGCAGCAATAACTTATGTATGACACGTGTGTCTTACATCATTATGGGGGATTTTGGGCCACTTATTTCACAGTGTTTAGCTTTTTAACGTTTTTGGGCATCGAGATATGCATAGTTCTCCTGTTAAAGTCCTGCCGCAGCATTTCAGTAAGTTTGCGGTCTGGACTTTGCCAAGGCATTCGCAACACCCCAATTCTCTTCTTTTTAAGACATCTTGATGCAGATTTGCTGCTGTGTTTGGGATCGTTGTCCTGTTCAATGACTAGTTGTTAGACAGATGACATCACATTTGACTTATCACGAGTTTATGGTCGACTCAATAACTGCAGGGTGCCAGGTCGTGTGGATGTAAAACAAACCCGAATCATCACGCCTCTACCGCCGTGGTTGACAGTTTGTTTGAGCTCTCTGTGCTGATATGCACCAGACAAGGTGAAATGCAGACTTTGTTTTTCACGTGACTGTATGTTGAAAGCTGGATCCTGTCCACATATTGTGATGTCCTGGTAGCCATGGTTTTTGGCACCATTTGTTTTTTCCCCTCCTGTAGGTCACAATATGTGATGCCCTGGTGGTTAATTGAATAAATATTTTGCTGGGATTCTTCTGCAATATTTCAGTAAAAGCCATTCTGGTGTTCTGGTCTTCATTTCTGCATCTGTTCTTTTTGATATTTTCTTTTGATTATAAAAAAAATCTCTTTTAGGAGAGAGTGTGCCAGTCACCAAGACCAGTCTGCCCAGTGCTGGCGAGGAAGGAGCCAGGAGCTACAATATAGATGAGCATAAAAAACACACCCTCTACTGTGGTACCCACGTCATCCAGACCCGCTTCTACACCGGAGAACTGGTGAAAGCTGTTGTGGTGAGAACAGGTAAACTGGAGAGAGACGGACTGGGACCCACTGTGGTGGTTTAGCTTCTGCTTTAGACTGAGCACCCTCAAAAGGAAGAAAATAATCAGAGAGTATTACTTGTGTGTCTCCACAGGCTTTAGCACAGAGAAAGGCCAACTTGTGCGTTCTATTCTTTACCCTAAACCCACTGACTTCAAGCTGTACCACGACGCATACCTGTTCCTGTTGTGTCTTGTTGGGGTGGCAGGCATCGGCTTCATCTATACCATCGTCCTGAGCATCATGAACAAGGTATTACTGCTCTTTAAGAGGCTTATGAAGGTCTTCAGTGAGCTGAATCACAGTTGCTGTCTGTTCTCTCCAGGTCCCAGCTAAAACCATCATTACTGAATCTCTGGACATCGTGACCATTACCGTGCCCCCGGCCTTACCGGCCGCCATGACGGCCGGCATCGTTTACGCACAGCGGCGTCTGAAGCGCGTCGGCATCTTCTGCATCAGTCCACAGAGGATCAACATGTGCGGTCAGCTTAACGTGGTTTGCTTTGACAAGGTGAGTTAGAAAATGTAGAAGCTGAGGATCTGAAGTAGCTCAGAAATCAGTCCTCAGACAAAATGCATGGAAATTGGTTTTCAACACATTCAAACCCACTTCCAGTTCAAGCACAAGTTCTTTTTTTGAGAGTGAGTGCATGATTTAATGACCGTAAATGTCTCGAGGCAGAGCTGTGGTCGTGCAAATATGCTGTTTATTCATAGCACCGAGCTTTATGCACTCAAAAGAGTGATGCTGTACAAGTTTATAAGGACTTAGACGTATCTAAGCAGGCTGTGCTTGACATGTAATTTTCCTTTTGTTATCACGAGCACCCAGTGAGCACAATGAGAAACGGGTTGTAATGTTGTTAGTTTGAGAAAAGCATTCAAAGTTGATAAATTTGATTCATTATTCAGTGAAGTCTGTTTTTCCAGGCATTTTCCAACATTTTCTAGATTGTATAATTCATTAAGAGAAGGAACAAATTCATCAGTTCTGAAAATAAAAAGACACAGACTTTATTCATAGTTTGTTTGGTTGTAAAGGAGCTAAAGGTTGTTGTTGTTGGTTTTATTTATTTTTAACACTGACCTCAGTTGGTAGAAAGATTATGTACTAAACAGCTAAATGCTTCCACACAGACATGCTGGGTCACATCTTTGTCCTTGTTTTGTCCTTTGAGGAAGCTGCTTAGTCTTGTTCCGTTCCACTGTCTAGAATTATGGGCTGTTCAGATTGATTTCCTGCTCTTGCTGATGAGATGTACGAGGCCTGAGTTGGTAGCTTCGTAATAATGTGCAGTTTTTGTTTTCCCTCAGACTGGTACTCTGACCGAGGACGGTTTGGACCTGTGGGCCATTCACAGGGCTGAGGATGGCAGGTAGGAAGTGGCAACTTTGGGTTTATTGCCATTCGTGTGCATATTAAGATCAGAGCTCCGAGTATAACCAGAAACAAATAGGAACTGCTATAGCTCACCTCTTTGTGCAAGTAGCAAATATGCCAAAGGCAACTGCAGGTGCCTTAGTTCAACTTGCCCCTCAGTCATTTCCTGCATATTGCTCCCCCCCACTCCATCCATGCTTTACTGTCTAGTCTCTGTAAAGTTCTCTCAAAATAAAGACGGCACATACAAAACGGTATTGCATCACTGCATCATAGCTTTAAAATGCTTCATTTAGCGGCTTGTTGATTTATTGAATAACAAAGAATGCATCTGTATTTTACTGCTGTCCGCTAACAGTTTCTCTAATAATTTTGTCCTGACACATCTGAAGGAAAAGTAATTGTGTCTTCTTTGGTCATAGACTGTAAAATGGTAAATGGCCTGTATTTATATAGCGCTTTACTAGTCCCTAAGGACCCCAAAGTGCTTTACACATCCAGTCACCCACCCATTCACACACTGGTGATGGCAAGCTACATTGTAGCCACAGCTGCCCTGGGGCGCACTGACAGAGGCGAGGCTGCCGGACACTGGCGCCACCGGGCCCTCTGACCACCACCAGTAGGCAACGGGTGAAGTGTCTTGCCCAAGGACACAACGACCGAGACTGTCCAAGCCGGGGCTCAAACCGGCAACCTTTCAATTACAAGGCGAACGCCCAACTCTTGAGCCACGATCACCCCAAACTGTACATAGTAGATGGCAAGCAGAGGGCGTATCTGATCGTGAAAGTCTGAGGCTTTCGTACTCACAGTCGTGACAGTCGTACTCACTTTTGATTTTGACCTTGCTAAATCTTTTGTTGATGAGTTTATGGGCAAAGTCAATTATTTTAAATCTTGTTAAATATATAAAAAGTCTGTTTTTTTTTTTGTTGTTTTTTTGTTTTTGTTTTTTTTTTTTAGAAAATCTTTCTTTGGAGTAAAGCCGCGTATGCTTTAGGGTGTGGCTAACATGTTGCTACAGTAAAGATCCTGAGGACTGTTTCTCGGTTGAATCCACTCGATGCTAATTTCTTCTGATTTCAGAAAACCAACCAAACAACGTCCGCGCTTACATTAGTAGCCTGTGAACCAATAGTTCCATCTTTTATGTACAGTCTTTAACTTTGCCTCTATGAAACACTGGACAGAGAAATTTAGACCTTTACTATCAGGGCTTCTATTAACAGATTTGGAAATGTCACAGAAACTTTGTGTTGTTTTCTCACACAGTTATATAGAGTCACGATTTGCTTCTTTCGCACCTACAAAGAATCGAGTCGTTGAGTCAGACCTTCTCTCTTCACTGCAGCTTTTGTTCACCTGAGTCTGAGGCTGCTAAAGTCAGTCTTGTAAACACTACATTCGTGGCCTGCATGGCAACCTGCCACTCACTGACCAAAATAGAAGGAGAGCTCTCTGGAGACCCTTTGGACCTCAAGATGTTCAGCGCTACAGGCTGGGTAAGCAGAGATTTTGAGTGTTTAGCGTGGTTAGTTACTGATAGCCTGTAAGTGAAATCTCCAGCTCCAAGCTCCAGGAAAAAAAAAAACCTTTATTTACAGCAGCCTTGACTCAGTGATTCAAGGCAGAAAGGTGATGTTTTTGTTTTAGATCCTAGAAGAACCCACAGAGGAAGAAACCGCGCTCCACAATCCCATAATGCCCACAGTTGTACGCCCTCCAAAGCACATCGCCCCTGAAGCCCATCAGAGCAATCCACTACCTCAGAGCATGGTACCGTGACCTCCGTATGTTCATTGATGACTATAAATCAATGCCGGATTTTCCTAATATGACACATTTTGTTTTTTTTTCTTTTTCAGGAGCTTTCTGAATTATCTGTAAGTTGCCACTTCATGAAAACATCAATGTTTTTGTATTCACTTTGTTACTCAGTGTTAAATCTTGTAAATCTGACGTAGCTAACTGAAAATTATAGCCTAGCATGAAGCCTGGAAGCAGCTGTCAAACTGTCTTTGAATCACTTGTTATGAAGAGAATAAATCAACACATTTTTAGAATCGGAGCAATTTCCCCCCCCCCCCCCCCCCCAGTTCAAACATGTGACTTTTGCTCCTCAGGCCTGTGAGATGGGCATTGTGCGTCAGTTCCCCTTCTCCTCGGCGCTGCAGAGGATGAGCATGGTGGTCAGGAGGCTTGGGGCAAAACACATGGACGCCTTCTTAAAAGGGGCACCGGAGGTGGTGGCCAGCCTCTGCAGACAGCACACAAGTCAGACATGGGATGGTTATTTCCTCCCTTTTAATTTGACTTTGCTGTAAAGAAATACAAATGAATAAAATATGTCCTCCCTGTCCCACAAAATCATTTCTTATCTTGTCTCATGTTATATAATAAGGTCACACCAACATAGCTCTGACCTTCTGTTTAGTCCCACAGACGTTCACAGAGACTCTGGAGGCCTACACCAGGCAGGGCTTCAGGGTTATTGCCCTGGCACATCGTCAGCTAGAGTCCAAACTCTCCTGGCACAAAGTCCAGAGCCTCAGCAGGTACTGTACGCCCGTATCCTCAGATAATACTGCCCACAGTGCATGTGGATACTCCCACCCTGAAGAAAATGCTTGTAATGTGGTTTCTCATCTTGCTGATGACGCTTTTAGAAGCTCGAAACTGCTCTTAGAGTAACTTAGCTCAAAGTCCTTCTATTGCAGGGCAGAAAATGTCCTTGCTAAGTGAAACATGAGGAGGAAGGCTTGTTTGAGAGCTTTTATATTGGCAGTATTTGAAATGACTAGCAGTTTTGTCATCTGCCACAATGTCGTGCTGCCAAAAGGCACAAAACTGTTTGAGGCGACTGCAATATGAATGATTTATTAAGTGACTCTATGCTCAAAGACGTGCTCGCTGTACAGCAGCATATTAGTGTTTGTTTCCGGGTGTTTGGGGTCAGTGTGATAAAAGTAGGAAATCATTAACTAAACTTAAAAACAGGAAGAATGTTATGTAAGTGAGCTGAGCTCTTAAACTGCTTTGATGCAGCGATAACCTCAGATTTATGATGTCTAAAAGTCAGAAGTCACCGTGTGTCCCAGATTCATCCTGATATCTGTTTTTCTCTAAATGTGACTTTTTGTGGATTCCTTAAAAAATGGCAGCACAATTTATAGAAGTCTATGATTTTTCTCTCATAGGGACGTAATAGAGACCAACATGGAGTTCCTCGGTCTGATCATTATGCAGAACAAAATCAAACCAGAGACTGCTGGTGTTTTATGTGAATTACAGCGAGCCAACATACGCACATTGATGGTCACGGGTAATGCAGCTCAGTCAATTTGTCTTTTATTTGCGACGCAAATTCAAATGTTTGTGCCTCTCATTTCCCTCTTCTCCTCTGTATCTTCTGATAGGCGACAATATGTTGACGGCCATATCGGTGGCTCGAGACTGTGGAATGGTCCGTCCATGCGAGAAGGTCATAATAGCAGATGCTGGGCCTCCCAAAGATTTCCAGCCTGCGAGTATCACGTGGCATTACACTGAAAACCAAGCTCAGGCTGTTAAGGACAACGAGGTAAGAACCACCGAGTAATCCCCGGTTAGTGGACGGTACTGGGAAGAAGGTTTGAGCCAGCCCTTGTAGTTCTCCAGACTTCTTGAAGGATGTTCCAGAGCTCTTCGTTGGATGTTGACTGCCTTTTGTTCCTTTCTCTGCTTCATTAAAGTTTGAATGATCTCTCCATCAGATATGTTGACACTGATTTTCAGTCCAGTTCTTGTGTAATTTTCATACCTCAGCCTTTTCTCTTTGTTTCCCTTAAGAATGGCTTCTTGACAGTCACCCTTCCACTGAGACCATTTCTGATGAGGCTTCAGTGAACAGTGGATGGATCAACTGAAGGCCCATATTTATCTCTCAGATTCTGTGTCAGCTCTGTGCTGTTGTTTCTCAGACATGACTTTCAGATACTGTTTATTTTTAATGGTCTGCTATTTCTTCTTCTCTTTCCTCAAATCTTAAGGCAGGAATATCAAACTCATTTACATACAGCCCATCTTATGTGGTCTAGACCAGTAAAACTGCCCTTTCTGTCTGTGTAAAGACAGCTGCTTGCAAAAGTATTCGGCCCCTTGAACTTTTCCACACTTTGTCACATTACAGCCACAAACATGAATCAGTTTTATTGGAATTCCACGTGAAAGACCAACACAAAGTGGTGTACATGTGAGAAGTGGAGCGAAAATCATACATGATACCAAACATTTTTTACAAATAAATAACTGCAAAGTGGGGTGTGCGTAATTATTCAGCCCCCTGAGTCAATGCTTTGTAGAACCACCTTTTGCTGCAATTACAGCTGCCAGTCTTCTTTTAGGGTATGTCTCTACCAGCTTTGCACATCTAGAGACTGAAGTCCTTGCCCATTCTTCAGCGTTTGTGAACAGTAGTTTTCAGATCTTGCCACAGATTCTCAATTGGATTTAGACACCAGACAGGTCAGGGATAAAGTTATTGAGAAATTTAAAGCAGGCTTAGGCTACAAAGAGATTTCCCAAGCCTTGAACGTCCCACGGAGCACTGTTCAAGCGATCATTCAGAAATGGAAGGAGTATGGCACAACTGTAAACCTACCAAGACAAGGCCGTCCACCTAAACTCACAGGCTGAACAAGGAGAGCGCTGATCAGAAATGCAGCCAAGAGGCCCATGGTGACTCTGGACGAGCTGCAGAGATCTACAGCTCAGGTGGGGGAATCTGTCCATAGGACAACTATTAGCCGTGCACTGCACAAAGTTGGCCTTTATGGAAGATTGGCAAGAAGAAAGCCATTGTTAACAGAAACCCATAAGAAGTCCTGTTTGCAGTTTGCCACAAGCCATGTGGGGGACACAGCAAACATGTGGAAGAAGGTGCTCTGGTCAGATGAGACCAAAATGGAACTTTTTGGCCAAAATGCAAAACGCTATGTGTGGTGGAAAACTAACACTGCACATCACTCTGAACACACCATCCCCACTGTCAAATATGGTGGTGGCAGCATCATGCTCTGGGGGTGCTTCTCTTCAGCAGGGACAGGGAAGTTGATGGGAAGATGGATGGAGCCAAATACAGGGCAATCTTGGAAGAAAACCTCTTGGAGTCTGCAAAAGACTTGAGACTGGGGTGGAGGTTCACCTTCCAGCAGGACAACGACCCTAAACATAAAGTCAGGGCAACAATGGTTTGTTTTAAAACAAAACATATCCATGTGTTAGAATGGCCGAGTCAAAGCTGGTAGAGACCGACCCTAAAAGACAGGCAGCTGTAATTGCAGCAAAAGGTGGTTCTACAAAGCATTGACTCAGGGGGCTGAATAATTAGGCACACCCCACTTTTCAGTTATTTATTTGTAAAAAATGTTTGGTATCATGTATGATTTTGGTTCTACTTCTCACGTGTGCACCACTTTGTGTTGGTCTTTCACGTGGAATTCCAATAAAACTGATTCATGTTTGTGGCTATAATGTGACAAAATGTATGTATTTATATATAATGTATTTTAGATATTTTAATATAAGTTAAGTTTTAAGTTTTTAACACATTTATATAGTAGGAAAGTATCTTTTTATCCTTAACTACTTTTCCAAAGCCTTCCAGAGGGCCGGCTGAAGGCTTTGCTGGGCTGATTCTGGCCCCCAGGCCTTATGTTGACACCCCTGTTTTAGGGACACACTGCACACCATTCTGAGACATTAAAAGCTTTCAGCTATTAGCTCTTTGGCATTCATTTTTGGTTAGTGCAAAAATACAATTTTATGCCTGTCAAACTGTGTTTTCGTTGGCATTTTTCATAGATTGAACACAAGAAATGGGAACAAATGTGTTTTTGTGACAGGCTGTTGGTAACAAAGTGCCTCAAGATACGAATATTACAGGAAGGTCTGGCTCCTTGGAAGCAACCATTAAAAGCGCTGACGTGTGTGTCGAGACACTTTCATGGTACTGTAATTCAAGGAAAACAACACATGCCTGGACAGATGATTTACCTTCTCTTGTTAAGGCTGGTTTTTAAATACTGTTCCAAATCCTGTTCAACCACTCTGCTGTTTGCAGTAGGTTTGACACCTACATGTTGAGGCATCTCTTTACTTTTACAGTATTTTTGCCTTTGAGTTCATATAGAATGCAAGAACTGAAGCATTTGTCAGTGCAGAGCTCGTTTTATACATTTATATATTTTTCAGTCGTTCAGTTGCATGAATCACTTTAGGTAAAAAAAAAAAAAAAAAAAAAAAGGGGGAGTAAAAAGGTTTGTTTGGCTTAAATCTGATATTTTATTCTCCACATAAAATAGTACCATGGTATGACTGGCTCATCTTTACTCCTTCAGATTGTGGAGATCGAGCTGGATGAAGGGACCTGGGATGGGGAGGTTTCTCAGGAGCAAAGTTATCACTTCGCTGTAAGCGGCAAGGCCTTCGCTGTCATTATTGAATACTTTCCCCAGCTGGTCAAGAAGGTACACGTACTCTTTGTCTGTTACTTGGTCCACGTTAGCTTTGAACATGTGTAAAGCTGTGTAATTCTCCTTTTCCCCTCATGGTGGCACTGCAGCTTGTGCTGAGAGCCACCGTGTTTGCTCGCATGGCTCCAGACCAGAAGACTCAGCTGGTGGAAGTCCTGCAGAGCATGGAGTGAGTCGCTCCTCTGTTTTGTGGTTTTGCGTTTAATCCGTTTCATGTGTCTTCACGTGTTTTATTTATCTTCCAGTTACACCGTTGGGATGTGTGGTGATGGTGCTAATGACTGTGGAGTAAGTCTGAGTCAGCTTTATAATAAAAATGATATTTTTCATCGTCTCTTATGCTTTTTTGCAAAAACAAACTGAAACACTGTAGCCTCTTAAAGCTGAACAAGAGGCTACAGGTGGTATAAAGCAACCTGCATATCACATACTTGGACTAAGTGTAAAGTAAACCACATGTATGCATGCTTTAAAAGCATTTATGTAGGTTTACATTTTACTTGCAGTCATGGTTCCTTTTGACTTTGTGGTGTTTTTGTTTTTTTTCTCTGTTCCCTCGGTGCCCACAGCTGTAGTTTCCTTAAATATTTTATGTACTGACAAACAGTAATTGATCTATTTGATGTATTGATGAATAAGTTACTCTTATCAAACTGAGTGTTTTACCTCTGGTTTTGCAGCGTTACTCAAACCCAAAGTGAGTTATATTAATTTAGTCCTCTCTCCCTCTCAGGCGCTGAAGAGAGCTCACAGCGGGATTTCTCTGTCAGAGCTGGAGGCGTCAGTTGCGTCACCCTTCACCTCCTCTACCTCAAACATCTCCTGCGTCCCCAACCTAATCAGGTAAAGGAGTAAATGTATCTCACAGCTTTATTCACACTCCGAGAGCATCTTCAGCTGAGAACAGCTTTGATTTGAACTCTAAATCCTGTGTTTCCTTCTAAAGGGAGGGACGGGCCGCCCTCATAACATCGTTCTGCGTGTTTAAGTTCATGGCTCTCTACAGCATCATCCAGTTCATCAGTGTCATCCTGCTCTACTCGGTGAATAGATATTTGTCCTTCCAAATTTTTTCTCTTTGTCACCTGCTGGGAAAACATTGTGTCATTTGAGACACCATGAATAAAATGGGGGGAAGGGTCCCAAATAGGAATGTATACCATATCAAACTTTGATACGGTTCCCACAAGTTGCGTCTTTAAAAAGAAGTTTAGGTGAAACAAAGGAACGTGACAGCAAAGTGACGCGCCGCTGCTGGGAAAAGGATGACAATGACACAGTGTGACACAGGAATGTAGGTTAGCTCTAAAGTCAGCGAGTGTCAGCTGAGATTATAGAGCCATTAATTTGTCGCTGTGTGATCTTTTGATATTTTAGGTTCTCAGCAACTTGGGAGACTTCCAGTTTCTCTTCATTGACCTCATCATCATTCTCACCATTGCCTTTACAAGTGAGCAGCGTGGCGACGAGCACCAATTTAAAAAATAAAAATAAAAAATTTCCAGTCGGTGTTTAAAAAAAACAGCTCTCTAATGACTATATCCTCTCTGTCAGTGAGTCTGAACCCAGCCTGGAAGGAGCTGGTGTGGCGTCGCCCGCCGTCCAGTCTGATCTCAGGCCAGCTCCTCTGCTCAGTCCTGACCCAGATCCTCACCTGCCTGGTCTTCCAGGTCCTGGCTTTTCTCCTGGTACGACAGCAGAGCTGGTACGAGACATGGACGCCTGAGTCAGAGTGAGTGATGTAGATTTATTTATTTTTTTAACATATCTGTGGTCTGTTAGGATTATTAATGTGGTGATGGCACGTGCTTAAAAAGAAAAAATCTGCCCAATATTTCTTTCAGACACACTAAACATAAACCGATTTCTCTAACAGTTGTTATGTGAAGCTCTTTATTTACTGCTCAAGTTGGCGGCGTGCTGTTTAATATCAGTAAAAGAACAGAGACGTTTGAAACGTTTGCTTTTCACTTGCCTTTATCGTGTTTGATTTTTGCATTCTTTGTTTGTAAAAGGAGACATTTGTCCTCATTTTCTGCATTTTTCTCTTTTCCTGCAGCGCTTGTAATGTTTCCAGGTCCATCTTCTCTCTCGGAGTTAACGTAACTGATCCTCAAAACCATAAAAACATCAGGAACTATGAGAACACGTCCCTCTTCTACATCTCCACCTTCCAGTATTTAGCTGTGGCGATCGTTTTTTCCAAGGGAAAACCCTTCAGACAACCAAGCTACAAGAACTGTAAGGCTAAGACTGTTTTGTCAGCGATGCGTGTTTCAAATTTTAAGGAAACACAAATACACTTTTAAGCTTTAAAAAGACAGAAAAGGAGTGTAAAAACAGTCACAACTTAGGAATTTCCCCGTATCCCACATATAAATTGATAAAGATTGTAACTTTTCTTCCACGAGGGCTGTTCATGCTGACCTGCATCGGTCTGTACACTTTTCTCCTCCTCATCATGCTGCATCCCTTCCCTGCTGTTGACAACTTCCTGCAGGTAAACGTTGTTTCTCTCATTTTCTCCGCGTGTTACTGTCACACCACAGGCTTTAAGTTGCCTCGTGTTGGGACCGAAAAAGAGAAACATCTGCGCAAAAGCGTGAATATCTGAGATGTTGCATTGGCTCAGAGGTGCCGCACTCACCGCTCTCCATCCTCTCCTGCCTCCCCAGATCGTGTGTGTTCCCCATGACTGGCGTGTCACTCTGGTGATCATTATGATCGGGAATGCGGCTGCTTCTTTCTTGTTGGAGGTACGGCTCAGAAACCACCACACCCTGCCTGCTTGCTGTGATTGAGCTCCTTTTAAAATTGCAAACTGTGATTTGCATGCTTTAATTTAGTTTATTTTGCATGTGATTTCTTGCTTTCTTTCTTACCGAGTAAGTGTCGGTGGTGCATCACTGCTAAGTAATGAAATCAGTGAATCATTTTTTTCTCCATTTAAGATGTTTTCGACTTTCTGATTTTCATAATCAGCTGATTCTCAAGTTCCTGAAATCTTCCATAGATTTTGATCCTTGACATCATCTTGTGGAGGCTAGTTTTCAGAGGCAATCACAGGGCAAGTCGCCCCGCAGAGTCCTCCTCTGCTCACACGCCGCAGGTTGGGAAGCTTTTCACTACACTTTCTGTTCTTTCACTGTGTAGACAGTAGCATGTTATCCTTAACCTCGATTCTCCTGCTTTTTTTCTTCTCATTTTACAACAATAACACGGATTACATAGCCAAAAAAAAGTTAACATTTACACCATTGAGCAGGTCATGAATGACCAAGTCTAGCTCATTCTATGAACCCATCAGCTTCAAGCTCTTTTTTTCAGTCACCAATGGTTATAATGTCTTATTGGGGCCATTGTAGGCTTAGATACATAAATATGGGGCTGGGAGTGTTGGTAATATTCAAACAGCCAAAAACAACAATTTTAATCCATGATTAAATCCATAAATTCACAAAAAAGTGACAGAAAATGACGCATTGGAGATGGTGGTGGTCAGAGGGCCCGGTGGCGCCAGTGTCCGGCAGCCTCGCCTCTGTCAGTGTGCCCCAGGGCAGCTGTGGCTACAATGTAGCTTGCCATCACCAGTGTGTGAATGTGTGTGTGAATGGGTGAATGACTGAATGTAGTGTAAAGCGCTTTGGGGTCCTATGGACTAGAAAAGCGCTATACAAATGCAGGCCATTTACCATTTACCATATTTTCCACCTTACATGTTCAGGTGGCCAATGACCGCTGGGCTTCGTCCGTCCTCTCCTGGTTGTTCTGTCGGAGACACAAGGCACCAAGGGCGCTGTATATGCAGCTGGCTCTGGAGCTGCAGGAAGGCAGTGAGTGGCCCCCCCAACCCTCCGCTGTCACCTATGCCAGTGACCTAAAATCCAGCATCTCTGACCTCAATGTGACTGCCAACCAAAACTCAACACAGGCTAAACCGGAAGCTTCCCTAAAGCTTGTATGATGGTTTAATTCACCTCCTCAAAATGGGCAAACACCCTGTACTTCTATCGTAGCCGTACTGTCGTATCTCGCTACTGAAACTTGAGCCAGAGGATTATTAAAGGAAAAGCTTGGCATTATTTGTTTTCTCGGTCAATGTTCAATGTCTCATTAAATTTAGCCTAGCACCAAGCCTGGAAACTGGGGGGAATAGCTACCTTAGCAAACATGCTACCTTGGGCCCCATGAGCGGTTACTGTGGGCAGTCACATGGGCCACAGTGTCTGAGAACCAGTATGAAATGTAGGACGCATCGGGGCCCCGAACTGTAGAGCAGAGTGTGGGCTTACTCACTGCAGGCCTGTAATGGGCCACACAGTTGGTTCCTCTCTGCACATAGTACTGGCTGCCCCACTGGGGCCTAACTGTACCTGACAGTGCAGGTTTAAGCCATGCATTTCGTGTGAGTCCCAAGGTAGGCTGCAAAACTGGGCCCCTATGTGCTCTATCAGATACTGAGATATGATATAATTATAGCTCATTGAGTACATATTTTCCACCTCACATGCATCAAACTGGAGTGAAGAGTGGACCAGAATGTCACTCAAACAAAAAACAACAAACTACTTAGGGGGTCACCACAACAGGCAGCTGCTCATATTTAATTTGGCAGATTTTTACACGACTTTCCTGAAGTCCATTCCATATCAACAACATCCAGCCATTGCAATTTTGCCTTTGAACTACCAGAGTTTTATATGGGCTATGTGTTACCAGAGAAGACCCTTATGGAGACCCAAAAGGGAAAACTGCTATGGGCTGCACTTAGGCTTTCTTTAAGGAAGCTCAAAACATGCATGTGTGGTTTTTCCTGCCCACACAGCACAGTTCACTCAAATCTGCCCACTATGGACTCACATGGTGGCATTTTTTTGTTGGGCATCCTGTCTCTGTGCAAAGCTAGGCTCTAATAGGCATTCCCTCTTGTTGCTACACTTGGTGTTAAGCTAATATTAATTGCTGGTTGCTGTGCAGGCATGGTACTGGTATTGTCTTGTAGTGCCAACCGTTAGTAGCTTAAAAGAAAATCAAGTACTGCTCTGGACACTAGACACTGGGAATGGTCAGATTAATCTTTCCATTGTTTTGAGTTTTTTCATTATGCCCCACTCTTTGAAATATCTGAAAGTCTGACACTGAACAAAAGATCAGCTCTATCACATGGATACACTGCCCTCCTGCTGTTTTTACCATTCAGTTACATTGCTGCTGGTAGAACTTCAACGCTGTACAAATTCAAAGAAACTTTCAAAGAAACGTGAGAGATTTAACGCCTGTTCATGGGCGTAAATGGTACTTTCCGATTTCTGAGGCAGAAAACATTCCACTGTTGGATTCTTAGTCTTTTTTTTTCTTTTTTTTTTTTTTTAGTTGCTTTGCCTGAATTTCTTCCTGTGGAAGTGAAAAGCAGAAAAATATCAGTTGAAATTCTTTTTATTGCGCATTTCACCATTTAACATCACAAAGGTACTGAAGAATAATAATGTTTTGATTAATTAATCAAACCCAATCATTAAAACACTTGCTGCTATAAAATGTTTTAACAGCTAATTTTAATGTCTAATTTTGTAAACAAATATATATATTTTAAGCAGTTTTAAAATGTAATTTTAAATTATGTGATGAAATGTTCTTTCTTAATGCAAAACAGAACATTTTTAACAGAAACTGTAACATGTTTGTGCTTTCTTTCTTATCTGGATCATGCAAAAAAAAAAATGTTTTGTGTTTGCTCTGCAGAACTTCCATTTCAATTTGCAATAAATCTGTATCTGAAGCCACTCTTGCGTGCTTCGTGGGGGGCTGACCTTGGTCACACTTTTTCAGCCTAGACTTACTGATCAATTATGGGCTTTCCCAGCCTCCTCGCTGCCTGGCATATGGGTGCTTAAAGGCGCCAGAGTGGAGGAGAAAGAGGGGTATCATTTCATGTGGAGATCAGGGCCTATAGGCAGTGAATGGGTGGATTTAGAGGAGACTGTGAATGAGAGAAGGGGGTCCTCGCTTGTACCAAAAAAAAAGAGAAAAGAATCTCCCACAGATCAGGGGAAGAGCCTTTTTGGGAATATTCATGATGAGGATGAGGAGGCATCATGAATTCATGTGTGTCTGTGAATCCCGCGGATCATCTTTTCGGTAAACACGATGTCCACAGAGCCAGGATGTCGTGCTTTCTGTCTGTGTTTGCGATGTAGTTTCGTGGATAGTGTTGCCTCTCCACAAAGCAATATGGGTTTTTGTGTACTCTCTGCTGTATTCCTTTTGTATCAGTAGAGGAACAGATGGAGAGTGGTAGAAGGACATAAAGAAGCTAAAACACACAGTCTTTCTTCCTCACAGCTAGCTACTCGCTGAAAAAGGTTTTCTCAAGCTTGCACTCAGACGTGCGCTATTTCAAGCATTTTAGACTTTTTCTCCCCCCCCCCCGCCCACATGTTTTGTTTTGTTTTTTTTTTCTTTTTCTTTTGGTGTTGTGTATTTCCAAGACGTGGGCCCGTGGTGCACAGTCTGTCTGCTGATTGTAACAGTGTCTGCTCAGGATATTTTGCATAGTAACGGCCCCCAAAGGCACACTTTTCTCCACCATACGTTGTTCTTTTAGGTGTTACGCATGTTTTTGCACATCACTGTCCTGCAGCTTCTTCAACGTTGTTGGACCCCCCTTAAGACCCTTGATTAATACTCGGGACACAAGGCCAACCTGATGCTCGCTTACTTACGCCTGGCCTCATTTTACAGATGACACAAAGGCTCCCATGTTCGGTAAAAGGTCCGTGACCCACCAGACGGTCACAAAGCCCTTCTCCTCCCTCATGTCACCTAAGCATGGGTTCCCTCACTGGGCCTTGGTGGTGTTCCTGTCCCCCCTTCCTTTATCAGTCCTTCCAGGCCTGAATGGGCTCTGTGGTTGGTCAATAAATTCAGTGATTCAGGGGGTGGACAGTTGCAGCCGTGTTAACGTTTGTTCACAGGCTTGTCGGAGGGAAGGGCCCCGCCCCACGGCCCTTTGTCTCCTGTGGTCTCTCATCAGGTTAGAAGTCAATGGAGGGCCTTGTGCGGAGGTGGCAGGGGCATGGATGGAGCCGCCTCTCACATGGCCTTCACACAGGGGGAGGACCGGTTCGGATCACTGCGACACTTGTTAGAGTGAGGCCGCACAACATTTGCCGGGGTTGCTCTCCCTGAGGGCGCTTTAAACAAACTAATGGTTAGAGGCTGCAGAGTTGCACTGGGGTAAGATGATCTGCACTCGGAGGCCTGCGGTGGCCAAACTGAAAAGGAGCGCACAAGTGTATCTTACAATCTCCATTTACAGATCTGACTGAGAGCAAAAAGAGGTCAGGCCTTCATTTACGGTGACACTATTTAAATTTGGACTAGAATGGAACCAATGCATTTCAGTGGCCCCTGAAGGTGCCACAGTGTTGCTGAGTTATGGCCGTTTTCTCAGGCTCAGCTGGGCCGAAGCATGGGAACAGACACAAACGGGAGAAAAGGGAGACAGAGAGCCATAGATGGAGCAAGACACAAACAGTGGAGGGCTTTAGGAGACAGAAAACAGTGGACAGAAAAAGACGCACTGTGACTGAAGAGGGACTTAGAGGCATGACTGAGGCCTAACTGTCATGAGAAGATGAGAGTTGCCATGGCCACCCAGGAGCCACCCAGCAAGCATGTGAGCAGGGGAGACTCGGGGGCCAGGGGCCTGGGCCTGGGCTGGTGGATCACATGCACTAACCAGGGATTATGTGCATAAGTGATGAGTGCTAAGCCGGCAGGTGAAGAAGGGAGGCCCGGGGACAAGGAGCGGGCCATCCCTCAGGACGGCTCCCTCTGTAAAGAGCAGGGACTTTTTTTTGCCAAGTGAGGCTGATCTGCTGTGTGAAGGGGACTCAGCCAGAGGTCCTCGAGTGCTGAAAGGGCATCCCCCAGGCTGCTTTCACAGCATAAGTGGCCAAAACGCTGGTCTTGTGAGTCATCTTGAGTGGCAAGAATGGGGCATCTTCACATTCATAAATCCCAACACAAACACACTCATGGATATAGACTAAGCTTGGGTGAGGATAAGCGCCACATGGTGGGACATCATCAGGGCTCTTCTTGAGGGACGCTTTTTGATTGTTGCAAATATTAAAAGAACAGATCACTCAACACACAAACAGAACAAAAAAAGATCCAGTTTAACCCCTAGCTAAGTTTATTTTACGGTATATTTCTAGACAAGACGCTCTTTTTCTAGGCAGGATCAGAAGGTTCACAAGTTGCTTTACTGCAGCGAATCAGCGCTCATCATATCAATGGCCTTACAGGAATGTGTTTGAACCATGATGGCACAAAGAAATCACATTCCCAAAGATTCCACGGAGAGAAAACAGTTCACCAATCTACCCCCAGTACCTTTTCAAGACGGTGGTATCCCTGAACATATTAACATGTAAATACACTTAGATACTTTGACAATGCACTGAAATGCATATAATCTACATGCTAACTAGCGCTTTAAAGAGTTTCCACTGCTGAATGTGGTTTAGGCAACACTTTCATGTCTGGGTTTTAAAAATTAAATGTGAGGCCTCTCTTAGAATTTCTCAAAGCGGTTTTCAATTTGATGAGGGATAAGGCGATGACTGGGTTTCCCTTTCAAAGGGGGAGACCCAGATTTCAATAAGACTTCAGTCTCCTTGCCTTTGGCTTCAAGTTGAAGATCTAAATGATGCCTTTTTCTTTTATGAGAAGAAGAAGAAACCCTATGTTAGGTAACAGATGGCAGGTTGTTGTGCTGAAATACCAGTTGCTATGCTCCCCCTTTTCCTCCGCAGCTTCACTTGCCATAGCTAAGCATCCCATCAGAAGCTGGTGTACTGACTTGGAATAAGCTGACTTGAAACTGCTCAGGTTGTTGTTGACAAACATGAGCCTAGATGAGTCTGCTAATCTCCTGGTCCTTTATCTGCTCTTTATTGCCGTATAAACAGGGCTGAATACACCAAAAAAACTAAACCTCTGTTTGCAGCCTTCTCTTATCTCACGCAGGGTTTAATCTGATGCCCTCTCCCTCTTTTTACATCTCTGCCTCTGCTAAATCTGCTAAATTCAGCCATATTTTTGATTCAGCACATCACCATGACAACCGGTTATTTCCCATCCCGGAGAAGCCGCCCCCCACCTCACTCCCATGCTCCTCTTCTCCATTGATACTGCTACCTCCCCCCTACCCCTTCTTTTTTTTGTCCAAATAAAACAAAGCAAAGAGTGAATGCTCTCTGAGGTAGGTAAATGTATTCAGTGACATCAGCCAGGACTAGTCTATTCTGCTGGATTCCTGTACCACTTGTTTCCAGCCTTGTCTGGGGGCTGGACACTCTGTTGGCCCCATTGTCCCACGTGTATTCCTCACAGGCCTGCAATTAATGGAAGCCTTGTCTAAGGCCTCTGGAGCAGAAACTGCTGTTGGGGAGGGGGACAATAGGCGGGCCGAGCTGGGGCTGGGAGTCGCAAAGGGTGGGAGGGCCTCCCCCTCCTTCTTCTTTAAGGGGGAATTCAAAGGCCGAAGACGGGACGGAGAGTAAGCTGAGCACTGGATGAGATGTTTAAGCGATCCCTTCTGTCTGTGCCCTCCCCTCCTGGCTTGAGATGTTTTCATGCCAGCAGTTGAAAGGGAATCTTTGCAGTATTTGATGATGAGGATGGTCATTTCACTGCCCACACAGAGGTGGCGGCTGGGTGGAGGAGGAATCACGGCCGCAGCCTTCAGGTGAAGATGGGAGAGGAGTGTGACTGCTGCCCGCTTTCTAACCTCTACCTACAAAGACATTTCATCCATACGTGACTTTTAATCACTTTTACTGTTGTTATTTTAATGCTTTACATGTGCCGAGAAAAGAATCGCTGCTATGTTTTGTGCTGATCGTGGTATAAATCTCTGGACAGGGGACAGCTTCACATGCCAGAGCTATATCTTTATAGAGAGGTTAAACTGCTGGACTTAAAGCATGTTTGAAATTATGTTGTGAATGAAACAATGTTTTAAGGAAACATGGGAGGGAAAAAATTTGTTTGTGCAGGTAAAGATAACTCTATACTTGTGTCATAGGGTGTAATTAGCTACATCCTCTAATTGAAAAGGAGGCAAATCTTCCTGAAGGCAAAGGCTATTGATCATAAGTAGTATTTCATTATATTCATTCTTCTTGTATGATATGTATTAAGTGTTATATTATCCGCTTTCCAAAGAAATCTCATAAAGTTTGAACATTTCTTAATGTTGAACACTGACCAAACTCCCCCTTGATAAACACCTGACTGTATGATCGCTGGCATCGACATTCTGTGTGTTTGCAAATGTAAGCCAAATGTGGTCAAAGTATATAAGAATCAAGAATAATTCATACATTTAAGGCCCTGTTTTCCTCAGCTTGTCACTATCTGTCACGCGTTACACCCGGATAGCTCGGACCGCCCCACCCTAGAGTTCCCACACTGATACAGATCAGGATTGTGCTGTAAACCTAATTTCTACATCGCCATCTGCACAACCGGGGCCTGTTTATGTCCCCCAACAGAGCTGGTAGGATGTAATTTAGTGCTGCACCAAGTGTCTCATCTGCTGCATGCAGAACCTCTTTGTAATTTAGCAGCTTTGAAAGCATTCAGCTTCAAGATTAACAGAGCATTTAATGCAAGCAGCCACTGAATCTGATGCTCTGATGTGAGTGTTTGTGTGTCACGGATCAAAAGGTTTTGTGTTTGAGAGCATCTGAACTGTGTGTTGTGGAACAAAAATAATCTTCAATAATGTTTCCATAAGGACAAACATGCAACAGCACTCTGCTGACAGCTTGACAGTGACTTTATTACTGACAATGAAAGACTGGTTCTACTTCAGGTTTCATCCTGTTATAAGGGAGTTTTTCCTTCCCACTGTTGCCAAGTGCTTGCTCGCAGGATTTCGTCTGATTGTTGACATTTTCTCTGTATTATTGTGGTGTTAGGGAGTTTTTGTTTTATTTGCTTATGCTTCAAAAGTTATGTTACACATATTCCACCAGACACAGTTTTCCGTAGAAACAGGAAGCTGACCCTGTGACACTGGGATTTACCATAAGAGACCAGCACAGAAATACATATCCGTAGAAGTTGACTTGCATTATATTATTCTTAGAAATTGACTTGCAACACACATACTTTGTGACACACACACACACACACACACAGCTTGCATGCAGACAGCATCAGGACCTGCGTAACAGAAAATGTGATTATATTTGCATATTGACGATGTAACCTATAAAAATAAACGAATACTGCAGTTCGGTGTGATTTGCTCTGAGCTTTTCACCCGTGCCGCACGTTGTCAATCTTAAGTGTCTCAGTGTTGTTTACTCACCTGACTGTTTGTTAACTGTAAATCTCTGACATGTGGGTTCTTTCAAAAATAATCAATAAATATGAAGCATATTTTATATAGATTTTATATAAATAAAATTGAATTTAACTGAGCGAACTTTCTTTTAATTCTGAGGAATGGGTATAATTAGGTTTATATGAGGTGATCCCAGTCTTGGCTGCAGGTTTGACAATTTCATTTGACTTCACTTGATACCAGCTCGTGTCAGGAAGCCAGTGGTGCTTGAAGTTTGTCTGGCTCACACAGACAGGAAGTCTTGGATGCAAACGATGACCTGCTTCTGGGGTCATTTCACCTCTGAGGACTCTATCTGAAAGGATCGAGCTAACTCCCGATAGAAACCTGGACTAGATGGAGATGTCTCTCAACATATATGTTAATGAAACACGTTACAGATGGCATGTGCACTGACACCAGGAGATGAGTGGTTTATCACAGAGATATTGAGTGTGCTTGCAGGTAAACAATTGCAAATTCAAGACAACAAGCGCTTACAGGTACCAGAAAATTACAGAAGCTACTTAAATGCCACACAAAATGATAACTGATAAAAATCTGCATAAAATCTCTTGTGTTTTTATACGTGCAGAAGTATGATTTATCACAGATATAAGCTTTGAAGGAAAAGATGAGAATATAACATATTTAAAGATGAATAACAGTCAGTAATAGGTATAAATTAGGATTAAGAAAATCAGGACAGAAGGGTAAAAATATCAATTCAGGTGTTTGTCATAAAACACAAAAGATTGTATTGTTTTTCATCTTCAGAAGGATTTTAAATACGTCTTTACTTTCTGCTTTAAACTCTCTGATAGTAGACACGAGATGTCAGAGGTCAAGCCAGTGAAGACAGCTCAGTGCTTCAGAGATTTTCTTCACTGGACATCAGGCCTGGAGTGTGTCAGAAACTCTTTACTTCAAATTCAGAAGCACTCAGTGAACAACCCCGTCCCACCCCTCCCCAACGAAACTGGGAGTGTGAATGCGAGTGAGATATTCCTCTCAGTACACAAAAACACACAAAAACACATGTACAGTCACGCAAATACACATCAAAGTCCGGAACATTGAAACTCCACTTTCTGTCAGTGTTAGGAAGTTTAACAATAGACTGAATCCCGGAGATATCTTAATATAAGAAAGCAAGTGCCATTTCAACAGCACATGTCAGTTCTTCAGCATGACAAACACACAGACAAACAGATATTTGTATAGTAGACAGTAAATAGGGGCCATCCATAGGAAATGCCGTAAAACCTGAAAATCCAGCTAAAAGTTCAACATTTATGCCATAATATTTTTCACATTTTCCTTTGCTGACTGATTCTGGCTTCTGGGCCTTACGGTTAACACCCCTGATCTAGACACATTTTAAAGTAACTAATTTAAATACAAGACGGGAAAACGTAACCTCCTCTCCAATATTTGTTTTAAATGTCAATAATAATGGACACAATCAACGCTCACCTTCCAAACGAAAAGGTGTAGAGCAAAGACAGTTTAGGCTCAGGAGAAAAGTGCTGACTGATCGCAAATAAATGAAATTAATGATTGCTCTTTTTTTTTTTATAGTTAAACGCACAGACAAACGCCAAGTAAAGAAACATCTTTGAAACCTTTTCTTTTAAAAAAAAATATGAAGAGAATAATTAACAGGAAGAAAAGTAAGAGACGCTTGACACAGGAGAGGTCTTATATTAATCTTAAAATTATTATTATTAGATTAGTCTAAAGCAAAAAACAAACAAACACTGAATTAATTCGAGGAGAAACGAAATTAAGACAATCAAACTGAAATTTAATGACTACATATTTTAGCTGTAAGTTTTTATCCAGCACAAGAGAGACACAAACAAAGCGGAAAAGCAGCTTTAATTTATGTTTTACAGTCTCGTTTAAAAACAGATAAAACAGCGTGCTGTTTGTTTTACCCCGAGAGCACATCAGTGGCGTCTTTAGTGGAGCGGGACGCCTCATTTGCAGCAGGAGAACTGGTGCTCAGACATTTCTCTCCTCACTCACGCTGCCTTTGTAAAACACTCTTTCAGCATCCTGACAGGTAGCCAATGAGAGCGTCCTGTCGCACGAGCCCGCCGCCTCCCCGGCGCCGTGTCCCGCGCGCTCATTGGACAGACGGCTGAAACCCAGGGAACCCGCACACGAGCCGCTCGCGTGCAGGCCCCAGCTGTATAAAAGAAACCCGAGGAGCCCGTAACAGGAGCGGTCTGGATGTCAGCTTGGCGAGTGGACAGAAGTCGCTTTTGAGCGGTGGTGTTGTCATCGACGAGGATCTCCGAGGTCTGCCAGGAGAAGGCGGGACACACTGAACTGGACTTTTTACTGCTGGGTATTCGCAGACCGCTTCTGCTGGTTTTCTTTTACTGATACTGAACTGAAGATGCCAGCCGGTACTTTAGAGAGAGCATCTCCGTCCGCTGTGGCTGCCACCCCTACAAGTGGCGACTCCACGCCCGAGAAACCCCGGGCTTTGACAGAGAGCAGAAAGGTCGGTTAAATGAGCTCTTTACACCGGTGTTTAATTGTTTGATATTTCTACGAAAAACTGTCTAAACTGCGTTCCCCCCCCCTCTTCCAAGTCTTCCAAACCAATCATGGAAAAGCGAAGACGCGCGCGCATCAATGAGAGCCTGGGTCAGCTGAAGACCCTCATCCTGGACGCACTCAAGAAAGACGTAAGGAGACGCACAGGCTAACAATCCAGTTAGATGTAAACATCTGTGAATTAAAAAAGCAAATTTTAAATTTTCAATATTTTTTTTCTATTTAGAGCTCCAGACACTCTAAACTGGAGAAGGCTGACATCCTTGAGATGACTGTGAAGCACCTCAGGAACCTGCAGCGACTTCAGATGACTGGTATGTAACTGCCATTTCTGGATGTTTACTGGAGAGCACTGAGTCTTGGAGGAGTAACTTTAGATGGCACACATGGCCCATCTTTCTCCAAGATTTATTGCCCAACCCGCATGTATGTTTGCCCTGTAGTATTCATTTCACATGCATCTCTCCATCTATCTATTTATCTGTCTGTCTGTATTTATGCATTTTTCTTTTCTTTTCCAGCTGCTGCAAACACAGACCCCTTCGTTCTGGGTAAATACAGAGCCGGATTCAGTGAGTGTGTAGGAGAAGTCACCCGTTTCCTGTCCACGTGCGAAGGGGTGAACACAGAGGTGAGGACTCGCCTCCTCAGCCACCTGGCAGCCTGCGTGGCCCAAATCAATACTCTGAACTTCTATGGACCTCACCTCGGTGCGGTTGGACTCGGACAGACCGGCACACAGATTCCAGTCGCTTCAGTCCCACAGATACCCTGCAAAAGCAATTCGCTCATGCACGCTCCCCCAGAATCGATGAAACTCTATGGAGGCTTCCAAGTGGTGCCCACGCCCGATGGACAGTTTGCGTTTCTCGTGCCCAGTGCAGCCCTCGGACCTCTGACCGCACAGAATGGTCACCACGTGTCACCTGTTGCACCGGCTGTCACCTCAGACTCTGTGTGGAGGCCGTGGTAGGAAGGAGTAGATTTTGAGGAGAAGAGGACTTTCACAGTGTAAATCATATTTTTGTATATTTTGTACATTTTGTTATTACACTGAGGAAACTTTAGACACAGTTATGTTTTTTTATATGGACTATAAAAGTTATTCTGGGCCTCTTTTCTTACTGTGGGGTTTCTATTTTTGATACTGCACAGTTTATTTTGCCTCTGGGCTGAGAAGCTCCCGAAAAGCACTGTATTTTCTGAAATAAATAAAATGGTTTTATGTTTACAGCAATACTTGCAGGATTGGTGACTTTTTCTTTTTCTCCAAAAAAATACTTTTACATTACCCATCACACTTGAATGGCTTATGATATCAGTGTTACTGCATTCCCCTAGTTTAGGGTCCAGTTCAGTCTATGTTGCTTACAGAAAATGCTGTTAATTGCTATACTTATAACTATAAATCATCTCAAAGCAGTCCTCTAAAAATAGACCCCCTCCTGTGTGTCGTGTTATCACTTGTCATCCCTTCTGCAGTTAGGAGAAATCTGTTTTCTGCTGGAACTAAATACCTCTCTAAGAAGGTGTGGAACCTGAGAGGCTGTGTTGAATCTAAAAGGCGTGCTGCCAGCCCAGAGAGGAGGGCGTGTTGGCTTCTGCAGACACGCGCAGCCCTGCTTGTGCTGCTGCCAGATGGGAAATCATGTTAAAATAAACTGGAAGACCAGTCATGATAAGATCCCGGTATTACTCAAGGATTAAATGCGGATTAAATTTCGAAAAATTTGATGCTGTTATTTAAACTTTTTGACAAAGCAGGCTGTAAATGTGTCTGAAACAATTTGATGATGTGAGTACGATGATGTAAAACACCCTCTCTGCAGCAGCCCTGCAGAGACGCTCCAACCCCTGTGGTGGACAGTTGAAGGCCTGACTGTCCCAGCGTGTGTCCTGAGCGTGGTGCTCGCACAGCGGGCTGCAAGCAGAGCGTGACCAGAGGTCACAGGTGCCCCTCATTCACACTCCCAACACAACGCAGCTCCATCAGCATGTTGCCTTAAATCTGGCAACCCATCAACTGACCTGGGAGCCTGTCACCAAAAGACGGGGCCTCTCTTTGACAGCGTCACACAGTGGCACCTCTGAAGGCAAACACTCACACCATCCATAGTCATTTGACGGCTTCTGATTTCAAATCCATGGAATTTAAAGGGATTTGATCCTAACAGAGAAGCATTTAGATTAACTAAATTTAAGGAACTGAATTTAAATCTGAATTTCTTACTAAATGAACCAAATTAACACGTCTGCCACCCTGTCAAAAACATTAAACTCAACTTGTGCAAACGACTCAGTCGTGTTAAGTTCACGTCTCTGTTTTGGCAGAGCTGCAAGAAGATCGACGCTAAGGAGGACTAAAAGACAAAAATAGAGCTGCCCCCTCCTATCAGAGCATCCTTTGAGAACACCCTCGGAAAGACAAAAACAAAGACGGGCCCCTCGGTGGCTCAATGGCTCCTCTCTTTGTGACCCTCTCCATCTTCATAAAGGGCCTTTCCCCTTGTTTATCCAGGAAGAGGTTTTATGGCTGGGAGCGGGGGAGGACCATGCTGTCACTTTCACCGTGCTAAAGAAGGCTTATTGTTGGCTGTTCCCAAAGGTCCTGGTTTTAAAGGCTTTCTGACAACTCTTCAGGCAAAGCTGTGCCATTCAGATAAGACGAGCTCTGAGGTGCTGACAGGTTATCGCTGTGTATATGAGACAGACTCTGTGAAGGGGCTTTGGACAGAGCGGCTTCAATAGATCATGACTCCTGCTGGTGTCTGTGCCTTCATCTCATGTCTCGTCTTATTGTTGCTTATCTGCCGCCCCCCTCCCGAATCAAAACCCCACGTTGTTGCAGTTTCTCCAAAACGCCGTAAAGCATAGACTGGTAAACATGAAGACGGGTAGACCCTGCCCCTATTACTTAGCTCCATGATTGATGGCCTCCCCTCAAAATCAGAGTGGCAAAAGTGACAGGTTCCCTGCTTCTCACAACCGTCTCCCTCTGACACACACCGGAAACCTCCAGCGCCTCCACCTCTGTGGGTGAATCGCCTTACTATTGTTCTTAAGGTTGTTATGGTGTTGATGGGGGTCGAAGTAGTCACCAGTGGTTCACATCAAGGCTAATGAATAGATTATGCGCTCAATATCAATGGTGAATGAACAATACTCTTTGTCGCCACGCTCCAATTCATCACTTTTTGATTTAGCTGGTTGTTTTTGAAAATCTTAACAACCCAGAGGGGGGGAATTTAGGAAGAACGTCATGCAATAATAGTCCTTTAAAGTCAAATATCAGCTACATCAGATCAAAAGCAACAAAAACCCGACAGAACAAGCTTATGAAAGCCCACCATAATTCACATGTTTTTAATTTTGTCTATCTCTCTAATGTAACAAGAGCCTTTAATAAGAGTAACTTTCAGTTTACCCCCGAAGTTTGTGCTATTACACAGGAGTTTGCTGTTTCACCATGAGTTTGAGCAGAGCCAGAAATACAAATGCAACGTTGAAAAACAAGGACTTTATAGCAAATGGGTATACTGTTAGATTTAGCATATAATGAGCCACGCTGTTAGAGAGAACTCTCAGTAATCCAAGTGCCAAAGAGACCTGAAACAAAATACATGAGCGATGAATTCCACAGCCAGATATCATAGCCAGCACCAAAAAATGAAGCTCTTAAAGTGGAGGATGTGGTGCTAGAATGGTGTAAGAAACAGTTGTAAAAGTGATTGCAAAGTGTCTAAATTTGAAGGTATTAGGCAGAAATGTAATAAAGGTGAAATTCTGCTCGGCCCTGTAGTTACTGCGAGTCTTCAGTGAGACCGTCGTTTATGAGACTTTATTTGGTCACCTGAAGGCCTCAGGTTCCCCCCTGTGATGTGATCCCATCTGTCGTGAGGTTATTAACAGCAGCCTGTCCTCAGGTGTTGTTCCTAAAATTTTTAAGGATGCAAACAGTGCAACCACTAATAAAAAAAAAAAACAACCTTGCCTTGATCCTACCCTGTTATCTAACTTTAGGTCTATTTCCAAGCTTCCTTTTCTTTAAAAAATTATGGAGAAAATTGTTCACAGTGTATTTGTGGCATTTTTAGTGAAACATGATGTTCTTGACGGTTTTCAATCTGGTTTTAAGTCTCTTCATAGCACGGGCAGCATGGTGGCACAGTGGTAAGCACAGTTCTGGTTGTTTTCCAACACCCTTCAAGCACGCTGTTGTTCAACCTCTCCTTAAAAAGCCTAATCTAGATCCATCCCTACTCTCTAACTATAGGCCCATTTCCAACCTCCCTTTTCTGTCTAAAGTACTGGAACGAGCCGCCCTCACGCAGCTCCAGCTATTTCTTGACAATAACAATCTCTATGAGAAGTTCCAGTCTGGTTTTAGAGCTCGGCATAGCACAGAAACCGCCCTTCTGAGAGTTTTTAATGATTTGCTTTTAACAGTTGACTCTGGTTGTGCTGCTGTCTTAGTAACCCTGGACCTGACAGCAGCCTTCGACACTGTTGATCACAACATACTGCTATCCCGCCTTCAACATTGTGTCGGTTTAAAGGGCACTGTCTTAAAGTTTTTCCAGTCCTATTTGAATAATAGGAGTTTTTCTGTTCACCTTGGTGAACTGTCATCTCCCAGAGCTCCTTTAACCTGTGGCGTACCTCAGGGGTCCATACTAGGCCCCCTGTTGTTTATTCTGTACTTGCTCCCTCTGGGCGATGTGCTCCGTAAACATAATGTGTCCTTCCACATCTTTGCCGATGATATTCAGATCTACCTCCCTCTGAGGTTGAACTGCAATGTTTCTTTGCAGCCGCTACTCTCCTGCTTGTCTGACATTAAGACTTGGATGACTCTTAACTTCTTACACCTTAATGAAAGCAAAACTGAAGTCATTGTGTTTGGGCTTCCTAAAGATCCCAACTTCTCTCTTGACTTTTTGGGACCCCTAACCTCCGATTGCACTTCTTCCATTAAGAGTCTTGGTGTTATTTTTGACAATGCTTTTAAACTTGATAAACAAATCAGCTCTGTAGTTAAGGGATCTTTTTATCATTTGCGGATTTTAGCCAAAGTCAAGTCTTACCTTTGCAGGAACGATCTAGAAAGAGTGGTCCATGCTTTTATTACTTCACGGCTAGACTACTGCAATTCCCTCTATGCTGGCCTAGATCGTTCCTGTCTACATCGCCTTCAACTGGTGCAGAACGCTGCCGCTCGCCTGTTGACCGGTTCAAAAAAAAGAGACCACATCACTCCGGTTCTCTGCTCTCTCCACTGGCTCCCAGTTGCCTTTAGGATTGATTTTAAAATCTTATTGCTGGCTTTTAAGGTTTTAAATGGCACTGCACCTTCTTACCTGTCAGAACTCCTTAGTACTTATCGCCCCAGGAGATCTTTGAGGTCAGCCGACCTGATGCTTTTAGATGTTCCCAGGTATAAATTAAAGACAAAGGGAGAGAGGGCGTTTGCTGTGGCTGCACCCAGACTGTGGAACAGTTTACCTCCTCACGTCAGACTCTCCAAAAGCCTAGAAACTTTTAAAACCGCTCTTAAAACTCACCTCTTTTCATTGGCTTTTAGAAAGGTTAAATTTATTTGTTTTATATATTTTTATTTTATTTTTATCAGCGAGGTGTTATTACGAAATTGTGTTCTATTGTATTTTTATCTGTATTTACTGTACAGCACTTTGGTCAGCCTTGGTTGTTTTTAAATGTGCTCTATAAATAAACTTGACTTGACTTGACTTGTTGCCTCACAGAAAGAAGGTCCACCATCACGCCAGGGTTTTTCTGTGTGGAGTTTGCATCTCCCAGTGTTTGCGTGGGTTCTCTCCGGGTACACTGGCTTCCTCCCACAGTCCAAAGACATGCATTTAGTGGGGTTAGGTTAATTGGTAATTCAAAAATTTTCACAGGTGTGAACGTAAAATGGTTGTCTGTTTCTATGTGTTAGCCCTGCAACAGACTGGCGACCTGTCCAGAGTGTACCGCACGTCTCGCCCAGAGACAGCTGGGATAGGCGCCAGCCTCCCCGTGACCCTGACAAGGATAAGTGGAAGAGAATGGACGGATGGATGGATGGATGATGGATGATCCATGGAATCTGCACTGCTGGTGGTTTTTACTGACATCCTCCTGGCTACAGATGCAGGGGACTATCTGATGCTAGTTCTTCTAGACTTAACTGTCACTTCTGACACAGCGAATCTTAATATTTTAATGTCTTGTTTAGAGCTCAGGGTAGGCATTTGTGGCACTGTTCTGGAGTGGTTCCAATCCTTCCTTTCCAAGAGAACCTTAGACTACGTGATTTCAGATGTTCCTCTGCTCCTTTGTCTTGTGGGGTTCCGCAGGGCTCGATACTTGGGCCTCTGCTATTTTGTATATCTGCTGCCTCTTGCTTCTAATTTTAGCAAGTACAAAATTGCTCTCCATTGTTATGCAGATGATACTCAGGTTTATGTTCCCTAAAACAGAAGGATGCCTACTCCATGGAAACTTTAGCTGAGTGCCTTGAGGAATTAAAAACCTAAATGGTGCTAAACGTCCTAAATTTTGATCAAAAGAAGGCAGAGGTTATTGTGTTTGGGCCTAGCGTCACTGGTGAGGCTTGTTCTGTCGACATAGGCCCAGTGGCTCAGTATGTAAAGCTTATTGTCAGAAGCATGATTTTTAGGATGGACAAGAATTTTAGATTGGACAGTCAAATCAGCGCATTGGTAAAATCTAGCTTCTTTCAGCTGAGACAGCTGGCTAAAATAAAAAAAACATTCTATCAAAAGATCATTTTGAAACAGTAATCCATGCCGTCATTATAACTCACTTGGATTACTGTAACTCTATATGTTGATTTTAGCCAGTCTTCCTTGTCTTGTCTGCAGATGGTGCAAGTACTCTTGGATGTGGAGGACACAGAGGAGCTGCTCAGAGGAGAAAGGGCTTTTGCTGTAGCGGCTCCCAAATCTTGTATCGTGCTGATGCTCTTATTTTGTGTAGTAATTTTAATTCAAATTATTTTTATATTTATTTACTTTTACTTATTTAAACTTTATTTAAGTTGTATTTCAGTGCTTTGTCCAGCACTTTGGTCAGTGGTTGCTGTTTTTAAAACGCTTTCTAAAAAAAGTTGGCTTGGTTTGGCAACAGCCTCAGGCCTCGATCTACTTATTCCATCTGCCATCCTAGTCCAAGGGACACTGTTGAACAACTGACGACAATAAGTGTCCTTAGTGGGTAGGTACGTACATCTGATTGTTTTCTCTGTTGTTTGGTGTTCACTTCTAATAAAAACATCTTTGAAAGGGTTTAAATGCAGTTACTAATTACATTGCATGATGCAGCATGACTGATTTATAGGTGGTTAAAAATGATAACTGCATTACATTTTCTTAACGCTTTTAGGATTCTCTTTCTCCTGTCACTCCCAACCAGTCCTGACAGATGCCTGTTCATCCCTGAACCTTGTCCTGCAGAAGGCTTCTTCCTGTTAAAATTGAATTTTTCCTTCCCACTGTCACCAGGTGCTTGCTCAAAGTGGATCCTTTGATTGTTGGGGTTTTCCCTGTATTGCTATTGGGTCTTTACCTTGTGGTCTTGAGGTGACTGCTGTTGTGATTTGGTGCTATGCAAATAAAACGGAATTGAACTGATAGGAATTGATGTGGCCTGCAACACAAGCAGTGGCCTGCAATCTGTGAAATCCACATTACATGTACAACTGCAAGTGAAAGTAGGTTTTTAATCAAAACCTGGAAACATGACTTGTCTGCATTGAATTCATAAAATAAATCAGGGAAAATAAACTGGCAATGTTTTAACAAACCCAAATGTGTGAAACACATATTGTTTTATAGGATCTTTGCTGCTGGAGGATGGAGCATAGAAGGTATTTCAATGTCCGACCAAAAGTATAGAATGAAGTGCTGCTTGCAGGCATAATAAAACCAGCTGGGCACAAAACAAGGATAGCTATTTTTGAGGATGGGGGTCCAGAGGGCCATAGTTCCCGATTCATCCTTCATAAATGTAATGTGATGATAAGGAGCTTATAGCCTCTTGTTATCCTCCAATAGGGACTGACGAAACAAAGGGCAGTGTACCAGCATGCTAAAAGATTTCCATTCTAGTAACATCTCCCCGTCCACTTAACACCCACATCAGGTCAGCTGTTCTTAATTTGGTCAGCACCACCAATTAAGCTTCCATCCAGGGGTCTGGGTGCACTGAGGGGTAAATATTGACCCTTGTTTGTAAGCAAGGTTCACAGTTTGAGAGTGCAAAATGGCCCATTTGTGTTCGCGAGATGCTTAGGTCATCGCATTCACCCTTCTCGGCTGTGTGAGAGAGAGGACCTAATAGACACCTGCCCACATGATAGCAACTGGTGTTGGTTATCATTTCATGACAGACTAAACTCATTTAAATAAGGCTGAGAGACAAAAACCATAATCATGGTGTTTGAAGTACAAGTAAAAAAATTTTGTCCTCAACATTGAGTTCAGTGTTTCAGATCAGTTATAAAATTTTATTCAGCGACTCTGTGTGAAATTAGTTAACATTTTCCCATCAAAAAAAGTAAAGTCCCAAATTCTCGCCACAAGCACTGAGCCTCAGATGACCTCTGGTCTTTGTCCTGAGGACCCTGCCCTGCCCTCGCCACCTCCCTTCTCACTGACCAGTCTAAACTCTGTGGGAAACCATCTTCCCCAGTGCTTTGTGTTGTTTTGGACATTGTGCGCCTCACCGGATAATGTCTCCCTCCCCTCTGTTTCTCTTCTCTTCGATCTGAAGAGCTGCTGTGTGGAGTGTGGTGTCCGGTGCTAAATGCCCACTAAGCTGGATACAGAGATGAGATGTGACCATGGGTGGGGGAAAAGCAGCTTTTCATTCCTACTCATTGGGTTGCTCTCAAACACTGCTGCTGTAACTCTGCTGAGCAATTACCAGTGATGGATGCTGGCAGGTGATTTAGTGTTGATAACTACATTAACCTCTTCATTTCTTGTGGCAAAACTTAAACTCTACCAAAACTTCCCAGTATCCCAATAATAATTTTTAGGAGACCTGAATTCCAGGAAGTTTAAAAAAAAAAAAAAAAAAAAAAAAAAGGATTTTCTTTTATGGTAGCCTAAAAATGTGATCACTTGAATGATAAACTGAGGAGATCTTTAATCTCATCTCTGTGCACAAAGCTTCAGAGTATCAGTTCATTGTTTTAGTTTTTGTAAATTGCAGTTAATTTATCCTGCTCTCATTTTTAGGCTGCTTTCAGCTGTTTTATTTCAAGCATCCAGTTTTCAGTGCTGGGTTTCGTTATGTAGACACAACTCTGACCCACTAGTTCTTCATCAAGTCTTCATCTGTTAGTTTAGCCGCTAAACTCCAACATCTAGTGTCTACCTGTTGATTGGCAACATTTTGCTTTCAAAAGGCCACATCAATACCATGAAATGAATCAGTTAGATTTGACTTGATTTACTTCACAATATAATTCCTGCATAACTCTAAGTAACCTTAATTCCAAAGGAAACAGCCTCAAAAACATTCTTCAGCAACTGCACTGCTAACTGTGACACATCCTATTAGTTTCTTTTCTATTCATTTAAATGCCAGCACGCTCACTGAACAGAGATATGCATTTAACGACTTCCATATCTCTTTCTGCTCATTAGCTGTACTTTTAACATTAAATGTTCTGTTTTCAGACTTTGAGTCAAGTGAGGATTACCTCCAGCTTAAGGACAACCCTCCAAACTCTGGAAATAAGTATGCCACCACTTGAATTGGGATGTCAGTCACCTCAAAACGAGGACCCAATTGACCCCTTGGCATTTGACCCTTATTAACCACGGGTGAAAGTGCTGTATTCAAGGTGTAGCCATCTGTGTGCCTTGTTGCGCTGGGGCTCTCCTCCTCCCTCAATCTTTATTATCCCTCCCAGTGTGCAGCAGCAGTGAGATTGATCAGAGGATGGCTGCTTGATACCGACATACTTTTGAAGAACTGCAATGAATAGTCCACCCACTCCACAGCCAAGTAAAAACCTCAATGTATGTGCGTGCCAAAGGCAGTGGTGAGATGTAATGCACACTGCAGCTTAAATGGTTGGGGTCACTTTGAAATATTCCTGTTTTTAAAAGAAAGAGAAGGAAATTTTTTTTGAAAAATAAATAATAATATTAAAGAAATGCTTTAAGTGAAAATGAATAATTACTCAAATCATACATCATAAATTCAGTACATAGTTTATGTACATAGACACAAAGAGGCCTGTTTTCAGTAAGATCGCCCCTGTGATCCAGTGGTATATTGCGTAACCTAAAGCAAGTTTATCAAGTTCATCTGGTGACTGATCTTTGGCTATTCTGTGGACAGTCTGTGGGCGTTTTGTGGGTGTGATCACTGTCTCTTCTAAGAAATGAAACCCGTTCTATGTGGGAAATTTCTGAAAACAGTGTAATATTTTGTCACTTCATCTCCACTGAATAGGCTGCACTTCTCTGAGCAATCAGATCACACAGAAATGCTGTAAATAGATCAGTTGGAACACTTGTAATCATTTTTTGTTATTGCAAATGAAAATAAATTGTCTTTTTCTTTTGAATATAAAAACATTTTTCAAGACTTTTGAGCAATAGTGTAAGTATATTCATTTAGCTGCTTTGCCCTTCTGCTCCACTGCAGAAAATTACTGCACTACTTACTGCCGGCTGCTATGATCATATTCTGATGATGATATTAGGTAAACAAGCCACAGTTAGCTTATGACATACACCGATCAGGCATAACATTATGAGCACTGACAGGTGAAGTGAATAACACTGATTATCTCTTCATCGTGGCAGCTGTTAGTGGGTGGGATATATTAAAGAGAAAGTGAAAATTTTGTCCTCAAAGTTTATGTGTTAGAAGCAAAAAAAATGAGCAAGTGTGAGGATTTGAGTGACAGAGTCATAGGTGCCCAAGGCTCAGTGATACACATGGGGAGCAATGGCTGTCATGTGTGGTCAGATCTACATACAAGCTAGTGTAGTCAAATTTCCCAAAAGTTCACTGTGTTAGCCCTGTGACAGCCCGGTGACCAGCTCATGGTGTAGCCTGCTGCGTGATCTGATATTTCTGGGTTGGTGTTGTTCTGACATTATCATAGCAATGTCAGTCCAGGATCAGCATTACAACTGACCATCAGTCATGTTGTCTGAGAATTGAGTTAGCATTAGCCAAAAAGTTAGCTACCGCTATTAAAAGCTATCCCTAGCAAACCAACATTGAGAAAGCTAAATTTGGCTGACAGCAAACCTAGCTTGATAATACATACCAGTATATGATATTGTATAAATTAATAAAGAACACACCTAGAATTGTTTCCATTTGTTCTAGAAGACAGTTTTATATAAACAAAGACATTCCCCCCCCTTTTTTATTCCACATTTCAAGCTGACAGACAACAATTGTTAGTTAGCTGCAAAGTCAGTCCTGGAGAAACTTATGATGATGATGATGCAGGAACAACACCGATACAGGGATATCAGATGGCCCTCACTTCATGGTAGTTCGTATGGTGATTTTTACACCACATGCCTTTCAAGACTCTTCATACAATTTCTATCCCTGATTTAAGGATTAATACATTTTCCTGCCTTGAAAATTCAATCCAGTAATTTCATGAAGCAAATATTACGTTTTACTCAATTATTTGTTCACAGGAAACTAACCTCAAACTTGCTGAAAACAAAAACATATTCATAACTACTCTGCACTGTGTCAGTGATGACTGTTCTGTTTGAGGGGACTAGCATTGGCAGTTTACACAGAGGAGAGAAGCACTGACGTCTACTGGAGTTTTAATCACAGGAAAAGCATGTGTTAGCAGATGACTGACAGCTCACTCATTGCTTCTTTGAGCAGTGACAGGATCTTTGGAAATTGAGTTGAACTTTGAACTTTTTTAAAAAAAAAGGTTCATCCACCTTTCTTATCATTCAGTCACATTTATGTATACTAGTCAGCTGGTGAGTTAGAGGTTTGTTTAGAGTATTGACTCTGGCAGTCACTGAACATATAACGTGACTCTGAGTGTGAAACAATTTGCACCCAGAAAAAGTCTGAAAACTACTGAATGGGGCTCTCGATCAGTGTCTCGTTGCTACATTGTGAGGGTTCATGCTCATTTTTCACAATATGTTCCTTAATGTTGCCATCTTCCTTCTGAAACTGTACCTTCACTGTCAGTGGAGAACATATATCTACTTTACACTTTATGATCATGATGCCATTTGATGCTTGTAGGCTACAGGTGCTGAGATCTGGCATCTCATCTCTGGACAAATGACAGACCAGCTGATCCTTGTTGATGGACATGACCGCCCGTTTTTTCAAAAAGTTTGGGCTCTCACATACCACCCTGTCCAGCATCTCCATGGTTTTGCTGTTTTCCAACACCCAGTCATGCAGGTACCATATGTGGCAGTCACATTTCCAAGGGTTTCCATGCAGCCTCACGGTGTACTGCAGGATAAAATGGTCGAAAAGGTCCTCTGGGAGACTCTCCAGTTGGTTGTCAGACAGGTAGAGCTGCTGAATGAATTCCTGGCTCTTGAACAGTTTGGCATCCAAAGTGCTGAGATTGTTCTTTTGCAGGTAGATTGTCCTAATCTCAGACAGATCATTAAAGATTGTTTCGGGCAGTGAAGTGATCTGGTTTTCAGACAGGTCCAGGATCATCAGGGCTGTAACATTTCTAAAAATGTCTCCAGTAAGGTTGGAGAGCTGGTTAGAGGACAGGATGAGGTTGGTAAGTAAAGTCAGACTGCTTAGAGAGGACAGCTCAGTTAGTCTGTTGCCTTTTAGGTTCAGTTCCGACAAATTTGAGCCCTCAAATCCAAACACTTTATCGCTAAAGGTTGTAAGAAGGTTCCCACGGAGATTCAGCACCTGCAATTCAGTTAACACAGCAAAGATGCCATCATCAAGTTTTGTTATCATGTTCCCTTCCAGATGAAGCTCTGTCAGCTGAGAAACATTGTGAAATGTGTCAGATGTAAAATTGCTGAGGAGGTTGTTGTTCATTTTCAAGATCTCTAACTTTTCCAGACCACAAAAAGTTTCTTTTTTTACTCCCTCAAGCTTATTTTGGGACAAATCCAGGACACGCAGCTTTTGAAGGTTCAGGAAAAGAAACGCAGGTAGATCTGATATGACGTTGCCCTTCATTTGCAGAGTTTCTAGCTGTTTCAAGGAGTCAAACATACCAGGAAGCACCGTCTGGAACCTGTTGAAGTTGAGCAGCAGTTTAGTCAAATTTCCTTGCTTTGAAAAAGTTCCTAGAAATAAATGATCCAAGGGGTTCCCGCTGATCTCCAGTTCCTGAAGCTCAGTCAGATGTTCGAATGCCCGACAGTGAATACTTTTCAGTTGATTATCCAGGAAAATAAGCTTGGTGAGTTGAGGACTGCCCTCCAAAGTGTGAGAGAACAGGTACTGCACAGCCGTAGTCATTACAATAAAGTCCTTGACCTCCCTGGAAATATTCTTTGGTAAAGACGTCATTGTTGCATCAGCACATAGCACCTGGACCAGAGTGAAACACTGACATCGGTATGGACAAAACTCTCCGCTGCCTTTGTGGCGGAGAAGCAGCAGGAGCAGGATCAGACCCAAATTTCTGTCCATTTTTTACTGAAAAAAACAAACAAACCCAACAACAAAGAAAGAGGAAATTCAAAAAAGCTCAGACTCATGCACTGCAAACAAAAACCTCTGTGTTACAGCGATCGAGGAACACTGTGACAAGTTTCTCTGTGGGCTTGGAAGTCAGCTGACAAAAAGTGCAAACAACAACACAAGTATGGGTTAGGCAAGAAAAACCTTTGCCCGCTGGTCAGCTCCGGCCACAAAAAAAAAAGATTATCATGCAATTCAGCAAACCAGCAAAAGCAAATGTTTCTTCACGGAACAAGTAAATCAGAGAGAAGTCGCACTGAGAAGATCATTCATGTGTGAAATAATGTAAGGAATCATACAATCAACTATGCTACTTCCTTCTTATTAAGATTTTAGGGTTAACGTTCCAAAGCTGGAGTACTCTGCTTTGATCTGCGGATAATTTGATAATAATTTGTATTTTATGGCATGTAAATATTCTGTTATTAGAATTAATGTTTGTATTGATAAGAAAAATGAATAAAAATCAACAGATAACTTATGGAGATTAGTGGTTTAATAAATGTGCACTTTGTCCCTTTTTTCATGTGTAAGCTGAATCAGAATAGGTAGAGTGCCAGTGGAGTGTATTTTGCTTTATTTTTTACAGTATTTCTATTTTTTTCACTAAATGAATTTCTGTATATTGCTTCAATTATAAAAATAAAGTGAAAACAAACAAACAAACAATGGGACAGATGATCACTGCTGCTCACAGTGCTCTTACTGACTGTTGTTACTTACTTTAGAAAAGATTTTATTGGAGTTCACTGCGTATGTGTGGGTTCATTTGGTTTTATTATTTGCAGAAGACCTTCACAGCCAGAAGGTGTCACCCTGCACCTCCTGACTTTAGCAGGAGTTGATGGCATTCGGGGATCCTCCCTCTCCTCCAGGTCATTCCTTAAAGATGCACAGGTGATTAGGCGCCTTTATTTGGGAGCAGGTCGCCAACACAAACCCACTGGGAACATCATTGAGCAACATTTTTTCACCTTTATATCTTTAAAAAACAACAACAACAACAACAACCAAAAAACTCCCCCAAAGAACTTTTGCCATTTTCATTTAAATTCTTATTTTAATTCATCAAACAATGGCAAACGCTGGAGTGCAGCTTCTCGGATTCATACTGGCCCTCATTGGCTGCTTTGGCGTCATCGCGGCCACAATCATGGTGCAGTGGAAAGCTTCAGCCTACGTTGGGGACAACATCATCACGGCTCAGGCGATGTATGAAGGGCTTTGGCAGACCTGTGCGAGTCAGAGCACCGGACAAGTTCAGTGTAAAGTGTATGACTCCCTCCTCCAGCTGCCAGGTACTGCTTTATATACATCGTGTTTTTACCTTTTGTGATATTTCTTCATTATTATTAAATGCTGATGACGGTCATAGCCAGAGAATAAGGGGTTTATGAGTAACACAGTGTCCAAAATCAAATACTTGTTCTATTTTTTGGGTGTGGAAGGGGGTAGTTAGCTGGGTGGGGAGCATGTCATGAGATAGTGAATGGTGCACATTCAAATAATACCCGAACAGTTACTTTCAATACCAATGCTAGAAGTTTAAGTAGAACTGTGGTTGTTCTATGAACAAAAAATATGTTTAAGTCTGTGGTCTTTCAAAGCCTCGAGGTCACTAAAGGGAGAGTGCACCTTTTTCCTTCTCCTTCTTAGACCTCCTGCATGCAAAGACATGTTGGTCAAATACCATAACCTACGTCATGAAAGAGACATGAAAGACAACGTTTAAACTTCATGCTGTTAGTGTTGCAAATCAGTCAAGTGTAAACATTTTTACAAAAAAACACAACTATCAGATTAAAAATAATCCCTTCGATGAACGTGTTTCTTTTCCTTTTTTTTTTTTTACACTTTTACCCTTTTTTTCTGAAACACATTCATTCAGTGGAAGTTAAACAAGGATTGAGACAATGTGAGGAACACTGCACTACAAGCCCCGCAACAGAGAACTACACAGCAACACACAAAAGAATAGAACAAATAAAAACAAAAACATGAAAAACAAAAACTAAAGGATCAAATAGGCTGTGAGTGAGCTCTTCTATTCAGAATCATATTTATTTGTTAGAAGTACAATTTTTCTGGTGTGCACTTAAATGATTTATATGTTTTTGTGATAGGACAGTCTGCAATGTTTCTTGGGAGACGGGATTAGAAATCTGAAGGTAACACTTGATGGGGAGTCTTCATCCAGATGAGGAAGATGCAGTTTTGATCAGTTAAATTTAGATTCTCAGTAAGTTTGTAGCGTGACGCAAAAAAGACGCAATCTGGCTTAAACGGTTGCCCTCGATTAGAAGAGAAAGGTAACAGAGGTGATGTGTGGTCTGTTGAGGATTGATTGTTAAAGAAAGAACAGTTAAACATGGACTAATAAAATGGCACTCGTGTAAAATTTTGTTTTCTGTGCTACTGCTGTGAAGTATCTCCCTGTTTGGAGGGATTTCAACTGTCTCTAACCACCCAGTTACTTCTTAGTGAAGTAAGCCTTGAGTGAAACCTGCTCTGACTAACGTACCCTCTCTGTGTCTGCAGGAAACATACAGGGCACACGAGGGCTGATGGTGTCGTCCATCGTGCTGTGCTTCATTTCCATCCTGGTGGCAGTGATGGGTATGAAGTGCACTACGGTCATGAGCGACTCTCCAGAGCTGAAGGATAAGGTGGCCCTGAGTGGAGGGATTATCTTTATTCTTGCTGGTGAGAGTTAAATCATCTTTTTATGGGTTTTTTAAAAAAGTGTAACATAGTACTTCTTTGTTTTTACCTGCATTCACAGCTACATTGGAACATCGTTTTAGAATGTGAGGTTTTGCATTCGAGATATGTCAAAGATAACACAACTGCGCAAGTAGTTACCTCTAAAATCCAACAATATAGAGAAGCTTTTGTGCTCGCAATTTTCCAGGTCTGCTTGCCCTGGCGGGAACTTCCTGGTTTGGCAGCAACATAGCAAAGGAATTCTACAATCCATTCACTCCGACTAACTCCAGGTGAGCATCTCCTCTGTCACACGAAACCCTCCACAATCCTTATCAGGTATCACTGAAGGTTTCTTTGGTGAATCCACAGACAGACATCAGATTAAAAAAAGTCTGTCTCTGTGACAGAGACCAAAAAAAGCTCAAGATTCAGCATTACAGCACACACAAAGGGAAATGAAAGAGTCCGGTCCCCGACAAAAATTCAGGCGCGTGAGCCGTGCAAACCCACAACATTTTCACACTTGGCACCAAAGAAATAGGTCTATTTCCTGAAATGTTTACCTGCTCCTTTGAGTTAGTGCCACATCGGCTCAAAGACAACACGTGTTGTTCGGACATTTTTTTATGCATTTTTAAAAACACGTTCTGTTAAAATTCACAAAAAACATGCTACACACATAACAGCGTATTTACTTTGTGTTATTTCTTAAGAAATCCTTCTTTAAGAGTGGGTACTCTGACATGTAGCACCGACTAAGTTTAGTGGGGCAGACTTAACCTTTTTAGTACCCAAATTTAAATGCTATGGTATATATATATATATATATATATATATATATATATATATATATATATATATATATATATATATATATATATATATATATATATACACACAGAAAGACACAAACATCTTGTATTGAGCTGGCCATGCGAGTCTTCAAACACTCAAGCACAATGCGTGTTGTGTTTCATCCACAGGTATGAGTTTGGAAGTGCCCTGTACGTCGGCTGGGCATCTGCCATTCTCGTCATCATCGGAGGGGCCTTCCTCAGCTGCCACTGCCCCAAGCAGGATGCTGGGCCGGCTCAACGCTACCCCCAGTCCCACCCTGCGGGAGGCAAAAACTACGTGTAGGAGTAGTCTTCCCACTTCTCCTGGCCTGGTCTCATTTAAGAGCGCTGGCTTTAAAGGGGCATATTTCAGACCTGTTTACTGTTTTCAGCATGTTTATTTGCAGGTGGGGTCAAAGTACCGTAGTGGGATGGGATGCTTCTTTATTAATAAACTGACAATTAATGTGACAACCTATGCAAATGTTAGAATTGAATGTTAGAAATAAGGTCCAATAGCATGTATTTAGATTTAAACTGGGATTATTGTAAAGCTTAAAAGACTTTTTCTTTTAGTTTAAAGAAAGTTTTCAGAATATGTTGGAGACATTCAGTTTTTGTGTCACTTTCTTTGCAACTAATTTCCATTTTTGTATAAACTCCCATGGTACCGTTTGTTATGATTTTTGTGTTGTTGTTGTTTTTATTTCTTCCCATTTATTTCTTATTTTACTGCATATGAAATAAATCCACTGCCACTTTTCCATGTGACAACCAGTGTTTGGATTCACTTCATGTTTTGGTTTAATAATAATCACTGCACACTCACACCGGGTGAAAGACCAAGACACCATTTCAAAGTGAAAGGATCTGAATGTTCTTTTCAGAGCTCCACCCTAACCACGCAAAATCTCTTTTGATTACTCGATAAGGTCATTTATAAGAATCTGGACGTAAAATAGAGAAGGGTGTTTCTCTTTAAAGAGGTGGCACAATTTTTCAAATCATAAAAAAAACTTTCATTGTGTTGTACGCGTTAAAAATCCTGTACAACACAGAGCTAAACATATAGAAATTTGTGGCCTCAGGCAGGAAAAAACACATCCAAACAGAGAGATAGGCAGAGGGTGGGGAGCGGGCATACCTACGGTCTCCTGCTCCTGTCCCAGCACGCCTGTGAAGTCGCATTTCACATAAACACGGTCGGTACCGCTTGAATGCTACGTTGGGAAGATGCGTCAGCCTGTCTTTGACTTTACAGGAAAGAATTTCAAAGGTTGTCAGCCCATCGTTCGTTCAGTCATGAAGGTGTAACTGATTTTATAACTAAATTAAATAACAACAAAGAAACCAAACCCCTCCAGAATAAGCTGACGTTTGTTTCCACCCAACACCGTTCAGCAGGAGAGGGCGCCACCTTCTGGTGATCCTTGAGGATGCTGCTCAAACACCAAAGAACTGTTCCCCTGTTCTAAAATACAAGACAACAGCTGCTAATATTTGCTTTTATGCTCTTATAAAGTTGTAAGCGTATGATCTGGATGCTTTTGGATATTTGGGCAGAATTGGTGAAGTTCATTTAAATTGTTTGGTTTTCTGGGAAGAGGCCCTAGGCCCTAGGACAAACCCAGGCCGGGGAGAGGGGAGTCTGGGCTTCTCTTCATAAGCTGCTACCTCATGACCAAGCTGTGGATAAGTGGAAGAAGATGGATGAATGGATGGTTTTCTCTCACTGGCCTGGCTTTTAAAATGGCCTGTATTTATATTTTTAAGTGCAGTACACACTTTTTTTTAATAGGGTAGAGGTCTGGGCTTTGGGAAGGCCTTTCCAGCAGCTTACGTGTCCAAGTTTAATATCATCCAGCTGTTGATTTGAGGTGAAGTTGAAGAATTTGAAGGTAGTCTTCATTATTCCATCCACTTTGTGCAGTGTATCAGTAACACTGGTAACAAAACAGCTCCAGAGCATGATGCTACTATGATTTGTTTCACAGCACTTATCGGATTGACCAATAAGTGCTGTGAAACAAATTCTTTTTATGCTTGCAAAGGGAAACTACCAGTTGTAGTCAATCACGATTACTAACAAGACATTATTAGATCCTGGCCTCGTCAGGTTGAAAGACATTGGCAAACCACTGTGTAAAATCCACCCATGATCAGTTTTAGCATGAGCATGTGGTATTGAATGGACTTTATGCCGCAGACAACCATTTTCAAACTTCAGACTCCCCAGTTTGAAATGACAATTTGTGTCACACCCGAACCTTCAGTCGCTGAATATTTCCTTTGTGTTTTTATTCATTAATCTTGATCTTCTGCTGTTTTACTTGTTAAAACTGATTTGCCATCAACAGATTTCCAGTTCTTTACAGCTAATTTTGAGATTTAAATGAGTTCAGGCTCATAAATAGGTCAGAAAAAGTAAAGTAATTTAAAACCTTGTGGCTTTGTTTCATTAGTTTCTGCTCTATTTAAAAAGGCCAAATAATGTATTTGAGTTTTAAACCAAATTACAAAACTATACTCAAAATTCCTTTAAGATAAAAAAAACAAAACAAAATACTAACATACAGTTTTTGGAACCAAAGCACGAGTGTAATGATTGTGTAATATGTGCAAGATCCCCGCCAGGAGGATGTAAAACTCTGCGCCAAATCAAATATGTGGATCCATCCGCTGTGGCGACCCCTTGCGAATAATAAGCCAAACCAGTCCGCCTGTAAAAATGCATCTTATTCTAAGTTCATCCTCTCTGGTGTTAAACTTTGCAAAAGTTTTAAAGACAAAAAACTATTTATCTATAACTATTTTGACTTTTGTAAAATCTTTTAAGAATTAAGAATCTAGCTAATCGATTAAAAATAGAAGCTGCTTATTGTAAATGACATCTCGAAGCCCACCTGTAGTACCTTCTAGGTCCAGTGGAGGGCGGGAGCCTACACCTATTTTGACTAGAAGATTGGGGGGGGGGTACTCTGTAAAAGCCCCCAAGCAAACCTCAAAAACAGACGCTGCAGCAGAGTCCAGCTCCTTAAAAACAAGACACAAAAAAGACTTAAACGCAGTCCTGTGGTTAGTGATAGTAAGATTATATGTTTTTTTTCATGCCATGCTGTGCTTAAAAGAAAAAAAAAGAAATAGACCATGAACCACATGCTTCACATGCTTTATAGCTCTTTACTTTTTTCTTTTGAATTTTATCTTACCTTTTTTTTGGGGGGGGGGGGACGACGACGACAAACTCTTGCACGTTTGACAGAAAACAAAAAATACCCTTTTTTCCTACATTGCGTAAAGAAACAACAGGCGCTCAGGTGGATGTCAGACTTTGGCCACTAGAGGGAAACAGACGCCACGTATGGGCTGACACCTCCGCCTCTTTAACTCAGTAACTGCAGAAATAGGGGTCAGAAAACAAGTTAGTATGAAGACTCATGTGTTAGTATCAGCTGTTGGAGAGGAGTCAGACTGTGGGAGGTGACACAGGAGATGATGAATAATGAGCTTTAAGGGTTACATGAGTTATTCGGAGAAGGTTAAGTCTAAAGTGCCTCAAATGACCTGCAGCATTACATAACCCAAAACACTATATATAATAGCTACTTTATGAGTATTAGAATGTGAGTAGTACTATATGATGGTAGTATGAGATTAAAGGATACACCAAATGAAGCCATCTATTTTCTTAACTTGGGGCCACGGCAGCCTACCCGAACCTCATCAGGCTGAGAGGCAGGATACGTTCAGGACAGGCCACCAGTCCAGCACATAGAGACAGATAAACAAACACCTACAGCAGATTTAGAATCACCGATTAGCCTAAATTGCCCGTCTTTGGATGCCAGAGTCAAACCAGTGCAGTCACAGGGGGCAGCACAGGAGAATCACCACGAGATTTGAACCACAAACCTGTGAGTCAGCAGTGACAGCACTGCTCCGCCGTGCCGTAATACCGTAATGTAATTATCGTCATTAATGGGCAAACGTGGCACCTCCACTCACTCGGCGTAACACATATGCCGTTAAGCTCTTTAAAGTCTTGTTTTACTCACCAGTGTTTCACTCATTCTGCCCGATGTGTTGATCGATTCATGGTGATGGAGCTGAAAGACGTCTCTGCTTCATGCTTTTATATCTTTATATGTGTTTGTGCAGAAAATAAGACTGTTGTTGCTCAGTTACGGGCGAATGAGAAAGTCAAATCATTGTAAACATTAATGTTTGGAGTACTTTAATGAGGAGAGCTAATAGGTCAACGGGTTATAGAAGCAACAACACACAGTGATCTAAAATATGCTCCTAGTTTTGCCCTTTGACCTTTTGTGCAGTTTATCTTTAGCTTTAAGAACCATCTCAGATGAATGCAGGCTGAACCCGAATCCTATTTTCACAAAGTTTCCAATTGGACAGCTGCTGCATGCCGAAAAAGGGAAGGCACATTTGGATAATAGACCTCAACAGCAATTATTTTGTCTGCATTTCAGCAAAGAATCCATCATATATGAGGATCCCCGGTAATGAAATTCATTCAGAATGACGTTTTTTTTTTTATGTTTTTTTGCATGACAACTCGACATTTAGACTGATGAAGCACACTGAAAGAGCAGCACTTAGCTTGAGGGCTTCCCCTCTTTTTAGTCCAGTATTGGATCGGGAGGAGATCCAAACTCAGGCTCAAAGTGCTGTGATCAGCAGAGTGCAGCTGCCAGACATCACAGAAAAATAAATGAGAAAGTGCAGAATCAATACTGGAAGCTAAACTGCTGTTAAAATAATTTCTGTCCCTGTGGCTTCTTGAATATGATAAACTGTCGTCTGGCTTCTCTTTATCGTCTTATAAACAACAGAAATCAGATCCCGAATTACCAAAGATTACAATAACCCTGTACTTCTGGTAGGACACCACATGAACTGAAGCTGAACTGTGTCAGATCAAGTCTTTAATCATTAACAGAGCATATAATGATATGTTACTAGAAAGAACTCAGCACTGTGGTTGAAGGATCATAACGGTGTTTTTGCACCATTAAATGGATTAACTTACTGAAATGTTAATACTCCCGTCTTTTTCAGGGCTCCTCTGAGTGTTGTGGATTTGTAGATTTGCACATTTTTTGGTCCTTCCTGTCTAAAATAATGTATTTAGTTCACAGTGTGTTTATTCTGTAAATCAACGTGTTTTTTTTTTTTAAACAAAAGTAAATAAAAAAGGCATTTATGAAGTCTAAGCAATCATCACCTGACTGCAACTATTTTTAATTTAAACAGGCTTCTCCTTGGACACTTGACTTTTATGATAAGGTAACATTTTCACCTTTTTATCATTTGACGTGTCACATGAAAAGTGTACCAGCATGCACATGAGTCTAATTCAGCTATTATTTTTTTAAATCCACATTTAAGAGAGCTACAAACCTTTTAATCTGCTCTAGAGACTCCAAAGGGTCCTCTTTATGATGAAAGAGCTCTTCACTGTTATTTTACTTAATAATCAAAGTCTCGTGTTTATGGTTCTTCCAATGTTCTCAGCAAGTGTTCCTCTGACTGTGAGGTGTCCACACTTGAAAAAGACCAGACTTTGAATTTCACTCAACTTTATTTAGACCAACTAGTTTGATAGCTGGTAGGTAGCAGCAGGTAAAAAAACTGATAGCCCGTCTTGTTCAAAAGTCTTCCTCACAGTGGAAAAGTGCTTTGTTTGCCGTCCTCTCAGTATGTTGCTCACGGGTCAAATGACTGCTGCATGCATTTTAAGGTCTACTAGGCACGCCCACCCTTGATTGCTCTAATGTGGCTCACCTGGCAGGGCGGCGCACACCAGGCCGTGCTTAGTTGATGATTGCACCCAAGGTCTAATCAGCGGCCATGCACAAACAGCAGCACCGAACAGGTAGTGGGCAGGAGGAGGAAGAGAGGAATAACAGCCACACCTACTAGGTCAGCACGACACCTCCCACTCGATCTTTGCTCAGCACTGTCTGGAAAGATCACACTCAGATGGGCTGGTCCCTTACTTGATCTTCCACCGGTAAAAGGACCACAAGACGCCGGATGTCCCGATGTAAAATGGTGCCCAGCTCAGGACTTGTGGTAGCAGATCTTGGACTCTTGATCGCAATGCTGGAACTTGGAGAGACCCTCACATGCACATCTCGAACGATCCCTTTGGAATCAGGATTCACGCTAATGACTTTTGCGAGTCTGAACTGCCCTCTAAGGGCATTTTGGTCGCAGAGCCAAACTATGTCTCCAACAGCAATGTTTCTCTCTGCAGTATGCCACTTACTGCGGATGAACAGGTTCGGTCCAGCGAGTTGGCTCCAGGACCTCCAGAAGTTGTTGACTATGGTTTGTATTTCCTTCAGCCTTTTGAAAGGATAATTTGTGAAGTCGACAGTTTTGAAGTCCCCACTTTGTGTGGCTCGACCAAGCAACTGATTATTCGGCGTGATGTAGTCAATGCGATCTTCTCGGCTCTGAATTCTGGCATCAATGGGTCTCTCATTTGCAAGGTTGGCGGCTAGCTGGAGTGCTGTCAGAAACTCACTAAAGGTAAGAGCCTCAGTATTGCCGAGAGTATGGAGGGCTCTCTTGGTAACTCTGACACCAGCTTCGGCGGCCCCATTTCGGTGAGGTGAGTCAGCGGGAAGAATCTTCCATGCCCAGGTGGTCTCATTTTTGGCAGAGTATTCTTCAAGCGACTCCTTGTTTTGTTGTCTCAGGTAAGCATACATTTCTTCCAACACAGGTTTGGCGCCGACAAAGTTTGTGCGAGGATCTGACCAGATTTTCCGGGGATGGCCTCGGACAGAAGTGAACCTCTGGTAGGCAAGCAGGAAGCTCTCTGTTGATAGTGTGCTCGCTAGTTCGACATGAATGGCTCGGCTTGCCATACAGCAAAACACAACTCCCCAAACTTTCATGGTCACTCTTCTCTTGACATCATCCCTCACATGATAGGGTCCAAACAGGTCAACAGATGTAAATTCGAATGGTGCAGCAGGATTTGACCTCTCTTCAGGTAAGTCTCCCATTACTTGCTTGCAGGTTCTTGCCTTTACCTTCTTGCAGATGATGCACTGGTCAACGACCTTTTGGGCAATAATTCTTCCTCTGACAACCCAAGCCTTCATTCTCATCCGCAGTAAGGTTTCTGCCACTCCGCCATGTCCCTCGCTGTGTGCTTCTCTGGCAAGGAGGGTGGATAACCAGGCTTGGAATGGTAGAAGGGGAACGGCTTTGCGGTCTTTTTTGAAGGTCTGGATTCTGCCACCACAAACTAGAAGTCCACTTGTTTGGTCTCTGTAAACAACTAGTCTGTCTGTTGTGGTGCTTGGGAAGTTGACGCCCTCTTGTGCTGCTAGGCAAAGGTCTCGAAAAGCATCTCGTCTCTCGCAGACTGTGAGGACACCCGAAGATGGTACTGCCTCCCACTTTTCTTGGTCTCTGGTCTTGGATCTCATGAACTTTTTGGCAACCCTCCAGACCCACGCCACGGTCCCAATCAGCCTTCTCAGGTTGCTGAATCGCCTTTCGTCGATTAGCTGTTGGGTTGCTACTCCTTGTGGTCTTCTCGACTCTACGTGTGCTGAGTCCTGAGCTGCCTTGATGTGGACTCTGGTAAGGACCGCAACAAAAGTCTTTTTCTGTAGCTTTGTGACCTTTTCTCGAGCTTGGGCAGCGACTTCTCCGGCGGATTTCTTCAGCCACTCATCTTCAGGAAGTTGGAGAAACTTTGGACCCGACTGCCACTCGGAGTCCTCGGTTAGGGCATCTGGACTGGCCCCTCTGGTGAGAATGTCTGCAATGTTTGCTGACCCAGGAGTCCACCACCAATCTTGGACATCAGTGCTACTCTGGATTTCACCAACGCGGTTTGCGAAGAAGGTCTGGAAACCATAGCTCTCACGCTGGATTGCACCCAAGACGGTCTGGCTGTCGACGAGGTGGTACCATTTTTTGACCTGGATTCTGCAGTGTCTCTGGAAGTAGGTCTTCAGACGGGCAGCAAAGACTGCGCCACACATCTCTGCTTTAACAGGATCGCCTTTGTGGTTGAGAGGCGTCAGTTTGGCTTTGGACTCTACTAGTCTTACAATGACACCATGGCTGCAGCTCCAGCGAAGGTACATCACTGCACCATATGCATGTTCACTGCCATCAGAGAACGTGATGGCACTGGGCTCTGCACAAGGATCTGGTGGAGTCAGGGCTCTAGTGAAATGCAGTTTTTTCAGGTCAGCATACTCTTCCAGAAGCTTTATAGCGTCTTCTCGGAGACCTTCAGACAAGGCTGCGTCCCATGTGTCTTCGAGGCAGTGCTTTACTTTTGCTTCTTGGAAAGCTCTCCTTACCAGGATGGCACCCTTTTGTTTGACGGGAGTCACTAGACCGAGTGGGTCGTATAGGCCGGAGACTTGGCTTAGCAGTTCTCGCCTGGTGAGTGGATCAGGTGTTTGCTCTCTGACTTCTTCTCTGAGCAGGTCTTGACCAAGGCGCATTTTCCTCCTTTTCTTTGAGAAGTTCACTGCAACCATGACATGAAGCTTGTCATCATTGATGGTGTAGCCAAGGCCAAGGGCTTTGTTGTCATCTTCCGTCAGCTGGTTCGGCAGGATCATAGTCTTTGGCTCTGATCGAGGCAACTCTTTCTTCGACTCCTCCCTCCCACTTTGACTGGAGTAGACCCAAGGCTTCATGTAGAATCCTCCAGCTCTCAGGATGTGCTCGATGTTGGCTGTTAGGCGTCTCAAATGGTCGAGGTCATTGTGTGATGTCAGGATGTTATCGACATAAGCATCTTCTTCCAGCACATGTTTCTCCTCTGTGAAGTGACTGAATGAAGGTAGGTTTGCAGTTTCTCTCATGGCGACTTGGGCTATGCAACCAGCAGGTTTGTCTCCAATGTTGACTCTTGTTATGGCATAGTCTTCTATGTCTGCATCTTCTGTGTCACGCCACAAGAATCTGTGCAAATGGACTTCTCGATCTTCCAGCCAGACGGAGTTGTACATCTTGCGGATGTCACCAAGGGCGGTGTAGACACCAGCTCGGAACCTCAGCAGGACAGCTCTTATCGGGTTCAGGACATCAGGACCTTTGATGAGGATGTCATTCAGGCTGAGGCCTCTGTACTTCTGGCTGCTGTTCCACACCAACCTCACTGGGGTAGAGACAGAGTGTGGATTTGGCGCGATGAGGTGGCTTATATACCATACTGGCCCAGTCCAACTCTGCAGGACTTCTTTGGACAGCTTCACTGCAGCTCTGCGGTTTACCATCTCATGAACTTGTGCAGCATAGGCCTTCTTCCATTCAGGTTCTTTAGATAGCTTCATCTCGGTTCTGATGAATGTTGCTTCTACTGCTTTCCTGTTATTTGGCAAGGTTGCTGGATCTTCTACCCATGGGTATTTGGCATGCCAATGCGGTTCACTGTTGTGGTCATCTCCAGTTGAGTAAGTCAGGCCGTTCCTCACGATCTCCATCTCCCTCTCTTCTGCAAGCGTCATTTCTTTACCCCCTGGCTGGCAGCTCCCACAACGACACCCTCCACATCTCGGCTGGCAAGCGGCTCCGATGCTTTCCCACCTCCACCACTTCAGAAAGTCTCTGCTGCTGGTAGCTGTGGTGGATAGAGTCTCAGGGTGATCAGGGTGCTGACAGGAAGCTAGGTCTTTAGTGAACTCTTGGTACTTGAGTGCAGCAGCTCTCATTGATCTTGCGAAGTGAGTTTTGGAGGTGTGGGCCATCAAAGTGACTTCCTCAAAGAGGTCTGGATGTGCGCCCCCAATTGTCTTGCCAAGTGGACCGTCCCAAAGAACCAGGTCACCGATGGAACGGATCTTTTGGGGCACCAGCTGGCCTTCTTTATGGCTGATTAGAAGCTGGATCTCTCTGGGTCTGATGAGGTCTTGGAGAGGGATGTCAGGGAAGATCTTCTGTAGCTTTTGAGGTGGAACATGTCTTGTCACTTCAGCAATCTTGTCAAGACCATAGCAAACTAACTGGTGAGGCTTTAAAGTTCCTTTTGAGGTGTTGACACGGATCTTGAGAAGGTAGCGCTTGGTTGCCACAGACACCTTCATACCTCCGATACCCTGGATGACAAGCATGACATCTTCACTGCGAAGGTTGAGCTTACTTGCAGCTTTATGGGTTATGTAGTTTGTGTCAGATGCTAGATCAATTAGTGTCCCAATTCTCTGCCCATCATTGGCGATGACGTCAAGGAGCATCAGGATCACAGGGTACTCTTTTAGACCAGTCTCCTCCAGTAGACCTCTCTCTGCTGCCATGGAGTTGAAGGCTCGTGATGAGACGTTGCAGAAAGCTTTCCGACACTCCTGCGCTAGCTCTGGCGATAGTTTAGAGATGAACTCTTCTTGAACCTCTGTATACCTCCTCCCCTCAGCTCTCGCCGGACCAGACTTGGGCCTTTGTGATAAGGGTCGTGGCAAGGGACAAAGAAGGTAATGATGCTGGTCTTTGCACTCTGGATTTCCACACAGGTAAGTAGTCTTTCTGCAGGGTTCATCGTGGATCTCGAGGCACCTCTTGCAGGCTCCAAGTTGCCGCACTGCATCTTCTTTCTCCTGTAACTTTGCGTTGGTTCTGAACCGTCTGCAGATGTAGAGCTTTCTCTTGTGTTTCGGGTCCCCACAGATGATGCAGCCTGCTGGATCAGTACTGGATTTAACTGACTTGGTACGGGCGTACTTTACTGGGAACTTTATTCTCTCCTTGGCAGGGTCGATGTCTCTCAGCTGGTCTAACTGCTCGTAGATGGACTCTTGAGATTGGAGGTATGCGAGCAGCTTGTCAAACCGGTTCTGATGAGTCACAGCATTCTTTGGATCAGCAGCGTGGGTAAGCCAGTCTTTCTTTAGGGACTCAGGCAGCTTGCTTTCAATAGACTTTATTACTAAGAGGTTCTTTATGGCATTTGCTTCATCCAGCTCACTCAAATCATAGAGGGCCTTTTCAACTGCGTGGATAAGCTCTATAATTCTTCTAGGCTGGTTGCTACGGACAGGAGGGATAGCTTGAAGCTCCTCAATGATTTCAATGGCGATGGTGGCTTGATTTCCATAGCGGTTCTCGAGGACTCTGAAGATCTTATCGGCCGAGGTGTATGTGGACAGGCGCAGATCTTTGGCCACTTTATCATCGAGGCTATCAAGAAGTTGGAATTTCTTTACTTCCACGGACCCGGTTGGTTCACCTTGCTTTTGCAGAGCCTCCCATTCCTTCCGCCATCTGTAGAACTCACGCTGGCTGCCGGTGAACTTTGGTAAAGCTGTGGCTTTCAGTTTTATGGCTGCGACCGAGGCTGCGTTGCGGACTGTGACAACTGCTTGGTCGGCATCTCTTTTAATCCTCTCTGCTTTGATCAGGACTGCCTTCCCTGACACCAGCTTTGGAAGGCAGGTTTCGAGCTCCATCAGTCGACGATCACAATCTCGCCTCTCAGCAGGTGGAGCCCAGCGGTTCCATGTCTGGTGTGCCTGCTTAGCTTTCTTCACCAGTTCTTCTAGATGGTGGAGCATAAAATCATATGCCTCCAGGGGTGTATCAGGCTGAGTGGATGTGACGTTCTCACACGCCATTTCTGCTGATTTTAGAGCAAGGGTCAGTTTTTTTTCACCATATGATGTCCACAGTGTCTCTCTGATTAGGTGCTTCACCTCCTTCAACTTCTGCTCACATTCTTTCTCCGTTTTTTCGACGTCTGCTCTCTGTTGGCCCATCAGCTCCGGTGTGCCCTCTGCTTCACACTGCGTGATGTAGGCGGCTTCAAGCTCCTCGTTCGCGTCAATCACTTTGGAGCCCTCTGCTGTGAGTCTCTTGAAGGAATCCTGCAGCTCCTCTACAGACATATCCATGTGGGTCCTTATTATATGGTTGGTGAGTCTGGAAAACAGTCTCTTTGCAGTGGTTCGCTCTATTTTCAGCTCTTCGAGTGACTTGGACTCAGCCATGCTGTTTTCTCGGTTATTGGTTGGACAGGCAAACGGCGTGCGATTTCCTCCAGGCCCCCAGGTGGAGTCTTCTCCGTCTTTGTGGTGAGCTTTTGTGGAGTCTTCACTGGTCGGTTTCTCTACTGGCCAGGCCGGTTTTTTACTGTCAAGTGTTCCTCTGACTGTGAGGTGTCCACACTTGAAAAAGACCAGACTTTGAATTTCACTCAACTTTATTTAGACCAACTAGTTTGATAGCTGGTAGGTAGCAGCAGGTAAAAAAACCGATAGCCCGTCTTGTTCAAAAGTCTTCCTCACAGTGGAAAAGTGCTTTGTTTGCCGTCCTCTCAGTATGTTGCTCACGGGTCAAATGACTGCTGCATGCCCACCCTTGATTGCTCTAATGTGGCTCACCTGGCAGGGCGGCGCACACCAGGCCGTGCTTAGTTGTTGATTGCACCCAAGGTCTAATCAGCGGCCATGCACAAACAGCAGCACCGAACAGGTAGTGGGCAGGAGGAGGAAGAGAGGAATAACAGCCACACCTACTAGGTCAGCGCGACAGCTTTAAAACTAATATAATAATTTGTATTTATTTTAACAATTTAAAAAAAGTGAGAATATTTTACTTGGAATTAATTAATTAATTCTGCACCTCTGGATGCTTTGGGGCTTTAGGTGTTTTAGATGATTATTTTAAACAGAAACAAATGGACCTGGACACAAACGTAAGCCAGCTATAGATATCTAATCCAGTCCAAATTTATGTATGAAGCACATATTAAAACAACAAAGTTGACCAAAGTGAACAAATAAACAGACTAAATAACTAAGCTCTCACTATGGGCAAGGAATAAAAATGAGTTTTAAGGAGACTTTTAGGGACTTTCTAAGACTTAAAAAGGGTGGTGTCATTCATTCCACAGTTTAGAGGCTATGGCTGGGAAAGCTCGATCCCCCCTGTTTTTAAGTCTAGTCACTGGGACAGGGAGCATGTCAGCAGATCTCAGCGACCTTGAAGGTCATGAAAATCAGATGTTAAGGGATCAGCAAGATTTGATGGAGCCAACCCATAAAGGGATGTAAAATTTTGTAGTAGAACATCCTAAAAATCACACAGGGGAGATTTGATCCACTTCACGGGTTCTGGTAAGAAGGACACCAAAGTAAATGGCATTAGAATACTCTCACAGGTACCTTTGCTGAAATAGGAAACTAAAATAGTAAATAATGTAGTTAAAATGACCTTCAGCGCTAGTGAAATGCCACTTTCCATCCACATGTAACTGAAACAATGCAACAGTCAGAAAAATACTTTAGTAAATGCATTTGTACTTCCTGTATTTGTTACTTTGTTCTGTTTTTTCTTTGTTTAATTTATTATTGTTATTAGTATAATTATAATTATTATTATTTCTGTAGCCTACCAGCAGAGGTGCGCTCTCTCTCTCTCTGGCTCAGTGTCAATTCCACATCCTGAGCTCAGTCACCACAGATCCTCTCAGTTCAAAATAACCCGCTCTGTTAATCCACTCTGCTCAGTGTGCCTGTAACCTACAGAGCTGCTGCAGGGCCGTCCCGGGACAATCAGATATCGTTAGACTTTTACTAAATTCTCATTCATCCAAAGCAGCAAAAACCAGAGAAATTAAGTTTCTGACAAGTTAAGTTTCAAGCCTTTTTTAAAAATCAGATGCAGCGAGAAGCACAGTGCAGCCATTTATTAATCTTGCTTGCAGCGACATTATTAAGATAAGATAAGATAAGATAACCTTTATTAGTCCCACACGTGGGAAATTTGTTTTGTCACAGCAGGAAGTGGACAGTGCAAAAGTTATGAGGCAAAAATTAGAATACAATAAGAATAAATACAGTACACAACTGTACAGAATAGAATAAAATAAAATACTATATACAGTAGAATAAAATAAAATAAATATACAATAAGATAAAAATAGAATACAAATACAAATACTATATACAACTGAGTAAAAATACAACGATGACAGAAAGGATTATTGCACTTAGTATTATTGCATATGTATGGATGTGTGTGCTTGATCAGTTAAAGTCTTTATTATGGAGTCTGACAGCAGTGGGGAGGAAAGACCTGCGAAATCTCTCCGTCCCACACCGTGGGTGCCGCAGTCTCCCACTGAAGGAGCTGCTCAGTGCTGTCACAGTCTGCTGCATGGGGTGGGAGATGTTGTCCATCAGGGATGACAGCTTAGCCGCCGTTCTCCTGTCACTCACCACCTCCACTGGGTCCAGAGGGCATCCTAGAACAGAGCTGGCCCTTCGGATCACCCTGTTCAGTCTCTTCCTGTCCCCAGCAGAGATGCTGCCGCCCCAGCATTGGCGGCGCGGCAGTAGCACGCAGCGGCCACTCCGGAGCCAAACTGGTGCTGCATTGTTTATTGTTTACTTGAACTTGAGCAGACCACAAATACACAACGTCACAGTGCTGACTTCAGTCATAACGTTCCAGCCCTTTCAGGCAATAATACATATACCATGCGAACTGTTTTTCCTCTCTGATATAATCCACTGGGGTCCAACTCCAGGGTCCCACTGCTGGATGCAGTAGAGGGAGAGAAAAACAACCTGCCTGCTGACGCATTTGTTAGGAGTGCGAGGAATATTCTCTATTAAACATGAGTTGTCTGCAGAGGGTTCGTCGGGTACAAGAACATTGGTGGCGGCTGGTGTCATTCTCAAGGTTTTTAAATGTAGCAATTCAATAAAAGCACTGAATGAATTATGGAGAATATTCACATAAAGGCACGCTCACATTCACGCACACACACGCGCGCGGGGTGCATACAGGGACACCGATATAAACACATTTGGAGGCAAGATGATCCTTGAAGCTTAAGTAATGAGCTCAGCTTGACTTAGAGATTTTTCCTTCAACTTGGCAGGAAGTCTAACTCTTTAATGTGTGTGCTTGTGGTTGGAGCCACGCTCTTCTGTGGAGCCGTGTGTACGTGATTTGCCTAATATGTGTGCGCCTGTGCGATATTGACATAATTAACTCTCATTGCAACTCGCCGCTTGCGACCGAGAGTCCAGCTTAAGTTCACTTATTAAGGCTCTGCCGACCTCCTCCAGCACCTGGACTGTGCTCTGTGCGCAAACGATGAGCGTCTCCATGGGAACAGGGTCTCTTCTTCTCCTATATTTGTTAGGATTAAACAGAAGCACTAATTTCTCCATTCTCTCCAGCACGCAGGCAACAGGAGGGAGACAGTTTTTATATGACGCACGCTTGAGCTACTGTGTCCGATTCATGTAAAATCTAAGCGGTGCAAAGTTCATTAAATCTGCAAAAGTGCAAGTTGATATGATAAATCCTGGGGAAATAAATGAAAAGCAAAAATAGGATACCGCATTCCAGCTGCGTGGCATGCTGAGTGTATCTGCATGTGTTTGTAAGCTGCAAATATGATGAACAACTCCCCCCACACACACACACATTTTCACTGTTTTCCACTGTCCTGTTGATGTCTTGCACTATAAAACACTTTGCAAGCCTCCTCTCTCATGTTTCCAAAACCTCTTCATGCTGACTGACGCACTCTGTGGTCATTTGGCTGGAGTGTCCAAAATGTTTAAATCACAGATAGAGGGGGGGATTGGGGGGGGGGGGGGGGGGGGGGGGGGGGCAGAGAGCGAGAGAGAAACATCACCAAGCATCATTGCCTGGTGATGTCTGGCTCCCTGCCTCCTCCCATCTGAAGGAGAGCAGTAGACAATCTAATTCAGGAACCTTCACCTTTGCCCTCCACTGGTGATGCCACTCCGTACCTGACGAAACATTTTTGAGGCAGAGCCACGAGGGCGTGATATTTTCGGATTGTGCCAGGTATGATACTTTGCTCTCAAGTGAACCATTTAATGTATGAAAATAAAGGCTTTAAAAAAATCCCACCCAAGAGTCCCGAAATGTTCAAATCAAAACTTTCTCAAGCTCTCGATATTATTATGAGTAACAATTCTTTTGTTTTCAAGTCTGCAATGCTGAAATTTTAGATGTGCTAATAATAAAAAAAAAGGTTTCCACCAGCCTTCAAACAAAAGTCAGTCCTTGGCCAGTCTTATTACAAACCTGTTTGTCTGGATCTGTGAATCTGACCATTTTGTTCCCTTTCTCCATCAGTTTAACTGCCATTTAACTGCAGCTTTCCAGGATTGGCTTCTAATGTAAACTGATCGGCAGCTTTAACTGGATCACAGACACGCAGATGGCATTTCACAAACACAGAAATATGCAGTGTTACGCTGCATGAGGGAGAGCTGCTCACCTTTTTTATTTTTTTTTCTCCTCAGAGAACCACTGACATGTTTTTCTTTCTCCAGCCTTGCAACTAATAACGTGAATCCTCCACGTGGCAGACACATGCTTCTGATTATGAAACATGGAAAGTCAGAAATGTCTCTCCTCCAAACACACTCTGACTTTACTGCCCTGGTTTTTGTACTTTGCCTTCACAAAGCATGAGACGAGAATGAAATGAAAAGGAGAGAAAGAGAATGAAGCTAGTTATAAAAATAACATGGCAGATCAGTATTGTATAACAGCCATATCATTTCTGTTATGTGCTTTAAAAGTGGGTTGGACTTACTCAACTTCATGTGTTTATTCATATTCCTATATTACACGCAACTTTTTAAACATTTTAATACTTTTTAAAAATCATTAATAACACAGTTGTTGATAGGAAGTTCATCGATGCCTTCCGGGGATTATTATCTCCCTGCAACTCCCACATCAGGGTCTCTAAACACAGGGCAGAGCTCCAGTTTAAAACTGTCACACAGACCCGGTTCACATGTTTTCAGTTACTCTAGTTGATTAAGACGCCTTTCAGGTGGACTTTGGGTGCCGCTCAGGTGAGGGTTGTGCATTTTGCCCTAACAGGTGCTGTCAGACACAAAGGTTGTTACCAAGGTAAGTTAAGCAAGACTGTCAGGCAGCATTATAACATGCTGACAGTCCACATGCATCAGAGTTTTTGAAATGCTTTGTAGGTGCGCCACCAAAATAATCCCAGTACAGGGACTGCATATGAACATAGTGTTTTGTTTTTTTTTTGGCTGCACTTCCAGTTGTTAGGAAGACACACTGGCTTCAGGAATCAGTTTGTGTTTCAACCAAATCAAACAGTAACACGTAATGTGACACAGGCAGCAGCGATCCTGAAGAAATATTCAGAGTAAGCATTTAGGTCCAAATGCACTTCGAGTATCCAAAATAAGCGCTCATTCTTGATAAATGCCCCAATTCAATTCATATCCCCCCAGGATAGTTGCATAACAATAGCTTCCTTTATTTTTGTTTTCGAACTGTATCTCCATGTTTGCTTACCTGCTAATCAGCTGCACAGCTGACGCACCTGTGTTGCTGTGAATTTACTGGAAATGTTCAAGAAAGTGCGGCTTTTATTTAGCCATGCTGATAAAGGAGGGTGACAGTGTGGGAGCGTTATCACTCAGCTCAAACACAGCTCTGGGTCTGTTTGCCTGAGGCCTTTTTGTTTCAATATTACAGTCTCATGTTTATTGTGGTTCCTTTAAAACATTTTAATCTGTTGTATATGTTTCAGTTTCTAAAAACTGGCCCACATTTTTTTCTTCTTTTTTTTCTTCCAATAGTCATCTGAAATTCGTTCCTTCAATTCATTCAGCCAATTTATCTGGTCTGCTGGCATCAACAAGGAGGAAAATGAATTCAGTGTGTTATTTAATTAAAAAAAAATCCTTTCATTGAGAATGTTCTATTGATTCCATACAAATCACTTTTCTTTTTAAACTACACACGCATGCCAAACATTTGGCCAGCTGGTGATTTGTTTTTGCTAATTGGTGGACAAATCCAAGGACATTGGCTCTGATTGAAACTGGAGGTGAAGGGGGATGGAGGAAGATTTTAATTGATCAGGTTAGCATCAGCAAATCATTGGAGCAGAGAGGTTTGGGCAAAATCATGTTAGTTTAACTGGAAAAGTGAACATCCGCAGTCAGCTGACAGAGCAAGCATGAAAATAACTGTCCTGACTGAACTTTTGCTGCGTCTAATATAAAGGATTCCTTTGTTTCAGGAGTCTGAATGAAATGAATTTAATCCAGTCTCGGCTCTCAGTCACATCTTAAAATGTGAAGGGACTCTTGAGTAGAAAAGGTGAAGCTAATAGTTCATCTTCCATTACCTAACTTTACCTTGACTGATACAGTGAACATCCACTTTATAATGGCCTTATTGTTCCTTCAAACAGCTGGAATACAGATGTGTGAAGTCTGTATTTGAGCAAGGAATCACCTTAACAGTAAGTGCTAGAGGAAAATTTAACAGTACTACTAATTATATGTACATTCTAAAAGCTATAACGGACATATAAGAAATATCTGTAAGTAGCTTCAATCAGCTCCACCTAAAGCAGCTGCATAATCAAAATCCTATAATCCAGGATATTCTGACAGGACTAAGTTTGGTTTCATAGTTGCCATAGCAAAACTGGGTTTACAGGTATACTACAATATTATGCTCCAGTAAATGTATCCAATTCATATGTGAAATTTTTGGACATTGTTTTTATGTCCAAAAAAGATAAATACAAGACAAGCAACAGATATTTACCTGCTCTGCAGCCATTTTTCACAAATCAATTCTATTTTTATTTTAACCATTTTTGCTATCATTTTTCAAAATAAAATATAAGGCTTGGAATTTCTTCTTCTTCTTCTTCATTTATTTATTATGTCTAAAGATCACTTCTTCATGTCAGTATGTGTGAAGTTGTTATGTGGAAAACTGTGTGATGTCTGTAACAGTGACACACAGAACAGTCCTTATATTGGTAAAAGGACAGCTGAGTAATAGAACATCCATACGTCTGTCATGCACATCTCAATAGTGAATATGTAAAAATAAAATAAATTAAAGATGTAAAAGTCAAGATTAATTAATTTCAAAAATATGGATTAAAAATTACGATGTAACATAAGGAAATATTGTTCACAGAATTTGCATCAATTTAATATGATGCACCATGTTAATCAAACAAAAAAGTAACATGCAGTATGTAGTGATAGCAACAGGAGATTACTCTCCAGTGCCGACTTGCTATCCATGGTAACATCAGGTGTAAACAAAGGCAAAACACCAAGCAACTGGGTGACATTAAAATGGCAACTTCCATCTCTTCTATACAGTATATGGTTATTTTTTTCTAAATATTTGTAGTAATAACTGAATCATCGAGTCGAAAGCTTAAACCAACAAGTTAAACAATCCGTTTAGGTTTCCATTTACTTAAACCACTGATGGATACTTGACTCCAGGCACTTTAAGAGTCACAAATCATAGCAGCTACAAACACATCTCAACTTTTAGTAGTCCTCTAAAACAGGATTATTTTTTGTGTGTTTTTGTAGCATGTGCTCCTTACTCTCATTATTACTGTGTTTGCAGATTGTAATTTCTCACTTTGTAGCATTATTCCTAAATGCGGCACAGATTTTGTTCTAAAGCAGTGCCAAGAAGCTCGCAGCACCCAGATCCATGCTGATAGTGTGTATGCCGTGTTCCCGTCTGATTCAATTTACAAGGAACATGTGACTGTCACTCGCAGGACACAAAGAAAAGTACATGGACATAATGGCTTGAGAGTACAGATGCTGTTATTTTGGTCTAAAGCTGCTCAAAATGTATCTGAACCTTTGACACAAATCACAGTGCACACCATAAAATCTGATTCCCAATTAAAAACTTTATGAATGCTCAAATATCAATAACAGTACAAAATGACAGCTGAACATCTACTTTTTCTCTTGTTTAGACAGGCTCCCCCAATTCTTGAGATATTTTTTAACACTAATCAAATGAGTAATTTAACCATCTGACTCTAAAAATATGATAAATATATGTCTTAAGGGAGTTGATTCATTAAACTGCTTAGATATTTCGATTTAAAATAGCTATTATGGTTGCTAACATCTGGTGGTACCCATTAAAAATTTCTGTCCAGCTTTACTTATTTAAGAAAATAAGTATATATTCCCTGCTCCCCCTAAATGTTGAGATATTCCTTTAAGCAGTTTTTATTATGTGCTTCTCTGATCCTCCACATTTTTGCTTCTGATTGCTTCATACCTCTTGTGACTTGGACTGGATGGACGGGAGCGAGCTCAGGTAAACAGCAGGGTGTTCCACAGTAAACATCGATTGTGGACCCCAGAGGGCCTCGGTTGCCAGGGCTAATCTTGGCCTTTAAGCTCTGGGTCACTAAGTGTTCATTCGAGAGTGAATCACTCTTCTGTGGAAAATCAAAGTGGTTGCTGCTGTGCCGGCAGTCTGTCCTGCTGGTTTTGCAGAGTTGGTGGAGATATCACATTATGAGACCACACACACGCAGCACGCCACGCAGCAACAGGTCAGAGATGGAACTTGTATAAACTAATACTCCAAATATCCTTTGTGCCAAACAAAGCCAAAGGCACACTTTGAGGCGAGATTAATGGAAACCTGTGAGCGTGCGTGGAGATGCGATGATGCCAGCAGGACTCGGCTTCCACGTTGTAAATATAAGTAGTCATCAATCCTCAGCTCCACTTAGATCCAAGGGCTGTCTGGATTTCTTTCTGGAAACAAACACATAAAGGCTTCTTTAATAAATGCTCCGTCTGTGGGTCTTTTAAAGTTTCGTGAAGGAGTTCCTCTAGAGCGAAAACACTGAAACTGCAGGTGTTTTCCAAAACAACCCGAGAAATGAGAGAGCATTTTATCATTTGCTCTCTCATCATTAATATATTGATAAAGCTTTATATTGTTAGCATAACTTAAATGGCAGTTGTTGCTTACACAAAAGTTCACGACTTGCCTCAGCTCCGTGGAGCATTTTAGCTTCTCTTTTAATCCTGTTGTTTTGCTTTTATGATTTACTCATCAGATTGAGTCTTTTTTTTTTCTCGTCAGCATCATTTCCTGTTGCAACAGGCGACTGCTTTCAGCCAAAATATCTCGAAATAACTCAAACTCTCAAAAACCAAATCTCTGCCAGACGGTTAAAGTCCTGCTGGCAAACACGGGGGAACATTTAACCACAAAGAGACTGATGGGGTTTTTTTTATGTTAAGAATCAGTGCACACAAAAATATAGTCAAAAAGAAATGCTGTGAGTATCGGGCTTACGTGTTATCCACAGAGGAAAGAAAGTACTTAAGGTGCATCTGAATGTGTTTCATGTGCGTGGGAAAAATATGCTTTGTGGTGTATCAACATTGACAAAATATGTCAGAGTGAAATAAAGCAGGTTTAAGGCGTGCTGGTTCAAATACTTGTTAAGATTAAAGAAAGATATTAGGATATTAGTCTAATATGTACCATTTATAACCAAAGCGGACAGCAAAAACAAAGCAGTAGATCTGTCTGTGAACTTATAATGGTATCTTGTGTTGTCTCTGAGTGGGGGATGCGTAATTCTTAAATACTATTTGTGAAGGAAAAGGCTTTGAGAAAGCCAAGAAAATAAATATTATTTACTGACATGTGCTAAATTCAAAACATGGATAAAATAAATCTTGGTTATGGTCAAAGTGATGTTTAACAGAAACACACAAAACACCAGATGAAGCCTAAAAATATCCAAAGTGCATGGGTGCATTAAAAACAAGATGATTTTCAAAGAAGTTGAAGTTTGAAAAACAGCTTTGAGAAAATGAAAACACACCATGATTTAATTCTGAGGTTTTACACATCAAGATGTGATCAAAAATCATCTGGTTTTTAGTATGTCTTCAGATTTGGTAAATATAACCTGAGATGATCAACAACACATGGCATATTAAACTGTGTCGTTATTTATTTAACAAAAAGCAAGAGAAAATGCAAAAAACACACCCCTGATTCAGTAGCTTGCAGAACTATCTTTAGCTGCAATAACTGTATGATCTTTGTCATTTGTTGAACCACTGTGGAGAGATTTTGGTGCAGGAATTAGTCATGTTGAGGTCTTGACATTGACTGGGCGACAGCAATGCTTGGACTCCTTATGTTGTGCTCGGGATCATCATCCTGTTGCATGAACCTCATATTTGACTCTAGAATACTTCGGTGCACAGAGGAGTTTCTCGCTGACTCGTGGACTGCAAGGTGCTCAGGTGCAAAACAAGTCCAAATAATCACCCCTCCACAACCGTGCTTGACAGCTGCTGTGAGGTGTTTGTGCTGATATGCTGTGTTTGGTTTTCTTTGAACATGGTGCTGTGCATATGGACTTTAGTCCACTTTAGTGTCATGTGTCTATAGGACATTGTCCCAGACATCTTGTAGCTTGTTCAGATGCAACTCTTCCAAACAAGCCATACTTTTTCAGTCTTTTTCTGATTGTATTGTCATGAACTTTAACATACTAACGGAGGCCTGCAGAGTCTGAGTGTCAGTTTCTCTGAGCATTGCACAGTTTGGCCTTTGGGTGGATTTGCTGGGACATCCACTCCTGGGGAAAATGGCCGGCTGTCCTGAATGTTTTCCACTTGTGAATAAACTTTCTCGTTGTTGAATGACACACTTCAAATTGTTTGGAACTGTGGAGCATCTGACTGCTACTTCCCTTCCTAAGCTATGCAAGCAGTGGGGTGTATTTAACTTGCTCCTGCATTTTGTCTTGGTTTTTGGTAAATAAAAAAGGCATTTGTGATATGTCATGCGTTATTTGTCCAATGTTGCATTGACCTCTTTTTAAGACTTTCCAAAGACCAAATACTTTTTTTTATTATGTCCTGATATGTAAACTCTTAGAATTGAAAGATGGTGTTCTTCCTTTTTACCCTGACTGTAAAAGTTGGTTATTGGTAGCTTTGTTTGCCTCCTCCCAGAAACAGTGTTTGTTCAGTTATAACTCAGTGAGGTTTAATGCTTTTGTGCGATTGTTTCACATGTTCTCTGGGAGCTCTGGCTAAGTGTGAGGTGAAGCTGTGGCCACTCTGAGAATAATCAAAATGGGAAATTTGATTTTCCCGTTAATATGAAAATCGCCTGAGGGTGTGTGAACGCGTTGACCACCGCAGCAGTTAACTAGTGCTGCAGCAAGGACTTTAATTTGATCTCACGGTACCCGAAATTGCATTTTCTCTGATAGGTGTGATTTTCAAAGTAGAAGGTAGAGCCACAGGTATTTTGAAAAGTGGAGTGAACAAAGTTAATAGATAAAAGTATTTTTAATCATGCAGCGAACAACGTGCTCCTAGCAACTTCTGTTCACATCACTGTGTGCGTCGGCGGTGGCTGCTGAATATGTCATCAAAGCAAATACGCAGTTAATTGCTGGTCCTATGGTCCTCATAATACTTCATCCATTTTAATCACCGTTTCATATTTACTTTCTACACTGTCAGCTGCACTGTGAAGCTACTGAGCCATCCTGCAAAGAATTACATGTGATCGGGGATGTTTTCTCATTTGAAAAAGGCAGTGCAAGCCAGCCGCTGCTGTGAGAGAAGAATGTTTTAACAGATAATTTCTCAAAAAATCCAAAACGGCGCTGCATGTTTAGTACGTTTCGACTTTGGTCAGAATAGTCGTTAGGGAGGTCTCGTAAAAGTTTATTTTGCACAGATTCGACCTCCCGTGCCGCTCCTCACCTCTTACCCTCTCTTTACGCCTTCAGATTGCGAAGTAACAAGCAAAACTGAAATGCTTTTAACTGCGATATAGCCCTGAGGTAATTTCGCAATATAGTTTATGTACTGTACACAGCCTGCATAAATGCAAAAATAAAACAAAACGAGATGTGTCTTTAGCCCATGCGATTTTGACCTTCTCCTCCACTGCATGGAGGAATGCGGTTTCTCAATCCACCTGGATCTCCTGGGCATCAGCTCATTCCGGTTAGACCTGGAGGAATGCAAGTGAATCAAATCTGTCATCCCCAGTTATGAGTTACGTTATGATTGTATTAATGTTCTGCTGCCAGAAGATTAAAAAGTTTGCTTCAGTCTTGTCTGCTGAAAACTTCCTAAAAAACAACAAATAATGTTTTGGATTCACCCCAGCAGGAGAGCAAAACAACATGTTTTCATCAACGCTCAGACAAAAACCTCTCCCTTAGAGACAGGACTAGGAGTTCTGTCATTCGAGAGGGGCTCAGAGCTACTACTCATCCACAATGGCAGGAGTAGGAGGAAGAGGTAGTTGGGGCGACCGACGAGGATGGTTGCCTCGTGGGTGAGGTGTTCTGGGCACGTCCTTTTGGGTGGAGGTGTGAGTGTAGACGCAGGACACACTGGAGACATTATATCTCTTGGCTGGCCTGAGAAGGCCTCAATGTTCTCCCAGATAAACTAGAGGATGTGACTGGGGAGAGGTAGACAGAGCCCTGCATAAAAGATGAATGGTTGTTGATGGGTGTTTTCATCAATAGTAGAAATTTGGAGAATGGCTTTCATTTAATGAGTGCCGGCTGGATACAGTATGAACAGTATGGATTACAGCCAGGGGCTTAAACTTATTATGTTTCTTCCTCCTTGTCTTTTGTCCATGTTATCGCACCTCGGAGAAAACTGATCCAGGCAGCGGACACTGAGTTGTCCTGAGAGTCTGTCACCTGCAGGTGTCAAATGTAGTGCCGAGACAGGAGGCCCAAACAACCCTGATGAAATGTCTCATGTACAGAACTACCCCCTTTCACACCTCCCCGCTCTGCTGTGCAGAGGACTTGTTTACCTCTCGCTCAGGTTACACTTGTGGTGAGTCTTGTGAAACCAAAGAGATGACTTGGAATTCTATGCTTTGACCCCGGTGTGAAAGAGGCTGTTCACATGATTTGTTTCTTTCTTTTCCTTCCTTCCTTTCCCTGTTCTCAGTAGTCTCTGACAGACTTTTTCCTGGTAATAAAATAAAATGTAAATATCTGCAATAACTAATGCATTTTTCACAGAAATCTTCCTATCAATACTCCAGGGTACACCGGCTGCACATTGTGCATGGTATCATGTTTCAGCTCGCGTTCCTCAAACTGGGTTTACCACTTAGGTGTATAACCCGACCTTGAAAGGTGGGAATTTGAGCCCGAGCTTACACAAAGGGAACAGAGCACATATCATTCAGAAACACAGCGGCCTCTTAGCAAAGGCTTATTACAGCATGTTTACAACATAATAAACAATCCGCCACTGAGCGCATAGTAGCAGTCAAATGAGCAGCAGATTAAACATTTTTAAGGTTCATATGACTACACCTGTAAAAGCAACAATAACAGCACCTGGCAGCTACTTCACAGACCAATGAAAACAGATGGATTGCTTTGAATATATGTCAATGTGTACACGATGTACTATATCCACGGCGGCCACATCAAAAAGTCAACGGTTTTCAGGTCAAGCAGTACTCTCTAAAAGAAAGCAGTGATGCAACAATAAGCATTACAATGTCTGTTATAATTACATTTAATCTGATTTGAAACTGCAGATAAAATTTTGGGCTAAACACTATGAAATGTGCCAATATGTTCCACAACGTTGGACAACAAACTTCATGCAGCACAAGTTGAATTCTTTTGGTCAGCTTTGGCTTCATTGAAGTTTTTGGCTGCCGGGATCCAATTCCTCAACATGCTATGATTTCCTCGGATCTTATGGACCTCATTTAGACTTCTGCGGCGATGCAAATCAAGCTGAAATGGTTTTTATTCTGTCGCTTAGAAACAGGGAACTCATAAAATCACTGCAAGAAAAATAGAACCCTCCAGGCTGCAACTCTAATAATTGTTTGCTAAACACAAAAGTAGACAAGTACACTAAAGCAGAGGATGGAGATGAGAGAGTCAGACGGTGTAAAATATAAGGCTAGTGGCGAAAAAGCTGTTAGCTTAGCATAAGGAATGAATTTCTGGAGAAAGAGCTTTACATTACCAGAAGCTTATTGATCTTATTAACTGGTAGCCGTATTGTATCTCATTTCAGTCCACAAAAGATTTCAGCGTAATGATGGCAATTTACCTTGAGCTTTTAGTCAGAGACAGATTGAATGTTTCCTGGTCTCTATGCTGAGGGCAGTATTCCGCCTGCTGTATATTAACTGTTTCCACAGATCAAATGGGGAACTGAGAGACATCTACACTTTTGGTGTCTCTCCTATTCCCATCTCCAAGCTTGGAAACTGCTACGCATATTTCATAGCATATCTCATCTGCATATCTGCATCTTATAATGATAAAAGCCAGTTTCAATAGTATTTGCTACTTTTATGATCATTATAGAAGATGAAAAAGCAGTTTATTTCTGCTGCTCCCTTGTTCACAGCAGGCAGCTCCACATATTTGATTTGGCAGATTTTTCCTGACACAAGACCAAAGAGATTTATTTCTGCTAGTGAGCATAAAACCAGGGATCTGTTGCTTGTTAGGTAAATATGTACACCATTACATTATGGACCAACTTTTGTGATCCTACTTTGCTAATGCAAATGTACATCGATGCATCGTTGTTTAGAAGCCAGTGTCGCATGAAAGCTGTTGCACTGGATGAAGACCAAAGCATGAGCTTTTCCGGTAGTCTAACAAATGTAAAGACAATTGCCGACAACAGCTGCAAATTAAAGGCTAGCCGGCTAAGTAGAAGAAGCAATGGCCTTGTTATACAGTCATATCTCGGTTATATATCTGATAGTGAATAAAATGTCAATGAGTGCAATAAACGAAGTGTTACGAGTTGTATGACTCATATATGTATATATATATATATATATATATATATATATATATATATATGACTTATCTAGTTATTCAAATCTACTCAATCTGTTACGTTGGGTGTGCATTGAAGTATATCGTGTTATGACCTGTGACATATCAGAGTAGTAGAAAGATTACCACCCCATGTGGGTCCACCTTTACAGATGTAACCGATAATAAAGTAATAAAGTCAGAAACTGCAGTCATTTTTTTCCCCTCAAAACATGTTGACAAAGAAAACACAGTGGCATTTGGTGAGTGTGCAGTACTCCAAGTACTGAAGCATCAAACGCTTTAGTGGATGATTAAAAACAGAACATCTGCTCCGAGAGAATGACACTCCCATTTTTTTGATGTTTTGCACCAGCATTCCTGAAACTAAGCACACAACTAAGCATACGGTGTATTTTATAGTTGTCAGGCACAAACCGAACCACGTAAATTTCCCACTGAGCCCCTCAGAAATGCAGACACTGCGCTGCTGTGCCATACAAGTTCTTTCCCGAGTGGCAGTTAAAACGTTTGGAGCAACGTTATGCAAATGTTAGGTTGTAATAACCTCCTCAAAATAATTTTGATGGTACATTGGCACGTAATAGGAAGCATGGCTCAGCTGTCTTCCCTTTCCAACTGCCCTCTGAACATCTGGTCTTACTCTGTGGATCTTACATCTGTGGAGAAGGTACGATTTCCCCTGCAAGAGTGCATAACACATCACAGCACAGCATCACAGACCACTTGCTATGTGTTATGCTGTTACTACTGCAGATAAAATATGGATTCAGCCTCCAGCCCGAGTTTGAAAAGTGAAGCCAATGCATGAAATACTTTTAACTAGGATTCTTCCTAATGGCCCTTAGGGTGCAACTTTTGTGGTTATGCAATGACTGAATGATAAATTGCAATAAGACACAGATCATTTATCCTAAAACCTAAGAAATATCTCAAGCAGACCATGAAACGCAATCTGTAACAAACCTGCCTAATTAAATGAAAATGATTGCTTTCTGTTGACCGCAGTAAACATTTGCCTAATTAGTTTATGCTTCTCTAAAATCTGTTTACAAAGAATTAGGCTCCTCAGGTAAATTGTGAGAACAGAGTATACTTTAGAGCTTGGCTACCTTAAGATTGAACCTTATGTCTTATGCTCTGAGGCCAAAATCGGCCCGCCAAAGACTCCAATCCCACCCACTGGAAAATATGAAGGAGGACATAGATCTTGTACTTCTGAAGGACTCCCCCATGGCCATTCATACTTCACTAAAGTAAGTAATAGACAAACAGTTAGATACACAAAAGTTGCCGGGTTTTTTTTCTATAAACTATTTCTATAGACAGATTTCCTTCATTTCATCTCTCTATTGTGTAGAGAAACTGACACATACTGTTGAAATTGCACTTATTTTGTCATCCTTGAAGATATCTCAGGGATCCAGTGTGCAGTTAAATAGTGAAAGAAACGTGGCGGTTCACAGCTCTGGCCTACTTCAAGTCAAAGTAGCCAGTGATGTAAAAAAGTTTGACATCTCTGATTTTGGGGGTTCACTGGTTTTGTTAGTTATTGGGCCACATTCTGTTTTTAGTCTCTTTCCCACTAACCAAAATTAGCATCACAGTTGCTATCAAAGTCTATTGTGGCTACAGCTTGATAGCCAAGTAAGCTAACACACGCTAGCACCATTCTTTCTTCCAGTGATGGTTATACCTCTTCAAAACACTAAGATGGCGATGCCTAAACTTGAAGTGTGTGCGTTTGCATGAGTCTGAGGTTTGGAACAAGTTGTTGACTGAGCCATGCCAGTGCAGTTCAGATTTAAATGCTAGCTGTTTCATTATTAAGCTATAAGGCTTTGCTCACATGAAGATAAGCTAACTTTACAGATTAATTTAAGATATATAACACTAAGCTGCTTGTTGCTGTTAACAAGAAAAGATTGCTTGTTCAGAATGGTAGGATTTGTGTTTGGGCCTGAAAACCTGTCCCGGGTGCAGCCCCCTGCCTTTGCGATCCTGAATTGGATAAGGGGATAAGAAAATGGATTTATTTTCCTATTTTCCTAAGAAATTGTGTTTTTGAAGCTTTGACTTCTTGAACTCAGAGCCCACCACGTTTAAATGCACCACAATCCTTTAATTATCATCGAGGCCACTTGTTGCTTCAGTCAGAAAAAGTTATATATATTGCTTGAATGTTGTTATCTGTTATCTGAAATTAACAGAGGTTGCATATTAACCTCGTTGTTGTTTTTTTAATACCTCCAGTGCAGAAACAGCATTGTACTCTTTGTTCCCTGTTTTCATTGGATAGATGTTTTCCTTTTATTATGTGTCATAAATCATAAGCTGTTGTAGAGAGAAGAGGGGGGAAAAAAACTCATATTCCAAACATGCTTTAACAAAAAGAGTCTCTGCAGCTGTTGTGTTATGAGTTGGCATTGCAGCCAGAGAAGGAAGAAAAAATCTCACAGTAAAATCCTGCAGATATTTTTTTCTTGTTATATATATATATATATATTTATATATTTGTTGTTGTTTAACTTATTCCTAAAAATAACTCTCAGATTACACATTGATCCAATATTCTCAGGTGTAATTAAACAACAGCTCTAACAGTGCAGTTGTCCACAATCTGCATGTTTTTAAGGCTGTTATCCTGGATACATTCAGTGACAAGATACTCAATAACCTGCATGTTGCCAGCATGCAGAAATGTTGTATGTTCATGTTCATGCAAGGTCATAGCTGTAGCATAAACATGCATGGAATGCTTTCCGTTTAGTTACCAGCAGGCATTAAAAGCTGACAATGAATTTCACTGGAAACGAGAACGAGGGTGTGGCTGTCAGCAACGTAACATACAAGTGGAAATGTCCAACACGTTCCCGCATACTGAGAACATACTAGAAGTCCTGTCATGCCTACCTCAGTGGTCGCCAATCAAATCACAATAAATAGATGATAAAATAAAAAAATATATCCCACTTATCCTGGGATAAAGATATATGAACACCATTTTATTCACAAGTTCTCTCTTTTTGTCTCTGCATTTTGTAAAATACAAAACTGTTTTGATAAGTCATCTCGGTGTCAAGGCCGCACCTATAAATGTTCTGCATGTGATTGGTTGTGACTTGCTAATCATGTCTGACATACACTTGACGGTCCAATGTGCACTTGCATTTCAAGGTCACATGTTTGTTCGATGTGTACTTTATATATTTAGCTCATTTCCTGCTGGTCTGCTATAGTTTTCCTGCACACCTAAAGAATACAACAACAACAACAACCAAAAAACATCCAATGAAAAATCCAGTCCCTCAGTCAACTGCACCACACTCACCTGAAAACGAAATCAGATTTATGGTAATTAGGAAATCTCAACATACTGTACCTTGTTTTCATGTCATCAATATGATAACACAAGCATTGCAATTACTTACAAAACAAATGTCACTGAAGGGGCAAAGATGACAATGGAAATGTGTCTATAGTACACAAAAAACATGAACCCAGCCGGGGTTCCTAACGGTTTCCAACATCACAAAAGTCACACAGCAATAGTCTGTTTGTTTCCTGGAAACATTTCCATTGTTGTCAGTGCTAGTTTCAGTACCTTTGTGTATTTGTTGGTTTTGTCTTACAGCTGTCAAGCAGCTGAAGATTGTTTGTCATTTGCAAGTGTTCTCTTAAGCTGCAGAGCGCTGAGCTCTATCTTATATCACTGCGGCTCTTTCACTGAGATTTAAACCAAAAGCAGAAGGGAAAACAACAAAGAAATGCTGCAACATAGTTTTGGTGTGTTTGCTCTAAATTTCTAATATGTTATTTAAGTTTGGCGAGTCAAACTAGTAATATGTGAATATTTAAATTTGGCTACACCATCGTACAATCTTTGATCACTTGGAGTAAAGTATACAAAACAAATAGTGTTCTGTAAAATTTTAGGACTTGTGTAGTGTGGTGCAGTAGTTCTCCTGGTGGCCTTAACAATTTTCATGCAGTTCTTTGAAAAGAAACAAAAACTTGTTGTAATGCCGGTATGTCAGTTTCACAATGAAGTGAAATATGAGCTGCATAACCTGTGTAAATATCTTCAAAGCTTTGCGTTCCCACTGCACGTTTTTCATTGGTATTATCAGCCAACTGCAATAACTCCCATGAAGGATGATACTTTTTCACTGACTCAACAGCGTGAAATGCGATGAACCTCTTGTGTCTTTAGAGGTCATGAGTAATTGTATCTAATTCATACATTACATCTATTAACTGTTAATCAATTTGTTGGTCACATGAAAGGACCCTCAGTGTCCGTGCAGCTGGAGTTCAGACTGCAACAACATCAGCTCCTAAGTCTTATCTCCCAGCTTCATCTATATGAAATCTATCACAGTAATATAATAATATATAAAATTTTACATCATATTGGATAATTTTAACGTTACCAGGACATGATATTAATCCATGAAAAAACTCTGAAGCAAAATTTTCCATCTGAACTGGAGTAAATATTTTATATGAATGAATCACTGAAGACAAACTGCTGCACGTCTCAAAGGAGGCCACCGCTCAGCTCCACACAAATATGGGTGTGTTCATTTACACCCAGCTGAACTGCTCAGGGAGCCGGTACAACAAAAACGTCTCAACAATATCATGCAGAGGAATACAATCCATCCTTTGAAAAGCTTTTACCGTTCAAGTTTTCCCCCAAAGGAAGTGAATAAATTGTGCAGGTGGTGTGTTGTGTTTGAGGTGGATTCTGGAACAAAGTGCATGATGAAAAGTATTCAGGTTTACACCCGATACAGTCCATCATAGCACAACTGCAAACTACAGATTCACTGGATAAGATATAGGCTGCTACTATCAACTACTTGGTGTCACGTGAAACATTTTGATTAAAGTATTACAGGTTTTACTTGATATTAAATGTAAGAATGGCCTCGTGTTAGATTTTTTTTCTTAACAAAACTCCAAATAAGGAAACACATGAACAAGTCCATAAATGTAGAACTTAATCGCACTCACCTGCTATATGATCCTTCTTGAATATTAAAATAAAAGCTGCAACGGTTTTACCGAATCCAAGAGAATTTTACGTTTTACGGTACTGTGCGAGTCTTGAGCCACTGCTTATTTCTTTAAATTTTTCTTCAAAGCGGGCTTGAGCAATGTTTCAACATTTCTCTTTGGACATTGGCTGATTTTTCACTCCTTTTCAGTTCAGTCCTTGATTACTTGATTACTTGATTTTCTGTTTGTTTATGTGATTATTGATGAATCATTCAAGCCAACCCCGCCCCCCACACCTTACTCAGTGGATGAACCAGTGTTGTGTCTACACATAACAACAATTTTAGCAAAGACCCTATTTTACATCTCTATGCCTTTTGTTAGACGTACCAACCAAAGCACCGTGAACTGATTCCCAAAGAACCATTAGCTGACAACTGGTGATATTTAGGCATGGAGTCCTTAAAACCTTGAGCTAACTGAGCTACAGCAGAGGAACAGTGTCTCAAAGTTAAGAAAACAAAAACTAGAAAAACCATCCCACAAAGACCTGAAACAGAACCTGAAAGATGCATCTGGTCCTCTGGCTGACACATCTACTGTTCACTGAAGCCTCTGTAAAGGTCTCAGTAGAAGTGTGTCTGTCAGGAAGACAGGGAGAAAAGGCTGAGGTATGCCAAATTACTCAAGAACTGGACTGAAAATCAGCACCAACAAGTCTAAAGGAGTAATGAAACCAAATTTCAAAAATAGAAACCATCATCAGTATGTTCAGGGAAGGTCAGGAGAGAGGCACAGACATCTTTAAACCAAGTGGAGGATCTGTCATGGTTTTGGGCTGCATTTCAGCCAGGGATGCTGGGGAACTTGTTAAAACTGATGGAATTATGAACACAGGAAACTGCCAATTTTTATTCACCTTGGCACATCATCTCTGAAAGCATCCAATTCTCAAGAGCTTGGAATGTCCATCAGGAAGCCTGGAGAACTATTCCTGAAGACTACTTAAAGAAACAATAAGAAAACTGCTTAAGAGAGCTCAGGATGTGTTGGAGAATAAAGGTGGTCACACCAGTTATTGACTTTCAAGCTTGTTGGAAATGTATCTGCTTTTGCCTTTTTTGCTGTATATCCATGTGTTTTGTGTGTTAAAATAAATTGGTGCACTAATTTCTCTGGGGTTTTTTCACAGTACTGTATCTCCAAACGTAATCCAGAGCCACTGTTTACATTCACACAACTGTCCACTTAGTTTTGAGTTGTTGTGTTTCCAAAATAATATCTGGGAAAACAGAAGACACATCAAACAGGTTGTTACCTTTCAGCGGGCAAAATGGTTTGTTGGGGAAACAGAAAAAAAGGGAACACATGATGACAGTAAGAAGAGAGCGTCGTTTACTTTAATCACAGTGATTACAATAAAGACAAATGTTTTCATGGCATTGTTATTTTTCTTTGTACAAAAATATATCTTCTTAACTCAAACAAGAAGCTATGCTTTTTATGTCCATCCAGCTGGTTGGGTAACTACTGGCATTTCCTTGTTGCTACAGTAACAAGCAGATAAGGGGCAGTGAAAAGATGTGTGACATGTATAAAACCAGAATAACAGGCTTACACAAACATGGATTGCATACACAGGGGTTTTTATTACTCCTTTAAATGAGTCCTAACTTTATTTATAGGGGCGTAACAGGACATCGTTTGAAGGGATGCGCTACAAATCATTCGGGGGCAGCTGGTGATAACTGGTAACAATCTCATGTCGTAGTATCTCAGGTTTGATTTTTTTGTGTAATGCTTTAGTTTTGGAATGCAAATAATTAACCATTTTGTTATCTTGTCATAATGATTGTGTTTGTCTGTATGCGCCCTGTCTCCTGCTTAACGGGTGAATAAAATATAACACGAACATCATCACAGGTATTAACATCTTTCATTTTAAAAAATAAATATTTATTATGAATTCAAATTCTTTTGCTTTACAAATCATATTAATTTCATCTTTAGATCTAAAAATCTGTGTGCATTTGTTTCGCATGTTCAGTGTCCGTCACGTGTACGTAACTTAACGGTCACTGACATTTGGATTTGCAACAGTTTTGTTATAGTCACTAGTGAATAAGGAAAAAGAATAGGAAACAAAGTGTTTGAATATCAGACAACAGGTCATTCCAGTAAACCTGAAGATATTTTCAGGTGCTCAGGACTGAGTGAACCCCAGAGCAAGTACTGCTAAATTTAATCTAAAACTGTATTTTTAATGTTAAATATTTTGTGAGCGTTGGTAATTATTTATGTATATGGAAGCCTTTTTCAGCCACTGAAAAAAACAAATAAACAAGTATCCATAATTTGAAATTTCGAGTTAGCTCTGCCAATCAGTAATCTAGGTGAATGAGGTCACTTTCTTGTTACCCGGAAGCATATGGTGCCGAGAAACGAGTAACGCGCACTCAAAAACCGGATCGTAAAAAATTGGCGCTTTTCGTTTGATGATAATAACGGCATTTGATTCAGCTAATAACACAAGGATTTCATCGTTTTTGAAGCCACACTGAAAATACTCAGCAATCTGTGCATTCATGACTGGATGTAATACTGGTAGCTTAACAGGTTTGTATGTAGCACATAGACACACATATATATAAATATATATTTAGTATCATTCGGTTGTTTAGTGTTTAGAAGCAAGTTTTTTCATGACTATATACTAGTGGTGAACATGATGATATTCAGAATAAGATCAATTAGTTGTACGTGTCTCTGCTATATATGAGCAAAGCAAAAGAGCGCCTCAGGCCTGTGTTTTAATTAAGCTGTTTATTAATTTCTGGTTTTCGCCCACACTGTGTCTTCTGTCCTGTCTTCCTCCCCTCAACCCCAACCGGTCGTGGCAGATGGCTGCCTCTCCCTTAGCCTTCTGCCAGAGGTTTCTTCCTGTTAAAGGGGAGTTTTTCCTTCCCACTGTCTCCAAGTGCTTGCTCATAGGGGTCTGGGTTTTACCTGGATTGTGGGGTCTTTGCCTGGTTTATAATAGGTGGTTTCAAAAGGTTGTTACTATATAAAAAAAAAGATGCTAGCTTTGCTTGTAGTTAAGCTAGCAAAATGGCTGAGGGGCCAAGCTTCACTTAAACAATTTAGTACATTATTTAGAATTATTTATTTAGAATTTTTGGATTGAGAAGACCTGACAAACATCCATCCATTCGCTTATCCTTTTCAGGGTCGCTGGAGCCTATCCCAGCTGCCATAGGGCGAGAGGCAGGGTACACCCTGGACAGGTCGCCAGTCTGTCACAGGGCCAACACACAGGGACAGACAACCATTCACACTCTCATTCACTCACACATTCACACCTAGTGGCAATTTGGATTATCCGATTAACCTATCCCCACAAGCTGCATGTCTTTGGATGGTGGGAGGAAGCCGGAGTACCCGGAAGGAACCCACGCAAACACGGGGAGAACATGCAAACTCCACACAGAAAGACCCCAGCCTGATGGTGGAATTGAACTCAGGACCTTCTTGCTGTGCGGCAACAGTGCTAACCACCGTGCCACCGTGACAAACATCAAAATGCAAAATATTATACAGGAAAGGAAAAGTGTTTCTTAGCTCTTGTGGAGGAAAATGAATCATTTACTACAGCTAAAAATAACAACAGCTAGCTAGCCTAAAGGAGTCACTCTGAGGATCCTTAAAGACCGGCTGATAATTATATGGTGGCCGAGATTTTAATTCAGTTTAATTCAGTTTTATTTATATAGCGCCAAATCACAACAACAGTCTCCTCAAGTCGCTTCAATATTGTACAGTAGATCGTACAATAATAGATTCAGAGAAAAACCCAACAATCATATGACCCCTTATGAGAAAGCACTTTGGCGATAGTGGGAAGGAAAAACTCCCTTTTAATAGGAAGAAACCTCCGGCAGAACCAGGCTCAGGGAGGGGCGGGGCCACCTGCTGCGACTGGTTGGGGTGAGAGTTGAAAAACAGGATGAAGACATGCTGTGGAAGAGAGACAGAGATTAATAACAGATATGATTCAATGCAGAGATGCCTATTAACACATAGTGAGTGAGAAAGGTGACTGAAAGGAGAAACTCAATGCATCATGGGAATCCCCCAGTAGCCTACATCTATTGCAGCATAACTAAGGGAGGATTAAGGGTCACCTGGTCCAACCCTAACTATATGCTTTAGCAAAAAGGAAAGTTTTAAGCCTAATCTTAAAAGTAGAGATAGTGTCTGTCTCCAGAATCCAAACTGGAAGCTGGTTCCACAGAAGAGGGGCCTGAAAACTGAAGGCTCTGCCTCCCATTCTACTGTTAAATACTCTAGGAACAACAAGTAGGCCTGCAGAGCGAGAGCGAAGTGCTCTAATAGGGTGATATGGTACTACAAGATCATTTAGATAAGATGGGGCCTGATTATTTAAGGCCTTGTATGTGAGGAGCAGGATTTTGAATTCAATTCTGGATTTAACAGGAAGCCAATGAATGGAAGCCAAAACAGGAGAAATCTGCTCTCTTTCTAGTCCCTGTCAGGACTCTGCTGCAGCATTTTGGATTAGCTGAAAGCTTTTCAGTGAGTTTTTTGGACATCCTGATAATAATGAATTACAGTAGTCCAGCCTGGAAGTAATAAACGCATGAACTAGTTTTTCAGCATCACTCTGAGACAGAATATTTCTAACCTTAGAGATGTTTCACAAATGGAAGAAAGCAGTCTTACATATTTGTTTAATATGTGCGTTGAAGGACATGTCCTGGTCAAAAATGACTCCAAGGTTCCTCACAGCGTTACTGGAGGCCAAGGTAATGCCACCCAGAGTAAGAATCTGCTTAGATACCATATTTCTAAGATTTTCAGGGCCGAGTACAATAACCTCAGTTTGATCTGAATTAAGAAGCAGAAAGTTAGCGGCCATCCAGGTCTTTATGTCTTTAACACATTCCTGCAGTTTAAGTAAATGATGTGTGTTATCTGGCTTCATACAGGGAGTGCAGAATTATTAGGCAAATGAGTATTTTGTCCACATCATCCTCTTCATGCATGTTGTCTTACTCCAAGCTGTATAGGCTCGAAAGCCTACTACCAATTAAGCATATTAGGTGATGTGCATCTCTGTAATGAGAAGGGGTGTGGTCTAATGACATCAACACCCTATATCAGGTGTGCATAATTATTAGGCAACGTCCTTTCCTTTGGCAAAATGGGTCAAAAGAAGGACTTGACAGGCTCAGAAAAGTCAAAAATAGTGAGATATCTTGCAGAGGGATGCAGCAGTCTCAAAATTGCAAAGCTTCTGAAGCGTGATCATCGAACAATCAAGCGTTTCATTCAAAATAGTCAACAGGGTCGCAAGAAGCGTGTGGAAAAACCAAGGCGCAAAATAACTGCCCATGAACTGAGAAAAGTCAAGCGTGCAGCTGCCAAGATGCCACTTGCCACCAGTTTGGCCATATTTCAGAGCTGCAACATCACTGGAGTGCCCAAAAGCACAAGGTGTGCAATACTCAGAGACATGGCCAAGGTAAGAAAGGCTGAAAGACGACCACCACTGAACAAGACACACAAGCTGAAACGTCAAGACTGGGCCAAGAAATATCTCAAGACTGGTTTTTCTAAGGTTTTATGGACTGATGAAATGAGAGTGAGTCTTGATGGGCCAGATGGATGGGCCCGTGGCTGGATTGGTAAAGGGCAGAGAGCTCCAGTCCGACTCAGACGCCAGCAAGGTGGAGGTGGAGTACTGGTTTGGGCTGGTATCATCAAAGATGAGCTTGTGGGGCCTTTTCGGGTTGAGGATGGAGTCAAGCTCAACTCCCAGTCCTACTGCCAGTTTCTGGAAGACACCTTCTTCAAGCAGTGGTACAGGAAGAAGTCTGCATCCTTCAAGAAAAACATGATTTTCATGCAGGACAATGCTCCATCACACGCGTCCAAGTACTCCACAGCGTGGCTGGCAAGAAAGGGTATAAAAGAAGAAAAACTAATGACATGGCCTCCTTGTTCACCTGATCTGAACCCCATTGAGAACCTGTGGTCCATCATCAAATGTGAGATTTACAAGGAGGGAAAACAGTACACCTCTCTGAACAGTGTCTGGGAGGCTGTGGTTGCTGCTGCACGCAATGTTGATGGTGAACAGATCAAAACACTGACAGAATCCATGGATGGCAGGCTTTTGAGTGTCCTTGCAAAGAAAGGTGGCTATATTGGTCACTGATTTGTTCTTGTTTTGTTTTTGAATGTCAGAAATGTATATTTGTGAATTTGGAGATGTTATATTGGTTTCACTGGTAAAAATAAATAATTGAAATGGGTATATATTTGTTTTTTGTTAAGTTGCCTAATAATTATGCACAGTAATAGTCACCTGCACACACAGATATCCCCCTAAAATAGCTAAAACTAAAAACAAACTAAAAACTACTTCCACAAACATTCAGCTTTGATATTAATGAGTTTTTTGGGTTCATTGAGAACATGGTTGTTGTTCAATAATAAAATTATTCCTCAAAAATACAACTTGCCTAATAATTCTGCACTCCCTGTAGATAGATAGAGCTGGGTGTCATCTGCATAGCAGTGAAAATGTATACTGTCTTCTAATGATGCTGCCTAAGGGAAGCATGTATAGTGTAAACAGAATTGGTCCTAGCACTGAACCCTGTGGAACTCCATAATTAACCTCAGTGTGTGAAGAGGACTCTCCATTTACATGTACAAATTGGAGTCTATTAGATAGATATGATACAAGCCACTGCAGCACAGTACCTGTAATACCTACAGCATGTTCTAATCGCTCTAATGCTAGGTCTAGAGAGGCTTTTTGAGTAAAGGTTTAACTACAGCCAGCTTGAAGGCCTGTGGTACATAGCCGATTATTAGAGATAGGTTGATCATATTTAAGATCGAAGATTTAATTAATGGCAGAACTTCTTTGAGCAGTTTTGTAGGGATGGGGTCTAAAAGACACGTTGATGGTTTGGAGGAAGTAATTATTGAAGTTAACTCAGAAAGATCAATTGGAAAAAAAGAGTCTAAATGAATATCAATGGTACTGAAAGTAGCTGTAGATAATATTACATATGTGAGATGATTAGGGTTAACTTTTTCTCTAATTATTAAAATTTGATTTGTTTATTTTAAAGGGATGGTTGGCTCAACAGACTTTTGTCAGCCTGGCTACAGTGCTGAAGAGAAACCTGAAGTTATTTTCTTCAATCAGTGATGAATAGTAAAATGTTCTGGCTTTGTGGAGGACTTTCTTATAAAGCAACAAACTATTTCTCCAGGCTAAATGATGATCCTCTAAATTTGTGACAAGCCATTTCCTCTTCAGCTTACGAGTCATCTGCTTTAGGCTATGTGTTTGAGAATTATACCACGGAGTCAGGTACTTCTGATTTGAGGCCTTAGTTTTCACCGGAGCTACAGTATCCAAAGTCATACGTAGTGAGGAGGTAAAATTATTAACAAGATGATCGACCTCTGTTGGAGTAGCGTTCAGGTTAAAGCTAAACTACTCTGAGTATTTACTTTCTCAGCAATTATCTTACATGTTATTGTCAGGCAGTTATATCACCCAGCTTTGGAAATAAAAAAAAAGTTTCATAACTGCAAATTTTTCACCTTTGGGAGCTGCCCATTAAATAAACGTCCCCTCCTCTTGTCCTGTCTCTAGAGGGAGCCTAATTGTTTAAGTGAAAGACATCGTTCCTCATTCATTTTCCTCATCCAAATTTTCCTAACCGCCCTATTGTCAATGTTTTCAAAGCAAAACTGCCGGTGAGGCACTTAGGTTCACATAAAAAAAACCCTTCCCTCCCTCTCCCACACACGCAACCTTCCACGCACACACGGACACTCACAAGTGCGCGCACACACACACAGCCACACACTGAAATGCACATACACCACCTCTTGTTTCTGTGCAGCCCTTCCCCCCCGTCATCCTCCCAGAGGCTTTGCTGTAAAACAACAGGGGAATCAGCCACACTGACACCGTGTACTCTGGTACTTTTCCACAGATAACAGGCACTGAGAAGCAGAGTGTTGCAATCTGTGTTTATATTGACTCGGTGCATTTATTGCCTCGCATTCCATATCAAGGTAGACTGTGTTCAGCTATGACTTCATTGAAGCTGCTTTGTTCTTTTACTGACTATAAATTCAAATCAAATCAAATCAAATCACTTTTTTTATTGTCACATCACATGTGCAGACACACTGGCACAGCACATGCGAGTGAAATTCTTGTGTGCGAGCCCCACAAGCAACAGAGATGTGCAAACACAACAACACAAACGAGCAAAATACAAGAATGGCCAACCTGAAACTAATAAATATATGTACAATATATCATAGTGTATGCATTTCTGGATGTGTATACTAAATATTTTCCTACGTGTGTGTGTGTGTGTGTGTGTGTGTGTGTGTATGTGTGTGTGTGTGTGTGTGTATGTGTGTGTGTGTGTGTGTGTGTGTATGTGTGTGTGTGTGTGTGTGTGTATGTGTGTGTGTGTGTGTGTGTGTGTGTGTATACACATTTTTACAAATTAAATAGTAAAAAAATAAAATATAATAATAATAATAATAATAATAATAAAATATATAAAATATACAGAGTTGAATATGTGCAAAACAAGTGGCATTTATATACAGTGTGGAGTGCTACTGGCTACTGATCAACGTCTGCAGTTTTCCACTCAGTGTGTCACTACAAACACCTTCATTTAGACGGTGCTTGCTCAGAATAGGGCTACAAAATAATTCAAAACAATGAAAATAAATTAAAGATTTCAAAGATAAGGACAGAAGAGGACAGCTTGATAATCACTCTGGGCAGTGTGTGCTGTCCTCAAAGTGATAGTACTCTGCATACACCGTAGTCATGTGCAAAACAAATGCCCCTGGCCTTTTTAAACATAGTTCAGCAAGCAAACACTTGTCCACAGTATTCGTACATAAAGTAAATACACTCAAAGAAATGCCAAAGGAAATTAGAATTTTGATATAGTTTTTAAGGGCATTTTTAAAGGGTCTTTAGGGCCTTTAGTAAAACAGTTTTGGATGTTTTGAGTTGGACGAGAGGTTTAAAAAAACCTCCATATTGTTTATAAAAAATTTTCCGCTTTGAAGACAATTGAGTGAAGTGTGGGAAGATTTCATGCAACTAAAAATTTGACCAGGGCTGTCTGCAACTACAGGGAAGCACACAGCAAAAGATGCAAAAGAGAAGTCTCTAGAACTTCTTGCAGCCGTTGGTGTCAAAGTGCATTTGCCTGCAGATATCAAGAGTTTGACCTGCATGCCAGGCGTGCCACGAGTCACGAGAAAACTTTTTTAACTACAAACTTTAGAGCAAAATGAACACGAGAATACGAACGTAACAAGCAAAGAGGCAAAATTTGCTTATGGGATGCTATTCACAGCAAGTGCTTTACAATACACAGCATTGTGTTTATGAAATCCAAAAATTAAACAGGGACTAAGAGCAGGCTTTTTTGGATTTTAGTAACATTTTCTGGAGTGATGAGTCACTAGGCAGTAGGCAGTTTCTCGGGAGAAGGCTCTCATATCAACTATGAAACACGGTGGTGGGTATTTTATGGTCTGGGCTTGGTTTGAACCTGGGATGTTCGCCAGCTTGCATTCAACTTATCTGTTATTTCTGTAGTATGCAACATAACTGCTTAGAAAAAATGCACGTTGAACATAAGCAATGACGTGGACCTTCTTACGTGATAATGATAATGAACAGTCGCAAATTCACCAAGAGGAGGGTTAGGTAACAGTGCAGTCAAAGCCACATTCAATTGCCACTGAAATGTGGAGACATTGTGAACAGATAGCAGATGGAAGAAAACCCCCAAACATTTCAGCGAGCCAATAACGAGGAGTGGTGGACAAGATATTTCGCTAGATTCTGTCTCCAAAGAAGTGCTTCACTTTTTGTTCTCAGAGATAAATCTGACATTGTTGATGTTTCTATTGAATAAATTATGGAAAAAAGCCAGTTTCTCCTGTGTCCACCATTGTGCCCTTTCACTCAGGCACTGTTTCAACAATTCCCATGAGACGCCCTTATTTTTCCACATGACTTTAATGCACAGAGGTGGGGAAAGGTCATCATCTTTATTTACAATCGTTTTAACCACTTACAACTGAGGATGCATTTTTGGCTTAGCTCAACAAAGCCACCATTCATGAATCCCCTCCAAGCGTTTAATTCGAGGTTGGACCACGAGGAACACGACTCACTGTCCTCGAATGACCCGAGTCCAACGACATGTTCCAAATAACGCGATTTATACTTTTGCCGGTGTTGAAGAACATTGCGAAATTGGCCTGTTTGCAGTCGCTCTCAGGAACTCTTTGTGCAGTGTTGCCTCTAAATGGATCTCAATGTTAATGATTGGTTACAGTTAATTAACTTGGGTGATGTAACATATGTTGCCTTGTTTGTAAATTCATTACTGATCCGATGCTCAAGTGAACTGAGATAGAACAGCAATGCTCTGAATTCCTTTCAATGCTCAAATTATCTGTGCACCTGTAAACAACGACAAAAAGCTCCAGCTTTGGCCAACATGAAACGAGGTTGGGCACAGTTACAATAACCAAAACAAAAATAAAAGCAAAACTAAGCAGGGACTTTTTAAAAGATTCTGTCACCACCTCCTCATAAAAGTTGACAGAAACGGACAAAATATTGCCAATCTGATTCCAAGTCAGTCTACAAAGTTTGTTTCTTCTTACTGCTGCAACAGGTGGTTTTATCATTCAAAACTTACCTGCATGCCAAAGTGCTGCCTGCTCAAATCAGGCTCTTTCATGTTTTTATTTTTGCTTTATTTAAATAAAAAGAAAAGGACTTGAATTATTAATCCTCCTTCTAAAGTTGGATGAATGTTTTTTAGGTGTCTGTCTTGTTTATTTTCACCTGAAACTATCAGCCACTCTCTTTCAATTTATTACCTGAAAGTACAAATTTACAGGATACTCCCAGAAAAATATGACCCGTTCTGTAAACTGCTGGCTTCTCCTTATCTTTACGGGACAACACGTTATTAGCAGCTTGGCCCAGTTTACTCAGTGCACCTGGGTCTCTTGAAGTTCAGTCATTTTCACGCATACCACCAGCACTTTAAATATGTACTTGTCAGTAAGTCTCTGCAGAGTGCATGAAAGCAGCTCAAAGGTCACTGTGCTTGGACTTTATGTGTTCAGTGTTGCATGGTTTGTTTGCAGCGCGCACTTCGAGAGCTGCTGGAAAGTAGCATTAAGATTTGTGCTGTTCTTCTAACAGTCAAGAATTTCTATGCCTCTTTGCTTCACCGTAGACAAATTTAACAACAAATTTGATCATTTTGAGGTTTTGTTTTTTTGTTTTGTTTTTTTTTACAAACCAAAAAACCACCAATAGAAAAAAGGCTCATTGTGTTGCAGACACTGATCTTGCAAGACTTTGTTCACTTGTGCATGCAACAGCCCAAATTCAAGTGCATGTGGTTAGTTCAACAGAAGTGAATGCTTCCCCCTAGCCCCACATGTCAGAATCAGAGTCATATTTTATTGACGTGACCCTTGATCCCTGGCAGGCAACCATGTACCTGGATCATGTTTGGGGACAGACATGTTGATATCCTTCTGCGTCTAGGCCCTGGGTCAGTGGAGTTCATGTAGATGGGTGGGGAGGGGTGCTTGTTAGCGCACAGCCTCTTTAACCGGTCAAGCAGGAGAGAAGAACAGCAACAATTTTGTTCCGGAGGCTGGCTGACTGGCTAAACCTGTGAAGTTGTGTTCATGACGTGCACGACATTCTTTAGTTGGACCCTGAGGAGAACCTGAGAAAGCAGTCAGTTTGAATATTGTTTCCCACTGCATTCAACAAATGCATGTAATCAGAAACATGTTTCTTAACCAACTGATAACGTGCTGATATCAGTTTATGTGTCATAATTATTACTACTTAGCCCTTGAGAACAGTTACATATGTTCTGCGGTTTCAGAAAACAAGCACACTGATACTAATAAGGATGTGATCGGACACGGCTCTGAGGATACAAATTTACAAACGAAAGCTTTTGTTACTAACTCTGAAAGATGTGGACATGGACGCTGCACCTGATATAAGCTGACTAATCGTATCTGTGCAACCTCTTCTTGCCTGCAAGTAAACAACCGAACCAGGAAATCCGATGTCTTTTTTTGTGTGTTTTTTTCTCCTGCCAACGCGAGTGACTCTACAGAGATTGGTCTGTCATTCATTCAAAGGATGTGAAGACGAACAACCCACAGAAACTTGCACCTAAAGATAACCACTGGGGGAAAAACATCGACAGTGAAAACAACTAGAAATAGAGCACTTTGTTGCCATAGCCACCTGATGAGCTTTAATTTAGAAACACTAAACTGCAGAGGAGAGACTGAAAAAAAAATCAGTCTGACAATTTATTGTTTCTGTTTTGCATTGTTAGTTGTGTTTTAGAAGCATTTTTCATTTAACAATATAAGATTGGTCATATGTGACATTAAAAGAAAATAAACAATCAGTTAAAATGTACTACATGTAAAATGTGGCTTTGATGATGTTTTCTGCACCATTTACTTTGGATTTGCTGGCAGCTATGCTGAAGTGTTTTAATACCTATGCAAACAGAGCAGTGCTGACACTGGACGTACGGTAAAAGTGACTGAAGGTGTGGATAATAAAAGTGGATTATGGCCATTCTGGGAAGCACTATTTCCTAATAGTAAGACGGTCCTTTGTTTGAATCCACCAGCTAACCTTCCCTCTCTGTGTGTCTGTGAAGGTTCTCAGTCATCCAGGTCATCGTAGTCAAAGGAGCTTGCAAAGAAAAGCGTCTGGACTTCTTTAAGTTGCTTGAAGACGTTTCACCTCTCATCCGAGAAGCTTCTTCAGTTCTAAGGTCAAATGGTGGAGAGTCCCAGATATAAACCTAGTGGGAGTGACCCCCCACAGAGGGACAAAGGGACCCCCTGATGATATACATGCAAACTCTGTGCAGAGTTTGCATGTATATCCTGTTGTTGCAAGAGAGAGAACCTGTGCGGGTTCTCTCTGTACTTCCTCCCACATGAATGTTAGATTAATTGATGATTTTGAACTGACAGTAATTGTGAATGGCTGTCTGGCTCTATGTTGTAATCGTGTGACAGACTTGTGACCTGTGTAGGGTTGATGGTGTTTTCATTCAAGAAGGAATGAGTACAACTCAAAGTTCATGCACTATGTTATTTATATAATATTCTTCTCCCTACATCCCAGATGAAGTTTAATGCTCGGGGAGAAATGCGATATTTGTTGGTGTGAACAGGTTAGAAAGCAGATTATTGTGTACATATAATCCCGAGCTCTCACTAATAAGTAAACTATCTCCGCACCTAAAGGAGGACAAAAACAATAACAAATATCTGGTACAAGGAAGCAGATAATGAGTTGCAGATTGCACTGAGTTAATCGGGGGTGAGCCATTAGTGAAGTGCATGTGCATCTAGGAACATGCCATAAACTTTACCGCAGTCTGTTCATAATTTTCATACCGTGACGTTAATATCTTCAGACTTTCAAAACAGTTCAGGACCTATTCAGGAACTTTGTTGCACAATAATTATCAATTAGTTCAAGATCTGTTGACTCATCGATTAGTCCCCGGGGTGTTCTGAGTGTAAACCAGATTAAAATGCAGCTGCTGATGGTGAGACAGGAAGTGGTTGGAACACAGACGAGTGTATCTCAGCCTTGTGGAGAGTTGAGGGCTGTACACATGCACATGCATCGCTTTAGACAGCCCATGTGTGACACTAAAGTAGGCCTTTATAGTAGGCAGTGTTTGTGCGATTCTTCACACAAAATGTGTGTATGATGTGAGATCGCGTTTTGGTTATGATCTCTAACACATGAACAAATAATCAGTAGAACTTTTCTACTAGATCAAAAGAAAATGCTTCAGTTTGAAGTGATCTTAATCGAGTTTAACCAGCGATGGAAAGGCATTTTTAGGGCAAGCCGAGTGTGAAATGAAACCCACGTGTTAAAAACAACAACAAAACAAACAAGTAAGCCGCTATTAGCGTTTGAATTATTTGGGTGTGAGATGACATCTAAACTCTTCTTAGGCGTATGGGAGGGTTTTAGAGCTACAGCAGGCGCTCATGTTCCCCTCGGTATTTATAACTCGGTCAGCTGACCTTGTACTTGGACTGATCCACTTCGCGGGGGATACGAAGTCAGACGGGAAATAAAAAAACACATTAAAAATTGCGATTTTTGACACGGGCTTTAATAACCCCACAGCTGTGTTTTAATCCCGGCGTTTATTGATCAAATGTCGGTTACTCCCCGCAGTGCTGCGGGCCCACGGCTGAAAGGCCGCCGGCGGCGGAGAGCAGCTCCTCCGCTGCTCGGAGGATGGTACGGCCCTGTGTTGAAATTCCGAGAATTGAGCCGCTCTGTTTCTTAGAACTGGATTCTCAGAACTGGATTCTCAGAACTAGTGATGCACAGAGTTTCGAGGAAACTTCTACAAGGTGACTTTTTTTCCCTTCCTATTTTCTCAGCATTACCCTCAGAAGTGTAGAGAAGTAGCAGATGCTCGTGTGGCTTCCTCGCCTCTATGTCTTTCTTTCTCCTTTAATTTCTGTGCCACTTATTTTCATTATTGCGAAGGTTTTATGGCTCCGTTAGCCAGGAGTGAAGTAAACGATGTGAGCCGTGGTAGCTGTTCAGATGGGATAGTTAGTAAAGACGGTCTTAAACTTTCCTTTTATGTGTTTATTCCAGCTCACGAGGCCTGTTTGTCTTATTGTGTTATTATTTATTATTATTTTAAAAAAGCTGTTTAGTTGATACCACCCTTTCACATGATCGAGGTTACATATCAACCGGGAAACAGTGGCGCAACAGGACCGGTCGGACTAGTTCAGTCAACATCTAGATTTCCTCTGCGTATTTCTTTTGTCGACACTATTTTCACTTGTTTAATTGTGCCCTTCAAACTGAGCCGACTACTTTTTTTGATCTTTGATTCGTAAACCATCAGTTCTAACTCCGCAATCGGTGTTTAAACACAATGAAAACATATTACGAAACTTCGCGACAGCCCTTCGGACATGACAGCTGAGTAGTATTTCCATACTTGACAGGGCTCGCGCTGACCTGCTCGGCTTTAACGCACAGCAGCGAGATTACTCAGCCGCCACTCCTTGAAATCACATCCTACGAAATCATGCCGCCTCGGTTTAGTCTGAAACTGCGAAGGTTTAGAAACAACTGTTTGGGTGGGGTGAGGGGGAGTGAATGTTAATGGGTTAAAGGAGATGAATTGCAGTTAAATCGGGGAACAGGAAACCTCTCTGTGCGCGCTGGCAACCTAATCTGAGCAGCCGGGACGGAATGTGCTCAACGTCAAACGCGCTCACGGACTGTGGGCTGCCAGCAGATAGTTTGCTGTGTTTGTCCACACGCTGTGCCGCTGCAGCGGAAAGACGAGACGAGTTAAACACTTGCGACACGGACACACTAAGTCACCGGTTTTACTGTTTTATGTTTGCGCTTTATTTCCCGCGGTCAAGATTTGCTGCCACTTGACAGAAGCTTGTGTTGACATTGACCCAGTGAAGCAGTGCGGCTGTTTTCCATAATATGTTGAAATGCTGATTAGAGGTTGTACTCTGTAATATCACCGTCATATAGGCTCAATTATTGTCAGAGCAGGGCTGTAAAGGTTTAGTGAGCCTCCCTTATTTGCGTTTCTCTTTGCAATGGCGCCTCCTTTTGTCCTAACGTTGTTACTGTTTTGGTTTGAAGTTTGTTTTGAAGCTACGTGGCTCATACTGAACAGCAGCAGCATGTTTTGAACCAATTAAAATTTTCTGTCACTCCAGGTTTTTATTTGTGGAATAATTGAAACGTTCATACCAATAAAATCGTGTAACTGTATTTTCACCTTGTTTGTTTGTTTGTTTTTTCTTCCTACATTCAGCCCACAGTGGGTCAGTTGTAGAGTTTTCCATATTGATCACACCCTTTACAACTTTTGCACAGGTTATGACAGCATGGCCACGACTGCAGACGACTGCATTCAGTTCACACGCCATGCAGGCGACGTCCTGCTCAACTTCAACCGCCTGCGCAGCAGGAACATCCTCACCGATGTGTCCATACAGGTGGACGGACAGCTTTTCCGAGCTCACAAGGCCATCCTGGTGGCTTGCAGGTATACACTGTCAAAAGATCTGACTCGAGTTCACCAACACAAGACTATATATGTAACTACTATGTCATTATTTATAGTGAATAAGTTGGAATTGGGAAATTTGGTTTCGTAGCTCATACCAAACTATCTCTCTTTCTGTTTTACAGTGGCTTCTTTTATTCCGTGTTCATGGATCCTGAGAATGCAAACCTCAGTGCCATCAGCTTAGACCCCAAAGTAGACCCCAAGGCTTTCTCCATCCTTCTAGATTTCATGTACACATCCTGTCTGAACCTTAACGACACTGTGGTCGTGACCACCCTGAATACAGCCATCTACCTCCAGATGGAACACGTGGCCAACACTTGCCACAGATTCATTAAGTCCAGGTAAAAACCTAAAAAATAAATAAAAGAAAATGCCTTGTCTTGGGGGAAAAACTAAAGAGATCTGACTTAGAGATGAATGTGTTTTTACAGGAGCGTGCAGAGTGAAGAGATACAGAGGAACTCATTACATCTGGCTGAAGAAATCTCTGCTTTAAGGCCCGACTATGTAAACAACTGTACACCAAACATGCCCCTTCCTCACGAGTCCAGAGGCTACATGCCCAGTGTTTTCAGGGGGATCAACACGTCTGGCTCCTATCACGTCTATGGTGACGTCTGTATTGCTGCTGAGAAATTAGAAGGTTCTCCGAACATTAGATGCTCACTAGTACCCACCACCAACATGGCTCACAATGAGTCCAATGCCATTATCTCCCACTCACTCCCATCCCATGTCGGTTACCTCCCCAGTATCATCCGCCCGGCAGTAGCTCACAGCAGCTTTCAAGGACCTGTTCCTCCAATGGAGGAAGACAGCATTCAGCACCCACAAACCAACTGTGTAAGAACGTCCCCAGGCTTTAGCAAAGGTGTCATTTGCAGCCCCCAGAGCCCCCTTAGATCTGACTGCCAGCCAAACTCACCCACTGAGTCGAGCAGCAGCAGAAATGCAAGCATGAGCCTCAAGTGGCAATCGGACTGCCCCAAAGATATGAAGGCCCGCAACTGGAAGAAGTACAAGTTCATCGTTATGAACCAGACTTCGGATGGGAATGAAAAGGAGGCTCAAGGAAACAACGCTAATGCTACCGGCGCCATGTCCCCTACACCAAGCCCTGGCAAGAGCAGTGAGGCAGGAGGACACAGCGATGCCCAGGCAGAAGAAGGAGCTGGTGACCATCAAGAAGAAAGTCCCAGGTCTCAGAGTGTGGACAGCACAAGCTGCAGCAGTGTAAGGTAGAAGTGCAGCTCACAGACAGATCTAATGTGAAATCAGCGCTTTATGACGTTAAGGAGCTTAAAGTAACTTCATACTAATGTTGCTCGTCTTCCTCATTGCAGCAACAACAGATGCTCCACATGTGGCTGCGACAGCCCTCAGTGTATGGAAGCAGGCCACCTGTCTCCTGACTCATACAGCAAAGATGACTCCACCAAGCTACACTCGGATTATTCCACCTCCAGCTGTGGTAAGAGGAACGCACAAATATTAAACTGTTAGCTTGTCTTTAAGCTCTAAGAAGCCTTTTGATCTGATTTTGTGTCATTGTTAGTCACATTTTCATTTATTTCTACTTCTTTTTGCAGAAAACAACAGTTACATCTGCAACGGGTGCGACTCAAAGTTCTCAGACGAAGATTCTCTCAAAGAGCACATGGCCCAGGTCCACAGCGACAAGCCATACAAGTGTGACTGCTGCCAGGCTGCCTTCCGCTACAAGGGCAACCTGGCCAGCCATAAGACTGTTCACACAGGTAAGAGTCACTGCAGGCTCTGCCTCATTTTCAGAACTCAAGGAAGGGAGTTGTTGTATTCACCTGCTTTCCTTAACCTCCAGGTGCAAAGCCATACCACTGCAACATCTGCGGAGCTCAGTTTAACCGGCCAGCCAATCTCAAGACTCATACTCGTATCCACTCTGGAGAAAAGCCATACAAGTGCGAAACGTGTGGGTCCCGATTCGTCCAGGTGAGGAGAAGAACCCCCCCCCCCAAAAAAAAAAAACACCTTCTCATCTTTAGGAAAAATTTCAAGTGTAGCCTCATTATTAACATTAGTCATTTTCTCCCGCAGGTGGCCCACCTTCGTGCACATGTGTTAATTCACACGGGGGAGAAACCGTACCCTTGTGAGATCTGCGGAACGCACTTCCGTCACCTTCAGACACTCAAGAGCCACATGCGCATTCATACAGGAGAGAAGCCTTATCATGTAAGCTTCCTAATCACCCTCCCCTCTTTATCCAGCGTGTCTGCTGGCTAAAAACAGAGTAATTCCATCATGCCGGTGATCCATATGCCTGTCAATAGTTATAATTCCTGACTGGTAATCCTCGAAAGAGCTAGCTGATCTGAGCTGTCCATTTATAAACAGGGATTCTAAATAATGCTTTTATTTCTCCTTTACTTTAGTGTGAAAAATGTGACCTCCACTTCAGACACAAGAGTCAGCTGAGGCTTCACCTGCGACAGAAGCACGGGGCCGTCACTAACACCAAGGCTCAGTATCGCAGGTCTCCTGGCAACATCCTTACAGGCCTGGCGAACTCCTGCTGAGCGTGCTGCAGACCTTCATCTCCCCCCCCCCCCCAAAAAAAACCCCAACTTTTTTCTTTCACCAGCCGGCATGCCGTCAAAAATTCTATTTTTTTTCTAAACACAACCAGGAATTTGTGTTGCCCTTTACGTATTTGTACGTGATGCACATACTTTATGTAAGTTCTTTGTGAATGTTTAACGACAGAATGTACTTTTTTTTTTTTATGTGAATTTAAAATTTCTTTTTTGGCAAATCATTCAACACAGTGTCTGAATTGAAGGACAGCTCTCCTTTTCGTACACATTGAGAATCACTGTTACACTTGTGCTTCAGCTGTAGATATGACTTCGCCCGTTAATGTGGTCTTTTGCAGTCTTACGCTGTTATTTGTTTGTTTGCCAAGGCTTGCCTGTAAATAAGATAATATATATATTTTAAGATTGCCATCTGCTGGCAGAGTACGAATATATTTACATTTTTCTTAATGCAGTAAGCTTTACTGACTGTCAGTAACACCAGGAATTGTTGTTTTGTTGTGTCATAGGTTGTGGTACTTATTGCAATAAGCATAGCTCGTCAGTCATTTAAGCAAATGTTTTTATTGTATTGTACAGTTTCCCCTTTTTATTTCTGGTTTAATGTTGTTGTTTTGCACATGCACATGATGCTGTAATTCATATATTTTCTTACTTTTATTCACGTATTTCTACTTAACATGTCAAAAAAGCTTGTTAAAATCAGTTCTCAGCACTTGCATTCTTATTTATATATATTTTTTTATTGTTCTTGGCTGAATTCTTTTGCATTTGGTGCTGCATTGATCCGTTTTTCTCAGCAGGATCATTAAACTTTGATAATCTTTTTACCTTGTGTGTCATAGTTCAATCTGACTAACCAGTTGAATCATTAGTGCCTTACAGTCACACGTTTCTGCTAGCTGCTTTCTCTGACTGCCCATTAAGGCATTTTACTGTCAACAATACGACTGCTGCAGTGAACTGCTTCTGTGATGCATTTCCCGTTTCGCATTTGGTACTTTGCCCTGTTATTATGTGAAAGCATGTCAAGGTACTGTTTTTTTTGAAAGCTTCTGTTCTGTAATGTGTAGCTCTTTAAATGCAGACACCAGGCCTCAAGCTAAAACACTCAGGAATATTAGTAATATGTAAGCAAATGTCTGTAACTACAGATTTTATTACAAACACAAAAATAAAATGTTTATTATATAGCACACAATGCAGCATTTGTTTTCATTATTTTTAAGAAACATGATTCAAGCAATGAGTCATCCCAGCATTTAAAATTCATAACTGAATATTGTAGACATGGGAAATGTAGAGTATATATCAAACCTCATCTCTGGCTCTTACTTAGTCTTTGTTGTCAGCTTATATTTGTTTTAAAAAAAATTAGTGACGGAGGGAATCAGTTCCTATGAAGACCAATAATGCAATGGCTAAATGAAATGCTGAGATATGTATGTACATTTGAAGGTACATATTCTTCTTACTGACAGAGACGCACATGCTTTGATTACTACATCAGTTCAGTAAAAGATAAACAATTAAAAGACAAAGCTCCAGAAATATCACAGGACAAACGCTGCCAGCACCCTTTTCTATGTTTTTACTCAGTTAGTGAAATTCCAAACAATAACACAAACTAGTTTCTTTTTTTCTTTTCTTTTATTTACTTCATCAGCTTTTCTTTATGACATATTAAAACAGACATATTATGAAAATTGCGCTTCACCGAGCATATACTGTGATGTTTGGCGCCACCTGCTGGTTTATTAGGATGGAAACGAGGAGCTGTGGCTTGTCTACAAACTACATCCAGTCAGATACATACACTGTTGGACAATGACACTTTTTAAAAAAATGTTTTGCATCTGTTCACTGTCACAAAGGTGGCATATAATTTTAAATAAAAGTGTAGACTTTCATCTTTAATCCAAGGGGTCTAATCAGGAATTACAGCCACATTCAGAGGCTTAAAATTAACTGGAGGTGCAGTTTCCTGGCCTGGTGACGCCAGTTTCATGATTATTCCATGCATTTGGTATCTTTTAATTGAAACTCACAATATGATGAATGTCAAAAAGAAATGTTGATTAAAGTGAACGACGCTGTAATTGGGCGTATTTAACCAAGTCAAGAACACTCTTGAGGAGATGAGTGTATCAGTGTCGAGGTCTACAATCATGAGGAACCTTCACGGATGTAAATACAGAGGGTTTACAGTGAGGCTGAAACTACTGGTTACACTCAAGAACAAGAAAGCCAGATTAGACTTTTCCAGAAAACATCAGAGAATCTTTGGACAGATGAAACCAAGATGAACTTGTACCAGAATGATGGGAAGAGAGACGTGTGGAGAAGGGGAGAAACGGCTCATCTGATCTGAAGCTCACCTCATTATATGTGGAGGCAGTATTGTGACATGCGGATGAATGGCTGCCAGTGGAACCGGCTCACTAGTGTTTATGATGATGTGACTGCTGATAGAAGCAGCAGGATGAAAAACAAAGTGTTCAGGGCTATACTCTCTGCGCAGATTCAGACAAATATTGTATAGACAACACTATTGTGTGAGCTGCCAGGGACCATTTTGGTTAATTCTTTCAAACTCACCAGGCAGCGTTTGAAATGGATGATGACTCAGAAGCATTCTGCCAAAGTAACTCAAAGAGTTTCTTAAGGTAAAGAAATCAGATATTCTTCAATGGTCAAGTCAGTCACCTGATTTTCAACCCAGCAGATGATGTTTAAGGACAAACTCGCAATCAAGCAGTAACTGAAGGCAGCTGCAGCAAAGGCCTTGGAGAGGGTCTCAAGGGGAAAACATATTTATCCATTTGTTCTACAGTATTTTCATCCAAGTACTAAAAACAATTCTTGTATTTAAAACTATGTGCTTTACTTTGGACCCGGCATTTCAGTCACATATTGATTGGTTTTAAAATCCACTGCGGTGTCGACAGAGGTAACACAAAAGAGACGGCACTTTCAAAAGAACTTACAAACGTACACAGCGCATACTTAACTTCACCTAATCTTCATTTTCACTATCACTAATCCCAGCTCGCATAGGCGTGATGACGCGCATTCTGGAATAATAATGTGGGCATTCATCGCCAAATTGAAGCTTATCACAGGAACATGTAGCAGATACTGACACACGGCACAAAAGCGAGTGTTCATGCTGTAGTGCTGTCCAGTAAACATGAGATGGATGTTGTATTCATTTTATTTGGATGGCAGAGAGGCTATATGTGGTTCAGTACAGACTTAACTCCTTCCTTGTCATCAGATCAAACATTTTTTATCAAGAGCGAGATAGCTTCTATCAATGCCCCTGAAAACATTTGTCATACGTACAGTTTTTCTTAGACTTTCAGTGCTGCGAGTGCCTTTGACAAAAGAAGTGTGTCTCTAAGCTGAGGCCTCAGACTATGAGGAAAGACTACACTGTGAGCTCTTCTGAATAATAACTAGTTCATCACAGGTAGCCGCTTGCCATTGCTACCTCCACATTCATACACATTTTACATCCTCACAAATAAACAGTACAGCGTTTACAAAGTCAAAATTAACCAAATGTAAAAAGTCATATGAATGAACATATAAACTTATTATAGTGTAAATGCAGTTGATAAAAAGAAATATAAAAGATAAATGAATGTTGGCAGTTGGCGAAACTCAACCCTCTTTGTCTAGGATGGCTTTCACATCAGCGAACACCTGGAATAGACAAAAAGCAACGTGTTAGAAAGCCTGAACTACTGGAAGAGCTGCAGGTGAAGCTTATCTCGCCGTCCATGGCTATGTATTACTGTTTTTAAATGACAGGTGCAACAAAAACTCAATAAAAACTGGAAATCCAGTAAAGGTCGCCTCTTTGACATGCCTGAGCGGCTGTTCCGAATACTTCAATCAATCAATCAATCTTTATTTATAAAGCACTTTTCATACAGAAATGCAGCACAAAGTGCTTTACATGGTTAAAAGCAGCCCACCCCATCCCGCCCTCCATTTCACTCCCCACACTCTCATTAACATAAGCGGTCATGGATACACGCCCCCCCCCCACACACACACATTTACACTCGAAAAGTAAAATTGGGCAAAATTAGGCTGGGCACACATGAGCCAGGTGAGGAAACACTATAACAGGGAGCCGTCTGCACCGGGAGCTGGTCACAGACCGCAGCCTCCAGGCTGGGCACACAGCAGGAGGGAGGCAAAGAAGCCCCCCAGCCAGGCTGAGAAGAGCCACAGCAGCCACGGTCGATCACAACCCCGGTGCAGAGAGCCCCCTCCGAGGAAACACTGGAGATATGACCTAATAATAGTATATACAGAATAAAAAGATAAAATACAATAAATATTATGTAGAACCTAATTTAATAATATAAATAGATTAACAGGATAACATAGAATAAATAAACGCTAAGTAAAAGCTAAATTAAAAAGGTGGGTCTTGAGCCTGTTCTTAAAAACATGTACGTTCTCTGCGGCCCTGAGCTCCTCCGGCAGGCTGTTCCACAGACGAGGACCATACCACTGAAAAGCTGCCTCTCCGTGAGTATGTGTCCTGACTTTAGGAACAATCAAAAGGCCAGTACCAGAGGACCTCAGGGTCCGCGAGGGTTCGTATGGTAAAAGCAGATCTGAGAGATAAGAAGGCCCGAGACCATTAAGACATTTAAAAACCAATAAAAGAACTTTAAAATCGATCCTGAAACACACAGGGAGCCAGTGCAGCGATTCTAAAACCGGTGTAATGTGGGCCCGCCCTCTGGTCTTCGTCAGCACACGAGCTGCAGAGTTTTGTAAAAGTTGTAAAGGTGGAATATTCTTTTTGGGGAGACCAGAGAGCAGGGCATTACAGTAATCAATGCGACTGGTAATAAAAGCATGCATCAGCATCTCCGTGTTGACCCGAGAGAGAATAGGCGGGACTCTGGCTATATTTTTTAGATGATAAAATCCAATTTTAGTTACATGTTTAATATGTGGGATAAAACCAAGCTCAGAGTCGGAAATAACACCCAGGTTTTTCACTTGTAGTGAAGGACATAGTGAAAATGCCTGTAATTTAGACTCTCTGAGCCTCAGGACCGACGATTAAAACTTCAGTTTTGTCCTGGTTAAGCTGTAAAAAGTTTTCTGCCATCCAAGATTTTATATCTAGAATACAGTTAAAAAGGGCATCCATTGGTCTGGTGTCATCAGGAGACACGTAGATGTACAACATCAGCGTAACTGTGGAAGTTCACTCCATGCCTTCTGATGACACCGCCAAGAGGGAGCATATACAAATTAAAAAGTACAGGGCCTAAAACCGACCCTTGGGGCACACCACAAGTCATTTTATGGGCACTTTTGTGTCTGCGATGAGTGCTGGATGTCCGTCAAGTGTGTCCGAGTGGCAGATAAACGTGGATGATGTCACATGGGTAACAAATCTTTGGATGCAGTAAATGACAGACATGCCAGGTAAACCCAGGACAGGTGGCCAGTCTGTCAAAGGGCTAATGTATATTCAAATAATTCTAAAAAAATTTTAGTTATTAAAAAAAACCCCTAAAATGTCTTAAACTCTCTGATTAGTGTGACTCAGATTTGGGTTTGTAGCATGAGAAATAACAAATAACTTGCTCCAGCACTTTTTTCTTCTTCCACTTTTAAAAGTGGAAAAAGGTCATTTTGTGCGCATGGACACGGGTACACCAAAACACTGTTTGGAAATTTGTGCGTGCGTGAAAAAAGTGTAAGATTTGTGTCTAGGGAAATGAATTAGTAGACTAAAGGTCATGACTATTTCATGAACTGCTGTGAGACGGTGTTAAATGTTTACGACAGGAGAATAGAAAACGCTGGGATGAAAGATTCCTCCTCTGAAAAGTTGAGTGAGAAGTGATGAGATAAGCTCTCATCACCAGCGATGATTTTCTCTGGGAAACTTTGGGCCCAATGTGAAACTGCAGAAGAGGCCTTATCTAAAAATAGTGATGCAGAGGTGCACAAGGAAATGAGCCTGAAAGGGAGATTGGTGGATTTACTGAACATCACAACCACCATATGATGGCAGCCTTGGCACGAAAACCTGTCAAAATACCTGTTTGCCCAAACTACCAGTTCCCCCCGACAATCCCAACAGCATTCGATCTAAAATGTGAAAAATTACAACTTGAAAACATCCTGGGTGCATGATGGGGGACTGAATCTACAAGTAGCATTCTTCACATAATCTCTCTCATATATCAGGGCTTGTTTGCCTTAACTGGCCTTAACTGGCCTCTATGGGAGGCATTCCTGAATGTTTTCCTGCAGCCGACGCTGTTTACTCACCTCATCCACTGAGCGAGAAGCATCTATAGTGTGCACCTTGCCTTGTTTCTCATACAGATCAATGATTGGTCGTGTAGACTGCAGGTAGGTTTGGATTCTGCAATGAAGAAAAATATGGCATGTTATCGGGGTCAGATGACACAAGGGACTCCAAGCAGACATAAATTAGGTCAAAAACATTTGTGCAGGTATCCACCAGTAAGTTAAATGGGGCAGACAAATCTATAGTGATCAGACATGCATGTTTTTCCTATAGAGGGGAAAAAACGAACACAGGAAATGGACGACTCAGTGGTATATTATTAAATTAAAACAGATTAAAGGTCTGACTCCAGATATTAGTTCCTCAGTAGAGAACTGCACCTTTTCTCCAGGCTCTCCCTGTTGTCATCTGTTCGCCCACTGCTCTTTCCTCTTTCTAGACATCTGTTGATGCAAACCTGCAGACAGAAGAGTCAAAATCAGTGCAAAATAACTCGCAAAACATCAGCTCAGCACAGCAGAACCACATTTCCACCAAAAGTACTTTTAAGAACTTTTAATTCCAGGATGTTTTTTCCCCACTGAAATCTAAAAACTTAAGATGATTTGCCAGATGTAAGAACATGCTCTTTTTACACTTTAGTTTTGTGGGTGACTACACAACAATTTGACATCACTCTACTTCAGCAGGTGGTAGCAATACAGAAGATGAGAATGAAGCAAATAAATGTTAAATGATTTCTCTGTATCCTCATTTAAACAGCAATCCCTGCTGTGAAATGGACAATAAAAGGTCCATGACTTACCTCATTGCTGCAGTCAAAGAAAAGCACAAATTTAACATCAGCTTTTCCATCCATGACACTATTCCACCCCTGAAGGTTGTCCTCGTTTCGGGGGAAACCATCGATGAGAAACCGGAACTTATTCTCGTTTTCCTTCATCGTCGCTTCCATGGCCTAACAAAACGGGAAGAACAAACAGGAAATATTTTGCATTTGAGATTTTTTTTTTGCATCTGTAACAGTTCATATCATGATGCTGACATACTTAAAATTAAAATTAGTCTCTCAGTGCAGCAAACAGACCACAGTCATCCAAGAAAGTGATTCTGAAACACTACCAGTAAACTCTAGCAGAAGGTATCTAACATACAACTACAATACATTTTTGTCTCTTTAGTTTAGAAAAACAAAGCAGTATAACCTGAATGATAAACAGAAAGAAATCATTCACATTACATTCAAATGACTAAAATGTCAGAATCAAAGTTGGGGTTTTGGAGAAAAATTTAAATATTAAAAGTTAAAACTCAGTTTTGTAGAATTTTTTTTGTTTGAACAAATAGTGTAAAAGTGTAGTTGAAAACAGGTCTGACCTGCAGGATCTCTTTCCAGGCGAACCAGATTTACAACCTGTATTGAATACACACCTTCCTGAGTAAGTTGATGGTGATCTCCACTGGGACGATTTTGCCCTCTTTGATGTAGTTGGCAATGAGCTGTCCAAACTCTGACTCTTCTCTGGCTCGCTCTTCCCTGAGTAAATCCCCAGCTGACAAATGGGTGTAGCCATAACTCTAAGAAACACACAAATTTCTAAATTGAATCAAGTAACAGTGATGAGAATCGAAAACTATTTTCCAGGTGTGTACATTTCTGTGAACACTGCGACAGCCTTTACAGACAGCATAAATCTTTCTAACTCGCAGGCTGAGCAGAAAAAAAGAGTCAGTCCTGAATGAAAGGAGCCTCTATGCCTCTAGCTGCCACAAGGCCCGATCGCTGCACTTGAAGCATGGCAGCCAACACCCAGTAACATCCGTGAACAAGGGTAGCTATAAAGTCTCTCTCTCAAAGAAGCTGTGTCTGCCAAACACACATCAAAGAATCCACGGCGGCCCCCAGTAGAGCTGCAGCTTCAGGAGCTTCAGACAAACATCAAAGCAGCAGCCTCATTACAAGTCCTGGCTTTGCTTTGCTGACTTTCAGGATGATCTGATGAAATAAATAAAATAACTTTTTGTTCTGGCCCGACTGAACAAATAAATTATGGGTTAAAGAAAACTTCCAGTAATATACAACAGCCTCTTTACCCCAGTACTTTGATTCTTTTAAAAAATGTTTTCTTACTACATTCCTGACAACAGATATTACTGACATGTGTTGACGTGTGCCTTGCCTTATCAGCAGGATGGGGTGATTAGTTCCTTGTCCAATACCTGTCTATGTCTATGTCATTATTTGTTTCTGATCGTTCAAAGTCAAGGCTAGTGTGGCCAAGTGCACTCCAGACTCGCACTGACATTACATAACCCCATCTGCACAGATAGGATGACAGCACTGAAGAAAAGTCAATACACTATCTCCTGTTTGTTCTACGTAAACAGGTATTATTTAGCCCATTCATCCAGTCGCAGGACTCCACAAATACCTTATTCTTTGCTGCTCTCACTCAATTGTGAAGAATTATTGTCATCGAGTCTTCTTGAAGAAATAAATATATTAAAATATAGCTCCTGCTTCTCTTTCGGCACTTAATCTGGATATCCTGTGAGGTGAACAAGCTAGCTGCCTGGCTAACGCACAGGTTCGTTTTAGAGGACAACCGGAAGTGACAGAAAACTGGGATACTATCCTATAATAAAAGATCCTACTGAAGTCGCAACAATAAAAAAAAAGAGGCATATCCCCCTGAACCACATTTGCACCACGTCATTCACAACCCTGCTCGATGAAGAGGGCCGTTTTCATTGCCCTTTCTCTCATACCTCCACGATTTTGGAGCACTGAGTTCCTTTGCCGGCGCCAGGCCCGCCCAGCACGAATACAACCTGCGGCTTCATCACCAGCGACACCCGGTACAGCAAACTCGGGACCTTCTGCGACAAGTTACCGAACAAACGGCCGATCATAAACTAGCGCCACCGGCTGCGGGTACGACCCGGCGACGTATGGATATATAATGATAGTATTAATAAGCCGAGCTGGCCGGTGTATGCGTGTCAGTGAGAGTTGATGTCAAACGACACTACTTCCGCTATCGAGCAAATCCACCAATGGCGTCCCACTCTAGCGTGACGCATGCTCGTAGACACGCCCGCGTGCACTTGTTATTTTTTTTTTCAATGCAGAGGTCGGGTGACGCCCCTCCCTCCTCTACCTCCACACAGCATCAGCACCTCGAAACCGAACAACTCGACCCTCCGCGGGAAGAGGATGCTCTCCGGCCCGTGAGGCTGAGCGGCAACAACGAGATCGATAGCCTGACGGTATAGTCGCTGTTTCCCCGCCTGCACGTTTATGCCGCCTCGCTGCCTCCATTCATATTGCACCATTCATGCATCCCCAAGAATGGAAACTCGCTGCGAGGAAAGGGAAAAAAAAGAGAAACATTAAAATAACCCTCTGCGGCCCCGGTGGCTCGCTTTCGTAAGACATCGTCCTCGCTCGTTTTTTACTGAAGCTTCCTTTTCATGGCGGGCTTAAAGTGATGAGGACCCCCGATTCTGGCTTGTGAGGGCGCCTCGCGAATGTAGGGCTAGTACGGGAAAAGCCGAGCAAACAAAAGGCATCCAGACCCCCTCCTCCTCTGACGCACCTGGCTGCCCTGTCGCCACTTGACATGACAGCGCAGAGCCGGGAGCAGAGCAGCAGGATCAAGGGGCACCGACGTGCGGCCGGACGTGCGGACACGACGGGGAACACAGGAGCCTGCGGACGCTCGGCGGAGAGGCAGCAGCAGCAGCCCAGGGGAGGCCGGATTGCAGTTTCTGGGGACGAGCGCCAAGGGCAGTGCGGCAGTCAGCAGGCAGACCGGGGGGAGGAGGCTGCGAAGATCTGCGATACTTCCCCCCAAGTCAACACTGCTGTCTCACCTCCATATCATCCTAAAGATATTATGGTGGAAGTTTTCATTTTTCATCAATGGTGACTGTTGCTTATTCCCCTAGCTTTTTTTCTTCTTCTTCTCGCCCCTTTCTTCCTTTATCCAATCAGTGATTATGTGCAATTAAAGGATTAGATCTGCTCTTGAGGCAAGGGTGGAACCCTGAGGGGACTGATGTGCATACTGGCCAGGTATCATCGGCTCCCGTCTTCTCTGGCTTTGCTCATTCTGCTTGTCGCCTGCACTATGGGCTGTATTCAGAGCATCGCATGCAAGCCCCGCATCAGACGGGAGAACATTGTAGTGTATGAGGTGTCCGCCTCTATTGACCAGTGTCCCACCATCATTGAGGAGAACTCACCGATTGTGCTCCGCTACAAGACACCTTACTTCAGGGCCTCAGCGGGAGTCGTGATGCCACCAGTGCCCCGCAACGAAACCTGGGTGGTGGGCTGGATCCAAGCTTGCACCCAGATGGAGTTCTACAATACCTATGGCGATATTGGCATGTAAGTGTGTAGAAGACGCCATCAAACCTCTCTTGCTTACTGTGGGCCTCTAAGGTGTGCATGTGATTCTCTCACACACACACATCTAGACCAAAACCCTGTACCTGGCACTGCCACACACACACACACACACACACACACACACACACACACACACACACACACACACACACACACACACACAAACAAAGTCTCTCATCCTCTGCTTCTCTGTGTCCTCTTTTGTCCGCTGCTGCAGGTCCAGCTGGGAGTTACCAGAACTGCGAGAGGGTCGGGTCAAGGCCATCAGTGACTCGGATGGTGTCAGCTACCCCTGGTACGGCAACACCACAGAGACGGTCACCCTCACCGGCCCTACATCCAAACCGTCCCGTCTGACGGTCAGCATGAACGACAACTTCTACCCCAGTGTGACCTGGGCTGTCCCCATCAGCAACAGCAACACACCCATGCTGACCCACATCACCAGGGACCAGAGTTTCATCACCTGGTTGGTGGCCATGAACTCTGTCACGAAGGTAGGCCCGAAACACAGCGATCCCGCCTTTGGCCCACATCACGATAAGATGGGGGGAGGGGGGAGAAAAACAGCCGTATATCTTCAGAAACCACTCTCCCATTTCACACTGGCTATGATGTAATCACTTTCTCCTGCACTTTCCCAGTCTGGTGTAAAGTTACAAAATATCTCATCATTACCTTCAACTCTCCTGATGTAGCAGCGGCATCAGAAGTCAGTCCAGCACAACATGTGAATCAGGATGTGTTGTCTTTTGAAAGAGATATTTTATTAAAGAACACGAGGAAAGCACGGCTGTTTTAGTTTTGTGTCAGCAGCTTGGTCTTAAAAGATCATCAGCAAGCACATCGACCATATTAACACGGTGGCTCTGTCTCCTCTTCCAGGAGCGTATAGTGTTGCAGACGGTGCGGTGGCGGATGCGGGTGGATATCGCCGTGGATCCAGACATGCCGCTGGGCTCTCGGGCCTCACTGGTGGGCCGCCCCTACCAGGAGCAACCGCACATCCTCAACTACCAGGAACCCATCCCTCCCAACGCGCTGGGGAGGCCGAACGCCAACGATGCCCAAGTGCTAATGTGGAGGCCGCGGAGAGGGGCGCCGCTCGTCGTCATACCGCCAAAATAAGAGAGTGAAATGTTTGCACACACAAAAATATGATTGTTCCCTTTTGGAAAAAAAATAAGTGGAGGGGGGTGTAAATGGATAGGAAAGTAAGCCCGATGGTTGGCCCCCCCCTCCACCCCTCCGTGGCTTCTTCTTCCTGAATGATTCAAATGGACTATCGCAATTAGCCGGTACGGATATTACATCTGGGATCTGACGTAGCACAAGAAGTCCACAGCAAACTATTTGTCAAGGACCTGGAGCTGCATCAAAGCTTGTTTGAACCCCCTCACATGCTTTGGACTGGAATATAGAGTTATGCCTGCCTTTTAGCTGAGAAGGAAAAGCTGTTTTTAGATGTATCGCAGAGGTATTAGACCACAACAAGAACTGCATCCTGCATCCTTATGTAGACCCTATTGCATGAGAATGAGAGGAACACACAAAAAAAACCTCTCCTTGGAGAACTTTCGAATAGCATTTGTTTTGTATAACTTGTTACCTGAAGACATTTTGATTGAAAAGTCAGCCAAAAAGAAAACAAAAAATACAGAGGGCTGGTAAACCTCATCAGTGCCAACAAAGGCCTTCAGCAATCTCAGTATTAAAGGATGTATACAGATCATTTAAAAGAGACAAAGTATTATACAAATCTTTTTAGGTGAAGAATAAACTCGTACATCGACCAGATTGTAACAACAGCACCCACTTGGCATAAAAGTCTGGGAGAAGAGAAAAAAAAACAGCCTGCTGTAGTTTTCACTTGAGTTCTGCTAATACACCAAACGTACGCACCCAGCATAGTTTCTTGCCTCAGTTGTGCAGCTGATGCTGTTTTGTTTTTTGTTTTGTTTGTTTTGGATGGGTGTCAGATTTGTCAGAGGGATGAGCCAGATCTGTTGCTACCTTAAATAAATAATGTCAGCTATGCGTTCAATAAGTGCAGCGTAAATGACTTGGAGCAGTGCCGGACAACAGATTTGAAACAAGAAGGCGATAGCAGTCGGCACATATATCACAGGTGGAGCGAGGCCAAACTGTCCCGAGGCTACATTTGATGTTGCACTACAATCCAGGGAATAGAAATGTACCCGTGATGGTTTTGCCGGTGTGAAACTAAGCCAGACACCATTTTAAAAATGGGTTTTATTTGGATCCGTGCCAGCGCTGCTTCTGTGACGTCATACTGATTATTTGTCCGGCAGATTTCTGCAGATAAACACGCAGATGAAGACTTTCACTGCGTCGTGGCCACGGCCCGTCCTGGGCCTCCGTCCAGGTCCCTGCCTGCCACTCTGCACAAGTCACATGACTCATCTTCCATCTGTGCTTCTCTCCAGGTTCACGCCTCACCTTCCCATATGCCCGCTCTCTTTTCTCCCCTGGCTGCACACCTCATACACGCAGGCTAGGGCCATACCGAAGTCACAAATCCTTTCTGAGATCCACAACTATGCAAACATTGTCTGTGTCTGGAGTAAAACTGCTGGAAACACTGCAAAATTAACAGGAAAATAGGCTAAATGAGTTCTCCCACCAACGCCCTGCCATCTTATTTTATGCTGCTTTTATCTGCTGGGATCAATGTTGAATAAAAATGATTGTTGCTACCAATTAAAAAGTACACAGAGGTTAAAATAGGTCATATTAATTCAGTGTATCTTCATTGGTCACAGCACCTCGGCTCATTCAGCCATCTGTTGCTATAGAGACCAGTTTGGTTTTCCTGAGTGCACTGCAACTGGAACTGAAAAAAAGAAAAAGAAAGAAAACGAAAAGAACTGTTCAAAATATTCATGGGTGTGCCGACATCTGTGTGCGAGGATTAGAGAGAGTGTATGTGTGGGGGCGCTCACACACACACACAGACGCAGGTAGACTTTGATGTAAGATGAGATCAAGGCAGCGCTGGTTGTTTCAGCATAAAAAAAGAGTTTAATTTATTCATTTGTTGTTACATAAAGAGCTTTTCTTTTTGTTTTTCTGAATTTAAATAACTCTAAAACGAGCGCTTTTGATATACATGTTCAGACTGTGAGTAGCAAGGTCAAAGCAGTCGTTTCAGTTTTATGTGAAATTTCATCTCTTATTTTTTTTTAAAAAGGGAAAAAAGGACATTCAGCATCTTTGGACAGAGGTAACCCCTCCTCTTTGCAGCACGTTTACTCCTCCTTCCACCACTAGATGGAAGTGCTGTCAAGGATTCGCCTCCCGTTTGCTTTGTAAATGAATACACAGTATTTCTTATCGCAGTTCTTTCGTTCCCAAACAATGTTTTTATTATTACTTAGAAAACCTCCCACTAATGTCAAAGAAAGAAAGAAAAGTACCAAAAACCACACGAGCTCCTCGTACTGATAATACAAACAGCTCTTTTGCCCTTTCAGAAAAAATGTTCAAGCATAGGAAATAAAAATGTTTTTGCCCCTTCAAAACAAACTGAACACCACATGGACGACAAGAACTGGTTATTTAAACAGACTAAATGACTGACTTATAGAAAGTTTACGAAAGGTCCCAAAGTGCCCAAATGTTTTTTCTTTGTGATTTACAATATATGCTTTGGTTTGTTTGTTTGTTTCTGAACGAAGACGTTATCTGTCTTATCCAGCATGTAACATCTGGTTTATGACTGAGGTTCTTTATTGTTTGCCATATATATGTTGTTCTGTATGAAACAAAAAAAACAACAAAAAAAGATGAAGTCAGTCTGACCGCTTCGCAACATATTTTAATTTTTCTACGTGCTTGGCAGTGTCTGGAATATGTTAAATGTAACCCATCTTAAGCGTACACTCAGCGGCAGCTTCATTAGGTACACCTGTCAGACTGCTCGTTGGATATCTACGATCATCCAATCACATCGCAGCAACTCTGCTCATTAGGACATGTAGACATATTCAGGATGAGATGCTGAAAACTGAGTGTGAGAATGTGGAAGTACAGTGATTTCATTGACTTTGCACAGGCTGGTCTGAGTAATTCAGAAACTGCTGGTTTATTTTTACACACAACTATCTCTACAGTTCATAAAGAATGATCCAAACAGGTAAGAAAACTGTGCACAGTAGTGAAAATGCCTTGTTGAGTTCAGAGGAGAATGATCAGACTGCTTTGAAATGACAGGAAGACAACAGCGACTCGAATAAACACTTGTTACAGTCAAGGTAGGGAGAAGAGCATCTCTGAATGCATAACACATCGAACCTGCTGTCAGCTAAGAAACTGGGGTTACAGTTAATACATGATAGTTTTAGAGGTATTTTCCTGGCACGCTTTAAGCAGAACACAAGCCCTTGTATGTATGACAGCCCTGAGTATTGTTGCTAAACCTGTCTATCCCTTTACGACCCATCTTCTGATGCTTCCAACAAGATAATCGACCCTATCATGAAGCGCAAATCATGTCAAACTGTTTGTTTGAACATGAGAGCTCGCTGTACTCAAACAGCCTCCAGTAGAGCACCTTGGCAATGTGGTGGAGGATCCAGACAGATTATAAAAATCTGATACGACGCGCTCCTTTGTTATTATTATTTTAGCACGTGCTTGTGGGGATCTAGTAAGTGCAATATGCTGTTGTGCTTTTTCAAAACTTCTCTGCTGATATCTAAAGAAACACTTTCCATTTGCCCCCGCGACCCTGAAAAGGATAAGCGGAAGTGAATGGATGGCTGGACTTTCCATTTGCACTAAAATTATGTGCCACTTCTTCAAAAGACGTGATCATTTTAAAATTACAATTCTTTAGCAACCCAAAGCTTAAATGTAGCATCTGTACCTCCTGAGGTGGAACGTCACAGTTCTAATACTGACACACGTGAACTAGTTTCACATTAGTTTGCCAGCAAGGATATGGTTTGCTTATCATGTCCTCCTGTTCGCCTTACGCCGTTTGCTTTTCTGTAGTGTTAAGTTTACCTGACATGCTCAAAACAATAGCTTTCACATGAGTCACTGCTAACATCCATTTTGCACTTTTTCAGAGAAGGCCCACTTCCAAAAGACTGTATTTCCCAGTAACTTGTCTTTACTTTTTCTGTAATGAAATTGTTCATGTGGCAAATTCCTGGTCACAGTTCGTAGAGCCACAATTCACGCAAGTCTCTGATTACACTTTGTTGGTGCTGCTGCTGGCAGGTTTCTGCTCATAGCCGTAAAGAAATGTGGCAGCAATAACCAGCACTGCACCTAGAAAAAATACGCTGAGAGACACAGAGAAAAAGAAAATGCATTAAGTTGGAAGCACAACACGTGAGGCAACTTGTGTGTATGACAGTTATCACTGTTACTATTACTAGTTCTGTGTGGAGCTTTGCCAAGATTTTGAATACAGTGCCTTTCAAAAACATTGCTGCTGATTAGAAGATAGCGAAACAGTAGTTGCCCTCTTCAGGATTTCTTTCTTGTTATGTTATGACGTGACTTAATTCTGATTTTCCACATTGTTTTTGGAAAGCTGACATGTTCAGTATATTCATCACACGCAGGCCTGATTACTGCCAGACCAGCTGAATTGAGAAATCCCTTAAACAGAAGCTGGATGGTGAAGTGAAGTAGGCTAAAAGATCTCAAAAAGTCATCTATTAGTCTGGAAAGGGGTTACAAAGCCATTTCTAAGGCTTTAGAACTTCAGTGAACCACGGTGAGAATCATTATCCACAAATGCAGAAAACTTACAACAGTGGTGAATCTTCTCAGCAGCAGTTATCCTACCAAAATTACTCCAAGATGATCAACGGTCACAAATGAACCTAGAAGACCATCTAAAGCAGAGTTAAACAACTCCAGGCCTCAAGTGCTGGTGTCCTGCAGGTTTTAATGATTAGTTTAGTGCCAGGCCTCTGGAGAACTTCAAGACATGTTGAGGGGGTAATTTAGCCATTTAAATCAGCTGTGTTGGATCAAGGACACATCTAAAACGTGCAGGACACCGACACTTGAGGCCCGGAGTAGCCTACCCCTGGTCAAAAAGAACTGCAGGCCTAACTTGTCTGACTTAAAGTCACTCCACAAGTGAACAACATAAAAGAGACTGTGCAAAAATAGCATCAGTGTGAGAGTCTAAGGCAAGAACCAGTGCTGGCCAAAAGAACATAAAGACTCATATTATATTTACCAAAAATATCTTGATGACTCCCAAGACTTTTTAGAAAATATTCTGTGACGAGACGAAAGGTGAACTTCTTGGAAGCTTTCATTCCTGTTACATGCATCTCCTAAAAGAATTTCATACCAGCAGTCAAACATGGTGGTGATGTTCGGGGGCTGTTTTTCTGCTTCAGGAATTGGACAACTTGCTGTTCCCTGATGGAACCATGAATTCTGCTCTGTACCATAAAATCCTGAAGAAGAATCTCCGGCCATGAGTTTATGCCCTGAAGCTCAAGGTTTCTCGGCTTATGCGGCATCACCATGTCTTGCAGTCCTTGCAGATTGCTTCTGCCGAAGGCGGCACAGCCACTTATTACGTTTTAATAACTAACCCAGTTATTTACTTGGCTTATCTTTTCTAATTCTAAAATTCGTTTGATGATCTGAAACATCTAAATTTAACAAATATGCAAAAAACTACAAAATCAGGAAGGTGGCAAAAACTTTTCACTGCACAGTTTAACATGTTTGGAAGCAAAGACTTGCTGATTAGTATTAAAATAAGGCAGATTTTTATTAGTTAAAACCAAAAACGCTAAACTGGAGTTTGTGATGGAAGAACTATTTTTTAATCAACACAAAACCTGATGAAAATCCACAAATGTGAAGGTGGTCAGCGCAGTCAGGTGACTGTTAAAAGACATCTGGATTCTGTTTTAACTGGTTTCCTGATAATCAGTGTCAATTGCTGACACACAGGTAGGTCCAAAAGTTTTTGGATAATGATAGTTTTTAATAGCACGCCTCGTTACACCACCACAGTGGATTTTAAATCATGATTGTTTTCTGTAAAATAGACTGTGGTGGAGGCAAGAGGCAAAATTACAAACAAAGTTTCTTTGTCAGAAACTTAAGGACCTAAATGTATTTCAGCCTGTAGTAAAGCTGCTAGATCTAAAAAAAAAAAAAAACCCTCAAGAATATCATGTTTTCCACTGATAAAGTGTTAGCAAATTAATATTTTTTTTATTGTGCATAAGCGCGCTTGTGTTTACCTTGTGGGATTAAAGTCCTTCAACAGGAAATACGACATGAGTGTAGACACCATGATTGATAGAGAGGTGGCAAATCCTTTGAGGATGTTGTCAGCATATTTAATGACTACAGCCACGATCAGCCCGCCGAGAGCCTGAAGACATGCAAACAACACAAAGGCAGACATGAACAACTCCACAAAGACTGCCATAAAACTCATGGAAGTCAAATGATGTACTGTAGTGAAACACGATGGCGCAACCTGTAAGACGACAACTATGCAGGTAATAGTGTTGTATCCCTGGAAAATCCCCTCCTGCTTCAAGCTTTCGCCATCATACACCACCATGCCTGTCAAGCCAAACACAAAGCTGAACAAACCTGAAAGAGACAAGAGAAAGTGATAAAGATCAGGTCCTTGCTGGGACAAGTAAGACAAAGGTGGTGTTTTAACTAAGGAGCAATATAAGGCAAGAAGAACAAAAGGAAATGAGCCATAGCCATGCTGTCTTAAAGCAGACTGCAGTCCTAAGATGCCATCAAGTTTTATCAATATACAGCCCATAAACTCACCTTGAATGTGCACCTCCTCAGTTCAATCTTTATTGTTATACACATAGAACAAAATATCCCAAGAAACTCACATCCATATGCCAAGAACAGTTTTACTTGCCAAATCAGTCTAACGTTGTGCTTGTACAAAGGTATATATGTATATATATGTATATATACATATATGTACACACACACACACACACACACATACATATGTATATATATATATATATAAACACCCAGCGCGCCCCTGCGGGCGGTTTATCCTTCAAGCTCGGGTCCTCTACCAGAGGCCTGGGAGCTTGAGGGTCCTGCGCAGTATCTTAGCTGTTCCCAGGACTGCGCTCTTCTGGACAGAGATTTTCCGATGTTATTCCCGGGATCTGCTGGAGCCACTCGCCTAGCTTGGGAGTCACCGCACCTAGTGCGGTCCACGGGGACCACCGTTACCTTCACCCTCCACATCCTCTCGAGCTCTTCTCTGAGCCCTTGGTATTTCTCCAGCTTCTCGTGTTCCTTCTTCCTGATATTGCTGTCATTCGGAACCGCTACATCGATCACTACGGCCGTCTTCTTCTGTTTGTCTACCACCACTATGTCCGGTTGGTTAGCCACCACCATTTTGTCCGTCTGTATCTGGAAGTCCCACAGGATCTTAGCTCGGTCATTCTCCACCACCCTTGGGGGCATCTCCCATTTTGACCTCGGGATTCCAGGTTATACTCGGCACAGATGTTCCTGTACACTATGCCGGCCACTTGGTTATGGCGTTCCATGTATGCCTTGCCTGCTAGCATCTTGCACCCTGCTGTCATGTGCTGGATTGTCTCTGGGGCATCTTTACACAGCCTGCACCTGGGGTCTTGCCTGGTGTGATAGACCCCAGCCTCTATGGATCTTGTGCTCAGAGCTTGTTCTTGAGCTGCCATGATTAGTGCCTCTGTGCTGTCTTTCAGTCCAGCTTTGTCCAGCCACTGGTAGGATTTCTGGATATCAGCCACCTCCTCTATCTGCCGGTGGTACATACCGTGCAGGGGCCTGTCCTTCCATGATGGTTCCTCGTCTCCCTCCTCTTTCTTGGGTTTCTGCTGCCTGAGGTATTCACTGAGCACTCGGTCAGTTGGGGCCATCTTCCCAATGTATTCTTGGATGTTCGTTGTCTCATCCTGGACTGTGGTGCTGACACTCACCAGTCCCCGGCCCCCTTCCTTCCGCTTAGCGTACAGCCTCAGGGTGCTGGACTTGGGGTGAAACCCTCCATGCATGGTAAGGAGCTTTCTTGTCTTTATGTCAGTGGCTTCTATCTCCTCCTTTGGCCAGCCTATTACCCCAGCAGGGTACCTGATCACGGGCAGGGCGTAGGTGTTGATGGCCCGGATCTTGTTCTTACCATTCAGCTGACTCCGCAGGACTTGCCTGACCCTCTGCAGGTACTTGGTGGTTGCAGCTTTCCTAGCAGCCTCTTCATGGTTTCCATTTGCCTGTGGGATCCCCAGGTACTTGTAACTGTCCTCTATGTCTGCAATGTTGCCTTCTGGTAGTTCAATCCCCTCAGTTCTGACTACCTTCCCTCTCTTTTTTACCATCCGACTACACTTCTCCAGTCCGAACGACATTCCAATGTCATTGCTGTATAGCCTGGTAGTGTGGATCAATGAATCGATGTCTCATTCACTCTTGGCATACAGCTTGATGTCATCCATGTACAGGAGGTGGCTGACAACTGCTCCGTTCTGTAGTCGGTATCCGTAGCCAGTCTTGTTAATGATCTCACTGAGGGGGTTCAGGCTTATGCAGAACAGCAGTGGGGACAGAGCATCTCCTTGGTAGATCCCGCACTTGATGGTGACTTGTGCTATGGGCTTGGAGTTGGCCTCTTGTGTTGTACGCCACATCCCCATTGAGTTCCTGATGAAGGCTCTTAGGGTCCCATTGATCTTGTACAATTCTAGGCATTCCAGTATCCAGCTGTGGGGCATTGAGTCATAGGCCTTCTTGTAATCAATCCAGGCAGTGCACAGGTTGGTCAGTCTGGTCTTGCAGTCTCGGCTGATTGTTCTGTCTACCAGTAGCTGGTGTTTTGTGCCTCTGGTATTCTTGCCAATTCCTTTCTGTGTCCCGCTCATGTATTGACCCATGTGCCTGTTCATCTTAGCCGATATGATGCCTGACAGGAGCTTCCATGTAGTACTGAGGCAGGTTATTGGTCGGTAGTTGGAGGGGACCGGTCCCTTCTTGGGGTCCTTGGGGATCAGGACCGTCCGACCTTCGGTTAGCCATTCCGAGTGTCTCTCGTTAACTAGCAGCTGGTTCATTTGTGCTGCCAGACGCTCGTGGAGTGCAGTCAGCTTCTTTAGCCAGTAGGCGTGAACCATGTCGGGCCCTGGTGCTGTCCAACTCTTCATACTAGAGACCCTTTCTTGGATATCTGCCACTGTGATGGTTACTGGACCCTGTTCAGGGAGGTCGCTGTGGTCTGCCCTCAGATCCACTAGCCACTGAGCATTGCCGTTATGGGTTGCGTCCTTCTCCCATATGCTCTTCCAGTATTGCTCCGTCTCCAGCCTTGGTGGTGCTGTTCTCTTATTATTATTGTTCCCTTGCCACTGAGAGTACACCTTTGCTGGTTCTGTGGAGAACAGCTGGTTTATTCTCCTGCCTTCTATCTCTCTGGTGTACCTCCTCAAGCGGCTGGCCAAGGCTGTGAGTCTTTGCTTGGCAGTTTCCAAGGCCTCAGGTATGGACAGCTTGCTGTATTTCTTATGCACCTTCTTTGTCGCACCTTTCTGCAACTCCGTTAGTTGGCTAACCTCCCTCCGTGCTACTTTGATCTTGCCCTCTAGCCTCCTTCTCCATGGAGGGTACTGCCCCTTGTGGCTGTTCAACTTGTAGCCAAGCATCTCACTGATCACTGCTGCCGTACTGTAGATCAGCTTGTTAGTGTCGGTAATCGTGGTTGTAGGTATTGTAGGTATGTAGGTATAACATGTCCTTCTGTTAGCACATTAACTTACAAATGGAGCCTGAGGCTTGTAAACGAAATGCTGTCCAAACTCTGCAGAAACCCCTGGTATAAAATGAGATTTTCCCTGACTGAATGTCAACAGTTAGATGATGTTAAATTAGATACAGAGAAGTCTTGCATGTTGCACCATTTTTCATGCTTACAGCTCTTATTTAATTTTGCACTGAATTTCTTATAATAGTCTCTCTTTAGTTTTACTTAGAGTCATGTTATTATTGGATACATTGTAGTCATTAAGCCGACCATGAAATCCTCTACATACCACAGTATTCTAGAGTCAAATGCAACCCCATCTGTCTGACAGCTAAATGATCCCTAGCGCAGCAGCGAATCTACAGCAGAACAGCTGAAAAATAAAAGAAGTCCAGACCTCAACCTGCCTGAAGTGCTGCGGGAGCTGTGCACAAATGACTGTCTGCAAACCTCACTGTAAGACAGAGTAAAAGTAACTCTGCAACAATGTGAGTGACTGATAAAGTCATTTTAAAAGCAAGTGCTACAAGTTCTTGCAAGCTGCTAAATCATGCGGTGTACTTTCACAGGAACTGCATAACTTTCTGAGAAAACGTTTGTTTGTAACGAACCATACATTCCTCGCTCAGCCTGTCATATAAATGGAGGTATAGCCACTCACCCAGCTGTATATTACGAAGCCACAGACTCTGGCTTGTCTCTTTGAGGATCTTCTCAAAGTAAACTCCAGCAAAACCACTGGACACACAGGCCATCAGCACAGCGATCAGGCCCACAAACTGGGAGCTTGCAGACATTACATTCTGTTCAGAGTCACCCAGAGACTCGACGGGCAACTGTGAAGGTTGAAACACTGATGAGCGTGTGCAAAGGCATAGGCTTTTATCAAAACACATGAATACACTGAGACTCCAAAAAAACCATTAGAAAGGTAGAAATGAAACATTAGTAATAATTGTGGTGACGGCGAGCGCTGTTACCTGCACCAGAGTGACCCCGGCCATGAGGAAGAGCAGGGAGAGCCACTGGTAGCTGCCTAACTTTTTCCCGAGCATGGAGACAGAGAACAAAGCTGTGGTGAGGATCTTCAACTGGTACGTGACCTGTTAGACACAAAAACACAAGTGATGCTTTAAGTAAATGATGGATTACTCCCATCCTCACTACAGCACATAAAAATTGATACAGTACTGGCTACAGTCTGAGTTACAGTAGAGTTGATCAATGTTGATTAAGTTGCTACCTATGCTCCTTCTTTTTCTTAAATAACATCCTGTTGCTTTCGATTTCTTCTCTGCCATATTAAATTTTTCTTGTTATTTACACTCTTACTTTTTCATTTTGACTGTGTCCACAATTATATTTCATGCTACAGTCATATTTTCCTATCTTTTATTGTGCTCTTCAAAGCATATCGCATTTTTCAGAGTGTTACAAACACAAACTTTATTTATTTATTATTTAGCACACAATAATGGGTAGTATAGAAATGCCACAGTTACAGAAAATGCATTCATATCCAGAAATCTTCTTTCCAGCTACTTCTCGTTCTTTTGGAAGATCTACTGTATTCTAATTCTTCATCTGTACTTTGATGCCTTTCATTCAGCAGCCCACTGTGCAGGGGTCAGGACAGATCTGTTTAAAAATGAAAGAGACACGCCATTTCTAAGAATCCTCTCTGTGATAGATAAGAGGACACGTGTTTGCACTCCGGAAATAAACATTGAACTTGTTGTGCTTCATTCCTATTGGGACAGCTTCATTTGCAAGGTTTTTGTCACTGAGTTGCTGTTAAAAGGATGATCTGAAATGTTCCCAAGTGCCTCTTATTCACTTTCTTCTTCAAGGACAAATGGGTAGTATTATTAATTGGGTAATAATAGTCTCACAATTCTACTTAAAAATGTTATTGCGTTATTCATTTATGTAAAGAACTGCGTATATGCGAAAAAGGACAGAAACTGGAACTGGATGTCATGAACGTATAAATCTTGGTGTTCATTTGAAAATGGTTACTTTGTGACAAAGAAGAAAAGTGAACATGGCCTTTTTACCAGCTAGTCGTCTGTATTTTTTTTAAATTATTTTTTAAATTAATTTTCCAAGTTCACAAAACAGTTTCAGTCAGTTTGAATTGTTTTCCAAAGTATGTTTTTTTGGTTTATTGTTTTTTTTTAGATCACTATAGAGTTTGTTCACATCCAATTATAAATGTTATTTATAAAAAATATCATTTTAGAAATGAGGGATGTGAAGCTTTAATTTAAACAAACATATTTTATATGTTTTATGATTTTTTCCAGTGTTCCAAAACTCAATAACTAGCATTTTCCTCTTTAATATTTACAGAATATAGCAGAGGGTATAGCTTTAGTACCACTTAAATTAATCAAACAAGCCTTATGAGATTAGAACAGATGACATCTGTGAGATAGATTTATGTAAATATTTACCAGGATATCCACTGTACACTGTGAATGCAGAAATGTACACAATACAAACCAGCCATGTGAAACCATAAAGAAACCAGTTCACGCACACAAACTCAGTGAGCTTGAACAAGCACATTCATTCATTTGTATGTAACCTGATAGGTGGCTGCGTCCAGGTTGGACAGGGCAACATAGAGCAGATTGTTCTGCAGAGTGTAGATCCCTGCAGGAACGGCCAGCTTCACGAGCTCCATGGGCTTGTTCAGAATCTCCTTGTTCAGCAGCTCGTACATTGCCGTCAAGCTAAAATCTAAGAGAAACAGAGAGAGCGCTGTCAGTAATTTAGAAAACGAGTGCTACAAGTTCGTGCTGTTAAAGGTGGTTCTGCAACCTGCTAAATCATGTGGGGTACTTTTCAACCTATGAAGTTTATTAACTAGACTGGGGATTTTCTACCCAAGTAGGATCCAAAACTGATTTTCCTCCTTACTCACTGTTCTCACTGAAGATGAGGAGAGTGCACATAAAAATCTTGAGCACTTCAGCTGACACTACGGCAGAGGAGGCGAGGTAGCGAGGACCGTTCTCCTTCAGGGTACGGGAGTAGCGCATGGTGAGAACCAGCAGGGTGGTTTGCAGCACCAGAACCCCCAGAGACACGTATTTTAGCCTGGAGGAAAGCGCCATTGTGGAGGAATGTTCGACTCTGCAGAGAGACAGTGAAGGAGCCTTTTAGGGTGGACAGGAAGAAAATGAAAAAAAGAAGAGTGAACTGAAAGGTTCATTCAGCTTGTTCACACAAACATAAGGACTCACAGAGAGCGTCCTGACACGCTGAGCAAGGCTGCTGCAGTGTCCTTGAGCTAGAAATTGACTTCTGCCTCGAACACTTAAGAAGTTGCAGAAATGCACGAGACAACAGTGGAAGAGACTGAGGATTAACAGGCTGTGACTGGTCCTTCACAGACACAGTCTAACAATAAAAAGTAATGGGGAACATGTCGGAAACAGCTGTCACCTTTCCTTTGTCTTGTTATTGGAAATCTGTCCTCCAGCAAGACAAGTGCAGATTTAGTGCAGGAGAGGAACGTGTCGGTCAACCATTGCTGAAACTGTTACACGACCAGCTGGAAAACCATAGCCTCCATCTACCCTGGCTAATGACATAGCTGTGCACTACTTATCCACACTCGCACCAGAATTCTAATAACATTCGATGGCAGCTGTCACAGGTGTCATTTATAAAAAAATACAAATCATTTCTCGTCTAAACTTGTCAGAGGTTTGTGGCTTAAAGATGAAAAAGCACAGCAAATTGTAAAGTCCTAAAATTTAAATAAATAATTTAAAATTAGGAAGGATTTTATACATGAGTGAATTAAACAAGTGTGAACCTTTAGCTGACAGTGATGAGACAATTACTAACCCGTCTCCTGACTCTGGCATCTGGGGCGTCTGAAGAGAAACAGTCCTCATTCTTTTATCTTTTATTTCCAAATTGAGGCATCGTCCACTTGCCTTCATCACAAGACTCACAGAGTCAGCTCACCTTCAAGTAGTAGGAGGAACTGCTCATTTTCTCACAAGGTGAAAGTGTGGGATCGGCTCAGGTGGACTGTTTGCACAGCACGATTATTAGTTAATCCCTGTTAACAGCGAGGCCTCTGTTTCTCCACTGTCTTCAGACAATTACGCACACCGAATCTGACTCACGCACAGTTTGCAGTTCCTTCTTGTTCTTACTGATTCATGACATCATCTCAAACAAACGGACCTCGAGCAAAAGTAATGTCAGAGCAAACTTGTGACTCTGTTATGCTGTGAAGCATTTATATGTGTTGTATTTGAACAGGGATTTAGTTTAAAAATTCTATTTAGTTTTTTCAAAAAGGGATGTACAACTAGCCAAGATGAACGCCTTGAAGTGGTGGCAGAGAAGGAGGTGCTATGTTTTCAGCACAGTGACCTCTTTATGTAGGAGCTCTGCTTAGCAGAGGGGCACGGCTGCACAGTCCCTCTCTGTTTCTGTGTGTGTCAGTGTGTGCGTGAGTGCCCTCCTTACAGCCTGCAGTGTCTACACCCAACACACTCTGCCAACTCTCTCCAACTATATTTCAAACTTTTTTTTTTAGGTAGTGTCATCTGTGTTCTTGCTTATTCACGTCCATCCATCCATTTTCTTAAGTGATGGTCCTCTTCACACTCCCGATGACATCTATGGCCACTTTAGAATCACTAAAGCTAACATGCATGTCGTCAGAGTGTGGGAGGAAGTACCTGGAGAGAACCCACCCAGACATGGGAGAGTGTGCAAACTCTACACAAAAGAGCACCAGCTAGCTGGTGCATTCAAACCCAGGACCATGTTGCTGTGCGGTGACGATGCTAACCACTGCAGCCCGAATATTACAGATGTAAATATGCTCACGCTTAACCTACATATGAATGAAAAGAAAATGGACAGTATACAGTATGTGATCGTGTCACGTTCAAATTAGTAACATCATTAGTATTACAACCTTAAAAATGTCTCACTGTTACAGCTCAAGGTTTAAAAGATGTAAAGAAAGGTTATATTTCTATATGCAAACCAATTTAAAGGCAAACTTTTACCTAGATAAAGAAAACTATTCTCCACTAAGTCATATTAATTTTAATTCGAATATTTGAATGACTTAGACAAAACTATAATGTAATTACCATGAACAGTTCACCTTTCCGGCATTTTGCTACGTGCAAATAATATTGATCTGCTGGCTGGTGGTGCAGTGGTTAGCGCTGTCGCCTCGCAGCAGCAGGAAGGTTCTGGTTGTGAAACAGCTGGTTGGCTCAAGCCTCTTTGAATTAAATTTGCATGTTTTCTAGGTGCTTCATGAATATCAGCTTAAATTGTTACCTGTCTCTCTGCGCTACCCCTACGATGGATCTGGACCATGTTTATCTTTGTAACGTTGTATCTACATCTCATATGGAGGGCAATAAATACATGAATACAAATACATAAGGAATGATAAAGAATTGGAGACTGAGGCAAAGAGTGACTCAGACCCTACCAACCTTCAGACGTCACTTTTATTCTGACCAATACTACACACCTGTAAATCTTTCTGATTGCATTTTGCTTTGCAGTTTGGAGGAGTTGGAAATTCTGCCCACAGACATACTTACAGTACTGTGCAAAATTCTCGAGTCACACTTAATTTTTTGTGTTTTATATAGAAAATGGGAACTAGGGCCAACTATTTATTGAAAGATGCAAACTGAACATACAACATATAAGGCAAAAAGAGAGCTTGTACACTTCTAACTAGCTTTACTCCCAACAGAGCCTTACAGTGTCTTCAGACCTTCTCCTCCTTGATGATCATTTAAATCAAATATTTAAATGTTACTGATGAGGCTTCAGTGAACAGTAGGATCAGCTGAAGGGCCAGATGCATCTTGCAGGTCCTGTTTGAGGTCTTTGCTGGATTTTCCTAGTTCTTAAGGACATGAATCTCAGATACTGATGATCTGCGGTAGATAGTTTTTCAGGGCAGATGCTTTTTCCCTTGTCCTCCACTTGTTTGATCGTCTCACATTTTTCTAAGAACACACTGTACACGATGTTGAGATATCCCATGTTTTCAGCTTATAGTTCTTTGGGAATCACCTTATTGGTACAAAAATATTATTTTATTTCTGTCAAACTCTGCTATTTGTGGTGTTTTTCACTGATTCAATTAAAAATGTTGACTTTTCTTAAAAGGGGATGCCTAAAGATACAATTTAAAGTTGGTTCTTTTCTACGTTATCTGTTTTGTGTAGATACAACACTGGTTCATCCTTAAACTTAGGTGCCTCTTTATGCTTGAATCATGCATAGGTCAGTGTAAAATGACTTAACAAACCAGTTTCTCTGAAAATAAAAAGATGGATGTTGAAAGACCTTAGAAAGCCTGGAGGTCTGCTGTTCAAGGCCCCTTTAAAAGTTAGAATTAACTCTGCAAATATATAGAAAAAAATTATAGAAATGGGCAGTGACTCAAGACTTTTGTACAGTACTGTAAACACATGTCAGAGTACCCGTGACTCATGATACCCTGGTGACAGCTACTGTAACAGGAAGTACACCAGGAAGTTTTAAGTGCTTTAGCACACATGCAGATTGGGAATGTGAAAAGACCAACACTGCTATCACAGCTGGTAAATATACAGTAGATGAGACTATTTAGAAATACAAATTCATTAATGAAACACATTTCCTACAGTAAAAAAAAATTGATATTTAAAGTTATCTGCAACAGAATAATGAGACATCAACATTAATTTGTCACAGACTTATCAACAACCCACGCAGATTCACACTAGAGAACAGCAAATCTTTTGCCAGCTCCTTGAAATGAGTTTATAAACAGCTCTTCTCTGCCATAGAGAGCATCTCATTGAGTATCACTGAGTATCAAGCTGTCACTCAACAGTCAGGTTCAGCTCAGCATTGAGATCAAGTTACAAACTGAGCTGTTTACACTTTTTAACTTTTTCAAGACACATTATCAGTTTAAGACGTGCGTGCGCTTTTTCGTTTGGGGGCGAATATCTCAAACGCACAGTTCTGGATGCGAATGATCTTTGCGTCTGCTTGCCTGTCTGAGTGCTGATTGGTTGATGAGTGGGCCGGAAAGGAGCGACAGCGGAGTTCACCGGAAACGGGAGAAGCAAGAATCATAAAAAATAAAACACGAAAAAGCACAGACGGTGGACACTTTTAATTCCTTTCAGCACTCGCTCCCACTTCAGGGACTGACGGGCAGGCCGACAACAGCACCAGGAAGAGTGACCCACAAACCGGTTATTCCGCGTATTTGATTCTGAAGCTGATAGACAACAAACGCTCTCCGCACGCTCACGGGAAATCCGAAACTGCCAACGCACTACTCCCGCTCAAGCGCATAAACCCGGACTCAAAGGGACAGTGTTTGGAGACGTTGTGCCACATTTGGGGGCTTTTAGATTTTCAGAGAATTCACTACAACAGGACAGGGTAGCACAGCACTGGCAGAACTTCCAAGTCAGTGTGAAGAAATGAAGTCTAAAGTGGAGCTTTGCTCTGCTGATATCTTGAGAAAAGGAGTAATATTACATATAGTGACGTGGAGCAGAGCTGACCTCCATCACCAGAAAACTTTGACGTATTTGTTTGGCGGTAGTTAAGCTGAGCAAACATCACACTCGTAAGGATGCGGACCTGTTGAAGGGCAAACCCACATGTGAAGGGAAGGTGTGGAAGTTAGAGTGAGTGAATGCCCCGTTGTTTAATTAAAGACGTATGTGCTGGTTATGGTTCCCCCAAATGTTGCTGATAGTGAAACACGGTGTCTCTGAAGGCATCTTCACAGATTTAAAAAGGAAGCAGAAGGTGTTCACTGTTAAAGTTAGCCACAAAAGATGTCTCCGCAGACAATCGGATGTTTAACAGGCTTTTTTAAACAGCAAATTCTTATCTCGGTGAAACTTACCTGTGGGTCTGGAGCTAAGCTTAGGGTGTAGATGACAGGATGTGGGCGCCCGCACTCTTGATGGTCCTGTCCTCGCTTTCTCTTTACTAAAGATTGACTCTCATGGCGCTAAACTAACAGTCAGCATAGCTGTCTCAGCTGTAATTCACGGCACGCTTTTGATTTTTACGCATATAGCAGACGCGGTGCCTCCTCCTCTGGAGGCTACACTCAATGAATGAACCCACGTGTAGCTGAGAAGGACTCAGTTTAGAAGTTTGGTGACACCTGCCGAAATATGACAAAGTAAACAAGAATACACCGAAGGGGGAACAGTTTCACACCAAAGGCCCCTCTTTTGTCCTCAACATATGTAACATATTTTTTAAATATACATAATAAAATGTAATAAATACCCCTAACAAAGGCTAATCACTAAAACGATATTCACATGCACAGCTTTACACCATATTTCGCTGGAATAGTTATTTAAAGCACTTCAATTCCCCTCTGATTCAAGAGCTATCTGTTAACATTTACTGGGCTGTAAAAAAAAAAAAAAGAATTCAGATATTATCAGTAATTTAAAAATTCATACATCGAAGGAACTTGCTTTAAAACAGATTTGCTACATAAGTACATTTATTCTTTAATTACTGTTATTTCTACAAATGGTAAATAAATGGTAAATGGTCTGTATTTATCTATAACTCTAATAATAACAACCTAGAGTGACTTTCCAATCACATTTGATATTTGTGAGTAAGCAAACGATTACGATTACATTAGTATTAAAAATTATTATTTTAAAAAACCACGAGGTTTCTGTTACAATAAAACACGGTAGCACAGATTTATCATCTGTGCTACCGTGTTTTGTTAGGTTGCGGGGTGGGGGCGCTGTTGCGGGCCACCACCTTCAGTTCTCGATGACGAAGAAGAAAAATAACAGCACGTGCTTCCTGTTTCTCCAGAAGTGGCGTGAAACGCTGTGAAAATGGTTCGTAAATTAAAGTATCACGAACAGAAGTTGTTGAAGAAGGTCGACTTCATCAACTGGGAGGTAGACAACAACCTGCACGAGGTCAAGGTGTTGCGGAAGTATCACATCGAGAAAAGGGAGGACTACACCAAGTGAGTCTGTGGCCGCTAGCTAGCTTTTAGCATCGGTTATTTACACTGTATAGACGTATAAACACATTTTTATACCATATTTCAGCTGATATTTACAAATCACACAGACACCATTTTTTCCTCCTGTGTCTCAGGTACAACAAGCTTAGTCGGAATGTCAGAGACCTGGCCAGAAAAATCAGAGACCTGGATGAGAAAGATGGCTTCAGAGCACAGAGCACACATCAATTACTGGAAAAACTGTAAGTTTTTGGATATTACAGTTATTTAATATGGATAAAATCCTCTTAATGTTAATTCAAGCTGACATCTTTTAACTCTGCGCTTGTTTCCTGTGTGGTTTTGAGCAGATTTTGATTGCTGTGTTGTTTATTGTTTTCTAAACCTTTGTTGATATTACACAGAGAATCTTTTTCTTCCTTCACCTCAGATACAGCATTGGTCTCATCCCCACCAGACAGAATTTGTCCCTCACAGAGAAAGTCACAGCTTCTTCATTCTGCAGGTACATTTATGTGTATATCTTAAACTCATAAAGTGTACTGTACTGTGGAAAAGTCTGGAGGTGCTCCTCATTTTTTATATTTTGCTTCTGAGGCGCCAGAATTTCATGTAATTTTTAAAGTGGTCTTGTGCAAAGTTCTACAGGCTTTCTGAAAGTTCGTTATTGGAGATTGGCTGCTTTTTCACTCATTCTTAGTCCAGTGCTTGTGCCTGATCATTTTGTTTTGCTAAGCCACTTAAAACTGACTTATGAACTGTTCAAGCATAAAGGCTCTTTTGTCACTCCTGGCTTTGAGGCTACATTTCAGCCAGTGGTGTTGGGGATCTTGTCAAATTTCATTTAATTATGAACACAGAAAACTACCATCAGATTTTGATCCACCATGCAGTACCACTTGGAAAACAGGTGATTGGCAATGGCTTCATTTGCCATTCAAGGCTTCTATCCATACCTGGATAGAAGAACACACTATGCAACAGTATCAGTCGTTGATTGGCCTCCCCAGAGTCTGGATCTCAGTGTGTGATCATCTTGATAGAGAACAGAACAAACGTCAGCGAACATCCAAGGAAGAGCTTTGAATGTTCTTCCAGAAGCAAGGAGAAATATTCCTGAACACAAAGAAATGACAAGCAAGCTATGTTGAAGCATGAAGGTGGTCAAATTTTGAGTTTCAAGTTTGTTAGAATTGTACAGACTGTTTATTATATACTGTATTTCAATGCATGTTTGGACATGTTTCATTAAATCTCTGCATGTATTTCTCATCTTCCTAGCAAAATATAAAGAAATGAGAGGTGGCTTGAGGCTTTTATACAGTGCTGTGTATAAATGCAAGCCTCTATGTATACTTTGTCTGTGTGATTCCTGCAGGAGGCGGCTGCCCAGCATCATGTTGAATCTTCGTATGGCTCAGAACCTGAAGACGGCAATTACTTTCATCGAACAAGGGCGTATCCTTGACTGCTGTGTTACTGTAAATTGTTATGCTTAACACTTCAGATTTGTCTTCATTCAAGGATTAAAACAGATTCAGTGTTGTCCTTGACTCAGTCACAGATGTGCGTGTTGGCCCGGATATTGTTACAGACCCAGCGTTTCTAGTCACAAGGTTGGTCTCCGGGTATTTAGTCTTCTCACAATATCTTTACCAACACAGAGGGCCTTTGACACAGATGCTTCACTATACTGCACATGTGAAAATGCTGACACTATTACTGTAACTTTTTTAAATGTAAGAAATATGGAAGATTTCGTCACGTGGGTGGACTCCTCGAAGATCAAGCAGCACGTGATGAATTACAATGAAGAGGTGAGTGATTTGTCAGAGTTTGTATGTACATATTTCAGTTACGAATGATTATCTGTTACTTAAATCGACAGTTTTCAGGACTGAATCCGAATTCTGATGCCTTGAAGCTCATCACTGTGTTTCTTTTGCAGCGGGACGACTTTGATATGATGGCATAAATCTGTTCTCCCAAAGTCATTCATCACACTGAGCGATGGAAAGAAGATCTCTGCTTTTTTTACTTTGCTGAGGAAAAACTACAGTGTGGGTTCCTTTTATTATGTAAACTGGGGAAAAAGTGAAAAGTGCTCCTGCGTCCCCAGAACCCAGGACTTACTCGAGCAGTCCGGAGAACAAAGAGGAATTTTACTATTGTCACACTTTGACAGAAGCTCTTGTATTTGAACGGCAGCTGTAAAATGTGTGTCAGTGAGTGTCCAAGTATAACTGATTGTAAAAGTTGAGGTGAGTCTGTATTGTTGTCACTAAAGCTGCAGAAACGCCACTACCACAAGATTTTGTAAACTTTTTTTTAAAAAGATGGGCATACCCTAAACCTACATTTATTCTAATGACCAGCGACTATGGTGTTTGCCAGTTTTATAGAAGTTTATAGGAAAATGCCTCTTAGCGCCCTCTTTTTGTAACCTCAATAAATGATTCCCTGATGCGTTCATGGACTCAATCACCAGTTCTCAGCCTTAGTTAATACAGCGTGTTTATTTTGTAAGTCATGGTCCTTGTTGGTGTCCAACATCCCTCAGTTTTATTGTGTGAAGGGCAAATGGCAATGGCGAAAAAAGCGTAGCTCGAATTTTAAAAAATAAAAAAGCTTTTCGAACTAGCAGATCATGTCACATATACACACACACACACACACACGTCTTTAATACAGCAGTAAGCCTTTGTCGTCTTTGTTCATTTGGGGATCATAAAGAGCAGCTTAGCCTCTGGTCTGACTCGCTTTTTTGTTTTTCTTATTTGTTCTGTGTTTGTGTAAACACGAGCTCCTTGGTTTGTCTATACAGGGATTAACAAATTTATTAGACCCTTTGTACTAAAACAAATTACAAATATTTTAGAAATTTGACAAAAACCTTTTTAGTACGACAAACAAAACATTTTTATTTATTAGGCAAATGCACTCAAACATTCAAAACAGAATTTTTTGTTCAGGAATGCAAGTAATTAACTGTAATTTGACATCTTTATCACAAAATAAAGTGCTCGTCTATTTTTTTCTGATTTTTATTTGTAAAATTGAACTGGAAAATGTGTTTAGTTATATTTATGCACCTATGCATACTGGTGGATAAAAAGTTACAACAAACATATCAAAGATGATTTTGGGAATCACCAGTACTCTTCCTGATATTCTGGGGGGGGGGTTCGTATCAAACAAATGTAAATATCAGACAAAGATAACACAAGTAAGCACAAAGTGCAGTTCCTAAATGCTTAGTGTGAAGTGGAAAAAAATCCAAACCTACATGGCCCTGTGTGAAAAGTGATTGCCCCCTAAACCTAATAACTGGTTGGCTCAGCCATAGAAGCAACAACTGCAATGAGTCTTTCACGTCGCTGTGGGGGAATTTTGGCCCACTTATCCTTGCAGAATTGTTCTAACTCAGACACACTGGAGGGTTTTCCACCATGAACTGCCTTTTTAAGGTCATCCACTCATGATCTTAAAATCGGATTCAGGTCAGGACTCTGACTGGGCCACTCCAAAGTCTTCATTTTGTTTTTCAGAGGCGGACTTACTGGTGTGTTTTGGATCATTGTCCTCTTGTAGAACCCAAGTGTGCTTCAGCTTGAGGTCACGGACACATGGCTGGATATATTTCTTCAGGATGTTTTGGTAGAAGGAAGTCATGGTTCCATTTATCACAACAAGTCTTCCAGTCCTGAGGCAGCAAAAAATCTGCAGACCATCACACAACTACTGCCATATTTTAATGTTGGCATGATGCTTCTTTTCGTTTGGTTTCCTGTTCTTCGTTTTCGTCTTGCAACTGTGCCATGGATGCCATTTTTGCTCAGTCTCTTTCTTATGCTTGAGTTATGAACTCAGACAAGTGAGGCCTGCAGTTCTTTGGATGTCGTTCTGTCTCTTGTGGTCTTTTGTAATCTCTTGTATGAGTTGTCGCTGTGCTCTTAGGGTAATCCCCCCACCTTCATTTAGAAACTGCATTTTGTGTTTGCTTGTGTTATCTTTGTCTAACACTTAAATTTGTTTGACAATCTGAAACATTTCAGTATGACAAACATACAAAAAAGAAAACCAGGAATGGGATAAAAGACTTTTCCACACCACTGTATAAACAGTGTGTAAAATAAGTGTTGAACATGTCACCAATTTTCTAAGTAAATACATTTCTAAAGGTGCTACTGACATGAAATTCCCACCATATGTCAGTAAAAACCTGTCCAATCCACACAAGAACATCAAACCACAGATGGTCATAAATTATGTGTAGTAATGGGAATGATAGAGGGGGAAAAGTGTTGTACATACTGAAAATAATTGAATGCTTTGTACAAAAGCCTTCGTTGGTGATTACAGCTTCAAGATGCTTCCTGTGTGGGGAAACTGAACAACACATGGTGAGAATTTCATAGCAATAGATCCGCTAGAAATATATTTACTTAGAAAATTAGTGAGGTGTTCAATACTTATTTTACCCTCTTTGTGTATATATAGAAAGGGCCTGCAACCTTCATGATGTTCACATAAACTGTCATATATAAAACTCAAACAGATTGATTTCTTGGTAAATATTCAACATTTTTAATAACACTTTCTCACACTTGTTTAAACTTTAATTACAAACATCACAGTTTTAAGACTCTAACATCTGGACATGCTTACATGGACTCTCCATCAGTGCTGAAATGCTGCCAGAAGCTCCACCAACCTGTTTATGAGGGAAAGCCAATGTGAAGCAAGTTGGCTAAAAAGGAAACTATTCTGTAACTTTATATGTTTATCACTGGTCCGGCTCACTTCACATCAAAGTGGGCTGTATATGGCACACAATGTATGATTAGTTTAGGTGCCGGTCGAGGAGACGTCCTTGTCCCAGCGTCTATCAGAGCCACCAGAAACGCATGTAGATGATGAGTGTGATGAACACAGCCACAGCTACAGCCTTAGCATAGCCGGGGGAGGTGTTGACATCTTTGGCGTTGCTGCGACAACTTTTTGAAAAGCTGCTCAGGTTGCTGACTTTTTTGGCAATATCTGAGGGGATAAAATCGAAACATTGGGATGAACTGAACATCTCTGAATACATGTACATTGTAATTTGTAAATTGGAATAATAACAAATTGTCTACATAATTCTGAATAGAATCAGCACCTCCCATTTGATGGGATGTGTTACCAACGCCTGCTACACTTACCACAGAGAGGGTCTCTCTGCATGACTTCAGCAATATTTTCCGCCATTATTTTCTGAATATCTTCCAGCTCTTTTTTAGTACTTGCCAAGGTCTTCCGGAGTTTGATCGACACAGATGGCTTATTCACTTTTTGGATATATGTGTCTGGAACAAGATGTAAGATGCTATAAAAATGTTCATTTTATTTGTTTACAGGGATTAGCGCCATGTCTCTGTGTGATAAAAGATGTTGGACTTCAGTCTTACCAAACTCTATGAAAGAGTAGGGCCTGGATACTGTGGGTACTTTTTTTCCATACTGGACATAAAACTCTTTGCTGAGGTCTTCGAGGTATTCAAAAGCCATCGTTTTGGGAAAAGAAGCCTCGCAGAGGATAATGTAACACACACCCTGGGATATTAAAAAACTGAAACGAGGCCTAACCATTAGTTATATTTGACTCAAGTTAAACCTCACCAAAATTATCAACAAAATGTGTGATCTTACTGAAAGTTCTTGTCCCCGGTATCAAGGGTACAACGTTCTGGACTCTGAGCGTCCAGTTTACGGCACAGCTGCTTGGCCTGGCTCTGGTACAGCAGGAGGTCCCTTTCTGACTGACAAAGGCAGATAAAAACAGATTTGAGCTCATTCTTATCTCACTTAAAGTTAAAATGATTAGTCATTTATGCATTCATCACCAAGTACCCACACAGTGTAAACAGTATAAAATTCAAGAAGCAATGCCTACAAACTCAGAAACTTTATTATACACCTTGCTAGTACCATGTTGGATCCTTTTACCTTTCAAACTGTTTTAATTCGTTATGGTGCAACGTCAGAAGGTGCCGGAAACTGTCCTCAGAGATTTTGGTCCAAGTTGACATGACAGCAACTCAGTTGGTTGCTCAACCATTATGTGACTCTTCTGTTGTATCACATCCCAAAGCTGCTCTATTGGATTAATATCTGATGTCATGTTCAAGAAACCAGTTTGATATGAAATGAGCTGGGGGACATGGTGTGTTATCCTGCTGGAAGCAGCCATCAGTAAATGTGCCAATAAAAGGGTGGATGCAGTTAGCAACAATGCTCAGGTGGTGTTTAAACGAATCAGAATTAATCAAGCTTTATTTGTCACAAGCAGGTTGCCGTGCAGTGAAAATGGGACCCCCCTCCCCTCCCCGACCTTACACACATAACACAGACATCACATGGGGTTACAAGTCGGAGATCGGTAGCGTTACAGAAAAGAACACTGAAATGTACACAACAACGGGAGGGTACAAGAGGAAAAAAAGAGACCTCCACTCATGCTGTGCTTCCATGGTAGGACAGCACGAGAACAGGAAACAAAAAAACTCCTCTGCACAAAAAAAAGCACATGAATGGCCACAGCACAACATTATGACAGACATGACAAGCCACAGGGTTGGGTAGGGGATAGGCGATGCTCAGCTGTGCCAATATTCTCAACATTACACCACCACCAGTAGAATAAACCACTGACACGAAGCAGGATAGATCTATGCCTGCATGTTTTTTATGCTAAATTCTGAGCCTACCATCTGAATGTTGCTGCAGAAACAAAGATTTATGAGACCAGACAACATTTTTCATCTTCTGTTGCATGACTTTGGGAAAGTTTTGTGTAAATTGTAGCCTCAGTTTCCTGTTCTTAGCTGGCAGAAGCAGCACCCAATGCGGTCTTCTGCTCCTGTAGCCTGTCTGCTTCAAGATATGATGTTTTGTGCATTCAGAGATGCTTTATTTCATACTATGAATTTGAAAAACTGTTATTTGAGTTTCTGTCGCCTTCCCTGTCAGCTTGAGCCAGTCTGATCATTATACTGCTCACTGGCTATTTTTCTCTTTCTCTGGTCATTCTTTATAATCCTCTCCCGTGTGGGGAAATCCCAACAAATAATCAGTTCCTACAATATTCAGAGCAGCCTGTCTGACAACAACAATCATTCAACATTCAAAGTCCCTTAAATCACCTTCCTTCCTCATTCTGATGCTCGGTTGTCATCTTAACCATGTCTAAATGCATAGAGTGCATTGAGTTGCTGTCATGTGTTTGGGTGATTAGATATTTACATTAATGAGCAGTTGAACACATGTACATAATACACTATCTGATGAGAGCATGTATACATTATTCTCATCAGAGAGTCGTTCACATGTGGAACCTGCAAAATGTCTGTGTGGAGGAAAACTGAGATACATTTCTTTTTCATGCTTTTCCTTTTAAAGCTTTTTGTGTGAAATTACAAAAATATTTACAAAAATATTTGCTCTCATTCACTGGAAAATCACAGTCTGGTAGTCTCTCTATCTGGATTATTTGCATAATTAAACCTGATAATGGGGTACTTTATAAAGAGGTAACGGTGTGATCTGAACCAGCCTTGTTAATATTGCATCTGATTATTTCTTGTAATAAAATGATCCCCACAGTTACAGGCAGAGATAGACTCCTAAGTTTCGCATCATGTTATTAGCACATATTCCATCACATTAGTACTTTTGCAGGATTTTCTGGGACCAGAAAATCTTATATTCAGCTCAACTTTCAGTCGCTTCTCATTTGTAAAACATCTTACACCTAGTGCTGCTCAATAAATTACAACTTGAGCTGAAGCTGCAATAAACTCATGGATCATCCCCTAGAGCACCAAGTGTAAGAAACAAATCCTTTTCTAAGAGGAGTTTGGTGTGCAGGTATCTTCATACTGGGATCCTCAGCCTTCATTCATACCTGTTCATCCTCCTGTACAGACGCAGCGAGCGGAAGTCCATCTGCCACACGAGTGATCATTGTCAGCAAAATCATGGTGTTTTAAGTTGAGGATCTGCCGTCAGCTAGGGGAGTTTATTATCCAGCCGGGAGAGCGTATTGACTGTCCGATGGAAATCGAGGGATGGCTCGTCTGCCTGCAGTGAGCTCTGCTGTCAGTCAGAGGCAGTGTGCAAAGTATGTGATACAACTGGTTTATCACCTGTACCGATGGTGGTCCATCACCCAGCAGCGGAGAAGAGAAAAAAGTTACACTGTGCACCAGTTATTATTGTTAGTTTTTATTGTTTAAATTCTCTCTATCTACAGTTTCCTCACATTTCTTAAGAACACACAGTACACCATGCTGAGGCCAAGTTTCTAACTAATTGCTCTTTAGGAATCACCTTGTTGGTGCAAAAATACTATTTTATGTTTGTCAGTCTTGACAATCTTTGATATTTTTCACTGATTCATTTATTCATTATATTTTTTTGCAACAGGAAGCTGTAACAAAGTGCCTAAAGATATAATTTAAAGTTGGTTCCTTGGAAGCAAAATAAATACAAATGAGGAATGTCTCGAGAGTTTTGCACAGTACTGTAAACACATACCAAAGTACTCATAACTAATGACATCCTGCTACTGCAACAGGAAGTATATCAGGACGTTTTAAGTACTTTGGCACACATACAGACTCAGAAGGTGAAAGACCAACGTTGCTATCACAGCAGGCAAATAAACAGTAGATGAGACTATTTATAAATTCAAACAAATTAATGAAGCATATTAATCAAAAACATTTTCTGCAATAAAAAGAGGATATTTAAACGTCTCTACAACCGATTAACGAGGCCTTAATATTATGTTGGCACAAACTTACAACTTATTAGTCTAATTAAAGAACAGGAAACCAGAGGGTGATGCCACAGTGGCTGGCTGTATATCTTTTATATACAGTTTAAAAATGAACAGAGTCTTTGTTGTCTTTCTTCATTTACAGTCAGAGCTCAGTGATTTTCATAAAAGTAATCATAAAAAGCAGCTCAGCCTCGCTGGTCCGACTCGCTTTTTCTGTTTTTCTTGTTTGCTCTGAGTTTGTGTAAACACGAGCTGCTTGGTTTGTCTAAAGAGGGATTAACAAATTTATTAGACGCTCTGTACTAAAAACAAGAAAGCACAAATACTTTAGAAATTTGTTAATTGTTTAAACCAAGTTGCAAACTTGTATGTGATCAATTGAAATAGCAGTTAAAGTCTTTACAGTTCTGAAGAAATTTATTAGATGACCTGACCTAAAAATAAGAAAGTACAGTTTATGAATCTGTCAAAAACTTGTTTAAAATTAAACAGAGGAGAGAGAAATCAATCAACCACAACAATTAATCACAAAAGCACAGCTGGATTTTATCAGACTACCTCCAGAATTGGGAGTGAAGAAGATGGAACAACCTGCCCGAACTGATCGTAGTATCACCACGGGCGTGTTGTTCGTATGAGAGTGACCAACACAACCACACTGGCTGACACAGTTGGATTGATATCTGGGTAATTTGGAGGCCAAATCAACACGTCAAACTCACTGTTGTGCTTCTCAAATTCCTGCTTTGTGGCAGGGCGCATCATCCTGCTGAAAGAGGCCATAGCCATCAAGGAATGCTGTTTACATGAAGGGTGCACATGGTCTTCTACTTAAGAAGGTAGTACGTGTCAAAGTGACATCCACATGAATGACAGGTTTCCCAGCAGAGCATTGCCCAAAGCATCACACTGCCTCCACCAGCTTGCCTTCCTCCCATTGTGCATCATGCTGCCAGGTGTTCCCTGGTAAGTGATGCTCCTTGTATTCAGACACGGTTCTATCAGGACCAGCATGAACTTTTTGGGTAATTTGAGCTACAGTAGCATATCTGTTGGATTGGACCACAAGTGCATCAGTAACCCTGTCGCTGGTTCACCACCGGTCCTTCCTTGGATCACTTTTGATAGATACTAACCACTGCAGACCGAGAACACCTCACACCTGCTCATTTTTCCAGCTTTGAGGACAAAATGTTCACTAGCTCCCTAATATATCCCCACCCACTAACAGCTGCCACGATGAAGAGATAATCAGTGTTATTCACTTCACGTCAGCACTGAAGCCTTGAAGATTTTCACATAAATTGTGTCATATAAAGAAAAGTCAAGCAGATTGATTTCTTGATAAATATTTAACATTTTTAATAACACTTTCTCACGCTTGTGTAAACTTTGTAAACAAACATTCACATTTGATCACAGTTTTAAGACTCTAACCCCTGCACATGCTTACATGGATTCTCATCAGTGCTAACACGCTAACAGAATCTCCAACATCAGTGTGTAGAAACACGAACTCTTTCTGCTCTTAAAGGTGACCTGTCATGCTTGTTTTCTCTTGTATATATAACAGTGCAGATCTCTAATCTGGTCACCTCGGGCACACAGCTCTGCCTGTGAGCACAGACCCACCTGCTAATGAGCAGCAGCCAATGAGAAAAAAGTCAGCTAAAAAAGGTGAAGCTTGCATGAAATTTAATTGAGGCCCAGCGTAAGATCAAGAAGCTTCATTTGATCTTTGACTCACGCAAAACTGCTCTGAAGCTATAAATATGAAACCATAAATGAGCCTGATGGGTCCCCTTTAATGTTTCCAGTATGCACATTTACTATATATAAAAGCCTTTCTATCACACAAAAGCCCATTAAACATCCCAATAAAGACTTACAGCTCAACTTCTATTGTATAACCCACGACTGAGTAAATCACAGAAAGAACGTCTACATTCAACACAGGTCCGTAAGACTGAAACAGTCTTTAAGACTGTTTCAAGGCACCCTGGTAATAACAGACTGTAACATGAGTTTAAGTGCTCTTCGAGGAGAAACTCCAGCTTCGTGTCGAAATCCTTGTCTGGACGTACATCAGAGCCACCAGAAACGCACGTAGAAGATGAGCGTGACAAACAACACTGCCACAGCCGCAAACTTAGCATAGGTGGAGCGAGTGTTGAGATATTTGGCATCCTTGTGGTACTTTTCTGCCATGTTGGAGAGATTGCTGGCTTTTGTGCAGATAGCTGAGAAACAAATAGGATGAAGGAAGCATTAATTTTGTTCTGATTGGTAATTTTGATCAGAATCTCCCATTTGATGGCATGTGTTACCAACACTGGCTACACTTACCACAGAGAGAGTGTCTGCAGGACTTCATCAATATTTGCCACCATTATTTTCTGAATATCATCCAGTTCTTTTTTAGTACTTACCAGAAAGAGCTTCTCCTCTCTGCAGGACCTCCTCAATATTTCCAACCATAATTCTCTGGATGTCCTGCAGCTCTGTGTTAACACTGCTCAAGGTCCTCCGAGCTCTGCTGTCCACATATGACTTCTTAACTTTCTGGATGTAGGTGTCTGGAACAACATGTAGGATACTATAAAAATTTTCTTTCTTTTTGTAGAAAGTGAGTAGTGTCACTTATTTGTTTGCGATGCATCCAGAAAGTATTCACAGCACTTCCCTTATTCTAAATTTTGTCACATTACAGCCTTATTCCAAAATAGATTAAATTCATTTTCACCTCAAAATGACATAATAGCAAAGTGAAAAAAGATTGAAAGTCCTGAAAATTTGTAACAAATAAAACAATCTAAAAATAACACACATAAATATTTGCAGGCTTTGCAATGACTCCCAATTTTGAGCTCAGGCGCATCCTGTTTCCACTGACCATCTGTTAGATGTTTGTACACCTTGATTGGAGTTCACCTGTGGTAAAGTCAGGTCATTGGATATGATTTGGAAAAGCACACATCTTTCTATATAAGGTCCCACACTTGACAGTGCATGCAAGAACACAAACCAAGCCATGCCCAACTCCAAGGAGTTGTCTGTAGACCTCCAAGACAGGATTGTGTCGAGGTACAGATCTTGTGAAGGGTGCAGAAAAACAGATAGACAAAGCTCCAGCATTGCTCTGTGGGGAGGGGGGAATCTTCCAGAAGGACAACCATTTCTGCAGCACTCCAGAAATCAGGACAGATTGGTAGAGTGACCAGAGGGAAGCCACTCAGTAAAAGGCACATGACAGCCCACCTGGAGTTTGCCAAAATGCACCTGAAGGACTTTCAAACCTTGAGAAACATAATTCTCTGGTTTGGTGAAACAAACATTGAACTCTTTGGCCTGAATGCCAAGCATCATGTCTAAGCATCACCTGGCCAATACCATCGCTACAGATTGTCGCTGCTTTAAATTTCTGTTGCAGACTTTTTTCACTTTGCCATTGTGGGGTATTGTGTAAAGAATTCTGGGGTGAAAAATAAAGTTAATCTATTCTGGAATAAGGCTGTAACATGAAAAAATGTGGAACAAGTAAAGAGCTGTGAATACTTTTCAAATGTACTGTATTAAAGGATTTTTAACACCAGTCTCACCAAACTCTATGAAAGAGTAGGGCCTGGTTACTGTGGGTATTCTCCTTCCATACTGGTCATAAAACTCATTGCTGAGGTCTTCGAGGTATGCAAAAGCCATCTTTCTGGGAAAAGAAGCCTCGCAGAGGGACAGGTAGCACACACCCTGGGATATTAAAAGGCTGAAAATGAGGCCAAACCATTAATGATTTTATGACCTTTGTGATTCAAGTTAAAGCTCACCAAAATTATCTACAAAATGTTCTATGCTGAGTGATCTTACTGAAAGTTCATGTCCCCAGCCTCGAGGGTGCAGCGTTCTGGACTCTGAGCGTCCAGTTTACGGCACAGCTGCTTGGCCTGGCTCTGGTACTGCTGGAGATCTCTTTCTGACTGACAAAGACAGATAAAAACAGACTTAAGCTCATTCTTATTCATATTTAATTACTTTAGTCGTTTGGTCATTGCATATTACCCACACAGTGTAAACAATATGTTCAAAAGGTCATTCATTGATCTGTAGTTTCATTACAGAATCACATCCACAGAAAAGCCTGTAGCTGGATACAGAGAATTAAACCTAACAACCACTGGTGATGCGGCCTGCTCTCTGCAGTAATCAGGGGACTCAATTCAGGTTCACAGTTCAGGGATATTCAATTACTGTTTGGACCTTGTCCCTTTCCTCCCTATTACTTATGTGGATCCATGAGAATGTAGGAATTTAGTTATTGTCCTGTTCTGTCGCTGTAGTCAATGTTCACACGTGCTCACGTCCAAACATTCAACAACTTGCTGAATGTTTGTTCACAATATTGCAGCTTCACCAATGTTCATAAGTTGTCTATTGCCATAGAGTGGAGATTTCGTTTTCTCCTTAAGTAAAGCACGCTAAAGACAGAAAGAGTTTGCATTTGTGCACTTTATACTGCGTAATCCATACCATCTTATATTGTTGCTTTGGTTTGCTGTTTTTGGCTGACAGGAGTGGTACCCAGTGGGGTCTTCTGCTGCTGTAACCTTTTTGCTTCAAAGTTTGACGTGTTGCACGTTCAGGCACGCTCTTCTGCATAACATGATTGTATTAATTATACTGTTGCCTTACCGTCAGCTTGAACCAGTCTGGACATTCTAACAGTCACTGGATATTTTATGTTTCTCTTTTAATTTCTTGTTTTAAAACCTAGAGATAGTTGTGTGGAGAAATCTCAGTAGATCAGCAGGTTTTTAAAATCCTCAGACCACCCCGTCTGGCACTCCCACGCCACGTTAAAAGTTACTTAAATCACTTTTTTTCCTCCTGCATTTGATGTTCGGTTTTTAAATACAGCTATTAAATAAAGTATCACTTTAAAGTTCAGATCCCCACAGTTGCATACAGAATAGTCCACCACATTAAAATCTAAACTAACAGGTTTCACAGTTAAATTTAAAAAGACATGACATTAGCACTTTGTAGACATTTTTCTGTCGACTGGGACCAGAACAAACTGCTCTTATGTTCAACTCAACTTTCAGTTGTTTGTATAAAATACGATACACTCAGTGTTCCTCAATAATTACAACTTTAGCTAAAGCTGAAATAAAATCGCGACATTATCTTCTAGAGCACCAAGCGTGTAAAAAAGAGCACACTATTATTGTTTAAAGAACAGTTTGATGTGCAGGTATCTCCATACGAGGGGCTCAGCTTTCATTCATACCTGTTCATCCTCCTGTACAGACGCAGCGAGCGGAAGTCCGTCTGCCACACGAGCAACCATTGTCAGTAAAACCATGGTGTTTGAGGTCGGGGATCTGCTGTCAACTGGAGAGAGTCAACTTTATAACTTTGTACGTCTTTTTTGCCTGTTCGATAACGCAGGATAAACGCTAAATGCGTTGGACGGAAGCTTACGGTGCGCCCGCGAAATAGGTCCGACTGGCAACCGGCAACATTCACAAGACCGCCCTACCCGGAGTCGTCATTTTTCAGTCGCGTAGAGGTATGCTGTGGTTCCTGGGACGCTAACTGGGTTTCTTTGTGTGTATTTCCCCTGAAAAACAAGCCCGCATGAGCCGTGTTTTGAGTCGCCGGTGTATCCCCTGCCGAGCAGGCGCTGTTGGGTCACTCTGAGCGGGTATGGGGTCACGAGCTCCAGCAGCGCGTGCAGTAGACAGCTGGCAGACGGAGCGCCTGCACCTCCACTGCTGATGCCCGTGTGTGCTGGGCTCAGACATGCAGATGCGGTCTGGCTGGCTTCTCCGTCTAGACTGAAGTCTCCCTGAACTAAAACAAAACAAAACAGAGAAGCATGGACACACCAGAGAGGTAATCTAGCTCCGAGAGCGCAGCACTTACAATCTCATTTTTTGCTTTATTTTTATTTTATCTGTCTGAGGTCGTTTTCCTGTTGGCCGTGGAATCGTAGGTCCCCCCCCCCCCCTATTTGTATAAGTCCCCTGGATGAGAAGATTGTGGCTATTCTGCGGCTTTAAAAGCAGTTCTTCTCTATTTGCTTGTCTACAACTAAATGTGTCGCGAGGAGATGTCGCTTTTTAATTTTTTTTATTGTATTTATTTATTTATTTTTATCTGTGTAAATGTGCAAATTAAAGCCAGTCGTAAGAAGGCTTGTTTAGGGTGCGGGAACAGCTGAGTCCCCTACAGCTGGACCCCGCAGGATCATTCATAACATAAGGGGATGAAGCACTTTGTATTTTCCAGAGCCTAATGCAAAGCACTTAGCGTGCGATCAAGTGATTAGGTGTAACAGACTGTTAGCCATATTTCTGTGGCTCCTATAGCCCGGTGTAACGGTGAGGATGGGAACATTTGTGCGCAGTCGCTTTAATCCTCTGAGCGCCACAGAAAGCCCCCATTCGCTAATAAAAATGACCCGGCGGCTTGGCACAGTGGCATCCCAACACCCTGAATGGCCTTATTGTTGCGGTGCAGCTGGCACCGCCGTGCGCACGCTGTGGCTGCCAGAGCGACGTGTGCGTGATTCATAACCAGGAGAAACCATCCATTATACTGTCTCTGGTAGAATAGTTGAAGATGCCCGCGTGTTTTAATTCTAGGGTGGGGCGCTTCATGACTAATTGATTATGGAAACAGTGATTCTCATGGCTGGAGTTCGGGGACATTAAGGCTAGTTTGCATTTCTTTCCTGTGCACTGATCGTGATCCCCAGAGACAAAATCTTCAGTTTCCCCCCTCCTGTGTGATCCCTTCGCCTTATCTAAGTATGGGTCGTCACTTCCTCATAACTGTCCTCCGCTACCCCAGGTGTGCCTGTCATGCTCGGGGCTGAGGTAAAGAGCAGCTGAGGAGAAGAAGGAGATGGGCTGCACTTCGGCCAAGCAGGTGTCTGCCGTGCCCAACGGTGAGGAGGAGCAAAATAAAGCCTACAGCAACGGAGACCTCCTGTCTGGTGAGTCTGTCTATGCAAAAATTACCTTTACATTCATATTTCTCACATACCTGTTCAGGTACTTTCTGAAAATACTGTAATTTCTAAGATGACTTTAGGTCTGTTAGGAATAATAATAAGACTGTCAGCGAATGTGCCACAGCATTTTACTAACAGATCTGTAAAATGTGAAAAATACATGCTATTAAGGGTTATTATAGTAACAATTTTTTTAAATGAAATGCTTAAAAGAAATAAAGATGAACTACCTTTAAGTTTATCCTTTATTGACACAGCAAGCATGAGGAAGCTTTGCCACATTTTCTGAGATTCAGGATGTTTACCTGACTGGGAGTCTTGTGTTTGTATTGTAATGTGTTCTGAACTTTAGTATGTGGCACTGACAAACAGCAGTTTGGTACAATAATAATGTAACAATAACTTAACAACAACAACAACAACACATTTATATAACAATGTCACAAGGTGCTTCAAATAAAAAGTTTAAAACAAAATCAGAGAACTAGTTAAAAACATGAAATAAAAAGGCAAGGCTAATATGAACATACTAGAGGGGGCTAACAACATTTATTAAACATTTTCAATTAAAACATTTTAAGAGGTTTTAAAGCAAATTAAGACATTTCCATTCTCATCTCAGACAGCAGACTGTTCCACACTTGGCAGCAGCCCTCTGTTCTTTATTTATTAGTTGAGGCCTTGGAATAACCAGCAGAGCCGCATTCACCGATCTAAGTAAACACTCAGGCACATAAGTGGTTAATATGTTTCTGATGTACTTTGGAGCAAAGCCATTTAAAGCTTTAAAAGTTATAAGTAAAATTTTAAAGTCAGTATGACTTTGAAAAGGCAGCCCAGCTCCAGAGTGATGTGTTCCCATTTCTTGCTTCCTGTTACGATCTGAGCAACACCGTTCTGCCTCATCTGGAGTCAGTGAAGTGAGCGCTAAATGATGGCACTGTAAAGAGCCTTGTAATAATTAATGCAAGAAAACAAATGCATGTGTAGGTAGCAGATTTTTTTCACATCAAAGCTGCCATTGTTAGCTTTAAAAAGAACATAGACAACTAGTATATGATATAATTAATGCAGATGAATAGATTTTTAAGTCTGATGGGTTATTGTACAGCAGGAAGACATAGACCTGTGTGTCATTTGCATATCAGAGTTAATGACTCTGTCACTGTGAACGATCAGGCTGAGAGGAAGCGCGTTCCTTTAAAAAAAGACGTGGGCTAAGGACCGAGCCCTGAGGAACGCCACAGTTAAAATCAGTCACAGAGGCATCTACATCACTTGCATGTAAATGCGCCTCAATAACAGTTTTTGTTGACCTGGGTTCCACAGGAGGTCTCGTCTGAGCTCCTCGTCCATGTAGACATGATTACATCACATCGCTCCTGCTGAATCCCCCCCCCCCCCCCCCAGTTATAGCACTGCAAACGTGGCCAGCAACAATACCCGGATAGGCTGTGGCATCCAAACTATGGCTGAGTGGGTTTTTAAGGAGCTCAAAATACGCCAAGAAAACATTCTCCACTTCATTACCCCACCAGCAGCAGCCTTTACACAAGGCAGGCCTGGTCCACTGATTCATGCTGTTGACACCAAATTGTGACCCTCCAATCTGAAGACTCAGCAGAAATCAAGATTAAACAGAGCTGTAATGGTGTCTGTGCCTGCTGCAGTTTTCACAGTAAATATTGGTTATCTGAGATTCTGTAGCCATTCAATCACAGTCTGGCCATTTTCCTTTAATCACTCTCATCAATGGAGAGTGATTAAAAGCTGGAGCGCATGGAGGATGCGCAGTGCAGGACAGCTGCTCATTGGATGGGTTTTTAATTTTCCAAAGCATGCTGGGTAAACAAAGACTTGTGTTGAAAATCCTCGAAGATCAGCCGTTTCAGAAATACAAGCCAGTCCATCTGGCACTTACAAAAATACAGCGTTTGTGAAATAAGTGAAGTGATCTGCATCAGCACGAGCTAATGTATTACACTGCAGCCACACGATCCGGCTGATTGGGTAATTACATCAAGAAGCAGGTGTACAGCTTTTCCTAATAAAAGGTGTATTGGTTATATTAAGGTATATATAAGTAAAGGTACAAAACATGTCACATCTGTTTTTGTAACAGTCTAAATTAAAAAATTTAAATAAAGAAGTTAGTCAAACCTGTAGTCAGGTAGCTGTATGAAACCTGTAACACGCAGGTTATCGTCTTACATCTGAATTAATGTGATTGCTTCTATAGATGAACAGTAACAGTCTATGTGCCATATCTATATTTTCATTTCTTCTTTTCCAAATGTGCAGCGTGGGAGAGGTTGAGAAGAGGGGGACTGCTCATGTGTGAGGCAGAAAATGGAGAGGAGAATCAGGCTAACAGCTCGTGTGTTTGCAGCTTGCCAGCCATTGTTAAAAGAGGATTTAGTCTAGAGTGTGAGAATTCAACCACATAATTACTTTACCAAGTACTGAACTGTGAGAACTATTAACCTCGGAGGATTGTGGTGATCGGAGCGGCCATGAGTGGGTCATCCTCTGCGTGCCTGCTGTCTGCTGCTGCTGTTGCGTATTAATCAGAGATGTGCTCCTCTGTCTCCCACTCTGTCACAGATGAGTACAAGATGAAAGGAGTGGAGAAAGTCAAGTACATCAGCGGAGAAGAGGCGGGAGAGGACGGCCAGGAAAGCACGGTGCGTGGTTTTTCTTTTGTCCTCTGTGTTTTTTATTTTGTCTTTAGTGGAGTATTTAATGGCGGCTTGTAAAAACACAGTCAGTTTGTTCGGGGTAAGTTGTGACGCGAACCTCAGGATCACACGAACTCAGCTGAGGCTTTAGAGCACCGTGCAGCATCGATTTGCATGTTAATGAGGAACTACTGTAACCCAATAATGCAGGAGGACAGAGGAGCTTCCATATATACTTGGCACCGATTATATAAAAGTGATACTTTTGGATAGAAAGTGTTTTTTGTTACATTTTTTCATTATTTGACAGGCGATATGGACATTATGAAAATTTCTTAATACAAAATAAATAAATGAAAATCAACATTAAACTGAATGAGCTGATATTTTAATTTAAATTTACTTCTGCCTTTGTAGTAATCTCCCTATTTATCTTTTTATGTTAACTTCCTTATTACTCCCATTCTTTTTATGATTTTAAATGCATTTATTTCTGAGTTATGTAACCCTTTTCATTTTCTTTCGCTTTCCTAAAATACATTTATTTCTGTTTTTCTTTATGCATTTTTGCTCCATAATGTAAATGACAAGGCTACGTGTCACTTTGTTAACCTTTCACCCAGTTTTACAGTCATCCTTTGTTCCCACAACACTAACCACTCAGATGATCACAAGAACTGAGATACTGTATCTAGCCAACAGAGGAAAAACTGCATATATAAATAGGTATAATACAGTGGCCCTCATAGGTCAAGCGCACAGCAACTTAAGAAAACATCTGCAAATAGAAAAATGCTTCCAAAGCACACAAAACACAATGGAAATAGCAAAACTGCAGCAAAAGCTAAACAAGTGATAAAAATAACAAAAAATGGAAGTATTTCTGGGAACAGATGGACCAGCTGTGGAAGTGGTGAACACTTCTGGTATGTTTTGGGGGATTGAAATATATTTATTTAGTTATTGGTGGCGCTTTATTCTGTTTGCTGGTGTTTTCTTAAGTGTCAATGCGTTTGACCTTTCAGGGCTACCATAGTAGGTAAAGGAAAGTTACAAATCTGAAAGCAATAGCATAAAATTAATAAAAATGCAAACAAAAACAAAAGCAAACATTTATTTTCAGTTTCCTTCTATTGCTTTTAAGTGCATAATAATTTCATTGTTGAGTCAGTCATTTTTACATTTTAGCACACTGGGATCTCCATAATTCAAAAATGATTTAGTTTTGCATTTCTGTGTTTTTCAGGCTTCTTTATAAAAGAGCAGAGGTGAGCATTTGATGGTGTTGTTCACTGTCCTCAATCATTTATCTGTGTGTTTGATACTGCAGGAAGTAAGTGCTCTCCTTGATAAAGCTCCGCACGGAGATGAAACAGGATCAAATGGAAATGGAAAAATTCTGTAAGTGACTGACTAATGGTTTTGTTTGTGCTATCATGCTGTCAGCCTCTAACCTGGTCTCCTTCCCTCCTCGCAGGAGCATCCACTCCTCGGAAAGTCAGCAAGAATTCTTCCGGATGTTAGATGAAAAAATTGAAAAGGTAAAGAATGACAAACCTTTACTGGAGATCTATTTATGTTTTTGTGTCTTTGTAAGGAAAAAAACAGGTTAAATAACATAATGGAAGTTAATCCTATTGGTGCTGCAAATCTGTAGCAAGTGAGGACACAGCAGACGAGATAATGATACTGCAAAACAATCTCAATCTGTCACGTCCACTCTATTCTCCCACTGTGGTTATTTAAAGGGATATTGGCTGTGCTGCCAGATCCTGAAATATTATACCACTGTGTGCCACAGAGCTCAAAAATACTTTAAAAACCTATACGAGAACATTTACGTCACTCTTTTGCAAAAGAACTGTGGTTTATTTTGAGATTATCCCACTGTCCTGCTGCTGGAAAAACTCATAGAGACCAAAATAACTGTTAATGTGTAGCTGAAAGTCGTCATAAACGCCTGCTTCAGTAAGATTTTCCAAAATGTAAAGAGGCCTCTTTAAGTGCGTGCCTGAATTTCCGCTGCTTGACTCCATTTAAGCTGAAAAAAGTCATTTCCTTTCATTCATGTTTGACTGAGACCTTGCTGCAAATATTTCAACAAAATGCTGCGTTATCTTTGCACGGTGGGGCTGCAAAATAATTTAGCATTCCTCCTTGTCAACACATGCACAAATGAACCGATTAGTTGTGTGCATTAGTCATTTTTTTGCAGACTGAAAGCATAACTTTGTGGTGACTGAGTCAGACTCTAGGGAATTTGCAGTGGCATTGTTGTTACTCCAAAACTTTGTTGCTTGTTGCTAAACACTTAATTGGCTGAAAAAGCTGAGAGGAGACAGCAGCTCATACTCATAACACTAGAAAGCTAGAACAAGAAAACTAATTAAAAGGCATTGGCTTTCACATTTTTTATACCTTAAAGCAGAGGTGTCCACCTCCAGGCTTCAAGTACCAGTGTCCTGCAGGTTTTAGATCTCTCCCTGGGTCAACACACCTAAATCACATGATTAGTTCATCACCAGGCCTCTGGAGAACTTCAAGACATGTTCAGGAGGTAATTTAGCCATTTAAATCAGCTGTGTTGGATCAAGGACACATCTAAAACCTGCAGGACACTGGCCCTTGAGGCTTGGAGTTGGACATCCCTGCCTTAAAGCATGCTGGTAAATACCCATAACTAACTGGGAGCTTTTATTTTGAAAAGCAGTGACTCTTAAGATGTAAACTACGTGGTTTTATTTTGAAAATACCGTAGTGTCAAAGCATCTTGATGTCTAAAGAGTAATTGGATGTTTTATGGTGAAAAGAAAAAAAGTGTGACTTTAAAGCACTTTATTAGATTTTATTTATTTTTTAAAATCAGATTTCATCCTAACAGAGGTGCTTTCTGCTGCCCCCCTTGTATTTCAAGGGGTTGCCACACTGGATGAATGTGCATATTAATTTGGAACAGACGTTACCAGATGCCCCTGGGACCGGCCTAGGAGTGCATTAGCTTGCGACCACTAAGGCTGGACGTGTTTCTCGATCTTTGCATGTAAGGTGAATGTGTTTACCACTACAGCTCTGAGCCACCAGCTGTGGGCACCTTGGTATTTTCCCATATATAAGTGAGGGGTTCTGTCATTTCCACAGCTGGTCCATCATGTTATTGTCTCCCCAAAATCTCACAAATACAGTTTGTGAGATTTTGGGTGTTTTTTCTACTTCCCTTGTGCATTTTACATTTGCCCCACCACGATACATGTCGGTTTACACAAAATGTTATAACTGTAAAACTAGTTGTATCTGGCGAATACCTGAATACTCTGCGCGTGTGTCGTATCCAGGGCCGGGATTACTGCTCAGAAGAGGAGGATATGACATAACCCGGTTGTCACAAATCCACACGTCCCAGTATGAGAAACTGTCCAGCATTATGGATAGACTGTGTCCCAGAGGACTCTTTGATGTATGTGCACGCCCGAGAAGGAAGGAGTATTGAAACTAGCACTTTTTTCTTTTTGCCCTCCTGCCACTACCCACTCGTCTGACCAAGTTCCAGAAAGATCATGACGGAAATCAGCGCCGTGGTTCTCCCAAGAGTGACATGAGATTTGAAGCCATTACAGGGTAACGGAGGATCTAACACTTTTCTTTCCTTGCTGGAATTTCTCAGTATGAATAGCTGTCACCGAGACTTACTATACACATGTGAAAGACGCAGGCTGCTGTCAGTGTGAATTTCCGGCAACAGGAACAACCACTGCTCTTGTGGACACTGACTCAAATAGAAAATAATGCCCTTGCATCGTTTAATCCTTGAAAGCCTCTGCGACAAGTCAACGGGTTGGAAACTTCCTGCATTCCAAGACGCAGTACAGACCTCTTTTCTACAGTATGTTGGCCACTCCAGTGTTTGTCTGCTCATATTTGTTTCTGTTCTGATGTAGAGTATTTATGTTGAATAAGGCTCAGGGTTGAAGTGTTGTAATCTTTGTCTCATGTAGTTAAGTCTTTCCCCTCATTAGAACACTGTTACACCATTAAAAGACGCACACACACACGCTGTCACACATGGGTTACAGATAGAGCCCTCTCTAGTGTCTGATTCATATAAGCCTAAGAGGTGAACACCACAACTTCACACAAGTCTCATTATGTATCTGATTCACCGGTGTTATGTTGTTGTGTTCGGTTTCTTTGTTTTGGGGGTTTTTTTTTGGTTTTCTAGGAAAAATAAAAGTGATTTAAGTAATTTATTCCCATTGTTGTGTTGTTTTTAAAACAACCTGATGGCGATAGCCATGATGAATTATTTTACGCGATGTATTCATTACCACATTACTATGTCAACCACTTGTAGTAAATACAACCGTACTATAAAAGTGCACTGTAACTAGTGAAAACACTGGAATTGGGAGATACAATCATTTGTAGACAGCTCTTTGAGATGGACTCAGTGTTGAGAGTTATTGCAGTATATAGGAGCATCAGTACTTCTCTGTAAAACCATTTTCATCCACTCGTCTTTACAACATTGCTTCAGTTCATGAAGGTTTAGTCAGGTTGAGGTCTGGACTTTGACTTGGTCATTGCAACACCTTGATTGTTTTCTTTTTCAGCCGTTCTGTTGTAAATCTGCTGCTGTGCTTGGAATCATTGTACTGCTGCGTGACCCGTTTTTTTTGCTGTCGCTGAGATGGCCACGTTTTACTATAGTATACTTTGGTGGAGTTCATGGTCGACACATCAGTGGATGTAAGGTGCTCCTGTAGCTACAAAATAAGCCCAAATCATCACCCCTCCACCACCGTGCTTGACAGTTTGTAGGCGGTCTCTGTGCTGGTATGCCGTTTGGTTTTCAACGTGTGGAAAAATATCTCCACTTTGGCTTCATCTGTTCAGAGGACGTTGTTGCCCAAGTCTTGTGTTTGTTCAGATGGAGCTGGGCTGGCATGTTCTGTCAAAGTGAGCAGGTCTTCTGCCAACTTTTCCAAACAAGCTGTACTTGGTCAGTCTGTTTCTAACTTTACTGTCATGAAGTTTAACATGTTACACGCTGAGGCTGATGTAGAGTCTGAGATTGCACGGTCTGAGTTTACTGAGATGTCCACTGCTTAGATCGAATCATTATGCATCTTTCTCACAGGAGGAGGATGGACATCAAAGTGTTTGTAACTCTTCCCAGATTGATGAGCAGCAATAATTACTTATTTAATATCACTGTCGACATCTTTCATTCTTTGCGCTGACAAGATCGTCAGTGCTCTCTGGTGGACACAATATTTAATGGCCTCAATTTCAAAATCATTGCAAGCACAACTTGTGCTTGTTTTTTAATTAATGGCAAACACACTACATATACACCAATACAGGCATTTCTGCACTGCACTCCAAAATTAATAAAGGAATTTTTTTGTTACTTATAAAGTCTACAAACTGAAGCAGGAAACAATTTGCCACTTTTATCGACAAGCTGAGTTAGTTGCTAACTCAGCAGCCATTTTTGTTACTAACGTTAACAAAAGCTCTGCATTTAGTAACACCTGTTTACTTACCATTTCCAGCCAAAATGCCTGCTGTGGAAAAATACCTTTAACATTCATAAAATCCCTCAAATCACACTTCAGCGTTGGCACCAAGTTTTTAAAGAATAAAACAGAATGTTTACCTTAGGTCCTTTAAAAAATAAAAATAAAAAAAATTAAGAAAGAATACATTTGAAACTATTAGTCTTTCTCACACCTGATGTTTATTTCAAAATAAGGCACAATTGTTTTAAAAAATAAATAAAACAATCACTGACATTTATAGTAGGTCTTAATAATTGTGTTTAAGGGATTATTGTCAAAAACCAATGTGCTGACATGGATTACAAACCATAGGCGTAAATTTCAAGGGGACACGTGCACCTCCCCAAAATATTAGACTTGAGACACTATGACCTTGTGTCTCCTTTTTGTGTTGTTTTTTTACACAAACAGAGACATTTCCCTCATGAACAGATGCAGAAAAGTTACAGAATGAACCAGAAAGTAATGAAATGAAGTGTCCGATCTAACCAACTGGACAGCTTTGGAAAATTCAAGGAGTGCATAGATTATGAACTTTTAGCTGTATTTTCACAAGTGTTACAGCTTTTCCATTCACACATCAAAGTAATTAACTTTCAGATAAACAATTAAACGACAAATAAGTTTCTGTTTTCCTACTATCTACTATAGAAATGTCTGTTTTTGTTTTACAACAAACAAATAAAGATCATTTTCCTTGAATTAACAAAAAATGGATATTTTATATTTGCAGGACAGTCTAGGTAATGAACTACCTTTTCAGGAACTACTTTTCCTGTAATTTATCACATATACTCACTGGCAAAGCTGTAAGCTTTGTGGATGCTGACTCATCCGGCCCCATTGAAAGGTTTCTTTGGAGGCATGGAAACGAGATATGGCATCCCTGATTTCATTGTGAAAGCTTCTAGTCAACTCTGTAGTGTGCATACACCGCAGCAAACAAACCAAACCAAACCACTCCATATATTGTAACAGGAGCTCAACTGTCATTAAAAAAGGAATGTTACTTCTAATCTCTGCACCCTTTTCTTAAGGTTAATTTTATCTCTTTTCACCTTAACCTCTCAACATGCATCTGAGGTGAACTTCACGATGCCAGAGGTTGCCACAAGGTCATCCTAACAATCACATACTCCCCCTGAAGGGGTCCTGTGGGGCTCTTTTCCATCTTTGAGCGATTCATCACATTCTCAGTCAGCTGCTCAGCGCTGCTGCCGCCTCTTCCGGTGCTGCCGGCGTCCCATATCTTGAAAAGGTCCTACAGGAGGGTCTGGTGTCACCAGGCCATCCGTCATCCTCTGGTAGACCAGCGTGGAGTCAGCTGCTACTGCACACAGCAGCACAGGAAAGCCCCTGTCCAGGACGTGTCGTATGCTGCATAGCAGAGAAGGAAGAAGCCGTAAGATTCAGAGGTTTGGCAGGGTAACCTGTGAGGGTAAAAGTGTGGGAGCTTGACCAGTGTCTTAACACCTTTTGTGAGTCACAGACTGGTGAGCGGGCAGGGGGAGGATCGTCAGAGTGGGCGCTCCTTCCTTCTCCCTTGCTTCCAGCAAAACCACCTGCAGCTCAGAACTCTTCACGCAGGACACCTCCTTCCAGCGCCGCACTGCAGAGAGCAAGAAGCTCAGTGTGAGTGTGAGCCTAAGTTATGACATCAGGTTTTTCTTCCTGTAAGAAAGGAATTAGAGCTGGGAGATGTAAGGAGTCCAGGATACGCTACACAGGGAATCTCAAACTGACTCCCGTGTTTCAGAACCCTGCCAAACTCACCCTCAGTAAGATCCATGTATACAAGAAAAGCTGCATGCACCTGAGCGCTGTCCTCAATCTGCAGGTCCTTCATCTGCTGGTACTGACACACACACACACAGATTACTCACAGTACGTTCCTGGCAGACTCCCTGCCTGCACACACAGAGCTGCTCTCACACTCACCGCGGGATGCTGCAGGATCCAGTTCGGAGGAGGACGTTTCTCTCCGCCTGACGCTCCCGACATGTTCGTTACTAAACAAAGCTGCAAGCGATCACCGGCTCAGTTACCACTACATGACGCCATGCTGTTGTAACGGCACGCTCTCACCCAGTGCGACTGTTAAAATCGTCCGTGCGGAAACGTTTTTGTTGTCCGTGCAAAACACGTACGCAGACAGGAGACCGCTCTCCTTTCTATGGGGCGCCGTTTGTAAAGTGAAACATGCTGAAATTAACGGCAACATTTTTCCACATTTAGCTCAAAACAAGTCATTTTTTACAACATTTAGTAAACCGGAGGTTTTCGGGAAGCTTTTATTTTGGTATTTCCGTTGATCCGTACAATAAATTTGCATATTAGCCTAAACATTTAGATTTAACATTTAACATTTAGATTTAAATATAATATTTAGATTTAACATTTAGATTTAATATTTAACATTTAGATTTAATATTTAACATTTGATGAAAAGTTACAAATATTTTACTAAATGTTGTAAAAAATTACTCGAAAAAACATGTTTTTGTAAGGTTTTGAGCTAAATGTGGAAAAAATGTTGCCGTTAATTTCAGCATGTTTCACTTTACAAACGCGCCCCATACCTTTCGGGGTCTGTATTCAAGTCGGTCATTTCTATTCATCATGCTAGTCCTAAAATTAACTTATAGGTAAATACTGGGCAAAAGTTTTGAGCCACACATCCTTTCTTTGTATTTTGCTTCCGAGGAGACTGACATTTCTGTTATTTTGAAAGTGGTCCTAACAAGACTTCCCCAGACTCTCTGAAAAAATTAGCAGTTTTAATTTAATTTTATGTATGTATGCAAAATATAAAAAGATGAGTGGTGACTCGGGACTTTTGCTCAGTACTCACTAGTTCCTGCATCGTTATAATTACTTTACGTATTACTGACATCTAATAAACTGACTTCCACCAACCGATCTTATAGAAAGAAAGAATAAAAACTGCACTTACAGCTGCCAGATGACTTTATTCATTTTAGCGAGACATTATCTCATCGAAAAATAATAAACAGTAACATTAATGGTGATATTAAATCTGCAGACTCGCAAAGCCTGGTGATCTTTAGATGTATGAGTGCCACTGCCACAAACACTATTAGAGACATTATTGTTAAATGACCTGGAGCCTCTTATCCACACACTGACAGAGACATTACGATAATTCTGCTTAATGTGGTTGATTCCGTAACCAGAGTCTTTATTCAGTCTTTGATCACTTTTTCATTGAATCATATTTTGTCATTTTTGGTTTCGCAATCAGAGCCCATGCATCGCTCCCGTGTCACTTGCTCTCTCTTCACCCTTTCCTCTTATACACAATAAATTCTCCTGAAACCAAGAACCTGTGCTTAAAAATAGATTTACTGTATTCCGGTGTTTAATGTCAGTTGTGTGTCCAGTTCACAGTTTACAGTTCTACGAATACTCCACCTTAAAAACAAAAATCCAACAACATTTATTGACATCATTTAAGGCTGGGGAAACTGGAAAGCCACTTATTCGCCTGAAATCTGAAACCAGTCTTAGACCAAAGGGAGAGGATGTCATCCATAGCATTAATGCTACACTGACAGCTGCGAATGGCAAGTGTGACATTTGAAAATCTCATAAATGTGAGCACACATTTTATCCGTAATAGTAAAAATGCCCACAAGATTTCTGGATTTCTGATAAAACTGGTACCAGTTGGAAGTTTTTTTTGACAGTTTGAAACTGGGTGCTGATGAGTTAAGTTCCAGAGGAGCACAGCAGACAGACCTGGCTAAGAGAGCTCAATCACTGGCTGGAAGGTGAAGCTTGAGAAGTTCTCGTGCATATTGTCATACTGGAAAGTCCGGCCTTCTGGTAGGTAGTGAAGAGCATATGAATCTGAGAAATGCAGATTCATAGTATAAGGCTCTTTTGGGATAATTCTGTTCTGATCATTTGTGCGCTGGAAAAGCCATTAAAATATGTTTTTAAAAATGTATTTGCTTGCTCACATTTTTCACAGTCCTCCTCTCAGCTGCAGGCTGTGGCTATAGACATTCAGACGGTGACTGTGACTATAGCTGAGGTCGTCTGCTTCCTCTGACACTGCAACATCTGGAAGCACGTGCAGACTTAAACTGTGCACTGAGGACTTTCATTGTTAAAAACAGCTTCCCTATAGTCAACAGGGATGGACTTAAAATGATGATGGCTGCTGTCGCCCTCTAGGTGGTGCAGCAAGAACTGCAATAGGTGCCCCCCACCGCCCCCGCGAGCTTCTGAGGAAGTAGGATTTCGACATGTGGCTCATCATGAGTCCCAAATCCACCTCCTCTGTGATATGAACTCTGAGGATGTTTACGTGTGCCATGTTGAACTCACTGCCTGGGCTGCGGCCCCATTTAACTCTACTCATTTCCTTTCCTGTGTGGTGTGTGTGCTTTTTCTTCTGAGATGGAACGCTGTCTAGTCCCAGCTTCAGATATCAATAAAAATAATATTTGTGTACAAACCTTCCTGGAGTGTCGGTGTGAATTCTTTTTTAAAAGGGGACGAAAAAAGAAAACGTTTAAGAGCCATAATTATATAAACAGACCAGCTGATCCAGAGTCAAGTCAGAAGTTGTTTGAGGACTTCCTAGTAATCCTGGCTTCCACACCTCAAGACTGGCAAATCATAGTGTATGAGTTTTTCCAAAATAAAGTTTGCTTAGGAACAATATATTGTGTGTAGCCATGATTAAACATCCAGCCAAGTTTAAGTGATAAATGCCTGGAAGTGCTCCTCAGAGTTAACATGCAGGAACATATGGCAATGCAGAAGGGTGGCTGTCAAGAAGTCATTCTTAAGGAAGGAAAACAGGGAAAAAAGGCCGAAATATGCCAAATTGCACAATAACTGGTCTGGAAATCAGTGGGAACAGGTGCGATGGAGAGATTACTCTAAATTTACAAGTTTTGGTTGAAATCATTGTCATTGTGTATGGAGGAGGCCAGGAGAGAGCTGCAACAGTGGGCGTCTACAGCCATCTGTAAAACACGGTGGAGGCTCTGTCATGGTTTAGAGCTGCATTTAGTAGTGTTGGAGATCCTGTTAATATTGATGGAATTATGAATGCAGAAAACTTTTTAAGGTTGACGGTGACAGAAACTGAGAGACTATATATAACCTACATTCAACCTTTGTTAGAGCTATAACGGAAAATGAAACAACGGGACCTCTTTTTTTTTTTAACTATCTTTACAATAATGTACTTCACAAACTGCTTTGAGACTTACTTTGAACGCACCAAACTCTGTGTGTTCAGGTGTGACGTGTCCTCTGCTGCAAAAGTGCTGAGAGCATTGTACATAATGGAGTCAGTAACATGGCCCAACCTATATTTGTGTGGGGCTCTAATTATGGGATACTGATAATATATAGCATCATAGTTTCCTTTCGTGTTATGTAAAGATCTACTTATAGGGAGAGAAGTATCTTTATTAAAACATGAATTCCAAGTCTATTATTTTCTGTTTTATTTAATCTGGTGTGATAACTGTAGTAATGACAGTCAGTTTGTTTTATTAGATAAAGGCAAGAAACATAGCTGTTATAGATGCTGTGTTATAGAAGTCTATTATAATTATATTATAAATATAAAATCAGCAGTTAAAGGAAGCAGATGTTTTTGCGTGGCGGCGACACTATGAAAATGCATTATTGGAGTGAACTATGCCAATTCAAGAGAAAAAGCTCTCTTGGAGACAAGAAGGAGTCCTTGATCATATACTACAACTCCTCTCCTCACAGTAACACCACATTTAATACCACGTTCAAATGCCATGTTAGCTAGAGCACTGAGTCACGGGAGGTACACTGCTTTGCTTAAAGCCACCTGAACTGTGACCTTTAATTGAGGTTTCTGCTCACTGAAATAGTTGACATTTCATAAAGTATGACATGCTCTTTGAAAACCTTCAGGGAAATACTACAGTCATATACTGCTATTAACCTATGATTAGCATGCCTATTAGCATATTAAGCTATGTTTTTAAGTGTAGTTGAAAGTAGCTTTAGCATCATAGTTTTTGAGAAGTTATTGCTACATTTGAGTTGTGTTGTAGTTCATTTATAGCATAAAGATAAATGTTTAACAAATCTGCTGATTAACCTGGAAAAAAACATATTCTGTAACAACAAATGTGCTTGAGTTTGTATACAATACATGGACTGTATGTAGGTACGCGTATGTAGATGGAGTTATGATATATTCAAAGTGAGCATCAGAATGGGGAGGATGGTTGCTGGTGCTGGACGGTCTGAGTATTTCACAAACTGCTAATCTACTGGGATTTCCCCCACACAACCGTCTCTATGGTTTACAGAGAAGAAGAAAATATCCAGTGAGCTGCAGTTTGCTGATGCTAGAGGTCGGAATAGAATGGCTTTAAGCTGATAAGAAGGTAACAGTAACTCAAACAAGCACTTATTAAAGTCTGTGAGAGACCATCTCTGAACCTTGAAGCAGATGGGCCACAGCAGCAGAAGACCACAGCAGTTGTCACTCCTGTCAGCCGAGAACAAAATGAGGCTGCAAATTACACAGGCTCACCAAAATTGGATAAAAATTAGAAAAATATTCTGTTGTATGTTGAGTGTCAATTTGTGCTGTGACATTTGGATGGTAGCTTTTGGAATAAGAAACACAAAAGCATGGATGCATCACATCTTGTATCAACAACTCAGGCTGGTGATATTTTCTTGGCATACTTTGGGGTACAAACTGAGCCTTGTATGAACACCAAAGCCTACTTGCCAAAATCCATTCCTTTATGGCCACAGTCTTTCCATCTTCTGCCGGAACACAATGTCATAAATACTCTCAAACTTGTTTCTTGAACAATCTTGAGTTGAGTTCACTGCACTCAAATATCCTCCACAGTTAACAGATCTCAATCCATTAGAGCACCTTTGGGATGTGGTGAACCAGGAGATTTTCATCACGGATATGCAGCCAACAAATCTGCAGCTCAGTTCTATTCAATTCAATTCATATAGCACTAAATCACAGCAGAGGTCATTTCAAGGTGCATTACATTGTAAGGTAAAGATCCTACAATAATACAGAGAAAACCCCAACAATCAAGCGACCATCTCTGGACGAGCACTTGGCAACAGTGGGAAGGAAAAACTCTCTTAACAGAAAGAAACTGCCAGCAGAACCAAGCTGGGAGAGGGGCAGGCATCTGTCCCAAACAGCTTGGGATGAGGGGAGGAAGACTATAATCTACAGGGAAGGTTTCCAACACCTTGTTGAATCCATGCTACAAATAATTAAGGGCGAATGAATGAAAAGGAGATTTGCAAAGTGCACCTATTAAAGTGGGTAGTGAGCCTGTTTATCCCTAAAGGGAGGGTTGCTCATAATATCATTTTAGTGTGAAAGGCATTAACTTAGTTAGTTGGATACTAGTTAAAATATAATATTTTAAATCTTTTTAGGCGAGTTAATAATACCCTAAATGGTCCGCAGAACAAAGCACATTAGGACCATAATTCATGTAACATATTTACTATCAACAACGAATAATTAGGAAGCTGATTTAGATCTCAAATAATGGCAAACTACTGGTCATACAGAATAAGCGCTATATAATACAGCCAATGGGCTACTAATAATTCACACTAACTAATCCACCAGTGTGTGAATGTGAGTGAATGAATAGTGGAATTGTAAAGCGCTTTGAGGGTCTCGAAAAGCACTATATAAATGCAATCCATTATTATTATTATTAATACTAATAATATGCAATAGCTAACAGTTATCACTTGTAGCATACAATACAGTATTGCTAAGTTATTTATATAATTTACACCGTCTTCATTAGACAGATGAAAAAAAAATGCACAAATAAAAGATGAACTTAATTTTTATTTCTTAAAAATAGCACAGGTCAAGCAAACATTGGAAACATTTAATATTAGTACTGTTCCATATCACAAAATGAGTTATGAAAAGAATAATTAAACCACACAAACCATATAAGTTTTTCGATATGTAATAAATTAATCAGCATAACATAAGAAACAAAACCATGCTTTGTACTTCTGTGTCGCACAGGAAATATTGAAACTCCAATGCCGAAAATTTAAGACACCTGAGAATATAAATATCAAAACAGCTTGCTGCAGCAATTATTTAGTTCCACGGTTCCTCCACATCTAAAGCTTTGATAAGAGGACTTTTTAAAAAATTACATTAATGTAAAAATTAGCATCAATTTAAAAAAAAAAAAAAAAAAAAGAACATCCATTTCTGTACAATGTGCATATCTGAGATAGTGTGGTGACAAGAAAAAAAGAAAATGCCTTTTTGCCCCCAGCTCTTGGTGAGGCGGCGCAGCAAAAATTAAATCCGAAATGGACTCAACTCCAAGCCACATTCAGTGATGTGAGCAAACAGATTTTGGATTGAACATATTCAATCATCATTCTCAGTGAAATGACAGTCTGCAAATATTTTTACTTTGTATTTAATTGCCCCCTTTTTCAACTTCTGCTCCAGCGAGTAGTGAAGTTTAACCCTTTGTAGATCTGAGCTTTAATGACTATGGAGATTAAACTGCTACTGTCTATTCACAACAACAGGTCACTGAGGAAAAGAAGAAGCAGCTACACAGGTAGTAAAGGTGTTGCATATTGAGTCAGTAAGGACGAGGGTACGTAACAGGCCATCTGGCTGATAAAAACAACTCTTTTCTTAAAAATCCAAGGCTCGATGGTTTTATAGGAATTTCTGAAAGACTGGTTGGATGGATTTTACACAGACACTGCAGAAAAAAAAACAACTGTTTTGACTGTGAGGTATGTTCTTCTTGTGACAATATAGCTTGAGAGTCTATATCAGACGCGTTTGCTCCTCTGATAAACAGTCCACTCGTTCAAGGTCACTGCCAGCAGCAACCGAAAACTTTCAAAAGCTCGGCATTCACTTCAAAGAAAACAGCTCCAATTAAAATGAAATCGACGGGAAAACGAAGACGGCGTGACACGAATCAGCAAGACAATCGCGCCGATCTTAATGTGGAGGAAAGCGAAACAGATCTGGGGAAGCCAATCCCATCTAGACACATTACACAACAAAAGAGATGGCCTGGATGACTGAGAAAACACAAAAATAAGGAAAGGAAAAGGCAGGGTTTTTTTTGTTTTGTTTTTTTAAAAACCACTGGTTATCAACACAAAGTTCCACAGTGCCCACTTGGAGTAACACAGTAACAGTGCAAGCCATTACACTATCCAGCAAAATATACCTGTGAGAAAAAAGTGCTTATTGCATAATGAGTTTCTGTTATGCGCCTGCAAGAGGGCACACATACCTATACAATGATCCAACTGTAAACATGGTGCAAAGTAGTTATGACATAGTTTAAGGCTTTCAAAGTTTCCTGAAGAAGTGTTCACTGAGTTAAAGGAATATGTCCATAAGCGGGACAAACAGTGGAAATATTAAAAAAAGAAATAACACATGCACACACACACTCTCTATTCAGACCTGGACACTACAAGTGGGTCATAAGTACATAAAATACATTACAGGTTTGACTGATTTGGTAAATGGTGGATCTAATATTTTGGATGGGTTCATTCCTGAAATCGAAACTGATCATTTCATATAGATTTAGGTGCCAGCGTCCCTAAATCTACCGAACAGGTTCCGATCAAATCCACATTTGTGTATCACTATTCAAATCAAACACAGGTGGAACTTTTATCATCAGGGATGCACTGATATACAAGCAAAAACTGTGACTGGCCGATGACCGATATAAGACTGAATCTACCGATAGTTATCTGTTGTGTCAAATTAACTGGGATCTACTTTGTTTCCAGGGCATAAAAGAGTTCATAAACAACAACAAAAACTAAACACAAGAGTAGAAAAAATACTGGGCTTGGATATCGGGGAAATTTTGTGTTTTTCCGACATTGGAACCGACCTGGAATTTCACAATCAGTGCATCCCCAAGTATTATTAATGGCTGCTTCAGTGACACGACTGCACAGCCCACATTTATAATGTGTAGATGAGGGGAAAAAAAAAAACGTTCCACTGATCTAATCTTCTCAGAATTTGTTTTTGGTTTCCACATAATCAGTTACAGTAAGATTTTGCCCCACCCCTCTCCCGATGCTACTCATAAGACTCTGATTTATCTGCTGTTAAAAGAAATAACTGGCACGTGTCTATATTTTGTCATCTTTCTCCCTCGATGAGGAAGTGAATGCTTTTACTTTGAAGGCAGCAGGCTTAAAAACAAAACGAAAAAAAAAATAAATTAAAAAAAATCAACTTGCATACAAAACATTTCTCATTTCTGTCAATACAAAAAAAAAAAAAAAGGTAAATCTAAAATAAACCGCACACACCAACACTCACAGGCAATGCCATTCTATCAAGCATACGTACTGTATGTTACCCCTAATATAAGGACTACAATTCATCACGTGTATTATTCTGCTAGTAGCATTACCATTTTTTTTCTACATTAAAAGCTTAAAGCTTATATACATTTGCATCAGGTTTAGACATAATACTGCTGTGTATTATGTGTCAGCATTTCATTGATGATAACTGGTGGAGCCTTAATGATGGCGTGCAAACAACTCTTCTACATTGAAATTCGATCCACTTTCAGGCTAAAATGAGTATTTGATCTACACTTGAATTGGATATATGTGAAAAAATATTGACTTCAACGGAGATGGTTACTGAAGCCGTATTAAAAAAACATGAAGGAATGTGTCACCGCTAGAACTTAATATCAGCAAAGCTACAAACAAACAAAGATTTTTAACAAGCGTCTATCCATCGCCTCACTATCTAACATCCCAATATTGTGCTACTCATGGTAAATAAAGGTTACTAACAAGGTAGAAATGAACCACAAGAAAACCAGAGGATTATTTGGCTGATGATGATGATGAATGTGCAGATTTGTACAGACAATAATATAAAGAAATCCCTGCAATCTGTGAAAGTGTTTCAGTTTGAGACGATGTTGTTACCTTCAGGGTTGGGTTTGATTTTAATCGACTGAAATCTGCTTCGCGATTCTCGTTCTTATCGAATCCTGAGATCAAAATTTTACGAAAGGCAGAAAAAAGAATTCCTGTGATAAACGTATGCTGCCATCAGGTGGATATCCACAACGAGGTATTCTTGATTTGATTTTTTGGTTTAAACGAAATACAATATTTGTGCTAGCTGTGTGTGTTTCACTTCTATGGCAGTTAAAACCTACTGATTTTTATTTCAGCAGGCTATGTTGCAAAACACCGTTTAGTACTTTTCCAAGGCATGCTGGGACTTTTGCAACTTTTATGTGATATACCTGGCATTAAATTCTTGGGATCTCATCCACAAAACTCTTTTGTGGTCTAATATCACTGCTACTGATGCAGGACAGTAAAAACTACATTCTCAGATCATCCTGCAGTAAGTCTACCTTCATGCCTCTAACTTTCCTTAACTGCAGTGATTACATTTCACTCTATCATTATTGGGTTTTCTGAGGCTTAGCCTAGTCTGCCATACTGTAAACATCACACACACACGCTCATGTAACTGCCGATGCAAATGGAAGCACAGTAGGTCCAAAGTCTTGCTTTCAGGAAACGACAAGTGGAACCAAAAGCCGCATTTCTTAACGAGTCCCCGGTTCTCTTAGGTTCGTAACAATTTTCAAACCCAACCCTGGTTGTTGTTGAGTGGGTGGACAGTGTTCATGTGACTCAACTGTGTGGACACAGAGACGCATCCAGCTCTGCGTGTGTATGTTTGTGTGTACGTGCACATTTGTTTTTAGTGCAACACAGCAATGCTAAGTCCTAACTAGTGGATCTGATTGTAGTCGGTTCACTTGAAACTAACGTTGACCGTCTTGTGCTCCCGTCAGTGCACAGCAAACCCACGCCACCCTAATTGTGCACGTCCGGATCAGAAGCTGAGGACGCGCCCCTGTTGCGCCCCAACATGGATGGCTTGAAGTCGGGATGACGGCGGGCGTGCTTGATCAGGTGGTCGCTGCGCATGAAGCGCTTGTTGCACAGCGGGCACTGGAAGCGTTTTTCCCCTGTGTGGGTGCGAGTGTGGCGGGCGAGCTCATCGGAGCGGGCAAACTTCTTCACACAGTTAGGCCAGACGCACGGAAAGGGCCTCTCACCTGGACACGAAGGCAACAGAGAGCAGAGAGAAATCAGTCGCCAGGTTTGCAGAGAAAGCACACAAGACGGTGTTTCATGACTAAACAGACAAACACACGGGAACAGAAATGCTACTCCCTTCTCTCTGACGAGAATCGGTTTTACAATAAACAACTGCATACATAAAAGGAAACAAAAATGCACTATTTTCACTGATCTTTGATCTATGATTGGTTAAGGTGCAAATTTCTGCAACTAACAGCCTAACTATGAAATAAAACGTCAGAAAAAGTGAACAGTTCCTGCTGCCAAAAATGCCCCACGGCCTCGGGTCATTAAACCTCCACATTATTCAATAATGTATAAAAAACAAATGTTTACATGTGAAAAGGTAAAACCATGAAGTACGGATTGAAAATGTCAAAGTAAAAGCTGACAAAATTTAAACTCATGGACTGGATTAATTCACTTTCGTGTCATTTCAGTTCGCACGTGTGCTTTATTTTGCCTCTAATACATCACATCAAACTCATTCTTCATATCTTTTGTGTAGTCCTCAGATATAAGTCGCTGTTGAAGCCCACATTATTCTGTGCTTTCAAATGAACTAGGAAGGGAAAAACAGGTTTTGTATGCTTACAGTTTGTGTTATTGCACAATGAAGGAATCTGTTAATCTGATTACTTAAATCAGATCGATTTAAACACAGTGACACAAATGTAACACCTGCATTACCACTTTTCACGTATATTTAGATACGTGAAAAAAAGATATAGGATGTAGATGGCTAAGATTAGCCTTCCTGGGCTACTACTAGGCTTAATCTCCGGCAGGCAACACGAGTCAAACCCAGGATAAGCGAGTGGGATGCTCGGTGCCATTTGCAAGATCACAAAGCCTGGCCACGTTGTTGCTGCAGAACTCTGTGGGCGTTCCCACAACACCGTCTTTGAGCCGTTTCCTGCCCTTAATCCATTTGCGCCTGCTCAGTGACACTGGACACGCCAAATCCAATGATTTGCGAGAAAAATCACACTTAAAGTCACTAATAAAGTTACGCTATCGTTCTGACGGATGAACTATTCACAACCAATCTGCCTTTATTACATAATTAAAACACATGGGTGAGGTGTATGGTGACGTGTAATTACGTATTCACTCAGAAAACACCCCAAATGCGTTGAAAAACCTATATATGGCAAAGGGGTGGCGCATCCAGAACTGGATATCAATACATTTGATCAATAATTTACACATCGCGGAGGATTGATTTCAACTTGTCAGCATACGTGAGGGTGAGAGTGTGATGCCCAGAGAAAAACTACACAGCGCCAAGCACTTGCTGAGGCCTTTTACGTTGTCCCACTATCATTTTCAGCGCTTTCAACTTTAAGGTTTCGTCTTACGTTCATTTCATATGCAAATCCAGCCGAGAGGAAGACTTTCGTCACAGGTTTTAACGTCCAGCCCAGTTCTTTTGTTGGTTTACTTCTTTGTCAGACTCCGAGGGGAGCGTTTCCCCCTTTGTTTGGCTAAATTACTTTAACAAGTTCTAAAAAGAAAAAAAAAATCATAAAGAAGCAGCCAGCAGGCACGCTTACAGTAGTTAGTGAAAGGCACAGCACTCCCACCCCTCATATAGGTCTGATTAAACGATAAAACCGTCTGCTTACATGGCACCGAGGAAAGCAGAAGTTGGGGGTACAAAGTTGAGCTATGCCAAGGGTCTAGCTAAGGCTGTGTAAATACATGACATGTGAACTGCTGACATGACCGATGTGTTGTGGTCGTTCCCCTCCATACCTGTGTGCGTCCGGATGTGTGCCTTCAGGTGGGAAGATTTCCCATAAACTCTGTCGCATCCGTTAAAAGTGCACCGGTGTCGCTTCACCCCTCCTCCTGCTCCCCCGGCCCGCTGCTGGTGCTGCTGTCCGGGGACCGGGGTGGCGGTGGGGGTCATGGTAGGGGTGGTCGGGTCGGACAACGTGGTGTAACCGCTCTCCCCACCACACGAGGAGTTGCTGTTCTCCGAATAGGCCGACATGGGGCGGAACTTGCCGTGTAGGTCGGTGAGGATACCGGCCACCGCCACCACGTTAGCTCCCTCCAGCCTCAGCGTGTCCCGCACTTCCCTGTCCTCACTCGACCCTTCGGGCTCCCCGGGGAGCAGGCCCACCGAGGCAGGCTGGTTGGCGGGGGCGACCGGGGTGGGTCTGTGTAGAACAGGACCGCTAGATATCGATACCAGACACTCGGCAGCGAAATAATCAGACGACGCAATCAGCGACATCGTTATCTACTTTGCTTTGTTGTATTTAGCTAAAAAACAAAAAACAAAAACAAGAGTTAAAAAACAATCGACCAGGAGGGGCTAACGGTAACGTTCGTCTGATCCCGACCTCGTTTTCATCAAACTGGACGAACAAACCGCTTCCAGCAGAGCCTTGTTACCGCCATACAGCGTCTCAGCAGCTTGAGAATCACTGGATAAAACAAAGAAACGGCACGTTTACATGCAATAACACACTAAGACCGTGTTAATTCTCCCGGTCCAACATGCGTGCCCCTCACTGTCTGACGGTTCATTGTGTCTGAGCCTCCCAGAAGCCGGTCAAACCTACGCCCCCTGGTCCCGGACTGACGATGCGTTCGGGCTCATCGGTGAACGCCTTTTGGTGGCGTACACTGGTACAAATGTCTACAAAGCTCTGGATAATTCTCTGATTTTGTTGTTACAGATACCCACATCCGTGTCATTTAACAGATATGGCAAACTCACCCATGTACTGAAGATAAAAACTGACATAATTTGAAGATATCATCGTGTAGGTACACCTGTGAACGTGTCATTTTTTTAAACGCTAAATCATACTTATGGCTATAAAGGTAACAAGCTAAATAGTTGTGCAAAGTCATGCCTGAAATTTGCGGCAAAAGGCGGTTAATGTCTATATTTTTTTACAGGAAGTTGTAAAATACGATTTTTCAGAGTCTTGAATGCCGCGCGGACCAGAATCTCTCAGTGACTGACGTCGCAGCACGGGCGTGGACCGCGGGGTTGGGTGCATCGTGGAAAGTAGGTGGCACTGGAAGCCTGCCTGTTAAACGATGGGGGAAGGAGATGGGGATGAAAGGCGTGTTGTATAATTTAGTTTGAGCTCAGTCTGAGAATAAGGAACGTGGCCGAGTGGTGGGGGTGAAAATAATTCTGTAAAAACGCCATCATAGCTGCCAGAGCCTCTACTTCCCCACCTGCTTGTTATCCATACCACACAAACACTAGATGTCCCTATTTTCATGCGTTAACTACTCTCAGCTGTGTTTCTTTGTCTTCTGAAAAGTTTGTAGATCAGCTTTTCAGTTCACTAACAAGTGTTTAGTGTATAAGTATAAGGAAATTATTCTTCTGAAAGTTCTTTTGCCTAGGTTAGCACTCCTGTCTGATATATATGTGTCAGAAATGTGTGTGGCTAAAGGGGGGCATGGGATGGCACCACTCCCATCTAAAGTTTGATTACTCCTCCCACTAGTAGCTACGCGAGCTGTGCAAAAGTCTTCCGCCACCCCTCATTTCTTTTTATTTTGCTTCAAGTGAGCCAGACTTTCTTCTCTTGAGCAGTAGTTCTCCAGGATGCCTGAAGGTCATTCAGAGTTATTCTTTGGACAGTGGCTGCTTTTCACTCATGTTCAGTCCAGTCCTTGTACCTTTCCATTTTTAGAGGAATGTTTTTTGTTTGTTTAAAGCTACTTAACACTGACCTATGAATCATCCAAGCACGGAAAAGGCAACGAACACAAGGGATGAACCCGTGTTCTGTGTACACATAACAGGCAACTTAGCAAAGAACCAGTTTTAAATTGTATCTTTTGACACTTTGTTAGTAGCAGCCTATCACAAAAACATAATTTGTTACCATTCCATTAGTTAGATCTATAAAAAATGCCAAAGATAACAGAAAATAGTATTTTTGCACTAACAAGGTGATTCCCAAAGAGCTATTAGCTAAAAGCTTGCCCTATCTCAGGATGCATAGTGTGTTCAGGCCTAAAAACCTACAGTAGATGAACAATATCTGAAAGCATGTCCTTCAAAAATAGCAAAGTCCAGCAAAGGCCTGATGCAGGAAATGAGAGATGCAACTACTCCTTCAGTTGATCCATCTACTGTTCATTGAAGCTTCATCAGAAATGGTCTCACTGGAAGGGTGGCTGTCAAGAAGCCATTCTGAAGGACTGGAAACAAGGAAAAAATGCTGAGATATGCCAGATCACAAAATAACTAGACTGAAAATCAGTGACAACGTGTCTGATGGAGTGTTGAATCCAAATTTGAAAATGTCAGTTCGAATTATCATCAATATGTACAGAGGAGGTCAGGCGAGAGTTACAACAGTGAGTGTCTATAGTCATCTGCAAAACATGGTGGAGGCTGTGTCATGGTTTTGAGTTGCATTTCGGTCAGTGATGCTGAGATGTGGAGATCTTGCTAAACTTGATGGACTTATAGAATGGAATTAACACAGGAAAGTACCATCAGGTATACAATCTGGAATCTGTTTGAGCACGACAATGATCCCAAAAACACTGCCAATGCAGTAAAGCATACCTGGGTAGAAAAACACACAATGGCACACTATCAGTCATGGATTGGCCTCCGCAGAGCCCGGACCTCAACATTATTGAAGCAATGTGGGATCACATTAACAGAGAACAGAACAAAAAGCAGCCAACATCCAAAGAAGAGGCCTGGAGGACTATTCCTTAAGATTACTTAAAGAAATTACAGGAAAGCTGTGTTGAAAAATAAAGATGGTCACACCAAATATTGACTTTCAGGCTTGTTAGAGGCTTTCAAAAAATGCCATACAGAGCTTTGAACCACACCCTACCAATTTTAAGTGGTTTGGTATTTATATTTCTTACTTAGTTACCTGTGTGCCGCCCCATTTTAAAAATCCTGCAAACACCCCAGTCTCCAACTCAGTATCCGTGCAGCTGCCAGCTTTGCAAAGAAATTCTCTCTTTACGTGGTTCATGTCTTATGTTTGTCCAAGTCAACAAGGGTGTAAGAAAACTTGATGTTTTGTGAGGCCCGGTGTTCTGTCAAGTGATTGGCTCAGTGAATGTTTGTAGCTTCAGTCTTGGAAGGTATTTCCTGATTGGTTGCTGTGAGCAGTATGGGTCACAGAGGAAGCCCATGTACAAGCCTGGTCATTCAGTGGCTGTGAACAGTGCTTGGTTTTCATCTCACTCATATGTGGAGGATCGGAGGCAGCCAGACCTGTAGTGGGTTGCTATGGCAGTATTGTTGTTACTCTTCAATGGTGTACTTATTTTTCTCCTGCTACATGGTAAGTTTTATGGTTTGCTTTGTTATATTAGTTCTTGAAGAGTGAATTCATTTTCCAGTCAAAACAGGGTTTGGCTGTAGTAGATGTTATGTATAGAAGTTTGACAAGGGCTGTAATGTTCTGTCGATATGCCTGAGATGTTTTTTTTCCTTTTCAGTAGGTGATTGCCTACAGGGGAAACCAAATCTCTGTGATTTAAGTTGTTCTGGTAAGATCTTTGTTACTTAGTCTAATGGATCTCAGATTTATGGATGCATGCACACTGACAAGGAGGGTTTTTTCCCTCAAAATTTCCTTTTCAATTTTTTAATTGTGTTTTATTTGCTAAATTATTTTCACTAGGATTTCCTACCTCTGAATTACTCTATCAGAAAGGGGTGAGATACACTTACAGGTATAGCACGACAATTACCAGCACCCTTCACGGCTCCACTGGTGGCAGGAATGGTCTGGCTTTGGACTGTCTGGTTGATATTGACGTGGTCTCCAAGTGTCACCTAATGATGCAGGTCAGCTTTAATAAAATAGTTTTTGCAAAAAACAACAATAAAAACGCATTATTAAATAACAAAAAATCTGATATTTAATGTGCATGTTTGATCTCTACAGATAAGGAATCCACAGATAAAACGGCTTTCCCCTCAAAAGGAGCACTCTGTGCAGCATTTAAAAAGTCTGAGGTAAAGCCAATGTATAGATTTAATACAGTTTTCACAGATGATGGCGAGTGAATGAGTGCAGAATTCCTTCTCTTCTGTTTCCTTTTGCATGTGTGTGTATGCCATTCTGTCCGCTCATTTTGGAATGCTGCAGATGTTTTTCCTGTGAATCTGATTCCCCGTTCAGATGCTCCACTTGTCTGTGTTCCCTGGTCTTGTGGGGGCCTCATCTGGTGTTTTTGTTTCCCAGGGAGTCACTGGAGAGAACACGCCTCAAGTTCTCCCTCCAGAGGGGGAAGGTCACGGCCCTCTGTCTGCAGGAGGGGGAGCAGGTGTGGGCTCTGAACATTAAAAGGGCTCTACTGAGCATGTTCCAGACGTCCCCCATGGCTTCCAAACTGACATTAGAAAATGAGGTGGGTTAGTGGAAACCGAATTTGTTTCCATTCATTTCCTAAATATGCATGTATATGAAGAAATTCTTCCCAGGCGTATTTAACTTTCGTTCACTCTTTCTTTTCCTCAGACGGATGTGTACGGCACCTGCATCAGCAGGTACGAGAGGCGAGGACTCATACTGCTGAAGACCAGGGATCTAAAACAGTGCCATCAGTCCAGGCTGGCAAACTTCTGGCCTCATTCAGTTGCTCTGAGTGAAGACACAGTAAGATTAGGGATCTTTCTCAACAGTGTTTGGAAATGTTGATATGTCATTAATTAGTGACTGACAAAGTTGGGAATAAACATGCACATGGTGGTTATTTTATGGTGTAATTCCTGTAATTTGGAATGAATACTTCTAAGGAAAAGGCAGAAAAAGGAGTGATGGTGCTAGTCCTCTGCACAGCTGAATTAGAACATATATTAAAGTGTGCATTTGAGTCATATTCTAATGATAATGAGTTTGTTTCTTCTTTGTCTTTTTGTTCTTTTTTGCTAGTCAATGCATTTGGAGCTACAGTGTGCTCAGCGCCATGGCTCTGTAATGGAAGAGGTTAACTGTACTGAGGCTGTATCCATGATGACATGGTCCAGGACTACAGGGATGGTGAAAACCCAAACAGTGTCTAAGCTACTCTTGCTCAGAGCCCAGCCAGGAAGTCCTCTAGGAGCAGGTCAGAAGACTCTGCAGTCACCTTAATCGAATCTAATCCCACTCACCACCCTATGTCCCAAACATGTCACCTGTGTGAGTTAATGAGGGTTTGATAATGGCATTCATAGGAATGGGTCAGCACTGACTGCTATACCAAGCATCTCTCTGATTTCATGAAATCTTGGGGTTCCGTTACTCCACCCATGGCTGTTTGTTTACTGTTTTATAATACACTAACCCCATGTTTGCCTCAAAATGCTGTGAACTGTGGGTCTTTCCCTCACATGAAGTCTGCAGAAGCACAAAAAGTTTGGTAAACTGGGCTCAAAATGTCTGCTAAAGAACTCTCTTGCACTTGACAATTTAACAGCGTGAGCGCATCCATGGTCTTAGCCAGTGCGCATCTCTGTGGCATTGGCTCTTACCCTTTCAGAGACCTTGATTCGTGTTCTCCTCATTGTCCCTGCAGATTCCTTAGGCACTCGTGTGCCAGCTGACCTTCAGTTTGAGGATGAAGGAGCTGCAAGGCTGGGAAAAACTAGACCAGCAACACCACAGGAAGTTGGTCAGACTGTCAGGATGTTATGCAGCCTCACCTCAGACCCACAACTGGTAGGCCATAAATGCAGCAGGTCACAATCTTTTAATTATATCAATTATACTGCAGCCCTCTTCAGCAGTGACTGTGAATAGCTTACATTGACTGCACCATGTCAGATCATTGAAGGTGTGTTTGTATATGTAATTCATGGCTGGACATCCACTGAAGGTTTTGGTGCAATAGCTCAGAGAGTGATTACTATGAATATCCTTTCTAAAGGTTAGTCTTGCTCAGCCTGGCAACTTGTTTACATGGGAGGTTTATAAAGACTTTCCCCAGACCAGCGGTTGGCAACCTGCGGCTCCGGAGCCGCATGCGGCTCTTTAGTCCTTTAAGTGCGGCTCCGCATGGTTTGGGAAAATAAATTAGAAGTATTTAGCTGAAGTGCATTTTATTTATGTTAGTTTGGAATATTTGTGATATTGAAATATAAAAATAAAAATATATTCTATTCTATTCTATTTTTTCATCGCTCAAAATAAGCGTCACACTCGCGGAAGCCGGTATACCCGCCGAAACGCCGTGCATTTATCGAGACTTTCCACTCCAGGTAGGTCAATTATGGATCTTCGGATCAACATTATGTCAGCAGCTATTCTCCACCGTGAACTATGTTAAAAACAAACACCGCTCACGCCTCACAGATGGCAGTTTACAGTCCTGCGTAAAGATGAAGGTGACTTCATACAGCCCCGATTTGCAGACGCTGTGCACAGAGGTTCAGGAGCAGAAGTCCCACTGTAAACATACCACGGCAGACCCGACGATGTCTCCATGAACATGCTTTTCAGCGTCTCTTTATTGACCACTTTTAACACACGGTTTCTGTACGCATACAGCCCGACACATACCAACACAACAGCATAGATGGTACAGACGTTAAGGCGACAAGGCGTGATTGCGGGTACCGCTTAGGTGCGTCCGCCTCCCCTGCAGCGGCGCTGCAGACCACGCCCCGCCACACACATTAACCAGGTAAAATACATATTTAGGCAGAATTTTGCAAATATCTGTTTTTAATTTTTTAGCAGCATAGTGCTTTTTTTCCAATTATTTTTTAAAAGCCAGGTCAAGGCTCCAAAAGCCCAAAGGTGATATAAGGGTGGCGGCTCACAACAGTTTTTGTTTGCTACATGGATCATTTTAGTTCAGATGGGTGTCTTTCCTTTTGTTATATTTCTTTAAGAGTTCAAAATGTGTTAATTACATAAATAAAATGTAATTTTCTCTTTCGCACTTCATGGATTTCATAAGCAACAAACCATAGTTGTTCACACAAAGCATAAAGGTAAAAAACAATATATACAGTGTTATCTTGATTTTAGATGTCAAAAAGTATTTGCGGCTCCCAGTGTTTTCCTTTGCGTGGAAACCGGGTCCAAATGGCTCATTGGGTGTTAAAGGTTGCTGACCCCTGCCCCAGACTCATTAAAATGATAAACTTATAGTGTGAAGATCAAGTGATTGGTTCACAGTTCTATAAGGGTTCATTTTTCTACTTTAACACTTTTGAAAAGCTGATACTTGACATTCACTATATGTTAGCAGCAACTTTAGTCCATATTATATATGTTTGGTTTTTCTGCTCCAAGGTATCACAAGAGTTTATTCAACTGGTGTTCCAGCTGAAAGATCTGACTATCTCTCAGCTCAAGACACTTTGGCAAGAAGCTTCTTTCAAGTGCCGCAATGACTGGTCAGTATATCCCAGAAGTTTTATAAATGAGTATCTTTTGGTTGCTCCTTGAGTTCCCTGTCAATCTACCGCCAGTAAAAAATTCTGTAAACATATGAGTATACAGAATCTATAGGCCAGGAACAACACTTTTGATACTGAAAGCTTTATGGTTCCTCTTTTCAGTCCATTTGTGGACTGAGTTCTTTTGTTCTCAGAGACTAGATCAGCAGACCACTAGCCCATGGGAGTCCAGATTGTCTCCACCATGACTATTGCACGTGTCAGTTAATAAAACATATTTCCCTTAACTGCTAGTTGGAGTAAAGCTAAAATAACAGCCAACTTAATTAGACAATATTCTGTGACTGAAATGACCCAGCGGGCCCAAGGACAGGGTCACCTCCTTGTCTATTAAACATATCAAATCTGGCCTTATCACAGTGGATTAATGATTTATTACTCACAAGAGTAACAGAAAGCAATTAGCAAGGAATTGCCAGTAAGGTGCGGCAAGAACAGATAGTGTGCAGTGTGGTTTAGTGCATGACTTCATGGCAATATAATATTATTACAATACTTTACTCAAGATATAATAATTTTGCAATTTTTTGTCATTTTCTGATATGCTGAGTATTGTAATAACATATGTGTGATTTATCACCTTTTTATGCAAATTATGTCCTCAAAGGTCAACTGTGTCCATGTCTGTTTTATATCTAATGAGATCAAATTCAGTTTGTTTGTTTTTACTGCAAAATGAGATGGTTACTAAAACCTTTCATAATTGTTGCTATAAGACACAATCAGTCTAATATCAATCTGTGTACTTTAAGGTTAACGGCCTTCCTGTTCCACAGGAATATAACCAGAAAACAATCCCCTGGCACCCAGCTGTGCTCATTTACAGTCTCATTCAGACTCATGGCAACATGCTGACAATCTGTCTGCATTTAGAAATCAGACAACAATTACAATCACTCTCAGACAACCACTCTGAGAGTGATTGCAGTAACTCCAAGTCCGACTGCAACTATTTGCAGAAAGGTTGCCTCCTATCAGGCGACCTGTGCAATAGCTTTGTAATAAAAAGTGATTCTGAGTGTGCAACACCAACAAGCTCTGGGCAACCATTTACTCACCACCCCGGAATAGGGAACACATTGAGTAGGCAACCACCGATTTTAAATGCAATGAGGTTGCTGCCCTATTTTAATCAGGGCACTCAGGCATTAGCTTGCTCTGAATTAGGAGGTAGCTTTGTCAAGCTAAGTGTTCCCAGTGCTGGATGCTTTGTTTTTGTTTTTTTGGCTGAACAGTTTACTAACTAACATAATCTCAGGATGGCATTGCATGAAATAAGCCATCTTGTTCATAGAATTCTCTGAGTATTTCAAATTATTTGATAAAATATTGATCTTTAGTGTCCCTGTACTGATACAATATCACCACAAAAAATATCACAATACTATGCTGTATTGATTTTTTTTGTCACACTCCTAATTTGTGAAATGTGAAATTTGGAACTTTGTGAGGAAGAATAATAAAAATGATGACCTAAAATATTTTGGTGCCCAGTGAAATGTCCAGTTAGTTATAGCTTAAGTTAAAATAATCAGGTATATATGAGCAGTTTGATACTGATGTTGATTAATTGTTTGGACAGGCAGCCGCTGTTGGATGCACTGCCGGCATGTGGATCTGAAAACTGCATCATATTACTGACTGACCTGATGAGGAACAAAGAGGTGGAAGAAGAGCAGGCTCTCTCTCTCCTTACCACAATAGCCCTCGTCCCTCATCCTTCGTCAAAGATCATCTCCTCCATCAATGTAGGAACCTTCTGATGACACTCATGATGACCTAAGTCTCTCATCAAAACTCACATGAAATAGGTTAGTTACCCAGATGTCTGCTCTTTGTGTTAGGCTTTAACAGAGCTCCCAGAGCTGCGGTCCAAGACTCTGTTGGCTGGATCATCTCTAGTCTATCAGTTGTGCCGGAGGTCTCAAAACTCCTGCACTGAGCTTTCTCAGGTACAGACCTTTATGCAGATCCTTGAGAAAACCCTTCAGGAGGGCTGTGAAGGAGAAGAACCCACTCAGGTGCAAGAGGTAATGCAGTGACCTAGAACTTCATCTCACTCTCCGTTTAATGCACAATGAATTGTGAGAGGATTTACATAAACAATGCCCAATTTGCATTTATTATGTTGCCCACCAGGTTCTTTATGCTTTAAAATCAGTGGGAAACACTGGTGTGTCTGCTTCTGCCTTCATTCCCCTGCTAAGCCGTTGCATGCTGAGCTCCTCAGCAGCCCTGCAGCTTAGGCTTGCTGCAATCCATGCCTTCAGACGCTTTCCCTGCTCAGCTGATGTGAGTTAATTCAGAGTTAATATTTAAGCCAGCAGTTGAATAAAATTGTGCTAAAAGATCATAAGAAACCACCCTTGGTGTTCTTTATGCTCACCATATTCTTAGACAAGCCTTCATGAGCTGTATGGTTAAGTGAGGCGATAATCAATTCCCTGTGAGCTGAGGTGGAGATGACAAGGTGAGGAGGTGAATAGGAGCCGAACGTCAGTACTGACAGAGATTTCCTTCCCTCAGAGGTCTGTGCTGTTGCAGCTGTACAGCTCTTCCCAGGAGGATACTGAGGTCAGAATCGCCGCATACCAGCAGCTCATGCGTTGCTCTGACCTGGATGTGTTTGAAGTGTTGAAGACGACCCTGAGGAGTGAGACTTCCAGTCAAGGTGGGGTTTGTGGAAGAGATGGCCGTAACAGCTTCTGCTATCAGAAATGTTTAATGGTGGAAAACAGGAAAATAGTGAAGTGCTGGACAAACAGCAGAATATTTGGTGGTCACTAAATCTCAGAATATTTCTTAGATATTCTCTGAATATAAATATTAGATCATATTTATCAATTTCCATATATCACATTAATACTGTATTCTTGAAAAAAGCTGTTTCATGTGGGAACCAAAGAATGAAGTTTTCAGCAGTGTGATCTACTCCCATCCCGAAGCAGTAAAGTCTGGGTCTGACCATTAAATGAAGATGCAGGTTAAAGAACTGTGAAGCATCTGTTTCTGAAACCAGAGACTCTGATGCACTTATCTTCCTGCTGAGCTGGACAAGTGGCGAGGGTCACAACTTCTCTTAGAGACAGTTTTCACAGTTCTGTGAAGAAACTGTTACATATAAAAAATAATTTTTTGAACATTCTGTCAAAAAACAAAACAAAGTCATTTAGATATAACCCCAAACTCTTGAGTGATGGCACAGATTGAATTCCTTTCTGTGTATCTTAGAGGCGCATGTTTGATTTATGTTTATTTGCTAGGATTTGTTAAGGAATGTAAGGGAATGCAATAATGTTTCAGACTTTTACTCGGCTTGTCTGTGACCTGGCATGTCTTGAGCTCTTCCCTTATTCTATTTCTCTAGTGGGCTCATTCGTGTGGAGTCACCTGACTAATGTCCTGAGGAGCGAGGACCCCGCAAAGCAAGCCCTCATTGAGTCGCTGCCCGACGACATTATCAGCAGAGATTTTGAAGCCGAGTTTTTAAAATATTCCTCCTATTCAGACTATACTGTCTCATCAGGTATTTCAATTTTAAAACTGTAACTCATTTTCATATATCTGCACGATACACTTCAGATTTGGAAGCAAATAAAATGAGGTGCTGAGCAGTGTCACTATACCAGGAGGGTGATAATGCATTTAAAGGTGCACAAATATATGTCTTCTTATATTACTTTATTTTCTTCTTTTGTATTTGTTTTAGCCGTCGGAATCAAGAATGTGGAAACATCTTTAATTTTCTCCCCAAAATCATTTCTACCAAGATCTGCTTCTGCCAACTTGACCGTGTATTTTCATGGCAGAGCCCACAACCTTCTAGAGGTGAGTTTAATGCACATCTTATCTTTTACACTTTACGGTCTTGAAAAGTGATATTTCGAACGACTATATTTTGTTCCCTGACTTTAGGTGGATCTTCATGTTGAAAATGCTGAACCATTTTTAAAGAGCATCTTTGGGCAGCAGCAGACAGAGAGAGAAAACGCAGCTCAAAGTGGAAAGCACGAGGCCAGGAGCACAGGGAGAAAGACGGACGATGGGCGTAGAGGAGAAAAAGAGACGTGTTTATCGAGCACGGACAGCTACCTGAACCAGGCCCGAGAAATGGTGAGGTCAAACTGTTAGTTTAGAGGTGTAAGTCATAACGTATGATCTGAGCTTGCTCAGGAAGATTTTTGTCTGAAATCCAAAGATACTCTGTTTATAAAAGCAGACCAATCAACTGTCAAACTCATCCCCTGACCCTTAATCAGTGGCAGGTCTACAGGACACTCTTCATACTCCCCGTACCTCTTTCCAGCTTTCAGTCTGTGTGTTTGCACTTGAAACGTTGTTGGTTGGTCCAACTAAAACATAAAACTTAGCACTAAAAACAAGGAAATTTGTGTTTGGTCGATTATTTCTTTGTTGTACTGATGCTTCTTAGCAATAAATCTTATATCATTGGAAAGCCTGTTTATCTGGCCTTAAATGGCGCCACATTCATAGGAAAACTTACAATTATGGGTTGAGCAACAGAGTCGAGTATGTAAACAGCTTATTCTGCTACTGGCTCTTGTTTATAGTGTTGGATGATTGAAGTATGAAGAAACAAGATATACTAGCAATTTAACAATTTATTCATTTAACAAACACGGGCCTCAGCAGCGTGTGGCCACACACTGCTGTGGTATGGCATCCATCAGCATTTGTCACAGGGCAGCCAGTACATGTCACAGATACAGATACACCACATCCAAGTGCTATATCCCATAAGTGTTGATGTTGAGCTCAGGACTGCAGACAGGCCATTCCATCCTCTCCACTCCAAAATTCTGCAGGTAGTCTCTGATAAACCAGCTCTGTGATGGGAAGCTTTGTCATCTTGCAGGATAAAGTTCAGTCCCAAACGCTGCACTTACTGGATTGAAAGAGAGCTGTCTGTCTCTAAACCCAGACAGCTTGAGGTTGCCCTATGGCACGGAGCTCTTTGTTCCAAATGTGGCACTAGTTAAGGGGAAATAAACAGGCTCTCCAACAGTATGAGATTTAGCATTAGTACAACAAAGAAATAATCAGCCAAACGCAGATGTCCGTAGTTTTTGTGCTAAACTTAAATATAGAGTCCAATGTAAAAGCTATCAATCATTCTGTAGTCTCCAGAAAAAGTGGAAATAATGAAGTGGTAATTTTAAATGAAATAAGGTGTATTCAGTAAATAAAAAAACAAAACAAAATGCTGGATGGATGGATGGATGGATGGATGGATGGATGGATGGATGGATGGATGATGGATGGATAAATGGATGGATGGATGGATGGATGGATGGATTGATGATGGATGATGGATGGATGGATGATGGATGGATGGATGATGGATGGATTGATGATGGATGGATGGATGGATGAATGGATGGATGGATGGATGGATGGATGGATGGATGGATGGATGGATGGATGGATGGATGGATTGATGATGGATGGATGGATTGATGATGGATGATGGATGGATGGATGGATGGATGGATGGATGGATGATGGATGGATGGATGGATGGATGGATGGATGGATGGATGGATGGATGGATGGATGGATGATTGATGATGGATGGATGGATGGATGGATGGATGGATGGATGAATGGATGGATGGATGGATGGATGGATGGATTGATGATGGATGATGGATGGATGGATGATGGATGGATTGATGATGGATGAATGGATGGATGGATGGATGGATGGATGGATTGATGATGGATGATGGATGGATGGATGGATGATGGATGGATTGATGATGGATGGATGGATGGATTGATGACGGATGGATGGATGGATGGATGGATGGATGGATGGATTGATGACGGATGGATGGATGGATGGATGGATGGATGGATTGATGACGGATGGATGGATGGATGGATGGATGGATGGATGGATGGATGGATTGATGATGGATGGATGGATGAATACAAAATATGAATATAAAAATTGTAGTATGAGAAAGTAATCACATTCACTGCCGGTGAGTCAGTAGCTCATATCTTTGTTACTTTATGGAGTTTTGGGGTGTTTTTGCAGTTGTCTGGAAGAAAGAAAATGGATGCAAACATGCCCAACTGCTGGGTCGGTGTGAAGGTGTTTGGGAATGAGCTCAGCATGTTCACATGTGAAGATCTCTACAATCAAATCAACCAGGTGTCGCTGAGCATGGCTGGACTGGCTGTCAGACTGCTCAAGGTGGGACCCCTGTTGTCATGTGTTATTACAGTCTGTTATCGCCGACTCTTTACCTCCCGTTATCGCCCTGATTGTCTCTTCCACTCTAACCTTCAGGGTCACGAGGTGCAGCTGAACCACAGATCCATGTTGATGACAGAGGAGCTGGCTTTGCCATCTCTGTCTGGTTTACCCATCAAACTGGGCGTCAACATGACCTCTCTTCTTTCACTGCATCTGAAAGGCAGAGTCAATTACAGGGATTATTCCCATTTCTCCCTGAATGGATACATCAAACCCAAGTACTTAAACGTTACCAAATGTCACATGGGCTCATCTTTCTTCACGGTCTGTTTTTTTTGGTTGTTTGTTTTTTAGTGTGTCAGGTGAAACTTGTCTGTTTGTTCTCAGTGCCTATGTGAGTCTCGCGGCCAGGATGGGGGTTGACGGAGCTCTGGGTCAGGCTGCGGTGGAGTGGGTGGCTGAGCTGAGGAGCTCCACGAATCTGGACGGCAGCATCCAGCTGCAGGAGGGGCAAGATTTCAGGGTCACGCTTAATACACCCGAGGACTTAATGGACATCTTCTCTCTCAGGTACACATTAAAAAATTTCCCCTAATAAATCCCCTGTTTAATGAACGTGTGTGTTTTTGTGTGTATTTACTTAATCAAAATCCTTGTTAAGCATTAGGAGACAGTTTAGAGAGGGTTGAAGTGTATCGTGTGTATGATGCACTGTAAAATCTGTCAGAATTACAGGATGGACTCAGGATTCCAGCTGATTAATGGCATTACCGTAAAAATTATTTAAAAAACATGAAATACAACTAAAAATTTGTTATAGTTGCTTTGTTAAAATTTAAAGACGGGATTGAGAATGAGTGATGATCTTTTTTTTGTTCTTAGCTCGAGAGTGTTTCAGCTCAGCGGAGACCACAGAGAGGAGATAAAGGGGCCAAAGAGTCGAGTACAGAAGACCACCTGCACACCGAAAACCTGTGAGTTCTACAAAAGCGGTGCACTTTTATACGTGTGTGTGTGTGTTTGTGCGTGTGTGTGTGTGTAGTTTAATTAAGGAAGTGCACTTCACTCTCCTTTGTTCACAAAATCACAATCATATATTATATGTTTATAAAATTAATCTAAAGTTGTCTGATTCAGTTCATTAACTGCCTTTCTCTGATTATTGTACGTTATAATATTTAGTAAGTAATAGTTATAGTATTATAAGTACATGTCTGGTTCCCTGCAGGGTCCAAGATGGTGGGTTGGCAGCTGTGCTCCAACACCTCTTACCCATCCCTTGCCACAGGTGTTGCTTTCCTCCCCTCTGGACCAGTGCACCTCTCCTTCAGACTGCTGAAGCTGGATAGAGGCCTCCATTACTATCTGCTTGAGGCTGCTTATTCAGTACATCATCAGGTGTCAGACAGCATTAAGATATGCATGTGAAGCCCTTCCACTGAGTTTATTTTATCTGAATAAAGCTGATTTTGTTATTTAGTCTCACAGTGGTTTGTGTTTCAGAGAGGGACCTGGCTTCCCAGGGAGGCCTCCATCCACCTCCTGCTAGCCACTCCTCAGTCCTCCATCCCAAGAGACATGTCTCTGGATCTGGCCTTCAGCCCTCGCAGACTGCTGCTGAAGATCATTCATCCTCTGAAAAGCATCCATATACATGGTCGGCCAGACGAACAAGCTAAGACCACACCCGGTGTTTGGATACATTTATGAAAATGTGTTTTGTCCTGTTTTTTTTGTGTTTTTGTTGCAGGTCAACTTGAGCAAGAGAGGAACACTAAGTCAGCAAAGCTGGAGCTCATGATTGATGGTGTTCATCATTACATCATGGTAAATATTGTTCTCAAGTTTTCAAAAATACATTCGATCAGTTTTATCTTAAATAATTTCCCAGTTCTAAAAACATGTATATCATCCACTGCAGGGTTTGATGGACACCCAGACCTTCCTGTCGGAGCAGAGGACTCGCTACCACCTTGAAGCCAAGATGGCCCCCGATCGACATCCCATGATCCTCTCTGCTAATATAACTCGTGGGCTGGGGGGCAAAACAAGCTTTTCTGCCACTGTGAAAAATGTCTTCAGAGAGCCTGCATCACTGTTGGGTACTTTTATAGTTGTCTCTAAAATCTCTGCTACAATAGACAGTAGACAGCAGAAAACATGCAAGTGATATGTGCTTTTAGTGGCCCTGGAACGCAGGCGGGATGGCAGCAGCAAGCAGTACTCTGTGGAGGCGGAGCTCCTCCTACCTGGTGTAGTCGGCAGCAAGACGCTCGGGGTGATGGAGCAGAGGGGCTCACTGTGGAGCTCTGTGCTCAGGCTCAAGTATGGTTTGGGAGGTGAGGTTTCGTTTGCAGATGGTACAGGACACTTCAAACTGTTTATACCCCAAAACACACAGTCTTTTAAAAACAGGAATATCTACTTTCATCAAAAGTTAACAAATATCGCAGATACGCCGCTTTTTAAAGCTTTGTTTTTATACTGTTTAGATTGATTTGTAATGTGTTTGGTAGCGTTCATGTGCCTGACGTTTTTTCTGCAAACACAATAGCCCAAACAGTTTTGAATGAATTGTGATCAAACTTTGTAGGTGTGCAGAGTGGAGTCATATTAACAATCCATTCAAATTTGGCTAACATCCACCCAAGCCTTCGACGTCAACTCAATGACTTATTGGTCAAAAATTGACAAAAAGCTTCTAACTTACAAACTATGATTCTTACAAGAGTAAGAAAATACCATATAAAGATTTAAAACGTCATGTCACATTTGACCTTTGACCTCTCCATCAAGCTCAATAGATTGATCTCAAGGTCAAAATGATAATAATGCTATATAGAGCTATTTAAAAGCAGGAAGTAGTTCTTATCAATACAATATGTCTGACAGGTCATCACTTTCCTATTTTATTTGGGCTTCCCTGCAGTTGATGCTCGCCACCTCCATCAGGAGTGCTACACATCTCAGAGAGTGAGGAGCGAGAGGGATGCAAACCTCACATACATCATGAGAGCCGATCATGAATTCTACTGCACCAGCACCGCTCCTATTAACCATAAGGTACCCGCAGACACATTTAATTTGAAGCCGCTCTGCTTCATGTATTACAAACAGCATAAGCTGGCGGCGCAAGTTATCTCCGGGTGATTGAAAGCATTCCGGTTGTTTGTGCGTCCTTCTCAGATCCACCTCAGGCATGAGGAAAGCTTGAGCCATGTTAAATCATCTTTGGATATTAGCTACGGCAAACACTGGGATGAGATAAACAACAAACACACGCTTCTCCTGAGCCAGTCTTTCAAAAACCAGTCCACAGAGAATCACACCCACTACACTCTGGAGGTAACCCGACCTGAATTCAGAGCTTCCCGTTCTCTCTGTTAGCCCGGGGGAGGCTTTTTATCCCAGATGACTTCCAAAGCAGCAGATTAATATTTTCTGTGGTCAGAATTAATACGGCTACCTTCCCTTTCCTTAATCTTATTCCAGTTCAATCTCCAGGCACCGGAGAAAAACATGAACTACAGGACTCAGCTGCTACACTCTCACCTGACACAGCAAGGCTCTGAGAGAAGCACTCATTTAAAAATCAATTACAACAATCTGATGCCGCTGGTGGCTGGATTACACTGGAAAAACCCTCCTAAAGATGCCCTGCACAAGATATGGGAGGGTAAAAACAACTCACAGCCATCTTACATTACAGCATGCTTAAGGTCCACTTTCTCTTTTCATATTCCTACGTTATATTTCTTTGATATACTAAATTATTTTTTAAAGTTTGCAGGAAGTTGAATATCAGGATTACTTATTTTTCTTATTATCGTTTAGGATCGTTTAATATGGACACACCATGGCTGTACATTTACACTGCACATAAGTTAAACCAGCTGCAGAGCCAAACGCTGCAGCTGACCTCTGAGCTGACAGCCAGCAAGTGGCTGACCATCCGTAACCTGGTCCTGGAGGGTTTTTACAAGGACAGGGGGAGAGAGAAGGAGGCCCGATTGGAGCTCTACACGTCAGCAATCACCTACATCCAAGTAAGGAGAGAATAAAGTGCTCTGCCTGAATATCACCATTTAGTTATTAATCAAATAAAAATAGATTTTTGAATTTGTGGGTTAAAAAAAGTGTTCAAGGCGACGCTTAAATAAAATCACTTCCACACTGGAGTGAAGTAATTATAAAGATAAAAAAAAATATTGTGTGTTTATGAAAACTCCACCTTTAAAAACACACGCCTCTTCCTCTGCCCTGCCTCAGGCGTGGGGCTGGGGTTTGCTGGGGAAGCGGAGTGTGAAGGCCTCGTGCTCCTTGAGCTCGCTGTGGACTCCTCCCCTCCAAGGAGACATTTCTCTGGAGGCCTCTAAATTCAGCCACACCCTGCAAATGGCCTCCACCTATGGCAAGCAAAATGTAACCCTCGCTGCTGCCCTGACCGCTGCTGATAAGGTGGGTGGAGACGCTGGGCTGCTTTTGTGGTTTGGGCGTGTTAAATGTGTGTTTAATTATAGAATGAAGCCATCATATTGTGTTGATTGTAAAAGTCTGAGATCACAACAAGCATGAGAGATAACCCGTAACCACCAACTGTATTTAAAAGGCCAAAATCGCACATTTTGATAGCGTAGGGCCTGAAAAGGTTAAAGGTTGTGCTGTAGTAACAAATCTGCCCTTTCATTTGGATGTGATGAAGAATTTGAAAAAGAGGCAAGGGATTCTGAAGATGACCTACACAAATCCAAAGAGTCTACCCACTGAAGTGGAGCTCGAGGGAGTAGTAGAGGAGCTGAAGAACGACAAAAGGATGTATAAGAAAACTGCCATGCTCCAGCTCAGGTCTGTGCCGTAACTTACAGATTACAGATATTTTGAGAAATGACCGCAAGAACATTGCTGACTTTAATAGTCTCCTTCTTGCACAGACAGCCCTTCCAGACCTTTCCTCCAACTCTCCTCCTCCGGGAGACTTTCACCGTCGACCTCCTCAATGGCCTCTACGTCCTAGAGTCCAAAGCTGGTTTCAGTGACAACAGAGAGGTCGTCCACACCCTGACCCTGGGCTACCGACCACCGAGCCCTTTTGTAAGTGCTGTGTAAGCTAATAATTCACCTGGGCATTTGAAAGAGTGAAGTGGGCTGTAAACAGTGATCCTCATCTTTAAATGTGATCTCATATGTAGGTTTGTTCTGCACTCATCCACCCTTTCAGCGCCGACGCTATTCCATCAGACTCGGAAATCTGTGTGACCGTAACCAGCAACCAGGTAACCTGCCAACCTTTAAAGGAAAAAAACAAGATCTAACATAGAGGGTAATCAGCTGAACCCCAAGAGAAGGCCCATTGTCTGTGACTCCAATGGGTCCATCACTGCAAGCGCTCCACACTTTAGCATAATTGGTAAATCAAGATCTGAAATGATGAGTGAAAGATTATGTGACATTTTAATTTTTCTGTCATGTGACTGTAACTGGCAATGTGAAAGACTCATTGCCAGTTTTTGCAAACACTTGATTAAGATAACTTTAGAAAGAGAACAAGAGAGCATATTACTCCCATAGTAGCCTCTCTTCATTGGCTCCCTCTTAAATCCAGAAATTGGCTTAAAATCCTCTCCTCACATAAAAGGTCTCAAATAATCAGGCCCATCTTAAAGACCTCATAGTACCACGTAACCTCAACAGAGCACTTTGTTCTCAGACTGTTGGCTGACTTGTTGTTCATAGGATATTTTAAAAGTATCCTAGCCCCTTTAGGCGCCTCTTCTATAGAGCCAGCTCTTAGTTTGGATTCGTGACACAGACGCTGTCTCTGCTTTTAAGATTAGGCTTAAAAGGTTCCTTTTTGATCTGCCTCTGAATCCTTGATTTGTTGTGCTGCAGTCTGAGACTATTGAGCATTTCTTTTTTCACTCACTATGTTTTTAAATCCCTCTTTACGTTTAATTATTAGTTACTATTAATCTCTGGGTCTCTTCAATGATGTATGTGTTGTTCTCGCTCTCTCAGCACTCTTTTTCCCCCCTCACCCTCAGCTGCCCCTCCCTGAGGTTTCTTACTGTTAAAAGGGAGTTTTTCCTTCCCACTCTCTCCCCATATGCTTGGTCATAAGGAGTCATCTTATTGTTGGGGTTTTCTTTCTAATACTGTAGTGTTTACCTCACAATATAAAACACCTTGAGGTAACTGTTATTGTGATTTGGCGCTGTATGAATAAACTGAACTGAACTGATTGTATTTGGTATTTTTTAACTTTATCCAGTATCTTTTGAAACACAAGTGCCTGAAATATATAAGTTTGGCAATTGTGCCAAGAATAGTGTAGATGGATAATAGTGGAACATACTGGCAACATTGACGTATTAGATGTTGTTTCGGTTTTGTGCACTCTTCTTCAGAACCAGAGAAATATACAAGGGAGGTTACGAGTTGGAAGCAAGGAGAGACTGACTTTCTCAGGGCAGCTTCAGCTGAACCCTACGCATTCAACTCACCAAGCAATAAAAGTTAAAGGCAACTTTTTCCATCAGCTCCAGGTAAGCGGGCTTCGCTCTATCCTCAGAAAAGTGTTTAGGTTAAAGAGCCGCGTTTATGTGCATGATGCACTGGATGGTGACCGCAGTCAGCAGTGCAGTAAATGATGTACGTCTGCTGCTGACAGTGAACGGTGTGGTTTACAGTAACGAGGCCAAAGTTATGACCGGTTAATCTGTTATTGCTTTTACAGCTGCAGCTCCCCTCCTCTGCTTTAATAGAGGGAGATGTACTTTGGACCCCAAAAAGCAACAATGACTTTGATTACCAGGCCAAAGGGAAACTAAGAATAGAGCGGCAAGAGTGCCAGGTGAGTAAAGCAAACACCTTGTGCATTTGATGAGCCGACATTTTTTAATTAATTTCTGGTTTCTAAGGCTTTCGTGTTTGTTTTTGAAATTCCTGTCAGCTTTCTGTGCAGCTGAATGGAACATCAGGCAGAGTTGGTCTGTATTCATCTCTTCGTCATCCCTTCAAATCAAAGATTCCCAAAACATTGGAGGTGGGCTGATTTGCATTATTTTTCCTTTAGCGTTCTAAAAATACACATGTTAAGATCTTGCAAAAAATTCAGGTTATGTGAAACATTTTCATTTTGGGGTATTAGTTCAGTCGATGTACTGTTTGACCTGTCAATATGAAGGCGTCTGCAGACATGTCCATGGTGACTGGCAAAGGGAGCAGCTCGGTGCATGTGAGGGCTGACGGGAAGGACAAGCTGAAGCTGAATGCGGACATGTCCCACTACATGCAGACGGGAGACAGAGCTGTAGGGCTGAGGCTGAACTTATCCCAGAGCCTGCTACCTACAGCCACGGATCTACATGTAAACATAGCAGGGAACGTGTCCTCAGACAGGTTTGTCTGTTATGTTATTTTAAAAAAGCCTTTAGTCTAGTCCTCAGTCACACAGTAACTAACTCTAAAAAAACCTGCTTTCTCTTATGGACCTTTGACCTCTTTTCCATGATCATCTTCCTCCTGTCTCCTCCAGTGTCTTTCTACGTGGCTCCTTCACACAGGGAATGCAGGCTCTGCTGGCCCAGCTCAAGGGGTCTTTAAAACACTCACAGGGGATCCAGATGGCTGTGACAGGGGACTTGAGGCACACGGTGACCAGCCTAGATTTCTTGCCTCCAGTCCTCGGGTTGGATGGAGCATTGGGGCAGTCTGACAGTTTAATCGAAGGTAGACCATAACTTGTGTCCTTTACTTTAAACTTGCCTTTGCCTGTAAAGCGTCACAAATGACGTGTAATGCATGCGTGTTGTTGCAGGACAGCTGAGAGTTAGATTGATGGAGACAGTGTACAGCGTGGAGCTGCGACACCAGCGAGATCCCGGAGCAGCTTTGGAAGGAGACGATGAAGAAGGGATGATGGAAAAGAGGTCCCACAGGACCCACGACTGGCTGTGTGTTTGGTCCGGGGAGGAGCATTTGTGTGTGAATGCAAGCCATCAGCAGGGGAATCAAGGCACAGGAGAGGTCTACACACGACTTTCTCACTCTTTCCATGTGCTGAGAGCCACAGGTGATCATTGCAATAGCCAAAGAATACATACGCAGCACTTTCTACACATGTATATATGTCCCTGTCTGTGAGTTTCCCTTGTCTTCTGAGTACAGGTGTACCTCCTAACAGTAGTCTTGAGGCTAAATGGGCCCAGGAAGGTGATGGATTATCAGTCCTGGGAGAGCTGCAGGTTGGACTTGAACGTCTTAGAGCGGAGTTTCATGGAGGCAGGACAGACCACACCAACCCCCAGTGGGTATTCTCCTCTAGGCTGCAGCACCAAGTCGAAGCCCTGCTTAAAAGAGGCCTGACACCCTCCTTTGAGGCTAAAGCGCATTACCAGGTGCAGGACTGTCCTTTATTTTTTAATTCTTGCCAAGAGCATAAAGTAGTCGGGAAGCAATTGCATTAATAAGTTCTCTTTCTCAGGATATACGGTGTATAGCTGTAGGCTGCTTTCCTTTATTCTTATATTTATTTTTCTCTCTCTTAGTCAGAAACAGAAGGACTGGACACAGGCTTGGTCCTTTACATGGAAGATGTGAGAGTTGCTGACATCCTTTTAAAAGTTGGATCAATAAATACAACACCTATTTTGGTAGTGTCTCTATGGCAACAGATGATGCTGCTCCAAGGACTCGTACCCACTTCCTTACAGGTATATTTATTTAACACCGTTTACACATGTACACTCACAGAATCGGGCTATCACTGTAAAAGGAAAACTGTGATTACTTCTTTGTACCTACCCATGATCTTTAAATATGTGAGCATCCAAAAGGTCGATGATCTATGAATCTATATTCAGAGAAAGATTACAGATACAATCATTTAAATTAATCTCAAAATGGATAAATGCAAAAAGGACACAGATATGGATCTGTGATCTTCACTTACATTGTTAGTTCCCTAAGATAAACAGGACCAGCTATCTCTCCATTTTCTTAACAGCTTGTCCGTGTTAGAGTAATGAAGGTGTTGGGGTGGAGCACATGCCTGATGGGTCACCGGGCCATTACAGGTTACTATAAAGAGAGAGACAGTCACAGCTAAGCCAAGTTTAGACTCACCGATTAACCCGACATGCAAATCTCCCGCTAAACGCTGCACCTCCGCTCGCTGTGTGACAACAGCACTTCTCCAGAAGCTTTTGAACCCATTAGTTCTTATTTGTTCCATGAATGAAAAAAGGTACAGTAAAACAAATCTTTGACGTGCCAGCAGACAGTTTTTGTTTCCACAGGAAAGAGCCAGACTGGCTGTCTGTAGCCCTTGTGCTGAGCTGCGCAGATGCTAGATGTATCTTTATGTGTGGAAGGATGAAAGATTGAAGGATTTTCTAGCCTCACTCTCAAAAACAAAGAGTGATTTTTTTTTTAATCAAATGGCAAATATTGTTGTATACAAGGCAAAAGTTTATTCTGTTACAACTAAGAGCACTCAGTGATCATTAGTGTCTTAAAAAAACACAGAAATGCTGTTCAACACTAAACATATGTGTTCCATAACAAGGGCTCAGATTATTATGTTATGGCACTGCAATATTTTTATGTGGCTGGTCTAAAGTTCAGTGATTCCTCTTCCATCTCCTCCTTGAAACAAAAAACAAACTTTGCCAACGGGGGTTTTGTTTTCACAGATGAACTGCACAGGGGACGTCACCACAGACAGGCTCTCCGCTCACTGCTATGGAAATGTGGCAGACAGCCCGGTGGAGGTACGAGCCTTTCGCTCCTATAGACCACACAACAGGCTCTGCTATGGCCTCTCGCTTGCTCACTTAAGGCTTAGTGCTCATGCTAAAGCCTGTTACAGTTCCAGTGGCCGAAAGGAGCTCAGAGCTAACCTCACTCATTCTTCTGTGCTCTTACTTACATATTTGGGGGTTCCCACCACATCTGGTGTTAGGTTCCTCCTCCGGCCTGGCCCTGAGAGGTGGGTCCTGGGGATGGGGATAGTGGTCAGTCTGTGGAGAGCAGATTTGAATGTGGGACTGAGGTTGGAGAGACCTGGGCAGTATTGCTGGCACGGGCTTCTTGAGTATGGAACCCACAGTGCTACTCAAAAGGCTAGAGTGACAGGACGGATGAGCCTAGAAAGGTGGTGCCACATCTTGGGAGATGTTCGTGTAGTATGGGACTCTCTGAGATCCAGTCTAGTCGTGTCCCTTCGATGCACGGGGGTGGGGCGGCTGGTCTGGAGGCAGGTTAAAAGCATAGAGGGGGGTAGATCGCATAAAGCCTCTTTAACTGTGCATGCACAGGGAGGAAAAGATGGACTCAGAGGATCTCTGAGCCTTCAAAACCAGCATGACTTCCTCCAAGGCCTCTTGTCTGTATCCCTAAAGAACCATAAAGCTGAGCTGGGTTGGAGACTCCAGCACCAATGGGCCTACCTTGGAACAATCATCCCAAACAGATTGGACTGTCATGGCTCAGGTGAGCTTCTTGATACCTCCCTTGCTGGAAGCGCTCGAATCTCTGTCAACACCCGCTCTGCACAGATGAGGATCACTGCTGCCTGGGAGCCCTTCACCTCTTTCAGAGCTGTACTTCAGCAAAACCTGCTAGCTACTGCTCGTGTACCACAGGAGCTCACTGTTAGCATGGCGACCTCAGCAAGGCAAGCCCAGTTTGAGGTGGAAAGTGACGTGTGCTCCATGCTTCTCCTGACCAGTCAACACAGAGGGGGAACGAGCAGGAGGAGAGGGTGGATGCTTTTTGCCCGAGAGCGATGTGTCTTACTAAAGGTTAGAGAGGAAACAAGGAGCAGTTGAAGGAAACTTGTTTCCCACCTGAAGGAAAGCAAAAGAAACATCTTCACTTTGGAGATGACTCTTTGTTTTCCACTGCAGTGTGAGCTGCATTGAAAACACCAACAATGAATAAAAAAGCTCAGTGGCTTCAATGAATGGTAACTTTCTAAGGACTGGTCACTCACAGGGCAACATAAAGCTTTAGCTGTGAAAGTTAAATCTACCCCCATAAAATATGTTGCAGATATTTATAGTCCTCTTGGGATCTATTTTTGATTTGATCAATTTAACCTTTCCTCTAATGCTACCATCAACTGAAAAATAAAATGTAAAATTAGAGAAAAGGTGTATCCATGGGTACAATCATAGAGCAGTATATCCTGTGTATCCATTTAAAAAAACTGAAATTCCTATAGAATATAGTAAATTAAAAAAAAGACTTTTCTGTCATTTAATTTTGTAATCATTACTTAATTACATTTGGTGTGTCATGAATAGCCACTGGGAAGGCCTTATCAGCAATGATACGGATGTAAAACTTATAAAAACACAGTTAAAAGTCTGAATATCTGCCTTCCTTCACATTTTCCAAAGCTGTCCAGTGTGGCGGGATTGGAGTATTTGCCAGGCCGATTCTGGCCCCTCCGTCTTATGTTTGACACCCGTGGTCTAATCCTCTAGATATGACGTCCACCCTTCAATTAAACTCTGAGAGGCTTGCTGTACTTACACTGGGCTAATGAAATCCAGCAGATATCTGCCTTTTAGCTGAAATATTAAACCACCTAATCAAAACTTTGATGCAGCAAAGTATTTGCTCTTCTCAGTTCTGTGTCCATTTGAATATATTTAGGCTACATTGTTGGACTGAGATTTTAGGACTTTGCATACACCTCCTTGTATAATTCACATTTTTTTGTTATTAAATATTTGAACTGAAGGATTTCTATAAATGTAATCTTTTATTCCCTCCTCTGTAGGCTCTCCTGCCTCCACAGACCTCATTCAACGTCTCCATCACTCAGTCTGGCTGTTCCACAGATCTCAGCACTGTCCTGCAGGCTGAAGGAGCACAGAAAGGCAGTCTAAACCTGTCTCTAACTTGTGATCCTCAGCTTAGTCTCCGGGCATCTGTACAGCACTCAATTGAGCCAATAAAGAAGCTGCAATTTCCTACCCACGGAGAGCTATACCTAAACGTCTCAACTGCCCTTCTGCCTGGTGTGGAGGTCGGCCTGGAGGTCGGACGTTGTTTCTTTAGGGGTAACGTAGGGAAAGTCAAGGCTTCACAGACAGAGACTGAGCAGACTTCTTACACTGTTAATGTGAGCAGCTTCTGTCCTCTGCAGGTGAGTAAATCTGTCAGTTGTGTTTAATACAGCTCGTGGAAACCTAAACCAATATGTTGAAGTTGTTGAATCTCGCTGTCACCTTGTGGTGATACATACATACATGTTTCTTTCATCACAGTTAGAAGAACTGGAATTTCCTCTGTAACTCACTCATGTTTATGTTAATGTAGTCTCCACTGAAATACAGTTTCCAGCCCATTAGAAGATCAAACGCGAGCTTGTCATAGCAGCAGAGCAGAACAACTCCACTGATACAGCTACAAGCTTGTAAAGCTATAAAAACATTTTGAAGGGTATTCGTCTCTCAGAAGTAATGATTATGCTCCACCTGTGTTTGTGCCTTAGGGAATGAAACTCCCTGTGTCCCTGGCTCTGCGGGGCTTCCTCAAGGTTATTCCTTGCCAGCTGACTCTGTCCGCCTCTGTGAAGGCGGATAATCAGAACCTCTCTCTAGACATGAGCCAGTCCTGCAGGAGTCCAAACCTCTCTGGGGCCCTTACTCACTCCTTTCTCTGGCTGAGTGGTCAGGGTCTACCACAGATCATTTCTATGGATGCTAGTGCTCCTGAAGGCCCTGAACAGCCTGGAAGTCTCTTCATCAAAGTTGGGACGTGTCACATTAGAGCCACTCAAGTTGTGGAAACCAGAGGACGAACAGAGTGGCTACTGGCTCTGGAGTCTATGTGCCCTCTGTTACAGGTTGGATCTTTTGAATGATTAATAAATCATTTTTGGATTTTGAAAGCTGCATGAATTGCTTGTTTTTGATTTTTCTATCAATACAGTCAAAGACATATTAGAGAAAAAAGGAGTTTGACTGTTGCTCACAATGATTTTTTATTCATTTAAAGGCTAATATAAATGGGTCAGTACAGCAGGATCCTCGGGGTATCTGGACACTCATGCTGGGCACTGATATGGAGGGCAGAAGGGGTTTTCTGAGGCTTAATGCAAGGGCCTGGCCAGAGCTCAGTGTGGATGGTGAACTCAGCCATGACCTTCCTGCTCTCAGAGATGTGCCTAGAAACAGCAGACTGAGACTAAGCACCAGGTCAGGAAAACTACGATTTGACGCCGAAGCCCTCGTTCAGATGGAGGAGTGTGCCGTCACAGCCAGTGGAGCTGTGATGTCCCAGCTGGGCCTGCAGGGGTCGCTGATGTATCACAACAACTGTACAATGATTCAGGTACATACTTAATGATGCACATAGAAAAGTATTACTCATCAGATCTTTAATTACTTCCTGTTTGTTTTTTATAGGAGTTAGGCAGTCCAGACAGGATGCAGGCCTCTGGGTCCCTGGTTGTGTCCTCAACATCTGCTGAATCCCAGCTCTCAATGGCGATCGACAACGCCAGGTTGCAAACTTTAGTGTTGATCAATAAAACCAAGGTGTGGGAATATGTCATAGAAATTCAGGAAGTCTCAGAAAGTTCATGGGACATAAAGATGTCTAATTACTTTTTCTTATGTTGAAGGACGAAAATGAAGCGACTCTTAATCTAAACCACTCTGTGCCCCTGTTGAAGAAGCTGGGTCTCCCGCTAAACGCTGCAGTGACAATGAATTCTGGGAGTCACAGGAATGGTTCACACTTTTACACATTCAACAGCAGTGCAGGAAATCAAATGGTGAGTCCAGAATGAACGCACAAAAACTGTTATTCAGGTGAAATCAAGGACAGCCATAGTGGCTCAAAGCTGCCAAAGACCCAACATATAGATTAATATACCTTTACTCGAAACATAAATAATATAAAACATATATATGGAGACAAAAACAACAGATTAAAGAAAATCAGAGAGCTCAGATGTTTATCTGTGTGTGGTGCTCAGGTGTTAGTGGAAGACAAATGATGAATTAAAATGTGGTATTTCTTTGAATTTTTATAAAAAGTGTTGCTGTTCACATTCTGAATTCTCTGCAGGTAAGTCATGCTGTGTCTGTGGCAAAGACGTCTGACACAGTGAGAGTAAACAGTCATTTTAGACACACAGTGAATTGTCTGAAGAAGCTGGGAGTCTCCGTCAACAACAGCATCCAGGTAGGAGACTAAAAAGGATACATGACCGTATATCACGGCACCTGATTTAACCGAGATGAGCGTGCACTAAACCCTGGATGGTGACTGTGTCCAGGTGGAGTTTGGTTCTGCTGAGGGGAAAGGCATGAGCTTACAGTCCCAGTTTGGTGGTCAGCTGGCAGGACTGAGGCTTAAGATGAAAAATGTTCCCATGACCAAAGAAATAAGAGGAACCATGTGGCACAGCTGGTCATGGCTACACGACAGAGGCCTGCCATCTAATATAGAGGTACCTACCTAATGGTTCTACATACAGACACAATGTTAACCAGAATCAGAACATCCTATTAATTCATGAGATGAATGACAAAAACAAGTTGCTTTCTTCTTTTACTTTCTTCTCTGCTAGGGTCTTTGCTCCATCCAAGGAACCTTCTCTCAGCATCGGTCCAGGGCTCAGCTCACTGTGGAGGGACACAAGCTGCTCACATCTGGCTTGAATTTCAGTGGCACCAATGGACATTTGTCTGTTCTCCTCTCCTACTCTCCTCCAGCTTTCAATCAAACAAGAACTCAATGCCATCTGGACGCCGTCCTCACTGCTCAGTTCAAAGGTCAGACAAAAAGTCGGGTTTAACGTTGTTCTTTTACTTTAGTCATCTATTTTATTTTAATCTTCATCCCAGTTTCATAATTTCATGCACTTCTTGCTTCGTATTTTCCCGTTTGGCTGCTGACCGCTTTTGTCTTAAATCCTATCCATGAAGTGCAATACTGCACAGTGACCAGCAGATGTCAATCTTTTACTTCATAAATTGTTTTATGGCCGTACCTCCTCTCCTGCAGGAGCAAAAAGATGCTTTGGCTAAATGTTATTCTCATGAAGGTGTGAGGACTCAACCCTGAGGCAGTGATGCTCTGATATCCTCCGCAGGTCCTCTGAGGAGCGCCTTATTAGACATTCGAAGCCAGGATTGGAGGGTCAGAGCGGTGGGGGATGTTGGTGGTTGGGGCGCACATGGAGGAACTAAGGAGGCCAGAATCACACTGAAACAGACAGTACAGGGACAAGCCACTCCTGCTTTTCAGGTAAGGTCAGCACGCACCTTTAATCCCAACATCTTCGTTCTTCTGTGCTCGCAGTCTACTCTCATATTGTTATCGCTGAATGTTGTTGCAGGTGGAGGCCTGGGGAAGACTTACTGAGTCACAGCTGAGGTGCTCCATGGCTGTAAACCCTGAACTCAGCACCTCATTTGCACTCATTGTCCAGGGACACCATGTCCCTCATAGGTACTGTTAATACACATCAGTCACTCACTAATTAAAAAAAATTATTGTAAGTTGTCTTTGTGCACATTGTGCACACACTGAAAGTGATAGATGTCCTTTTGTTTAGCAAGGACCTGATGGTGAAGGTGGTCCAGAATATCCCCACAATGCTGGTCTACCTGCCTTCTCAGATCAATGTCCGAACGCAGGCGAGTTTTTCAGTTCTCAGAGGAGCTCCTTTTGCATTTAACTGGAGCTCAAATAGACACACACTCTGCAAAACACAATCTGTGCATCACTGTCCAAATCCTCTGTCAAATTACAAATGCACTGCTTTTGTTTGGCTAGCCTTCTTCTCTCTTTCCGCCTCCAGTTGAACCACTCTCAGTCCACTGTGGTGGGATTGGTGGAGGTGATGTCAGGCAGGAGGAAGCTGTGGGCTGTTGGAGAGCTGGCAGCGATAGAGAGCGGATACAGGCAACTTCTAGAGGTCAAAAACTCGTACCCACAGGTATTTCTGAGCTTAAATGCCTCTTCACTAGGAATACAGTGTGTGCACAAGTTTACTTAAGAGTTTTATCAAGTCACTGGTTACAGACACTTTTCACTGGCAGTGATGGATGGTTGTGCTAGAGGGTTATCATATATTTGCGTCCTATTGTTTATAGACAATAATAATAAAAATAATAATGCAATGGCCTCTACGTTATCAGTGGATGCATTTCGCCTGATTTTGGGAACCATTAAAAAATAAAACTAATGAAAAAATTGACTTTCTGGGTCAAAATCTGAATGTTGTTTCAGTCCACACCCTCAACATGAACCCTCATGTGGAACATGAATGTTCCACATCCTAAATATGATTTGTTGTGTAGTTGAAGCCACTCCCCAGGACTGCTGCAGTGAGGACAGTGTACGAGGCTCGGAAATGGAGCTACCAAGTTCAGCAAGCTGCTGTGTGGGGAAGCCAGGAGTTCAGCTTGTCTGGTCTGTACTCTGCTCCACCAGCACTGGAGATGGGAAACCAGACAATCAGGGGTAACATTTAGTTTTTCAGCAATGCTTGATCTTCGTTGTTTTATCTGCAAAGGCCACGTTAGAACTTAAAGGGGAAAAAGTAAAAGATAAATCATGAAGCTAACTTAAGATGCTGAGTCTTTCTCTCGTCCCTGATGTTAGTTCAGATCACCTGCATCCCCCGTTTGACTAATTTGGATGTGAAGCTGGAGCGTTCGCTAAATGCAGGACTGGATAGTGTTTTGCTGGACTGGATGAGGCATGGACAACTGGAGCAGGTCAGACTGTACAAGCTGTGTCATTACGCGAAAAACGAAATTAAAACAACGTTGATTTCTCTCTGCTATTAGCTTTCCTTCCTCTTTAAACTCTAAAACTGTAACATAACCAAATGGAAATGTGTATGAAATGTATATGGTTATGACAGTAAAACACAGATCATTCAGGCATTAATAAACTGGATTTCTTTTCTGCATTATGGGGTCGTCTAAAGGTCAGAGTTCTGAGCTCGTGGAGTCGCTCGGAGGACATAAATACAACCAAACTGGAGCTGAAACATCCATTCACCTCTGCGCTCAGACACCTGTCGCTGCACACACTGACGCAAAGCTCACGCAGAGACCGACGCAGCAGCCACCAGGTACAACCGGAGCTTCACACAGTTGTCTTATATTTCGTCTGCGATATTGATTTCAATTCAATTTATTTTTATTTAGATAGCGCTGAATAACATAAACAGTCACCTCAAGGTGCTTTATAGTTTAAGGTAAAGACCCCACAATAATAGAGCGAAACCCCCATCATACAACCCCCTATGAGCAAATAATTGGCAACAGTGGGAAGAAAAAACTCCTTTTTAACAAAAACCTCCAGTAGAACCAGGGTGAAGGAGGGGCAGCAAACCAGTTAGGAGTGAGGGGAGAAAGACGGGACAGAAAACAAACTGTGGAAGAGAATCAGAGGTCAATAAAATGACGGATAAACACATAGACAGAATTGCAGTTACCCCTTCAGACTACAGATAAAAGATTTTTACCTAAAGTACTAATAAATGCCAATAAATGTATAAAAACTAACAATGATAGGGGTATAATGTTTGTGTGTGTGTGTGTGTGGGGGGGTTATCTGTATACAGGCCCATTTGTCATGGGACGGTGTGGTCCCTGTCAACGTTTCTCTCAGCCTGAACAAACAGTGGCAAACCAACTCCAGCAGGGGGCAGGCATGCGCTCTGTTTACAGCCCAACAGGTTGGTAAATACTCCGCAAACCTCTCATGAGTCACCAGTCATGTGTGCAGAATAGTCAGGAAGTTTGTGCAGCATCAACTTACTTAATGTGTGTGTGTGTGTGTGTGTGTGTGTGTGTGTGTGTGTGTGTGTGTGTGTGTACGTGCACAGATGGCCGTGTCATCTGTAAAAGGATGTGTCTCAATGGCACATGAGGGGAACTCATTTTTCCAAAATGCAGAATTAAGATGGGACAGCAGGAGCCTGAAGCAAGGCATAAAGTACCAGGTAGTCAGTTTTATGCGCTGAAAGACGTTGACCTTATATGATAAAAGATCAATAAGAACATCTGTTTATGTTTTCTTGATGTTTCCAGAAAGCTCACCGGGGAATGCACAGCCTTCAGGTTAACGTTGGCCTGGACAGAGTCTCTCCAGCTCCCTGTCCCTCACACACACTACTGGCCAAAGTTCAAACCAACCTCAGGGACCGCTTAGAGCACATTGTGCTGCTGGGCCTCTGTCCTCTACAGCCTGTGAGTCCACACATCAGTTCTCACTGCTTTCTTTCTTTCCTCTTCATATTTGGAGACATTATAAATTGTTAAGAATAAGACTTGATGCGGCGATACTGCCGCACCTCATCACTTCTTGTGTTAAACTGGCCGTCTTTGGTCTCGTCGGGTCAAACAGTTTTGTGTTGAGCACTATATATATTCTTTGTTTCCCTTGAATGACCTGCAGAGTTTTTCACTTTCCTCATCTCCTTTCTTGAGCTCTTGTTAATTATCTCTTTGCCTCTCAGACTCTGTCGTGGTCAGGATCCCACAGAGTGAACTCAGGCGAGGAGCTGCTTTACACTCAGTCCCAGCTGGCAGTGACAGGGCGACCGTACCACTGCAGCTTCACCCTCGCCCTTACCAACTCCTCCACTCTTCACGGGACCAACATGTCTCTGTTCTCTGAGGTAAACAACTACAAGGACTTGGTGGGAAATTTAAAATAGTTCAAGTATTGTTAATTTCAACAAAGTTGGAAATTAAAAATACTTTTGTAAAATTGTTGCTGAATACATGACACGATTCACCTGCAGGACCTTTACAGCCCACTCTTGATATTTAATATTGTGAGAAATGGGCTTTTGTGCATATTTCTTTGAGAAGGCAAGAAAGGGCAAGTAGCTACACACACGCATACCGATTTCACTAAGCAAAATTTTGTATTACGACTGCTAAATTTGTACAAAAAAAGAAACGTGTTTCTTCTGTGGAGTTTGGAATCACTTCCTGCAGTCACTGCTGGTTCCTAACAGGGATTCCAGGAAATGATTGAAACATAGTGAGATATTCGACTAGCCTTCTTTTTGTAAGTCGGGGTCCTACTAATTCTAAACATGCCTACATTTGTTTCACGCTTTACAGTCTAGGATGGGTAATTGTAGTGTGGAAGTGAGGGGAAGTGCCCTGTCTCAAATCAAGGGGTCAGGTCTCCAGGTACAGGCCAGACTGGACGGCAGAGAGAAGATCTGGCTGAACGGTACAGTCGAGGGACGATGCCTGCAGACTACAGCCGGTCATATGAATGGTAAATGCAGAAGAACCTTAGCCATGCATTAATGCCAAAATATATCAAAATGAAATCAAATAAAATGAAATTGTCTCTGGCTGTGCAGGTCTAGGCCTCAGTGAGGATCTCACTGTAGCGGTATGTGTGGGTGTAAACCACAGTTTGACGCTAGATGTGCAGAAAAGAAGCGGCAGTGGCACATCCGAAACTCTGGGCAGAGTGTTTCTGGGAACAGCCAATCAGACGCTAATGCTGAGAGCAAGTGGCTGTTTGGAGAGTCTGACTGCAGCAGAGGTGTCGCTAATGGCATGAACACATCCCAGTGTTTGCTTTCATGTGAATGGCCTTTTTAAAAATTGGTTGTTTTCATTCGGTTCACAGCAACGGGCGGACTATTTGAGCTCTCAGATACAGATTAAACTTACGGAGAGAATCAGGGCTTTGCAGCGTCTCCTCGTAGACTTTAGAAGACAGGTAACCACACACACACACACACACACACACACACACACACTGGAATTCTTAATGTAATAACAGGAGCTTTCTTGGATTTAACTGCTGTGCTGTTTCTGTTAATCCCCCACCACTCCAGTCCAGAGACAGTCAGCTGCTGCAGGAGTTGAGCGCTCTGCCTCTCCATGTTTCACAGCAAGCAGAGGCTCTGCTGGGGAAGAAAGAAAAAGGCGTGCTGGCTCTGTGGCAGAGGAGCCCGCTGCGTCACTTCTTGACCGACAGCCTGCCACGCTTTCTGAATCTGCTGCAGCACGCCTCGCTGCTGGGTCAGCAGGAACTTAGGAGTGAGTGTGGAAAGACAGAAAGCTAACCAGAGCTTCAGGAATGATGCATTCCAGTTGTGTGTTCATGATTAATTTAGTTCTGGTGAATAAAGAGATGGCCTTTAGTTTTTGAGCGATTTTGTGCCGTCACCAATTGAATTTCCTTAAGGAACTCCAAACATAAACTAATCTTCTCTCCCTTAACTTATTTACCGGAAGGAAGCATGAAAAGCATCTCTTCTGTCTCTCAAGGCATTATTTAGAAAATTTCTCTTCATCGATGTTCACATCTCTTTTTGTGGTCCCTCACAGTTTCCTGTGAGAGGTTCTGAAATATGTATGCTCATGTGAAACTGAAAACGTGTACCTCCATCCCTCGTTCGGCCTCAGGGCCGCTTACCACTCTGGCAGGTGTGTACCAGGATGTGAAGGGCCAGAGGCTGGAGGCGATGTGGAGGGAGGCTGTTCTGCAGTGGAATGACAAGCTGGTGGAGGTCCATCCTGCTCTGCTGGAGAACCCTCAGCTCAGACTGCTGTCAGAGGCCGGTGTCACCACGCTCAGCATCGCCCTGGATGTGGTGAGAAACTGCACTCTGGTGCCTTTTTAAATGTGCTCGATGTGGTCTTTGACTGGGTTAGACAAACTAAAAACCTTATCAAGGCTGTTGATAAGTGTCTGCCTTCAAATTAGATCAGACAGTTAGTTCCATAAGTTTTTGGACAGTGACAAATTAATTGTCCGCAATTGTAGATTTTGCTTCTGTGCACCACGACAGTGGATTTTAAACCAAACGATTGAAGTGCAGATTTTAGGTTTTTAAGGGGTTTAACGAAAGCATTCACTGTATAGGAGTTACAGCTATTTTTATACTACAGGTTTTCATTTTCAGAAGTTCCAAATTAATTGGACAAAACGAATATGATTTCAAATATAAAGATAGTTTTTAATATTTGGATATTCATCCTTCATACTGCCTGAGGTCTACAACCCATGGACATCATCAAATGTCGTGTTTCCTCCTCCCAAAATGCTCTGGCGGGCCTTTACTGCAGTTGCTGTTTGTTTGTTGGTCTCTGTGCATTCAGTTTGTATTTAAGAACTGAAAAGCAAACATTGAAGCATTGAGGTGAGTTGCCTGATTTGGCCACTGAAGAATATCTGAGCAGAGAGTGTAGCCCTGCACTATTCATCATTCATTTATCCTGTTTCTTCCATCAGCAGTCACATCATCAATAAACACCAGCGATCCATATCCACTGGCTACGGCGGTGTTTCTCTATCCATATGCTTCACATCATTAACTGTTTCTCTCCTTCTCCAGACTTTTCTCTTCACATCATTCTGGTACAAATTAAGCTTGGTTTCAACTATCAATTTTCTTTTATTTTTCCCATAAGTTGCCAGCTCACTTAGACATTTTCTGGCTGAAAACCCAAAGTCTGATCTGGCCTTCCCGTTCTTGAGTTTGTGTTGAGTGTAACCCCGCCGCATGATTCATGTGTCAGGTGTCTCTTGTTTGAAGGCTTTGACAATGATACATCCGCCTCCTCCAGAGTTTTCTTGAATTGCTGTGATGGTTTTCCCGAGCCAAAAAAAGAATTCTGCAATCATCCACTTTAGTTGTCGTCTGCGGTCTCTCAGACCGTTTGGTGTCCAGTGCATTCCTTCTTTTAAAAAATGGACCAGATTTCATATTTGGCTATTCCCAAAGTCTTTTTTTCTCTTTGACAGGTTGATTTTGGGTTTTTGGTCTAATGATGGCCTGAATTATATCACTTTGAGCCTAATATTGAGAGTTCCAGTAAAAAAAATACCAAATGTAAGTTCAACACTTGGATTCTTCAACCATCCATCTTCTTCCACTTATCCAACTCAGAATCATGGCAGGGCTGGAGTCTATCCCAGCTGTCACAGGGTGAGATGGGAAGTACATACTGGACAGGCTGCAAGTCTGTTATAGGGCTCGTACAGAGAGAAAGACAGCCATTTATGCCTACAGACAGTTTAGAATCACAGATTAACCTGGCATGCATGTGAACTGTGGGAGGAAGCTGGAATATTTGGAGAAAAACCACACAAGCATACGGAGATCATACAAACTACAAAAAAAGGTCCCAGCCAGTCAGAGGATTTGAACCCAGAAGCCTCTTGCTTTGAGGTACCAGTACTAACCACTGCACCGCTGTGCCACCCTCACTTGGTATCAGCTCCAGATACCCTGTCTTTGTTTGTCATGGGATCATAACGGAGCAGGCCTCACCTGGCCTTGAAACCGCCTGCCTGTCAAATGCCCAATTGGATTTGAGCCTTGAAATATTGGGGATAATGTATGAAACACGATGTAATTCCTAAACACTTGATGCAGCACTTTTGCTAAACACCCTGAATTAAATGTCTGAGTGAAAGTTTGCACTTCAATCACATCTTGATTGTTCGGTTTAGAATACACTTACATAAAACTCTGACTAAATACTTTCTCACCAAAATAAAATATGGTGAGAAATTTGTTAAATGCATATACACATATATATACATATACATATACATATATATATGTATATATATGTATATGTATATGTACATGCATTTGTTAAATGCATATACACATATATGTACATATACATATATATATGTACATATACATACATATATATATATATATATATATATATATATATATATATACACATATATATAGATATATAGATATATAGATATATAGATATATATACATATACATATATATGTACATATACATATATATATATATAGATATAGATATATATATATATATATATATATATATAGAGAGAGAGAGAGAGAGATAGATAGATAGATAGATAGATAGATAGATAGATAGATAGATAGATAATATGTTATAAAACAGCAAAGTCATTTATATTGGCAAAGTGAGATACGGAAAACATCTGCGTAGTGTCCAGTCTGCTGGGATTCTTCTTCCCTCGCTCCCGTGTGGAAAAAGACAGCTTATGCTTTAGGCTGGCCCATATCACATTTTTATCCTACTACATAATGTTTATTTGATTCATACTTATTTCTTAGAATGTTTTCACATCATAATAAAAGAGAAAGGGCATAATTTCATACATACATTATTAGTATGAAACATAGCAGCTGTATATGTAAAACATAGAGAGGGATAGATTGTTTTGATGTACAACAGTTGCTCAAGTGTCACGATCTCTTACACCCACTCTTCCTCCTGTGCTTTTCACATTGTTCCCATCCATTGTTTCAGCCTTTGCTAAAAGACCTATTTGAACCTGATGAATGTGTCAATGTGTCAATCAGGCAGGCCAGCATGCCTACCACTGGATTGAGACCAGGCTGGCGATGGCTCTGTCTGGAGTCAGAAAACGGCTTGCATCAGTCTACAAATTCTTCCCCAGGTACTACACATATCAGAGTTAAGACAGCTATATCACTGTTTTGTTTTGGGGGGTTTTGTTTTTGAAAATGGTCAGTTTATTTGGGTTCACTGCAGGTACAAACTACACGTTGAATTATAGTCACCGAAATGCTCTCGAAGCTATGTGCACCTAGATGTTCGTAGCTAAAGCTGGACCTGTTTAAACTTAAACAATAACTCGATCAAGAAGTTTAAAGATCAAGTTTTGATCCAGAGTACAACTGATGGATAAAAATGATTCCAGTTGGATTTTTTTCCCTTTGTTTTTCCTTTCAGTGAATGTTCAGTGATTGTGTCGGTGCCGCTGCCACAGCTGCCCCGGTCAAGGACGGCCAACGCTGGGCTGATGGAGATCCTCCTGGAGGAGTGGATCCTGAGACCTCTGCTGACCCTCGCCGCTGTCAGACCCACTGCCGAACTCTACCGCCTCAAAAGGAAGATCATGGACAGCCCCTTCACACGTAAGGCACCGTTTTAATTACTCCGTTTTACACGTTTATGACAGTGCTGTTGATCAATTTTACTGAGACTGCATTGACACAAAGTGTCGAGGTGTCATAAACGCTGATGTTTATTACGGGTGTACAAGTCGTGCTGTTCTCTTTTTTTCCTTTTTTTTCTTGGATCTTTTGTGATTTCCTGGACATTTTTCTTTGCTTAGATGACTTTTGGAAGGCACACTACTTCTGGAAAAGTTCACTCAGTTTTTAACCTTCTCCATTTGTACTTCATGAGTCCCAGAACCTCAAAAAGAACTTGTCACTGTTCCCAGGCTGGTGTATTTCAACTGTACTCTTCTTCTGTCTTTTCTCAGATCTCGTTTGAAATGTTTTATGTGAGGATTTAACTGACAGGTCTGGCAGAGCGAGCCTCAGTATCTGCATGGAAACCAGCTGTAGCAATACCAGCCTGGTAATTGTTGCAAATAGGACCTCAGGAGGTGCTTTTTAGGCACGCTCAGTTGGTATTCGATAACCTCTTCACTTCAGTCCATATAAATATTATTTAAAAGTCAGTAAAGTGTTATGTGCTGTAGGGTGAGAAACAATACCCAGGACAGACTGAATGGGGAAAAGTGAGCATTTATTTTGATTGATGAAGTCTAAAGGACACAGAAATCCAGAGGCAAAAGGGAAGCACAATCCAGAGCTGTCAGAGAACGCACTGGGAGACTAAACAGATGCTCAAAAACTGCAGAGAAAGGCAGAGCTGGAGTACTCATACATGAGGTAAACAAGGGGGGGGTGGACAGACGAGGGTAATGAGATACAGATGAAACCAATAAGGACACAAATGACTAACAAAATAAAACAGGAAGTAACTAACAAGTGCAGAGGTTAGACCATGGATACATGCAGCAGCTTTACACACAGTGAAAGACCAGGATAAACTAAAGAGGGAATCGAATTGTAAACAATAAAAAAACAAAGAAAACTGAATAATCAACAAAAATCTAAAGATCAAAGAACTAAAACCTCTGTGTCAGCACGCAGGACCATAACTGTTAGCTTTGTTTTGTATTATCTTAGATTATTAGATTAAACATCATAGAGGGGTTTTTGTTTTGTTTTGTTCATATTTAATACATCATTCAAAACACTTTAGGTCATGGCTGGAACACATCTGCAACAAATAACACAAGATACCTGATCTAACCAACTTCTAAGTAAATCAGTACTGGAGGCACTTGTCTAAAAACAAATAATGACTTGTACGTTGTAAACATGTAGTAATGAGCATGGAGTAACTAAATATGGAGTTAGACCAGCTATGAGTGGAGGCGTAGGTAAAAAGGGCACTGCATGTCAACATGAAGTATTTATTATTATTATTTCAGCTTCACATTCCTTCCCTTTAGTTTCCATGATGAACGGAACAAATAACATATTTCTGATGACTTCACGCGACTGTTAGCGTGTACACGTGTGCCTTCGGGTGTGTTTTGTCTTTTTGAGCTTATGTTTTGCATTGTCAGGACTTTGTGTGTCGCTCAATGCTGCAGCCAGACTCCTAACGCACTCTAGCGAGCGAGCTCACATCACCCCTACTTTACTCTGTTTTTATTGGCTGCCAGTGGAGTTTAGAATTTCTTTTAAAATTCTCACAGTCGTGTAGGAAGCTAAACGGACACACTCCAGATTACTTCGTGTTAAACACAGTGCTGCTCGCTGTTTTCACTAATATGCTAGTTGGCTCATACAAGACTGAAGACGACGGGGGGTCAGAGCCTTTCGTCCTGCGGCACCGAGGCTCTGGAACAGTTTAACACTCCAGCTCAGTTTAACTGATTAACAGTTCAAAACATTTCTTTTAATCAGGCCTTCTGCTGACATCCTTTTCTTATTCATGTCTTTATTTATGTTTATTGTTTTAATATGATTTTCTTTTTACATTAATCGTGATTTAAGTGTTGTTAACAGCACGTTGAACTTTTACGTGGCAACGCGGCTCGCTACTGGATGTAGAATGAGATGAGGAATATTTGAGAAGATGTGGCTCCCATAAGACTGAGGGTGAATGTGGGACAGAGATTTTTTTAAGCATTACAAACATCCAGGCGCAATGATACAAACGCAGCAATTTTCTCTAGCTTAGAAATGTTCCCTGAATGAAAGAAACGGGAGCATGAGATAGATTTTATATGTGAGTCAAGTTAAAAAAAAATAAGACAAAATAATACAAAAAGACACCGATCATAAAATGGTTTAGATTTTTGATTTAATAACCCTGTAAAACAGTGAGTCCACCAGACCTGCCAACATCGCATCATCATCATCATCATCAACTTTATTTATAAAGCACTTTAAAACAACCACAGCTGACACAAAGTGCTGTACATTGGAACTGTAAAATAAAATTACATGAGATATAAATAAAAAACAAATAAAAGAAGAGTGAAATCATTAATTAAATAACTACTGCATTAAAAAAGAAACTAAGTCTCACTGAGGTTAAAAGCCAAGGAATAAAAGTGGGTTTTAAGACGTGATTTAAAAGTGGACAGAGAAGGGGCCTCTCTAACATGCATGGGCAAATTATTCCATAATTTTGGAGCCACAATAGAGAAGGCCCTGTCCCCTCTGAGCTTCCTCCTGGATCTCGGTACCTCCAGGAGCAGCTGGTCAGCTGACCTGAGAGACCGACAGGGTATGTGGGGATGAAGAAGCTCAGAGAGGTAAGGCGGGGCAAGACTGTGTAGGCATTTAAAAACAAACATAAGAATTTTAAAATTAACTCTAAAAGACACAGGCAGCCAGTGCAGAGAGGCCAGCACAGGGGTTATATGCTCTCTTTTTCGAGTTCCTGTTAGGAGTCGTGCAGCCGCATTTTGAACCAGCTGCAGACGTGAGAGCAATGACTGACTGACCCCCACATAAAGTGAGTTACAGTAGTCCAGGCGGGAAGAAATAAAAGCATGGATCACTGTTTCAAGGTGCTGCCTCGAAAGAAAAGATTTTAGTCTTGCCAGTCGCCTTAAATGATAAAAACTGGACTTCACCACTGCTCTGATTTGGTTGTCCAATTTAAAATCACTGTCCAACTTAAAACCAAGGTCAGTAACAACAGATTTAAAATAGACTTCCAGGGATCCTAAAACAACAAAGAAGGACTCACAGGGACCACTGGGTCCAAACGCCAACACTTCTGTTTTCTTTTTATTAAAATTTAAAAAGTTTCGAGCCAACCAAGCTTTAATGTCATCTAGACATGTCAAGAGAGGTTTTATGGAGATGGCATCCTTGCGTTTTAGTGTCAAATAAATTTGGCAGTCATCGGCATAACAGTGAAATGAGATCCCATGCCTTCTAAGGATAGAACCCAGAGGCAGTAGATACAGAGAAAAGAGCAGTGGCCCTAAAATTGAGCCCTGTGGGACACCACATGACAGAGGAGCAGAAGACGATTCGTAACCGAGAAGGCTGACAGAGAAAGTTCTATCTGACAAATAAGACCTAAACCAATTGAGTGCAGTGCCACCAATACCCACTACATCATGTAATCGAGAAATTAAAATATTGTGGTCTACTGTGTCAAAGGCAGCAGTTAGGTCAAGCAAGACAAGAACAACATGGTTACCAGAATCACATGCCAGAAGGATGTCATTAAAAACCCTTAGTAATGCAGATTCTGTGCTGTGAAGGGTTTTAAAACCTGACTGAAAAACCTCAAAGATTCCATTTTCATCTAGAAAATCTTTCAGTTGACTAAAAACAATTTTCTCTAAAACCTTGGAGACTAAAGGCAGCTTGGAAATAGGCCTATAGTTCGCTAAAACTGTGTGATCAAGGCCAGGTTTCTTAAGCAGTGGCTGTACTACTGCATGTTTGAAATTTGCAGGAACCACACCAGAAGACAGACTGCTGTTAATAATGTCAAGGACATACTGTTGTATACTAGGAAAAATTTCTTTAAAGAATTGTGGAGGGACAGGATCCCGTGGGGAACCTGTGGGCTTAATATGGCGAACCACATCCTCTAAAGAGGAGAGCGTCACAAGCTCAAACTGAGTGAAAACAGCAGCGCAAGGGACAGAGACAGAGGGGTCAGAGTCAGGAGCTGTGATAAGAGCCCTGATGGTGACAACCTTTTCAATAAAAAAGTAACACCACATGAGGGTTCAATGAATTCTTCGTTTTTCCCTTCTTATCTCGCCAAAGACCAAGCTCTGTTGGTGGCAGATCAGTTCGTAGTGACGTTTGACGGTCACTTGTATGAGCTGCCAGGTTCGTGTCCACTGCTCCTGGCCCGAGACGTCGGCCGCGATCCGTCGTTCACGCTGCTGCTCGGCACAGACACGCAGAACCTCCTCCTGATACAAATGAATAACCACACCATCAGCGTTCAGCGCAACGGGCAGGTATGTGTTACTCTCGACGAATAAAGAGCGTTCAGGCCATGAGGAATAAGACGAGTAAATGCTTGTGTCACAGGTGAGGACCGACTGCAGCGGCGCCGTCAGCCACACGTTTCTCACTGATGATGGAGTGACAGTCAGGAAAGCATCAAACGTGGTGCAGGTGTCCAGTCAGCGTGGGATGTTTGTGTCATGTGACCTGTCGCTTGAATTGTGCAGCTTCACTCTGGATGGATGGTTACATGGTGGGAAAGATTCAGCATGGCCCGTTATAAATATCTGTCTTCATATTCTCACACATATACACCGTTCTCGCCTGCACAGGTGTCTCCACCGGTCTGTTTGGGACCAACGATAACGACGCAGGAAATGATTTTCCTATGTTTGACGGATCTCAGGCTAAAAACTTGGAGGATTTTCTCTACACCTGGCAGGTAGGATCAGTGAGATTAATCAACACATGGTCCAGTTCTCAAAAAGATGTGCAATATGAAATAAAGCCTAGATTTCAAGGATTTGTAAATCATTTAAACTCTACTTAAACTCTACATTTGATCGAAAATACAACAAAAAGGTTTTAAAGTGAAAAAGGACTGGGTAAAGACTGAATAATCGAGGAATGTTTTTTAGATTAGATTAGATTAGATAGAACTTTATTAATCCCTCGGGTGGGTTCCTCTGGGAAATTCGATTTCCAAAAAAGCACAGCACCGACAGAAGTTACAGAGTTATACACACACACATATATATAAATACAGAGACAATATAAATAAAATATACGAAGGGGATAAATAGAATAAATAGGAATAAAAATAAAAATACAAGTGAATTGCACATTTCAAGTATTGAGTCTATTGCACCGTTGACTATTTACAAAAGTATTGCACAAAAGGTATTGCACAGTGAGGTGAAGAGGCACTACAGCTTAGTTGTTCCCCCCTCCTTTGTCCTCCTGTTTCCCCTCCCTCTCCCCTCCAGAGAGGAGTTAAACAGTTTGATGTTCTCAGGATTAAAATAATCATGAACGGTTATGGTCTTCAGGCCCTCAAGTGAATTCATTAAAAAATATAAACCACTCCGTAGCACATGTTAAAGCTCTGACATTGAAAGAAAAAGCAGACAGAAACAAGATGCAGAAACTTCACTGGGCATAGCAATATTCTGGGCTTGGGTCCATTTATGTACTAAGATCAGTGGAAAGCTGTTTGCTTGTATGACTGATAAAAATCAATTTTTTGGCAGGGGGCAAATAGAAAGGGACAAAGAAAGGCTTGTTAGTGGTACACACTTCAACTCCAGCATCCATTATAGCATAAGTTTGGAATTGCATGAAGTGGAATGTGTTCCTCGGTCATCTGTTGATGTCATCACCCTGTTAGTGATGAAAGATATAAAAATAAATAAATAAAATCCTCTTTCAGCTCTAAGGTTTTACATAAAAATGATTTGGTCCTCAGCAAGTCTTAAAATTATTAAATGTGACTTCAGATGAACAACAACTCTCACTTCACTGCGGAGGAATTTTGGCCCTGTTGTCTTTACAACATTGCTTCAGCTCATTGGGCGTTTGCTTATGCACGGCTCTCTGAAGGGCCCGCCACATCATTTCTGTCAGATTGAGATCTGGACTTTGAGTGCGCCATGGCAGCACGTCAAATGATATGTTTTTCAGTTGTTCCATCAGCTGTTCCATGACCCAGTTGATGCCAAACTTTAGCTGTCAGACCAATGATCTCATATTTGAGTAGAAAACTTTGGTATACGGAGGAGTTCATGGTCGACTCAGTGACTTAGGCTACGTTCACACTGCAGGTCTTAATGCTCAATTCCGATTTTTTTGTCTAATTTGTTTCTGCTGCCTTTCCCGTGCCTTCACTTCCTCTCACCACCCTCTTGTGTACATATTGTCCCGCTGTCCTGTGCCGGAACGCCCGTTCTTCTTCCATGTGTCTTGCTCATGTTCCTTGTTACCAGTTTTTCCCCATTTAGTTTTCTGTTAGTGAAAGTCTTTGTCCACTTTTTCCCTTTTATTTTGTATTTTTGCAAAGTTTTGATCAGCCTTAATAAACGGCTCGCTTTTGTTAGGATTAGTCCAAGCGTCTGCATTTGGATCGTCTAGAAAACGTGACCTGCCTCCCACAGATCGTGACAGTTTTTTGAGGGAAGAGGCTTTCTCCTGGCAGTCCTTCCAAATAAGCCACACTTATTCAATCATTTTATAAATGTACTGTCTCGAACGTTAAGATCTTACGTGCCAGGAGTCTGAGATGTAGCTCTTGGGTTTTTAGCAGTTTCTCTGAGCACTTTGTGGTAACACACAGCTGAATTCTCCAGAGCAGCAAACTGCCAAAAATCTGCTTTCATAGAGATGCTCACACTCACTAATGATCAGTTAATCTCATGCATTTGATCTGCTAATTAGTCTCTTAATTCCTTTGGAAGCAGTGAGGGTGTCGTTAGACTTTATGCGCAGCGTTTTTGCATGTTAGATTATTTGCGTTGAATAAATAATGACATGCTGTAATAAGTAGAGCAGGGCAATATGACCAAAATATTTATCACGATATACATTTGAAAATGTACGATAAGATATAACTGACGATATAATTGACACTAGACAAAATACTTTACGACTCCACAACTTTATTAGTGCAAAAAAAAACATCAATGTATTTTCACTTAAACAAGCAGCTGTTTTTTATCTGCATTAAAGTTATATAAAAATTTAACAGTGTAAATGCAAATTCCTTGCTGACAGTTTAACCAAAAGGCATTTCCAGTGGAAATTGTCCGACATGTCCTCAGCATAACCATGTATAATATCCACAAAACTTAAAAAGAGGTTATACATAGGGGCGGGTTTTTATAATCGATTCATCGATTAAAATCGATTCTGGCTTGGATAACGTAAAATCGATTCATTAAAATCCTGAATCGATTTTTTAATATAAATTTATTTTGTCCAAAATGCCAGAATCTCTGGTGACATCTCACAAAATTTCAAGAACCACCAAACAGTTAAGACAGTAAATGAGAGCAGGAACACGGATTCTGCACATAGACTTAAACACACAGCGCAACCCGCGGATCAGAATCAGTTAGATGTCGCCTTTCTCACAGTCGGGGCTGAAAGCCGACAGCTCGCTGATTCTGATCTGTCGGCGGGTCCGCGTTTTGTGTTCACGCCCTTTATGCGCCGATTCTAAAGCTGTTAGTTTGATCTCTCTCCAAACAATATTGACCAAACCAGCAGCAAAAGAAGATCCAAACGCTTCACATAAAATCGTCATGAATTCACTCTGACTTTTACTGTTTTGCTTCCACTGCGATGCACAGCTCTCTCTCTGTACTTCAAGAACAGTTTCCCTTTCGTCATTATTCGCTTGCTTGTTACGCACAAGTCTACTGTTGTTTACAGCGCTGTCGGCCGCTGTTTTTTTCCCTTTTACATTCTTCCGAAAAGAAAACCTCATTTCTGCTGTTCAATACTGAACAAATTTAAACTTTTTAAAATTATTCAAAATGCAAAACGTTTAACATGTCTCTAATAAAACTGCTGTAACTTCAGAGGTGATGTTCATATGTTGATTAATGGTTTTCTTTCGTTTTTGATGTACTGCAGAATATTTTTATAAATCCCAGGCCAGGAAAACCTTCATGTTTTTCTGTGTTTTATCTTCAGCTACTTTGACACAAAGGCATCTGCTGTGATGCTTACACCTGTGATAAAGTCTTGCGTGTGTCAGCTTCCTTTTTATTGATACAAAAATATGTAAATGTACTGATCTGAATTATAATATTTCTGACTGTCAAAATTTCCCAGATTTAAATCGAATCGAATTAAATCGAATCGTGGATCGAATCGATTCGGGACCTTGTGAATCGGAATTGAATCGATTCTAGAAATCAGTGACGATACCCAGCCCTAGTTATACACACACAACACGGTAATATTATGTTGAAGCACAGTACGTATCACTCCGCGAGGCTCCTGCCTACGATAGCCGTAATAATCCGACAATCCATCAAGCTGTGCGGCTTCGTAGCTTAGCAAAGTCGTACTAAAACATTTGACAGATTTTTTGAGCGCCGTGTACCACATAACATCGTTTCGAGCTCAGTAAACACAACCAGAATTCATACATAAGGCACACAGGATTATAAGGGGCGCTGTCGATTTTCAGAAAAATCAAAGGATTGATTTTAAGTGTGCAGTATTTCCAAAAAACACGGTAATAACGACGGCCTGCTAGCATGCTCTACCAAAAATAGTGCTTTGTTGTGTATCTGACGGACGAAAGCTAAACCAGTTCCACACCACTGAAGTTGCAGCATTTATACAAACCAGTTCTGGTTCATCCGTTTCATTCAACGATCCGCTTTCGCCTTTCTCATTCTCCGTCGCCGCCACGCTTTTTCCGCCATGTGTCTATGAAAACAAAGGCACTGCGCATGCGCGTTTTACCCGTATTCTATCGCGATATTTAATTTTGCTGCCCAACATTATACCGGTATTACGTGAACGGTATCATATGGTCCAGCCCTAGTAATAAGTCATTTATTGTTGCTCATTTGAGGTTGTATTCACCTGATTGTATTGTAGGACCTGCTTGGAATCGAACCTTCAGAACTGAAAGAGGGTTTACGTCTTACAATGACTTCAAAGTCACTTTAAATCTCAATTGTAAGTTTTACCTCAAAGTGTATATTTACTCCCTTACCTCAGTCTCAAAGTGTATATATATTTATTCTTCTTATTCTTACTCTTCCTATATTTCAAGGATTCAAGGAGCTTTATTGTCATTCGCATGACACGGTCCCGGATTTATTGTTGTTCTTTTGCACTGTATGGAACTCGAGCCTCGTCGTCTCCTGTCTCTATATACTGAACTGTATATAGCAGAGATGACAATCAAGTTTACTTTGAACTTTTGTATGCAAACAGGAATTATGAAAACAGTTTGCGTTCCAAGCGAGAGCCATTAATTTCATCTACCAAACATTTGGAAAGTATTAAAAATGATACACGATAATGGGAAACATACTCCCGCATAAATATTTTGGGGGGAACGTTTTGCTGGGATCAAATACAGAATGAACAGCATCAACATTTGATTTGTGGTTTTGGTTCTCGGTGGTTAAATCATTTTCAAATCACTGCGTTCTGCTTTAATTTGTATTTCAGACAACATCCCAATATTTCCTGAAATCGAGTTTCAATGAAATTGTGAAATCTTGTGTCTACAAATGTTTGCAGAGTTTTTGTCAGCCTCGAGGTTCTCCTTAGCTTTGCCCGCTTGTTTGTGACTTTAGATGAAACCTACATGCATCAAACCTTCTGCGACAGCAGCCGTCAGTCCAGCGAGCTGTGACGCTTTGTTCTCTTCTCCCAATTCTCCCCTCAGCTCTTGTTTCAGGGTGGTGAGTAACAAAAAAACCCACACAGCAGGCCTGTCCTGGTGGTTTCTTCACCAGAACATTTTTATTAATATCCCATTTATGTTTGGAAAGCTCGTCGTGGAGGGAAGTTTAAACAGATAAATATGAAAACCTTTCTGTTTTCCCCATCTCCATCTTTTTTCCTTTTTTTTCTCTTTTTGGTTGATCACATGTGATTTTTTCACAAACCTGCGTTTGTGTTGTCAGGTGGATCCCAGTCAGTTCATGTCTGTGTGTAAACTCAGCTCATCGAGAGCACCCTGCAGATTAGCATTTGCTTTCGCTCACCTCTGCCAGCAGAACTACATACCCATGGAGGTCCCCGTTCACTGCAGTGAGTTAGGCCACTGAATAAGACATGCATGATTATTCTTGTATTAATGTGTATTTGTGGCAAGTTTTTTTAATTCAGACATGCAAAATGTATATTTTGCATGTAGTTTTAACTTGTTTTGTGTGTGTGTGTGTGTTTCTGTTTTAGTGAAAGTGTAAAGGAAGGACAAGCTAATGAAGAGCAAAAATGGTCAGTTTCTGACCTCTGTGAGCTGCTATAACGGACAGCTTTACTCTTTATACCACTGTTTGTGCCATATTGCCTTCGTACTTTTATGTTGTACTCCACTGTGTAGTCACACATTCTTGTACCTCCTGTGACGCTTTTGTCCTGTTTAGACGTGCGTTGATTATCCCATTAATGTGAATGTAAACACATTCACTGTAGCAAGTAATAAAAACATTTTTTTTAAAGATTTGTGTCAGTGCATTGTGAGGAGGGAGCGGCTGAAACCAGCTTTTTATTGAATATCATTCCTTTCAGACTTTGTTTTGTGACCAGGACAATTATTAACACAAAGTCTGGAATTAAAAAGAGTAATTTCTTTCAAACAATTTGAGGCGTAAGCGATCAGGTCTTGAAACTCAATACACATGAGGAACAGATGTGCTATAACAGTGTAACACCAAGGCTGTGGTTTGTAGTGCAAACAGTGAAGATGCTGAAGACTCACTTTGGTCCACCACATTTACTAATCCGTACTAAAACGTAGTAAAACATCCTTGTTTCTTAGTTAACTGGTCTTTTGGAAGATGGGTATGTAGTTGTGTATCTTTGACTTCTGTCTTTGTGTGACACATTCGGCAATCCACACAATGTTCCGACTCTCCTGCTCCTTAAGTTTGATGTAAGAGTAAAATACTCCAAAGTGGAACTGCTGCAGGAAAGAAAGTATGTTCAGCTTCACCTGGAAAAATGATAGATGTGTAAGCTGCAAGAATCTACAGTCAGGGCAGCCTAACAAGAAAAGTACATACTAATACTAAATTTAAATTAATCACCTGTACTTTCTTACAAATATATATACTTTCAGCAGGTGATTAACGTGATTTTAAACATGATAGAGTCATCTCTGGGGTTTACAGAGGCCTAAAACATGAAAATATCCAGTGAGCTGCAGTTCTCATAGAAGCTAGAAGTCCTGGGACAATGGCCAGGCTGCTTTAAACTAGGAATGCAACAGTCTAATAACCAAGTTACAACCAAGGTGTGCAGAAGAGCATCTTCTAGGAGAGCACATCTGTGAATCTGAATCTGTGCTACTAAAAATTCAAGTAGCTCTGAAGACAAAAGGAGCTCCAACTAGGTGGGGTGTACCTAATAAAGTGGCTGGTGACTGTATGTCAGATTTTCATATTTGAAAGTCTGAATGGTCAGCTTGGTTCAAATGTTATATAAAAGGTTGAAAAGTGTGAAAGAAATCCGTGACAGTTCAAAACAAAGCTGTTATTACCTCTTGTTCGAAGAATCGGTCCTCAAGAGTCTTAAAATCTGATCCAGGCTCAGGGTCATCAAAAACCATTTTATAGTCCTGCAGGGAAATTTGAGTTTACACTGACCACATGTCTGACTCAATGTGCAATAACAACCGTGCAGCATCTTAAAGGACATGAGGTCAAACTCACTGGGTAGCAGTCAGCCACAGCCTTGACCTGCTCATGGTCCTCTGCCTGGGCCAGGAGTTTCAGTCCTCCAGGGTAAAGTTTGCCACAGGATGGATACAGCGCACTCCTGTCTGCACTGCTGAGATCCGTCCCAAAGGAGTTCACGGTGATGATGAAGGCCCGCCGGTCCGCTTCAAACTGCAGCACGCATAAAAGCGCACGGCATTTACAGCAAAACAAATCTCAAGTAGTTTGTAAGACTTCAGTTAAACAAACTCATGCATCATAGAAAGCCAGAGTACCTCCAGGACAGGGCACATTACGTCCTTTGTGGCACCACCCACGCTCTTGCAGAAAGAGTGGAAAGACTGCAAATATGCCTGTGCGGTAGAACAAAAGGCACCGAGATCAGCACAAATTTCATGAAAAACAGATCGCGTTCAGACATGGCAGTAAAACTTAAGTGCAGCTGTTAAGCATGTTTATCACAGTAGTATAAACTACAGTAAAGAATTTATTGCATATTTATAGCATGTCCACAAATACTATAACACAGGTGTCAAAGCTGAGATAGGTTAGTCATGCCATCTTATGCCATACTCTGCTCACCTTATACAGTTTGTTTCTCAGGATCTCAGCCTCCATCTCATCCAGGCTGCACTCAGATACGGCATCCTGGAAAAACTGACCTGTGGTGAGAATAAAACAACACAGTAACCCTCAGTATGTTGTAAATATTTTTATAAAGTAGACCTTAAAAATGGAAGCCCACTCCTGACATGAAGAATAATAACATATGGTCACAACTGTGTTTACTATATCCCTGCTCACACCCATTACTTCATGCTTAGCTTTGGTAAACTATGACTCTGAAATTTTTAGCACTGACTAATTTTTAGCTGTGCTGAGGGAACAGAGAGCCAGAGAAGTCTAAAATAAGAAGAAGTAGCTTATTAGGCTTGTTGCTAACTAACAGTCCACAAACTTGCTTGGAAGGTATTATGAACACATTAGGAGGATTTAACAGCCAAGGAGGAAAAAATAAAAGAAAACAGAAACGTGCATTGCCTTTTAATGACTAGTGCTAATCTGGCTTTGACATTTGACACCTAAAACGTTAGGCTACAAAAATTTACCAAAAAGATGCCACAGTTGTATTTTCTAAAACACCTAAAGAAAGAAATGACTTTTTAGTTTTACATTTTTATAAGTAAAAATCTTGATTTCTCACTTTGAGAACCTCTAAAAGGACACAAAAAAGTTAAAACCAATTCTAATTTGGGGAGTCATCGAACTATGAAGTGGGCACAGCCTGAACAAGTTGAATCCAAAACACATATTCATCACTGCTTTTGTTGCATTAAGATTATATGAAACTACTGTCACTCCCACCACTACTCCTAATACTTCTACTACAACTAATATAACAACATTATTGTTTCCTTTTGGTGTTATTTGGTTTTTGGAATAGCACTTTAATACTTTGAGTAATAACAATATAACACATTTCAGTGTTGACAGAGCTCCACATAATGCTATGCATTAGAAATAAACGTTATATCACTGTAATAAACTGATAAAAAGATCCAGTCTGATGAGGTCATGTGAGGCATTTAATATTGTATCTGTACTCAGAAAGGTTCATAATGCTCTAATGACTAAATTAATAGCTTGTGTGTGCAAACCACTTCCAGTAAGCTGTGGTTAATGAAGCAGGATGAGTGAGCAGGACCTGTTTTCTTTTTGCATGCATCAGTGCAAAGTGTTTAAACTAAAGTGTTTTTAGTGACTCATTGATATTTAAGTCAATGATGGTCTTTCACAAGTGTATTAGAGCTAAAAGATAATTAAATATTAATAATATACATCTTTGCCGCCATTAGAAATTTTAAAAAACAAAAAACAGAGATTACCTAGTGGTGTGTCCACCAGGATGGCTGAGTACAGTTCAGCTGGAGTGCGGGCAATACCCACGGCTGCCATTTGGTCAAACGCTCCCAGTGGGTGACACCGTGGGAGCAGCTCTGACACATCTTTGTTCTTCAGGGCCCCCGTGATCAGCATCACCACATTGTCGATCATGTAGCTGTAACTATGGCAACACAGAGACCACATGAATTGAATATCCCTTTTACCCTGTAAAATGTTTCCTGCTCATCCCATTTTTATAAACCACAAAGAGTGTTGCAGAAGGAAGGTTTTCATCACATAAAGATGACCTCGCCACGTTTGCCACAAGGTCTCCACTGTCTGCGTAAACACTGTCCTCTTTAGCTGAAAATCTCAGCAGCAGCCAACCTGCAGGATGCTGTTCAAGTGCGTCTGCTTATCCTGTGACACAAGCTATAAATAAAGCACATGCAGTGACTAGGCGCACCTTATATAGTCAAGGAAGGTAGACAGGGGTGGCAGGGCATTAGAGCGCAGGCAGCTGAATTCAGTCACCAGATTCTCCCTCAGCTTGCTGTCCAGCAGCGACACAGTCAAATCGCCCTCAGACGAGGACAGCAGTTTACCGTAGTCTGTGCTCTGAAGGTGTAGCTTCATATCTGAGCAGAGGACATGGCAAATCAAATGTTTTATACTCCACTGCTTGTTAGTTTGCCATTTCCAAATAAGCAGGAAAAGGTTAAACAAGGTACTGATCACCGATAGATAGATAGATAGATAGATAGATAGATAGATAGATAGATAGATAGATAGATAGATAGATAGATAGATAGATAGATAGATAGATAGATAGATAGATAGATAGATAGATAGATAGATAGATTGCTTCCAACACCCCCTCACATGTGCATAATATTTTTTAGACTGCAGGTATTGCACATTTGCATATTATGACACATTACATGTGTGATACAAAAGGCTTACCCTCTAGTGTGTCACACTGGGCCAGATTATGATAATCAGTCTGACACAGAATCCCAGCTTTCATTCCTCGAACCAAACCCTCCAGATAGCCGTGATCCACGTTAAAGCTGAGCTCCTCGCATGTTGCCATAATGCCAAATGAGTTATTGAGTAGAACTGCCGCAGTCACAGCGTGATTTTAGCTTTTCTTTATATATATCAGCTTCTGCATAATTCCCTCTCTGACTAACGTTCATGCTGTTATTTTTCCTTCCTCTTTGACAGCAAGAAATTCCATGGCTAAAAGTGTTTGCTGTCTCAGCTCCTGCTTTTAGCACATTCATTCTGACTCGTGTGTATTCACCCACTCTGTTTGAACCACTGTGTAGCAGGAATTTCAAAAATGAAATGAAATAAAGACCCTGATGTTTTTCTTTTGTTTGTTTGTTTGTTATGCTCTGTTCACACAGCACGGGTGAAAAAAGTAAAAAACAAAACAAAAAGCTAAACAAGCACGGATTAAAAAGTCCGCTTCACTGCTCTTCTGTTCTAAATAGTTCAAAATACACACTAGACTAATGACTACTAGTGATGACATCTGCATTGTTTTCATAGATCATTTTTGCTGATGGCAGCAAATGTAACGTGATTGAAATCATATAAAAATGTTTTAAAGAGCTCAAACAGGATTTCCTGAAATCTTTGGCTTCTGTAAGCTGTAAAAACTCACTGCTTTTTACACACAGAGAAATGTTGGTGTGTAGCATGCAGATATTATGCAGACGGCAGGCAGTGAGCATGAGCCTGTGGATTTTAAATGTGTTTCATTCACTAACATATCCAACAGAATTGACCTTTGTGCACATTTCATGACTCTAACAGTGATTTTATGTGTAAACACTTATTAGTGAATGAGCCCATTGTCAGTTTGAGATGATCTCAGCTTTGTGAGATGGTGCGTTATATTATTGGAAGCCATCATCAGAAGATGGGTGTAAGCGATGATCACAGATTCAACATGCATCAACAATATATCCTCCACCACTAGCAGCCTGAACAACTGATTCAAGAGAGGGTGGAGCTGTCCTTTCATGTTGTTTATGCCAGATTCTGACTCTGCTATCTGAATGTTGCAGCAGAAAATCGAGATTCATCAGGCTAAGTATTTCTCCTGATGTGGTCTTCTGCTGCTGTAGAAGCTTATTGCTTTTGCCTTCCTGTCAACTCAGAGAAGTCCCGTTTTTCTCGTCTGACCATTTCTTCTTTAATCTTTTTTAACCTTCCTTAATCCTTTTTCTTCTATGTAAACTAGAGATGGTTATACAGAATAATCTCAGTAGATCGTTTCTGAAATAGTTTCTGAAATAGTTTCTGAAATAGTTTCTGAAATAGTTTCTGAAATACTCAGACCTGCCTGTCTGGCACCAGCAACCTTGCCACATCTTAAATTATGTTTCTTTTCCATCCTGATACTCAGTTTAAAACTCAGCAGATCCTTTTGACCATGTCTATCTCAGTTTGTAATAAAAACCTGGAATTTTCTTTTCACCAGAAGCCCACATAGCAAAATTGGTATGGCCCAGATCTGGCCCACACAGAGTGCTTACACATGGCCCACATACCGCAAAGAATGACGGCTCTTTGGTGGCCCAGATCTGGTTTGCCAGAGGTGACCCACACATGGGCCAGCACAAGGCCAGTTGCAGACACACTGGTGGCCCAGAACAGTTTCAGTTCTGGCCCCAGATGTCAGCCTAATGTGTACCTTAATCAAGCCATGTAATATTAACATGTGCCAGAAAATACTAGTGCAAAAGTAACATGACGTAATTCTGTTAAGTCAGTGAATGGACTGATTCTGATATTATGCTTTTCTGCTCTCCCGGATTACTCAAGTTTCTATACAACATGCCACATTCACCCACTTTCTCTAAACTGAGTGTTTCCTAACTACATTCACACTCTTGACACGCAGACTGGAGTAGCCAGGGATCAAACCACTAACCTGCTGATTAGTAGGTGACCTGCTCTACCTCCTGAGCTACAGCCACCCACTGGTAAAGGTGAGTAAACCCTCACTAGGTTTTGGATAAAGTGAACACTCGCAAACCTGTCAAACCTGCAATTGAAACGTTGGCTACCATAGCAGTATAGTATTGCAACATGGCATTTGGCCTTCTAACTAAAATAGGAAAATAGGAACATAAATACTGCCATCATTGCCAGACCTGGCCCACATCTGGTTGACATACACTCTGCCATGACACCAGTCAGTCAGAAGTGCCAGCTTGATGCCGGATCCCGGCCAGACCTGTTTTCTATGAGCCTGGGCCACATAAACCAAACCACAATCGAGCCAGATACGGCGTGCCATCACATAAACAGTGGCATCTGTGCCAGGCCTGGCCCATATCTGGATGACATACGTCTTATTTGTATGTCATCCAGTGTGTGAATGTGTGTGTGAATGGGTGAATGACTGAATGTAGTGTAAAGCGCTTTGGGATCCTTAGGGACTAAATAAAGCGCTATACAAATACAGGTCATTTACCATTTTGCCATTTATCATGCCAGAAGTCAGCCAGCAGTGCCGGCTTGATACTGGATCCGGGCCAGACCTGCTTGCTATGTGGGAACTTTTGGAGCTATAAAAGATCTTCTTCTGTCTTCTGTTGTTAGGGTTAGGGCTAACTGTAAGGCCTTTTTCTGTAACACTGGCTCTTTCCTGTCTTAAACTCCTTCATGCTCATGGACATAATGGACATATAAGGATCTCCATGAAAGGGATAATCATTCATAACATAACTACTACTGACAAATGGCGTTCAGTTTGCCCATTTGCCATTTTTCAAAGCAGAAGCAGACAGTGTCCCAGACAAGATAATATATTATGTGGTCCACACATTTCCTGGATAGGATTTATAACCACTTTCCTTTGGAATTTACACAGAAGTCTCTGTGCATCTCCTCGGGATACTGAGCTGAGCCTCCAAAAGAAGGTCTAATATTTATTATCTTTCTGCTATTCACATAATTGTCCTGGAAAACCTCAAAATGCTGGTTAAGTCACTGTTTAACTACGAGAGACAGGTCGGCCTGCAGTAACGTATTCTTTGCTCTCTTGTTTTTAATCCTGTGTACCGCATTTACTCTAAAATCAACATTAAAGTAGCAAATCATTAAAAATGTTTTTTAGCATCTTAATAGGTTCCACATGGAGCAATGCAAGGAGAATGTAGGCTTACAGCGTGTTTATTCAATAGCAAAAATATAAACTCCTTAATCCACAAGAGGCAGGCAAGTCCAAACATATATATCTGATTTTCAAGGCGTGGGGTACATAAGTAAATGCCATTTGGTCCTCATTAAGTCTAAAAGCAACAACACATTTATGTTCCAAAGTAAATTTACTTGCAGGTATCCCCAGCAGCAAGATATTCAAAAGCAGCAAAAATGTGGGAAATACCCATAATGCAACACACAGTTAATATCAGATTGTTTACATACATGAAAAAGCACGTCACCCATCTCTTTTTATGCATACATATAATGTTTTAAGATATTTTAACACTGTGCAAAGATTTCTGTGAGTATTTTTTTTCCGCTGAAGACAGAAGAACTCTTGAATAAATACAAACAAATACAAACAAATGCCTCACATAATATCAGAAGCATTTTTCAAAATGCTTCGATTTTATTTTGAAGTTTAATCGCTTAACCGCATTTGTGCAGACAAACCCACAGAGCACATGTGAATCTTTCCGTGCTCTTTTGTCAACCACAATATATGTTCAGGCGTTGTGATGTGTTTGCGTGCATGTGCATGCATGTGCGTGCTGCATCTAGGTCCTCTTTAAGCAGAGGGGGTTCATCCTCCAGCAGTGACAGATGGTGTTGAAGAGTCGACAGCGGCAGGAGGCGCAGGGGTCGCAGCACAGCAGGTGAGGGGAGCAGCTTTCCATCAAGCGTCCGCAGCGACGCGCCGGAGTTACGAGGTTCGACTTGTGCTTCTAAAGCAATTCCAACAGAGACAGAATATGTGGAAAAAGCACGAGTCAGTGGAAGAAGTGGAAAAGTCATTTAAATACATGTGAACTATTTGACCCCCCGACTCATGGCAGCTCTACAAAGCGTTTTAGTGTTGTTTCGGTTTTACAGCCATTAACTTCACTGTTATTACTAAACGATTTTTTTTAAATCAGCCTTTTGGCAAAAGCTTCAACAGTTTGTTTTGTTGTTATTTTTTAAATTTAGGCACAAGTCCTGTTTACTCTTTTAAGAAAAATCTCACTCACTGAAACACGTTTTGTTGCGAGAGTTCTGACAGGGACTATAAGAGGGAGTCAAATTCATCCTACATCATAGGACAACACATACAGTGCACTTGATCTAAAGTGGGCCAGACCACTTAAGATGGAAATTCACTTTTCTAACAATATGATAACATTTAATTACACATTCATTTTTTCCTGAATTTAGGCCCTTAACCCTGGAGAACCCATGGGGTCAAATTTAACCCTATAGGTTCTCCAGGGTTAAGTTTGACAGCCATGGACTAGAAAGATCGAGCGTATTTCTTGCATAGTTGCTTTTCTTCTGTGACTTTAATGGTAAATCTTCTCACATACAAGGTCTTAAATAATCAGACCTCATCTTATCCTAAACACCTCATAGTACTGCATGTGTCATGGTCCAGAGTCTGACGACTCAGTGTTTTGTTTTTCCTAATATTCTATGTTCTTGTTTATTCTGATTATGTCTTTTGTTAAGGTTTGCCATTTGTTAGGTTTCTGTTCTGTGCCTGCCTGCTCCCACGTCTCTGTGTTCCCTCTGTCTGGCCTGCAGTAACGTATTCTTTGCTCTCTTGTTTTTAATCCTGTGTACCGCATTTACTCTAAAATCAACATTAAAGTAGCAAATCATTAAAAATGATTTTTAGCATCTTAATAGGTTCCACATGGAGCAATGCAAGGAGAATGTAGGCTTACAGCGTGTTTATTCAATAGCAAAAATATAAACTCCTTAATCCACAAGAGGCAGGCAAGTCCAAACATATATATCTGATTTTCAAGGCGTGGGGTACATAAGTAAATGCCATTTGGTCCTCATTAAGTCTAAAAGCAACAACACATTTATGTTCCAAAGTAAATTTACTTGCAGGTATCCCCAGCAGCAAGATATTCAAAAGCAGCAAAAATGTGGGAAATACCCATAATGCAACACAGTTAATATCAGATTGTCTACATACATGAAAAAGCACATCACCCATCTCTTTTTATGCATACATATAATGTTTTAAGATATTTTAACACTGTGCAAAGATTTCTGTGAGTATTTTTTTTCCGCTGAAGACAGAAGAACTCTTGAATAAATACAAACAAATACAAACAAATGCCTCACATAATATCAGAAGCATTTTTCAAAATGCTTCGATTTTATTTTGAAGTTTAATCGCTTAACTGCATTTGTGCAGACAAACCCACAGAGCACATGTGAATCTTTCCGTGCTCTTTTGTCAACCACAATATATGTTCAGGCGTTGTGATGTGTTTGCGTGCATGTGCATGCATGTGCGTGCTGCATCTAGGTCCTCTTTAAGCAGAGGGGGTTCATCCTCCAGCAGTGACAGATGGTGTTGAAGAGTCGACAGCGGCAGGAGGCGCAGGGGTCGCAGCACAGCAGGTGAGGGGAGCAGCTTTCCATCAAGCGTCCGCAGCGACGCGCCGGAGTTACGAGGTTCGACTTGTGCTTCTAAAGCAATTCCAACAGAGACAGAATATGTGGAAAAAGCACGAGTCAGTGGAAGAAGTGGAAAAGTCTTTTAAATACATGTGAACTATTTGACCCCCCGACTCATGGCAGCTCTACAAAGCGTTTTAGTGTTGTTTCGGTTTTACAGCCATTAACTTCACTGTTATTACTAAACGATTTTTTTTTAAATCAGCCTTTTGGCAAAAGCTTCAACAGTTTGTTTTGTTGTTATTTTTTAAATTTAGGCACAAGTCCTGTTTACTCTTTTAAGAAAAATCTCACTCACTGAAACACGTTTTGTTGCGAGAGTTCTGACAGGGACTATAAGAGGGAGTCAAATTCATCCTACATCATAGGACAACACATACAGTGCACTTGATCTAAAGTGGGCCAGACCACTTAAGATGGAAATTCACCTTTCTAACAATATGATAACATTTAATTACACATTTATTCTTTCCTGAATTTAGGCCCTTAAGTTTGACACCCATGGACTAGAAAGATCGAGCGTATTTCTTGCATAGTTGCTTTTCTTCTGTGATCTTCTCACATACAAGGTCTTAAATAATCAGACCTCATCTTATCCTAAAGACCTCATAGTACTGTATGTGTCAATTCAATTCAATTCAATTCAATTTTATTTATATAGCGCCAAATCACAACAAAAGTCGCCTCAAGGCGCTTCATAGATACAGAGAAAAACCCAACAATCATATGACCCCCTATGAGAAAGCACTTTGGCGACAGTGGGAAGGAAAAACTCCCTTTTAACAGGAAGAAACCTCCGGCAGAACCAGGCTCAGGTAGGGGCGGCCATCTGCTGCGACCGGTTGGGGTGAGAGAAGGAAGTCAGGATAAAAGACATGCTGTGGAAGAGAGACAGAGATTAATGACAGGTATGATTCAATGCAGAGAGGTCTGTTAACACATAGTGAGTGAGAAAGGTGACTGGAAAGGAAAAACTCAATGCATCATGGGAATCCCCCGGCAGCCTACGTCTCTTGCAGCATAACTAAGGGAGGATTCAGGGTCACCTGGTCCAGCCCTAACTATATGCTTTAGCAAAAAGGAAAGTTTTAAGCCTAATCTTGAAAGTAGAGATAGTGTCTGTCTCCTGAATCCAAACTGGAAGCTAGTTCCACAGAAGAGGGGCCTGAAAACTGAAGGCTCTGCCTCCCATTCTACTTTTAAATACTCTAGGAACAACAAGTAGGCCTGCAGAGCGAGAGCGAAGTGCTCTAATAGGGTGATATGGTACTACAAGGTCCTTATGATAAGATGGGGCCTGATTATTTAAGACCTTGTATGTGAGGAGCAGGATTTTGAATTCAATTCTGGATTTAACAGGAAGCCAATGAAGGGAAGCCAAAACAGGAGAAATATGCTCTCTCTTTCTAGTCCCTGTCAGTACTCTTGCTGCAGCATTTTGGATTAGCTGAAGGCTTTTCAGCGAGTTTTTAGGACATCCTGATAATAATGAATTACAGTAGTCCAGGCTGGAAGTAATAAATGCATGAACTAGTTTTTCAGCGTTACTCTGAGACAGGATATTTCTAACCTTAGAGATGTTGCACAAATGGAAGAACGCAGTCTTACATATTTGTTTAATATGTGCATTGAAGGACATGTCCTGGTCAAAAATGACTCCAAGGTTCCTCACAGCGTTACTGGAGGCCAAGGTAATGCCATCCAGAGTAAGAATCTGGTTAGATACCATATTTCTAAGATTTTCAGGGCCGAGTACAATAACCTCAGTTTGATCTGAATTCAGAAGCAGAACGTTAGCGGCCATCCAGGTCTTTATGTCTTTAAGACATTCCTGCAGTTTAACTGATTGGTGTGTGTTATCTGGCTTCATGGACAGATAGAGCTGGGTGTCATCTGCATAGCAGTGAAAATGTATGCTATGTCTTCTAATGATACTGCCTAAGGGAAGCATGTATAATGTAAACAGAATTGGTCCTAGCACTGAACCCTGTGGAACTCCATAATTAACCTCAGTGTGTGAAGAGGACTCTCCATTTACCGTACATGAACAAATTGGAGTCTATTAGATAGATATGATACAAACCACTGCGGTGCAGTACCTGTAATACCTACAGCATGTTCTAATCGCTCTAATAGGATATTATGGTCAACAGTATCGAACGCTGCACTGAGGTCTAGCAGGACAAGCACAGAGATGAGTCCACTGTCAGAGGCCATAAGAAGATCATTTGTAACCTTCACTGAAGCTGTTTCTGTGCCGTGATGAGCTCTAAAACCTGACTGAAACTCTTCAAAGAAGCCATTCCTCTGCAGATGATCAGTTATCTGTTTGACAACTACTCTTTCAAGGATTTTTGATATGAAAGGAAGGTTGGAGATTGGCCTATAATTAGCTAAGACTGCTGGGTCTAGCTCATGGTTCTGAGTCTGACGACTCAGTGTTTTGTGTTTCCTTATAATATTCTATGTTCTTGTTTATTCTGATTATGTCTTTTGTTAAAGTTTGCCATTTGTTAGGTTTCTGTTCTGTGCCTGCCTGCCTGCTCCCACTTCTCTGTGTTCCCTCTGTCTGTCCATGGTGTCACAGTGTCTGCTCGTGAATCTGTCTGTTAAGTTCAGTGTCTTGTCCGGTTCTCTGTGTCTGTGAGTTTCCTGTTTTATTCTGAAGGTCGGTGTCTCATGTGAGTGTTCTCAGCCTGACGTCTGTGTCTCGTCAGCCCTGATTTCTCCCAGGTGTGTTCCCCTCCTGTGTCCCATCCCATGATTACTCCTGTGAGTATTTAAGCCCTGTGTGTTCTCCTGCCTGTTGCTGGTTTGTCTGTGTCTCCCTGCGGGTCTGTTTTTGTCTCTAGGTTTCAGGTTTGTTATATTCTTAGTTTTCCCAGTTTAGGCTTTGTCAGTTCTGTTCTCGCCACCCTCGCCTTTTGTTGTATGTCATCCTCCTCAATAAAAGCCCACACATCAGTAGTGCCTGCATCTTGGGTCCTTTAATAATTCCCACACGGTTTGCCGTGCTGACAGTATGTTTACTGTTGCTTTACTGATGGTTCCTAGGATATTTAAAAGTAAGGGAGGGTGAGCCTTCATCTTCAAGACTCCTCTTCTATGAACCAGCTCCCAGTTTGTGGAGACAGACACTGTCTCTACTTTGAAGATTAGAGTAAGCGCTTTCCTTTTTGATAAAGCTTATAGTTATGGCTGGATCAGGTCACCCTAAATCCTCACTTAGTTATGCTACAAAAGGTCTAGACTGCTGCAGGCTCCATGATGCACTGTGCGCTTCTTCTTGATTCACCTTGTTTCACTCACTATGTGTTTATACACCAGTCTGCATTTAATGATTTGTTATTATTAATCTCTGGCTCTTGTCCACAGTGGGTCATTTGCCCTGTCTCCATCCCTTCACCCTCAGTCAGTCACTGCAGATGACCACTGTGCCATCCTCTACAAATTATTTCTCATGCTGTAATTCATTCATAAGTGTCCTCTTTCTACAGTTTTCTTAATACTGGGTCGTTTAGATACCTGATTTATAATTATGTGGCACAAAAAACTGTGAAAGTCATGTGACTCAATCCGAGTCTTATAAGACAAAAAGCAGTTGTAAAAAAAAAACAACTAACGCAGGTTGATGCACTTTCCACAATTGCCAGAGCAAAGCTGTTTAACTGTCCACCCTTTTCTCCAGCCTCTCACCCCACCCGTAAAACCCAGTTTTATCCGTCCATAAAAACCACACATTTTTTTCCAGTTCATTTCAACCAAGTAGAAATAAGACTTCTGAGCCCTCGTTACGCTACATCAACAGCGTGGTATTCCTAACGGGTAGCTCCAAAAAACAATGTCCACTTTTTTGTGGTTGTCTAATTAATCTACAAAAATTTCAAAACAGACGATGAAAGCAGGACTTAAACTTCAAGTGACTCGTTGACAGCCGGGATAAGCTCAACACAGGAATTTATTATGAATGAATCAAAACTTTTTTGTTAATGAACGTAAATGTGACACATGCAAGTCATTTGGTTCTCCGTTTCTTTTTCATCTGGTTTGGAACTCCACGAACACAAAAGTATTTAAACAGCTGGTAAATTTCATCTGAGTTTCCTGATCTTTCTCTCATCATCCTCTTACACAGACACTTCCTCCTCTGCCTTTCTTGTTGCCATCAATTGTTGGTGTCAGTCTCTATCTCACCCGTGAGCTAACTTTCATGCTAAAACACAGTCTCAAGAGCTAAAACAGCTAAAAGTTAAAGAGCTCCTTGATTGTTAGACTGATGTGAAAACACTGATCTGAGCACATTTCAAACTTTGCATAGATAATTGTTTGGTTTCACTGGAGGTTTTCTGCATGGAGTTTTCAAGAGATAGCTTGAAGATTGATTTGTTTGTATTGTTTTAACAAAATGGTTTCAAGAAATATGTCTTAGCAATATAAAAAACTACAACAAGTGAGTTCACGACACTGAGGGCAGGATTAAGGTCACACTGAATTTCTATCATCACTGTTAAATTATTGTGATGTGCTACGTTTTCATTGGTGGGAAATTTGATCCTTGTGGAAAACTGGGTTGTGTTGCTGTCACCACATTTTGCTGCATGTCACATGTGTTCACTGCTGTCTGGCATTTTCCTGCCAATGGAAAGCAAGCAGCAAATTTTCAAATCCAATAAACAGGATTATAAATTCGCCTCACAATAAAAAAAATTGCCTAACAAACCGAAAAAGGCATTTTCAGGAACATCTTTACAAAGACTAATGGCGTGTCACTGAAACATGTCAGCAACTACCTCTGAATACTTTTAAAAGGAGCAATTTTAGTGTTACTACTAAATCAGTGAGTTTATGACAAATAGAGTCGACAGTAAAAACTTACGGGAGTGACACTTTGGCGTGGTGGAGAAATCTTTTGCCTTGCAAACAGCCGCCTATTCTTCGCTTGGCTCCAAACTGGGAATGGAAATAAAAGCAGAGTCAAAAGATCAATTCAGTGTTTCAACAATGCAGCCCCTTGTGCACAATACATGATTAAAAATTGTAAATATGTACAATAGTAAATATTTTAAGACTCTAATACTAAATACTACAAGAATCGGCCCTTAGATTATGAAATAAGGAAACCAGGATCTCCTGTTGGAGGGAGTGTCTGGGCACCAGCCACGGTTAACCAACAGCGAGAGCAGAGTTGAAGCCACACAGGAGGGGGAGGGGTTAAAGCTGACAGCTGGCAAAGTCGGAGAACTTGGAGCACGGGCTTGTTTTACAGTAACTGGGGTCCAGAGCAGGAAATTTATACAATATGCATATTTTTCCTCAAAACAAGCCAAAGAAAACCCAGCTTTACTGACTAGAAAATGTGGGCATCATATTTGTGGAGGGCTTTAAAAACAATAATACGTTTTATTCAATTGTATTATAGTCTGTGCTTGCATGGATGCAAGGAAAAAAAAGGTTATTTTTGCTAATGTTTTTTTATATGCATCATTAAGTAAATACTAAAAAGGTTTTCTCAAAGTCTGCTCATTTGTTGTCTTTGAGATCTCCATCGTCTTTTCTTTCTGGATCATCTATAGTCTAGTAGGAGGAAAGATTTATGACCGATCAGCTGAACATCTACAACTCCTTTTCCTCAGCAGGGGAGTTTCTGTCAATCGTGACTGATTTTTTCTTCTTGGCTGTGAAGCAAGAGAAAATTTTTACACATTTAGAGCTAAATCATTTATTTTGCTTTATACTTGTAAGACGTCCAGTCAAAACAGCACAGCAGGTTTCTTTTCTTCCTCCAAATTATTTTGCCATGCCAAGCCTACAAATGGACATAAAATGGCCTGCATTTGTATAGCGCTTTACTCAGTCCCTAAGGACCCCAAAGCGCTTTACACTACATTCAGTCATTCACACACACATTCACACACTGGCAATGGCAAGCTACATTATAGCCACAGCTGCCCTGGGGCGCACTGACAAAGAGATGTTTGCTTTAAAGCGTGTTGGTATGTGATACGCATCCAAGACTCCAAGACACTGAGATGTTTTGTTTTGGGGGTTTTTTTCACAGACAGAAATGGCAGAGAAGGTAGCCAACGTTCCACTGGAAATCAGAATTATTTGACTCTCGGCCAGCCTGGACATTCTTTTGATCATAATCGAAACAACGTTTTCAAACCACTCACCTCACATACTGGCACCAGCAACACACTCACCCTCCCATACTGGATGCTGCAGAAGTTCAACAAATCAAAAAGCCTCTCTTTTGGCTATGACTTCTTTCCTTCTGCCCCGTGACTGATAGCTGCAGCACCTTTTCTTACCATCCAGCACAACACAGATATAGTCTAAACATCTGCTCAAAAATAAAAATCGCCCCAAGGTGTTGTGCTGGATGGTAAGAAAAGGTGCAGCGCAACACCTTGGGGCGATTTTCTTTTTTTGACCAGATGTTTAGACTATATCAGCCACATTTGTGGAAAACGCCCTTTCTTGTGCCTCCTGCTGTTCCCGAGGTTCTCGTGTGCACCCTGATCTTATCTTTATTTTACTACGCTATCTGAAATTGTCTTGTCCCCCATCAATCTTCTGCAGGAAAATATGATGAACTCTCATCTCCCATGTCCTCTCTGTGCTTACATTTGAAATGTTTCCCTCACTCCTGCTTTCTCATGAAAATCAGATGGTTGGTTTTCCGTGTAGCTCAATCATATTTAGCTCACTTTTCCAGCCTCTTTTAAATGTTAATAGAGCAATTGGCTGCTAAAGCCAAGTGTTTTCCCCACTTGATTATAAGATATCCACACACTGAGTGATCACATTTGTAACTGTGGTTTAGACTGTATGTCAAAAGGTGATGCTGTGTTGGTGTAGCATCTGTCATATTGCTGTTTAAAAGCAAGAATTCTAAATCAAGCTGTAAATACTTTCAATTGTATCACAATCATTTTGAGGTTAGGGGCCCTAAATATGCATTTTTCTATTAACAGTACATGCAAACAGGAAACTTTCAGCTGCTCCAAATGGAAATACAATTTTTTAACACTTGATTTGGCAGAGACTTCACACCAGACCTTCCTCACATAGTCATTCATCTGGGCTTGAGAACACAAGGAGTAGACAAGCTGAAAAGGCTGCATATGATGGGGCGATCGTGGCTCAAGAGTTGGGAGTTCACCTTGTAATCAGAAGGTTGCCGGTTCGAGCCCCGGCTTGGACAGTCTTGGTCATTGTGTCCTTGGGCAAGACACCTCACCCGTTGCCTACTGGTGGTGGTCAGAGGGCCCGGTGGCACCAGTGTCCGGCAGCCTCGCCTCTGTCAGTGCGCCCCAGGGTGGCTGTGGCTACAATGTAGCTTGCCATCACCAGTGTGTGAATGGGTGGATGACTGGATATGTAAAGCGCTTTGGGGTCCTTAGGGACTAGTAAAAGCGCTATATAGATACAGGCCATTTACCATATGCATCATCTCGCATGTGAGGTGATGCATATGCATTTTAGCATATGCATGTTAAGGCATTTCCCTATTTTGATTCTGCAGAATCAAAATAGGGAAATGCGTTAACCCCTAGACTATGAGACCACAGTGCACAATGCACACAAACACTGTGGTTGAACTCATTACATGCTACCAGCATACACTGACACTCCAGAGCTGTTTCTCAAGGAAAAGGGTTAGCGTTAAACCATCTGCTGTTGCAAATGATTATTGGAACCATTAATCATCATTTTATATGTGTAAATATTCAGCCCATTTTCCAGTGTTCCAGCTGCAAACTCTTATCATGCTGGAACATCAGAGGGAAGAAATACTGTCTTTAAAAAGAAATAAATAGCTATGATTTAAATGTGTCTCTGGTGTTTGGTATCTGGTTTTCCCCTGAAAAGCATCAGAATTGTTTTGTTCTAAGAAAAAATGTGAAGGGTGTTCTACTCCTTTCACATCACCAGAGCAAACGGGCTCTTAAAGGCATTGTACACTGTAAAACAAAATCTTAATATAAAAGTATTTTACTGTGTATTTTACAGTTTTGTATTGTTCTTCTAGAATATCATTAAATTCACATAAATAGACTGTGATTTCACATTTCAAATGTAAATTAACGTAAAATCACTGTAATCTAATAAAACATAATTTTCTTGTTTTTTAAATATTGTTAAAATACATTCACAAATGTATCATGATTTCACAAATATCTGTCCGTTATTTGAAAGATTGAACTGTTAAATTCAAATGTATGTAATGCTATGGAAAAATATATAAAATGATTCTTATAAACTTTTTTTAAATCAAATAATTATTATCATTGTTGTCATTTAGGGCGATCGCTCAAGAGTTGGCAGTTCGCCTTGTAATCAGAAGGTTGCAGGTTCGAGCCCCGGCTCGGACGCTCTCGGTCGTTGTGTCCTTGGGCAAGACACCTCACCTGCCACCTACTGGTGATAGCCAGAGTGGAACTGTAAGGCGCTTTGAGGGTCTCAAAGAGCCCTATATGAATGCAATCCATTATTATTTAAACCAACTGTTAACTGTATATTTCTGTACATTTAAGTATTATGATTTATATCGCCGCATTCATTGACCTTGTTTATAGGTAATTTCATTGTTTAATCACATTAAATTGTTCCTAATTTAATGTTTAAAAGCACTTGAAAAAGGCAAAATCCCATGTAAAATTAGGGCAACAAATTGTATTTTCATTACTGGAAATAACCGTATTTTTATGAGTAAGTTATTTTCTGATATTTTACGGTATTATTTTGGCGCCCCAGCTGCCGGAATATTACTGTTTTTTTAAGATGTTTTTTCTAACAGTGTAGAGGTGTCTGAGGCTCTGACCTCACTGTGTCACAACTGTTATGGTTTTATTTAGTTCGTTTTATTAATCCGCCCCGTGAAACTTCAACAGTTCTCCACCAGCATGACTGGATAATGTTTTTTCACATGATCAGCTCACCTAATAAACATAATATACTACTACTACACTACGTGGACCACTGCAGGGATGCTTCTCCAATAATAATCCGCAGACATTTAAAACACTTGAGATCACTTTGTTGTTGCATTACAATGAAGAAAGCAACGGCAGCTTCTTGAAGAGCAAAATACAATTATTGTTTATATTCTCAAGTTATATTGAAAATGGTGAAAAAAACTATTTTTTGACTATATTACAGGTGAGCTTGTCTCTACAGACAGAAGCCAGACTTAGACAAACCTGGTGGACATTGTTTGTCATTTAATGCCCAAAGCTCAGAATTCATCTCAGATCATTCCATCTTCATTTTAATTTGGTTGCTTTTTTAAATTTGAAAACACAATGATAAATTTACAAAATGTGACAAATATGTGACATATACCCCCCCTCCCCCCATAACGATTGTAAACCAATGCTATGCATTAACAATGCTGAAATAAATCCTGCTGTTATCAAAGCTTTAGCGTGTGTGCTGCCTGGACTGGGAGTTCGTTAAGTTTTACTATTTTCGGGTCGTAAAGGAGATCCCTCCTCTCAGATGGATTTAGTTATGTAATTATTTATTTAATTATTGGGGGGGGGTTAATGATTTTTTTAGTCTGCTTAGAATAACGCATCTGTTTATACTAAGTGCTCAGTCCTCAGACACACAGACCCACAGACCCTCATCACTCTGTGTCATTATCTATCCAGCACTGTAAGCAGCGGTATTGTCGGTGAGGCTCCAGCTTCACGACTCTTTTTAATAATAATAATCATAAATAAATAAAAACTACATCAAATCAGGTTTGTGCTCATCGATCCTTACCTGTCACATTCTCCCTTTTCCGCACATCCTTCTTGGTGTCCTCTGCCCAGGACATCGGCAAGGCAAGCAGGAAGAAGCACAACAAGTGTTTGCCGGTGATCTTCCTCATGATGATGATGAGATCTGTTGATGACAATGGTGCAAAAAAACAACAACAACAACAACAAAAACAATCAGTCTAACGTTTAGAAGATAAATATCGGACTTTAAGGCGCTAAAGGAGGAGAAATCTGTGAGTGACGTACGCCTTGGCTGGTTGGTTCCCTCAGCTTTCTCTCTGGCTGTGAAAGAGGAGGTGGGCTGCGAACGAGGACTGAAACACGCACTCGCGACGTGGAAATTACGGGAGAAATTACTAAATTGAAAAAGACAGGGGCGGATTTATTGGTCTTGTGGAGCCCCAAAGCAACCCCCCCCCCCCCTCCTCCCCCCCACCACCACCACCACTAAATAGGTTATGATCTTCACGGGTGTATTTTCTCACCCTTGCAGACACAGACTTGGAGCAGACAGTGTTGAAATACAACAAATAACAAGAAACTACACTTGCTTTGTGGTATTGCACAGTCCATACAAAGAATCAAACATAAAGGAATATTTAGCTTTGCATGATTATGATGGTGCAAAACAAACCCAATTTTGCAATCTGCACTTATGTAACTCTTGTGAAACTGCACAAATGTAACAACTGACCATGAAAAATGAGAGGAAATGATTTCTTGGAGTGTTCGGGACTGTGAAAAGATCCACGGGGAATTCTACAAGGAACAGATGTACAGTATAAGGTCAATTATCAGCCCTTTAACCTTGTCCTCACAGCTTTCCTCGCTTGTGAATGCTTGTGAAAAGAAAACCAAGTTTTAAAAATATAATTTGTTTTTTATTTTTAAGTGAATTTTATGTCAATGAAAGCTGACAAATCCCAATTCTCTAGCTATTTTAACACATTTATGGTGTTTTTATTCAGTATAACAGAAACCTTTTCTTTTTAAATGCTAATTTAGAAAAAAAGTTGTGCCTTAGAGGACAACTTTGGACTTCAGGAGTGCAAATTCTGCGGTTGTATTATAGCCTCACTCCCTCCTGCACAGCTGCTTTGTGTACATCTGCTGGCCTGCATTCAAACAGAAGCCTAACTGGTGAGTGGACTCAGGGTCCTTACATCAATGGGGTGAAATTGTTGCATTTACAATACTCTGGGTGGATGGGAATTGCTGGATTATGTGAACATAAATATATATATATGTATACATATTTTGGCTCCCCATCACAGAGAGTGCTCCCTGCATCTGTGGTTTTCACTGGAAACAGTTGAATATGTATTCTTAGCGTATGCCGTGCCACCTCAGTATGGTTTCCTCGTGTGCTCTATGTTAAAATGGTGATATTCCGTTAGAGAAACCTGGAAATTATATTAAAGAATGGTCTAGATTTTTTTTTTCCAACGGAGCCCCTGCTTTGCTGTTGGCATTGCAAAAATATTCACTAAACATTAGCATCTGCACGGCAAGAACAACAGCTTCTTTTTTTTAAAACCACACTGATGCTGGATTTCAAACTTGCCCTGAGGGCCCCAGATCCTGTGGTTTTCATGTGTTACTGTTAGTTTGTGGTAAGTGGAGGATTTTTATTTATTTATTTTTTAAATTTTATTATTTTTTCATGTTTGTGCAAGTGGAATAAAAACTGAGAAGAACTTCATAGAGGCCCTGCTTTTGTACCTAATCCCTTGGCCCAGAGACAACCTGTGTCAAAAACAATTTTTGAAACATTTATTCTTTGAGATTAAGTCGTGCTTTCTGGGAACATATTTCTAAATAGTTTTGCTTAATCAAATTACCTGAAGATAACACAGCAAACCAGGAGCATGGTGGGCTTCCAAAGTACAAAAACTCATTGTCTTGGGGTCTTTTGGCAAAATATGCCATGTATAGTAACTTAAAGGCACATTAGGATTTACCCAAATAATAAAAAGAGTGTGGGAACATAAACACGGGTCAGCAGCAGCCCACCTCATTGGGCTTCTCACATAAAACCTTAGAATCCAACTCATTTCTGAACTGCTGAAAGAAAAAAATATACCCATATATCAAAAGTCAGAAAGATTGAAAACCTCTCCAGTATAGCTGGTCTGTGTCTCGTGTATACAATATAAAGAGCCTTTCTGTCCCATCACGTTGACAAATAGCTTTAA